>NC_068373.1:7774654-8974654 GCF_023724105.1 Carassius gibelio | reverse complement strand
CATAAGGAATTTCTGTTTTGGAAATTTTCCAAAGTAACATCACAAGAATGATCAAAGCAATGCATTTCTGAAGTAATATGAGTGCTGTTGCATGCTAAAGATGTCTTCATGGCTCTAGGATGTTGTGGGTGCTTGCCAGGGTATTACTATGTGCTTGCTAACATAGCTGGAGCTCATTATCATGTGTATTTGGGTAGGTGTTCAACATCTCTTTAGTATTCTGGTCTGTAGATGTAACTTAGGAACCTTCTTCAGTGTGTAAGTCTATTTTTTGCCCCTTTTAAACTCCAACAAATGGAAATTGTAGATCTGAAGTCTTAGAAAAGTACACCTCTTCTTAACAATCCACATGCTGCAAATTGACAAGCTACTTCAACTGCATGTAGAAGTAGTATTCATCCTCATTCAGACCGACATTGTCATGTTCACAGATAATGTGGATAACATAACATTTAAGGTTTGCTGCGTAACGGCATGCAGAAAAAATATATGAACACATTACCATGGTGCAGGATCTTTCGGTGAATTCATCAGTGTTTCTCTGCAGTGTCTGTAATCTTTGAGGGTGGTAATCCTTTCCAAAGCTTTGCATTTAGATACGGCTTGTGATGTCAGCAAAACGAAGCAGAGTCAGTGGTCACCAAGTTTTTGAGTTACAAGCAGTATTTTAAAAAAAAATGCATGCTCACGCTCTTAGCCAATTACACTGCATATGGGTGAGAGCAGAGAGACAGAAAGATTACTTTTAAGATGACATAAGCTTGACATAATCTCCACTGGCAATGCATAATCATCACTACGCAATACATGGTTCCATTGCAGTCTGTTCTCCATTCAGAGGTCCTTTACATAAGAGCGATTGGGAGTGTTGGGTAAATAGTCTTTTGGTAAATAGTAACATGGCATTCATGTTTTTTAACACAAAATGATCTGAGGACATATATTACAGCATCCAGCGCCAAAGCATGAGTGTTTAAGGCTTGCTTCTTGTGTGGATCACCTTTATCCATCCATCCTTTCCTCCATTGTTTTATCTACATGTTTTAAAGTGTTATACGAAGAAATTTGCATGAAATGTTTCTCATCATTTTTTCTCTTTTATGCATCTAACATTATATTCTTTATGCTGTCAATGTTTTATAAAGTACGTTTTCAAATTACAACAGCAATATCACTGTAAAAAATATTGAGTTAAAACATCAAAGATTATTTGAATACGTTTTACAGGAAAATAATATTTCATTCAGTCTTCAGTTAATTGTTAGTTTTACTACCAATTTTTTAGTGATTTCTTTTCCTGCACCAATTTATTTTAGTGAAAAAGGTAGATTTTTAATTTAGCAAACAATGTTTGTTTTCCTTTTTGTGGTTCTTGATACATGAAAACCCCTTGTCATGGTATTATACCTACACAAATCAGACAACTTAATGCAAAAGTGATACATCGAACCTTAAACAATCTGACAGCTTTGGTTGTTTGGCATGCTGCAGGTTTCTTCGATTGAAATGAGCCATATTTGTACCAAGGAGCTTAATTGAGGCGATTTAAAAGTCTTTAAAACAGTATTCAAAAAGCTTATAAATATCTAACCCATTATATTGCTCTAACAGTGCTTGGTCTCACACCTTGTACTTTTTTAAATGCAATACACGTTCAATGAACCCAGCAATCAAGCACTGTGATTTTTAGAGCAGTTAAAGAGGTCAGCGAACAGGTGGAATAGACGGGAACTTCTCCCGTTCCCAGCCTAATAAACAGGCTTACCCTACTTTCCCTGTGTTTTTGTCTGAAGGACATCACTGTAACGCTGAAAGTATCTCTCAGGAAGCTTTTTCAATTTGAAATCCTCTCTTGGTAGCAGTTGGCCTACATCTACAAAATAAAATCTGGGGAGCATACACACAAACAATAGTATTTTGTCATACAATAATGATTAAATTACACGCAATTGATGTTTTTGGTTTTAACAGCTAGAAGCAATATGGAGAAATGATGTCAAGTTCTCACTTTGCTGTCTCTCTGGCAGGGTGACGGTTCTACCTTCCTTCAGCTGGGCTCTTCCATCGAGCAGCAGATCAATGGGATGTTCAAGATGATGGAGGAGTACAACTGGGACAGTTTTGTGGTTGTGACCAGCCTGTACCCGGGCTATGACACCTATGTGGACAAAATCCGCTCCGTTATCGATACGTCTTACTTCCTCTGGGAGTTGCAGGACATCTTGACGTTTGACATGTCAGCCGACGGCATGAACGACTTCCGTGCCCGCCGGTTACTTCAGCAGATCGACGCGCAGGTGCTGCTGGTGTACTGCTCACACGACGAGGCCCAGTACCTCTTCACCATGGCCAGGGAAGTGGGTTTGGTGGGTCCGGGGTACATCTGGCTTATCCCCAGCCTTGCAGTCGGAAACCCCAATATGCCTCCTCCAGACAGCTTCCCCGTGGGATTGATCAGCATTATCACAGATCGCTGGAAGATGAGCTTGAGAAACAGGGTCAGGGATGGTGTAGCCATCGTGGTGAAAGGAGTGGAGAACTTCCGCAAACAGAGAGGGTTTATTCCTGATGGACACATGGACTGTCAGAGTCTGGTGCGGCCATCCACCAATGACACTCTCTACAGGTGGGTTCTGAGGGGTTTCTTTTATTGTGCCACTAGTGGTTGAAAGATGGCTAACATCTATTAAAATAATTAATATATATATTAGTGAGCTTTGGAAGATGGCTGTGGTAATCAGAAATAACGGATACCTATACATTAAAATTTTTAGATTTGGCCAGATAATCAATTTGGTAAAGATATATTGTGTATCCCTATTAAAAACAACTGTAGGGGCTTTGTCCTCACATTCGTTGGTATTTTTGGCATAACAAAGTCCTTTACTGTAATGCAAGGGGTTGTAAGCAATATACTTAAAGTCTATCAGAAATAGGTAATAGAAATTAAGTAATAATACTTCATCAGAAATAAAATGAAATGACATTTCAACAGACTTTGATTTGGGATGCGCTTATCCTAATACCACTTAATATATATTTGGGAAATGTATTGGATGCTGGTTTTGGACAACAGATGGAGGATATTTTAGGAAATCCAATATACAAATGTGCTATGGTATGAAATTTATGATAAGGTTACAAAAACTCCCAAGAACCTTTGAATTTACCTCACCCAACAGGGTCACCTAAGCAAAATGAAGGTGGATGGATATAAAGTGACAGGAAAGTTTGAACTTCTGCCAGCAGTTTTCTGAAGCAGGGCCAAAAACCAGGGTGCTCATTTGCTGCACATTGCCCAGTCTGTGCCATCCAGATTTAGATACAAGGATCAGAGCAAAGATATAACATGTGATGTGCTCCTTCTTGCCAGGGCTGCCCAAAAGAGCAATCTGGTGCCATCTGTGCCAGGGAACACAACAAATCCTATTTCGTCAGAAAATGTTTTAATCATCCATAGGGGAGCAGAGTTTGAGCGGCCGAGGTAGAGAGAGGTGCTCTGGGTTTGGTGCAGCCCAAGGTCACTGGGTTGTAAATCATGTGGAAAATCTGTAAATGTGTGTGTGTGTGTGTGTGTGTGTGTGTGTGTGTGTGTGTGTGCATTGCTCTAAAATACCACAAGTGGTTTTTATACCATTATCAAAAGAGATTATGCTTCCTCATTTTATTCCCAACATGTATACTGTCAACACATACAAATAATTTTAGTATAATCTTTACACAACACTTTTCATTAAAAGTTCATACACATCCAATTTGTTCTAAATATTTTTGTTTCATTTTCCAGTTAAAATATTTAATTGAAACAATATAAATGTGCGCAAGATAATGGTTCAGTCTCTACATGACGGTTAGCATATAGTCTAAGAAAGCTGTTGCCTTAATAGGCAGTGAGGCAGCTCACTAAGTTTTGGAACAGAACTGAACACATTCACATTCCCTTAGTAGCATGACTTTTTGACAATATAATCTTGCTTTTGAAGGGATTTAGTTTCTCATTTCTCATTCAGTTTTGAGATAAAATGCCACTGAAATGATCTCGATCCAGAAGAATCACCCTCATTATTGATGGGCCGTTTTTAATTAAGTATGCGATTAAATCATTTTACCTGTTAATGAGATTACAGCAGATTATCAGTTTATGCTGTCTTTTCACACAGATGACACTCAAGTGTGCCCATAATACTCAGGGGGCTTTCATCACCTCCGCTGGGACGCTGTATGTGTGAGAGAGGTGTATAGATGAGACAAGGCTGTCCAATATCCCACCCACAGCGAGATCAAATTATGCTGCATGATGAATCATGTGGCTGCAGTTATCAGATTTTTTTTAATGCTTTGAGCATAAGATTATACCTTTTCAATAAAATTAGACATGATGCAATGTTCAGTATCAAAAGTGTATCTGACTTTCAAAGCACTAATTGAGTTTGTTCTGACGATGTATTCCACTTGATCTTAAAGGGTTATTTCACCCAATATTCAAAAGTATGTCATTAATAACTCACCCTCATGTCGTTCCCAACCCATAAGACCTCAGTTCATCTTCAGAACACAGTTTAAGATATTTTAGATTTAGTCCGAGAGCTCTCAGTACCTCCATTGAAGCTGTGTGTACGGTCTACTGTCCATGTCCAGAAAGGTAAGAAAACATCAAAGTAGTCCATGTGACATCAGAGGGTATTGTCAATAATCTGACGATACGATACGTATCATGATACAGGGGTTGCGATACGATAAGTTGCGATACATTGCGATACTTCTTATTTTAGGAATAGTATATATTGTAAGGAAAGCTGTCATTAAGAACACCACCATACGCAAACCTTAGCAATAAATAAATAAATAAAAATTGTCTAACCAGAACACAGTGGGATCTGCATTTGCAATAATCAGTCCCTGTAACATTCAACGTTATTGAACCCCTTTTTGTGCAGTACGAGTAAACGGGGATAAATTAAACTGCTTGAAGGATCCTTTAATAAAATAAAACAATATAAAAACAATAAAAGCATAATCTAAAAAACCAAGCCTTGTGCATTATAAAGAATAACATAGTTATTATATCACAGTTGGTTTGATACTTTTATCTCTAACGGTGTCAGAGTTTAATTAATTTAAGTGGGTACAGTTTATAAAACATTTGAAAAATATGGATTCAGTACTGTATATAACAACAATAAAGGCATAATCTGAAAAACTAAGCCTTGTGCATTATACTGAATACTATTCTGTGTATTTTACAGTTGGTTTGATACCTTTAGATCAAATGGTGTTGTCGTTTAATAGATTTATATTAAAGTTGTAAAATTATTATAAAACACATAAAACAGTAAGATGGAACTTTGTGCAATAACATTTATATATTTTAATATATTCTATGTTATTGTTAACAGAAAACTACAAACAACCTAGAACATCAGTGGTTGCTAGGGTGTTCAGGTTGGTTTTTAAGTATGTTTTTAGTATGTTGCAATGTGTTATTTTGGGCGGTTCTCAGTTGCTAGGGTGCTTCAGGTGGTTACTAGTGTGTTGCTTAATGACCACCAACAATATGTATAAAAAGTAAAACCTGAAATGTCTTGTTTTCATTCTTTTATTGTTTTCACAGGCACATGCTGAATGTATCCTGGGAGAACACTGACTTTTCCTTCAACAGTGATGGATATCTGGTCAACCCTTCCATGATCATAATCACCCTGGACCGCGGTAGACTGTGGGATAAGGTACAAATGTTTTTTTGCCTGTAAAACTTTGTAACATTTCATTTTCTTCTGACGTATTCTATTCAAAATGTTGCAACTCCAATAGCATCATAAATTTTAATGCACCTCCACAGGTTTCATTGCCTTCAGGCTAGTTGTGAGTCAAAATGCCATAGATAAATAGCACGTACACCTTATCGTTATTAGTTTGAAAAGCATCAACTTTCACTTTTTATGTTTAGAGAATGGAAATTGGAAACATCCTATTAAACATTTATGTTTTTCCCAGAGCTAAATGACATCATCTGTGTACTGTCTAGTTTCATGAGCAAACCATTCTCAGAAGCACTGCATTTTTATAGTGGTCACCATGAATGATAGCACATTCACACGGTCCATCTTCACACATCAGAGATAGCAGATGATACAAATTGAAACAGGCTGCCTTAATTCATTCATGGAAATGTGCACAAAAAACATTTCCGTGACTACTTTCATGCAACCCCAACACTGTTTACACGGCCAGTGGGAAAGGTGCAAATAAAGACTGTTTTGGTTCAGAGCCTCAAAAAACTGTGTCCAGCAGTCTTTAAGCTATTACTCGCTATTGGTATTTTCTTCATTTTGGACTCGGTTCATTATTGGGTGTGGAATCTTGCCCAAAGCATCCTGGCAGAGGCCACACTTTTTTTTTTTTTTTTTACCTCCAGGTGGAGTGAAGTTATATCAGGAACTGAGAGTGATGCAATGCTGGTCTGGATCACCACTGAGAGAGAAAGCCATAAAAAAATGGAACAAAGCTCAAATGAGGCCATTCCAGTTTGGTGTCTGACCCAGCACAGTCACCACTCTCTGTTGAACACACACAGACTGCTGTAATCTGATGTTTTCTAGTATTTAAAACAAGATGGAATCTCCTCACATTGGGATTCTATTACTTTTTACACTGATAAGAAGTTGATACAGAGCTAGCTAGAGCATGTTTTTCACAACATCAATAATATGTATTTTGGTTTAATTGGTGTACATACACCATTAAATAACATCCTACCAGTGGAAAATTGGAAAGCCTGCTCTTTCATAGCTCAGGAGACTTAGTGAACTTCATACATCAACCTTATATTGAGCATAAGGTCTCACAATTGTGTGATATAAAATCACAATTGCAAGAAAAAAGTCAGAATTTGTGAGTTTATATCATGCAATTGCAAGAAAAAGTCAGTTATTTTTATTCAGCAGCAGTCACGAGCTTCCATACAGAGGCTTCTCAATAGAGATGAAATATTATCTTAGAATAGATCTGAGACATTACAAGAATTTGATGAGGAATATTAGATGTTGCTTTCCATTTAATCTCACTGCTCTCTAGCTCTTTGAAGTGACAGTACACCCAAAAATAAAAACTGTCATTATTTACGCACCTTCATGTCAATCCAAATCCTTATTACTTAATAGTAACACTTTATTTTAAGGACCAATTCTCACTGTTAACTAGTTGATTATTAGCATGCCTATTACTAGCATATTAGCCTTTCATTATTACTTATGAAGCACATATATAATAATGCCTATTAGGACTGTCTAATTGGCAATAGTTAAAAAAAACTAATTGAATTTAGAATATTCGCCGAATTTAAAATAAAAATCCACATCTTCAGAGATTTAATGTCTTTGATTTGCAATTGATTTTACCACAGGCTCAATTGTCAGTTATTTCATTATTTCATAAAGATTATTTTATTTTCTTGATTTTAGGACAAACACAGTGTCTGGAAATTACATTGAAATAACATGACTCTAAATCTAATGCATCCTGAGAGTGTTGATTTGGTCCATAAAACAGTATAAGTTATGCCTAAATGAACCTTAAATCATGATGAAAATATGTCAACTGACCACTTTTGAACTGGTTCGTCTAAATCGGACGTACGGAGCACATAAAAAAAAGACGTCAAAAATGTCATTCTGGCTCCTCAGTGGACGTTTTTTCAATGTCAGCAAAGACATAAAAAAGACGTCCACTGGACGTAACTTTGCCCAGTGGGTATGCCCCCAATTACCATTACAAAAATCTCAATCTTAAACATTTGCTCATTCTGTGTATTTGTGTCGTTAAAGGAAGCTTGATTTCAAATTTTATTACTAACTGAATTGAATTTACAAAAAAATAATAATAATAATAAAAAAATACAAGTACACAGTCAGTAATAAATTTATAAAACAAATGACCTCAATTCACTTTGAGGTATTCAAAAAATATGACCACACTGAATTTTTACAAGCAAAGATTTAAGAGCCATGTACAATATGTTAGGTAAATGGAACATCAGATGGCTTTGACCTGTAATGACTGTGAAATGTAGTGTGCAGACAGTAGACAGGATAATTATATGTGCAAATCAGACAAATATCCCATTGCAAAACATTTCTATCATAAATTTACATTATAAATAAATTAAAGTTCCATTTTTGATTGTTGAAAGACTTTCTTCTGTGGAAAATGAGTAATAGAACCGTGTCAGATATTTCAGTATCGGTATCAAAATATAGATATGTATGATAACACTACCATGTAGTTTATTTCTCCAAGCTCTGAGACATAAATGACGCTGAGCTCCACCTCTGTCTGATCAACTCTTCACCCGCTGCAGCGGTTCAGATATCAGCGATTTGATTGGTCCGTTTATGATCGGATATTTTTATTGGCTACTAAAGTGCTTCAGAAATTTGAATATCAATTCAAATTGTGGGTGTACTCAGTAATGATTTAAAGTAACGAAGTAGATTATTCTGCTTAATTAAACATACAGCTTTAAAAATATACTGAAAAAAGTAAAAGTACCCGAAAAAATTACTTAATTACAAGTGAGTAGTTGTAGTTGTAGTGTAGTGTAGTCATGTAGCCTATTCTAATGCTTTGAATAAACATGCATTAGTAATATTTTGCTCAATGCACCTTCTTGTGGACTCATGAGAGAAGCCAAAAGCTTTTCATCACCCTAACTGAAATTATGCATTTTAAATTTGAATATTATTTGAATATTGATAACATACTGTAGAAGTAAAAAATGTGAATTTAGTTTTTTATCCATTGCCTTATTCTGCAAGGCCACATTTTAGATCCTTTAATCCTACCCCATACATAAACTTAACAAATACCTAACTATAATAATAAGCAGCAAATTAATTAAATTCAAATTTATTTATATAGTGTTTTTCACAGAAAATGAATGTGTCTACATTACAATTTAGAGTGATCTGTTATTTTAGGACTTTAAGACTAAAATTAGGACCTCTTTGAGGGCAAAAGTTGGAGAATTGGTCTCCAAACTAAAGTGTGACCTACTTTTGTTTGTGAAACACAAAAGGAAAAATATTGTAGACTGGGCCATTCACTCATTTCTATTGTGGAACGATCCTTCAAAAAAGGATCATAATTTAGCATGAGGTGTCATTAAAGTAGACTATATGATATGATATGATCAACTGAGACTTTGAAAAAACTATCTTAAAAGAATGATTTGTTCACGTTTTCAGTAAATGATGTTCTTTTTCACACAAAGCTATCATGTGGCTTTAGAAGATATTAGAACTTGTGTGGACAACTTTAATGATCATTTAATGAAGCATTTCCATTTTCATTTTCTGGTTTCCTGTTGCAAGTTCAAGAACATGAGTCTTTTTCCTTTTTGTTGCATTTGGAAGAAAATAAAGTCAAATGGGGTCAGAATGACATGAAGGTGAGAAAATGATGACAGAGTTTTCATTTGTCTGTGAACTCTTCCTTAAACAGATATTTCTCCCTTTGTGTCGCAGTCACTCTGACTTTGTTATCTACTTTCTTTGAGCCTGATAAACAAAAAGTGTGATTTTTTACTTTCTTCAAAGAATGAGGCCTCTTTTATCCTGCTCATGTATTCACAAGTAGTCTTGGTGCATGATGACAGCAGGCATGATGAACTTCTTTTGATGAAATGGATCGTCTCGCTGTGTTGTGCACATGACTCTCTCTGCTCTCATTGACAATCTGTCTCTCACCATTGTCCCTTGCCTCAGGTGGGAAATATACAACTCTTATCTATGGCTGTTTTGAACATCTTTTTCAGTGCCGGGCTGAAAGAGTGCTTTTCCATTCCAGGCCTCTTTGCTTTTCTGATGTAATGTACTGTGCAGGTAATTTATTAGGCAGAAGATTATACTTTTCAAACACAGTGAGGCTGAAAGCCAGTGATAACTCTTTTCTTATGACTTCACTATTGTCATCTTCCAATGACACATTTTTGTCAGAAGCTGCTAAGGTGCCCTTAGGTGGGAGAGGAGAACATTAAGGAGCAGACATCAAAGGTTGGCCTTGCTTCAGTTGCTGAACTGTGATACAGAGTAAAGAATATGCAAATTACATATTATAAAGCAAAGATAAATTGATTGCTCGATCTTCATAGTAAATAAGTTTATGTAATGAATCCCACTTGAGGCGAGTTATAGATGAACCCAAGTGAGGCTTTATTCAATTTAACGAGAAAAAACTAAACTAAACCATGTGAGACTGTGGAGCAGAGGTTCGTGGAGCAGAGTTGGACCTTCATCGTAGAATCGTGGTGGACCTGGACTATGGAGCAGTAACAAGCCTGGTCTATGGAGCAGTGGAGGACCTGGACTCTGGAGCAATGATGGAGCCCATGAACCGTGGAGCAATGGCAGGCCTGGAAGCCAGGGCAGAGCCAAAGATCACCACATGTCAGGAAGCCATGGAGGAGCAGAGGCATGGGCAGATCACCTGGCCTTGATAGAACAGCACAGTAACTTAACAGTTTCAGTGGCAGTAACATGAAAGGCAGAGAGTTTATGAATGTTGGATCAAGGCTCTGGCTGTGATGATCACGACCCAGTGAGACACAGGGAGAGAGAGATCCAAGTGTAGGTATGTTTTTATTAGGGTAATCCAAAACAAGCCAGGGTCAAAACCAGAAAACAGTCCAAACAAACAAACAAAGAAGGAGCAGGAAGGGAACAGGAACAGGAACTCGGAGAGCGAGGAACTCGGGAGACGAGAAGACTGGGTAAGACATGAAATGGAAGGTAAGGACTCCATCAAGACAACAGGAAAAGACTGGTAGTGCCTGCGGGGAAGTGAGACCACTAGTGGACACCCAGGGAAACAAAGACCAGACAGCGTGACATTACCCCTTCCTCCACGGAGCAGCTACCAGATGCTCAACCCGAAACCAAGAAGAGACCAAGGAACACAGAGACAAAGAGATGGGTCTTTAATCTAGATTTAAACTGGAGTGTGTCTGCCTCCCGAACAATGTTAGGTAGGTTATTCCAGAGTTTAGGCGCCAAATAGGAAAAGGATCTGCCGCCCGAAGTTGATTTTGATATTCTAGGTATTATCAAATTGCCTGAGTTTTGAGAACGTAGCGGACGTAGAGTATTATAATGTAAAAGGAGCTCATTCAAATACTGAGGTGCTAAACCATTCAGGGCTTTATAAGTAATAAGCAATATTTTAAAATCTATATGATGTTTGATAGGGAGCCAGTGCAGTGTTGACAGGACCGGGCTAATATGGTCATACTTCCTGTTTCTAGTAAGAACTCTTGCTGCTGCATTTTGGACTAGCTGTAGTTTGTTTACTAAGCGTGCAGAACAACTACCCAATAAAGCATTACAATAATCTAACCTTGAGGTCATAAATGCATGGATTAACATTTCTGCATTTGACATTGAGAGCATAGGCCGTAATTTAGATATATTTTTGAGATGGAAAAATGCAGTTTTACAAATGCTACAAACGTGGCTTTCTAAGGAAAGATTGCAATCAAATAGCACACCTAGGTTCCTAACTGATGACGAAGAATTGACAGAGCAACCATCAAGTCTTAGACAGTGTTCTAGGTTATTACAAGCAGAGTTTTTAGGTCCTATAATTAACACAGTTTTTTCAGAATTTAGCAGTAAGAAATTACTCGTCATCCAGTTTTTTATATCGACTATGCATGTTTCACCAGGCCGAAAAGAAATATAGAGCTGAGTATCATCAGCATAGCAGTGAAAGCTAACACCATGTTTCCTGATGATATCTCCTAAGGGTAACATATAAAGCGTGAAGAGTAGCAGCCCTAGTACTGAGCCTTGAGGTACTCCATACTGCACTTGTGATCGATATGATACATCTTCATTCACTGCTACGAACTGATGGCGGTCATATAAGTACGATTTAAACCATGGCAATGCCCTTCCATTAATGCCAACAAAGTGTTCAAGTCTATGCAAAAGAATGTTGTGGTCAATTGTGTCAAACGCAGCACTAAGATCCAAAAAAACTAATAGAGAGATACAACCACGATCAGATGATAAAAGCAGATCATTTGTAACTCTAAGGAGAGCAGTCTCAGTACTATGATACGGTCTAAATCCTGACTGGAAATCCTAAACATATACCATTTTTCTCTAAGAAGGAATATAATTGTAAGGATACCACCTTTTCTATTATCTTGGACAGAAAAGGGAGATTCGAGATTGGTCTATAATTATCTAGTTCTTTGGGGTCAAGTTGTGTTTTTTTGATGAGAGGCTTAATAACAGCCAGTTTGAAGGTTTTGGGTACATATCCTTATGACAATGAGGAATTAATAATAGTCAGAAGAGGATCTAGGACTTCTGGAAGCACCTCTTTTAGGAGTTTAGATGGTTTAGGGTCTAACATACATGTTGTTGGTTTAGATGATTTAACAAGATTATACAATTCTTCATCTCCTATAGTAGAGAATGAGTGGAACTGTTCCTCAGGGGGTCTATAGTGCACTGTCTGATGTGATACTGTAGCTGACGGCTGAATGGTTGCAATTTATCTCTAATAGTATCGATTTTAGAAGTAAATCGAGAAGTAGTTCATAAAGTCATTACTGCTGTGGTGTTGGGAAATGTCAACACTTGTTGAGGCTTTATTTTTCGTTACCATACTTGTAACAAGAAGTAGAATTTACAATTTTGTCTATATGAAGTTTGCACAAAACTAAATAATGATCTGAGATATAATCACTTGGCTGCATAATTTTAACAATATCAACATCAATTCCATGTGACAGTATTAAATCTAGAGTATGATTTCGACAATGAGTAGGTCCTGAAACGTGATATCTAACCCCAATAGAGTTCAGAATGTCTATAAATGCTTCAAATGAGTTATACTTGAAGCCTGCCCTCTGAGAAATCCTGAAAACGTTGTTATAAATTGAAGCAACACCTCCTCCTTTGCCTTTTAGACGCAGCTCATGTTTATAACAGTAATCTTGGGGGATGGACTCATTTAAAATAATGTAATCATCAGGTTTTAGCCAGGTTTCTGTAAAACGGAGCACATCTAGATCATGATCAGTGATCATATTATTTACAAAAAGTGTTTTCGTAGAAAGGGATCTGATATTCAATAAGCCAAGCTTTATCATTTGTTTATCCATATTGCATCTGTTTTTTATTTGTTGAACCTCAATTAAATTGGTCATCTTAACTTGCTATGGACGTTTTTTTTTGTATTTTCTAGTTCAGGGAACAGACACAGTCTCTATAGTGTGATATCTAGGTTAAAGAGTCTCTATGTGCTGATAATTAGCTGACCTATGTGAAGTGAGGCAGCTAGCAGACGGTCGGTTTAGCCAGTCTGTCTGCTTCCTGACCTGGGCCCCAGTTAGTCAAGTATAAACACTAAGACTAAACCATATTTAACCATAATACTACTACTAATTCTACTACTATCCTAACAAAATACAATGAATTATGGATTGATGAGCTGCTGGGTTCATGAATATTAATCACGTTGTCTGCGTTCGGTCAAACTGATTTGCTGAAATCAAAACAGGGACGGTAATAGAGCATCACAGTCCCGCCCACAGCTGGTGCCGGAAGTAAAAATTCAATGCAATTTCTGCATTGACATTTGGGGTATAAGCCATAAAAACATAACCATACATGGTAGACTTAAAACCAGCTACGGCTGTACTAAGCGATAGTATATGCTCATATAAAGGTAAAAGGATCACGGGGCACTAACCTTGTTTTGATATAAATGCCTTTTATTCGCGATATCTTGGCTAAGTACTTCATTACCCACAATCCTGAGCAATCCCACAATCCCACTGTGTTGCATCTGATTGGTGGAGCCATAGACAGTAGGTGGAGCTCGTGTAACCGTCTGGTTAAACCCCGGGAAGGTCCGTGAAGACTGAAGATCATTAATAAAAAAATAAAATAAAATAAAAACCTGTGTTGCGTTTTTTGCAAGGTAGACTTATCAGTGCAATCATGATCTCCTTGGCTGCCATGAGAGTTTTGCAGGGAGGTTGGTAAGCTGTAGCCTTCATATGGTATGAGTCATATCAAGCATTTTATAATGCCACTGTCAAAACAATATTTAGCCTAGGCATACCTTTTTGTGTATTTACTGAACATTTGTGTAATGGCAACGACATGTGTTGACGACTGAGCGGTGATTGCAGTCAGGTACAAAGCACTGCACCATGTTGCTGACGTTATTGTTAACCACTTTCACACACGCACACAATATGTAAAATACACGATGATAAATATAAAAATCAAAACACAATACCTATATAAAACACTTTATTTAGACGATTGTAAATTCACTACATTCACTATATAAAATAAAATTCACTGGAGGAAAAAGTGATCAGCCGTCATCAGATTTGGAAGTCGCTCAAAAGGCTCGTTGCCTCGTTCGCGGTTGTGGCTTCAGTCGAATTCAATGGGGCGCGGTGGTTTATGGGATGAGTAGTTCCTGCGCTCGAAATGAAAATATGTACACAGTCTTGTACCTTTGACTTTTTTGGGATTTTCTCTTAATTATTTCACTCGAAATTATATGTTATATGCTTATGAGTTCAGCCGTAGCTGGTTATCTTCACACATGCTCTAAAACTCTTTAGATACGGATTTTCCGAAAGTCAATGGGAGAAATGAATGGGAAATTTACTTCCGGCACCAGAGCCCTCTCGGGCTGTGGGCGGGACTGTGATGCTCTATAGATGAGCGCATTAGATTTGCTTATTAGCTCCGCCCACTACCGGAGAAATCGGCATATCTTCTGCTTGTTCTAAAAAATTGAATAAATGAACACCATTCTTTTGACAGGAAAATAAAACAAATAATATAGTTAACATGTAGCGCTTCTATTCAGTGTGGTAAGACTCTCACTCTCTCTCTTTGCATGTGTGAGAAACAGCGCTATCAGTAAAGCGATGATGAATCGTGCGCCTTCAAAGAGTTTACACTTTGACAAATACAGGTGCGCTGTGCTTTACAGATCGCTTGATAGAGAGTGAAACTCTGAAGTGCTCAGTCAGTGTTCAGCGAGGGAAATATATCTGTGCTAATATTATAATAGCCTCGAACACACACACTGGCGAGTAAAATCTAAGAATTTATTAGCAAATGGCTAACGATAGACATCATTTAGTCGCCCAGAGTAAGATTTAGTCGCATATGCGAGTGATTTACTCGCAATGTAGAGGTTTGCCATGATGTAAAAAAGGCTTTGGCTTGGCAGGCATGACGTGAGCAGACTCTGGCGTGGCGGTCGTGGTATTAATAAATCCTGACATGATGGTCGGGGTTTTGTAACACTCTGATGTGGTGGTTACTGTAGGATTGCAGGGTTTCACGTCTGCAATTCCTACAGTAAAATAGTGCAAGGTCAATATATTGAGCCATAGTCCATTGTCAACAGAAAACATGAAATAAAGTGCATGCATCTGTAATAAAACATCCCTTACATGGCTCCGTGGGGTGACTAAAGGCCCCACTGTAGTAAATCCATGCATTTTTGAAAGATAAATATCCAGATTTTAAACATAATAAACACTTTTTTTCTCACATCTGCTGATGCCGAAGGGCCCCTGGAGCCGTGTGAGGGATGTTTTTTTACAGATGCTCGCACTTTATTTCACGTCTTGACTGTTGACAACTAACACCCGCTTACCCCCATCGAAAGGCTTGGACGAGCAAGGACAATTTTTTATATAACGGTGATTGGATTATTCTAAAAGAAGAAAGTCATTTACACCTACTGTAGGATGCTTCGAGGATGAGTAGAAGATGGACAAATTTTCATTCTCGGGTGAACTAACCCTTTAAAACTGCTGCTGTCACTCCCATATTAAAAAAGCAAAATAGTGATTCAAACAATCTCAGTAACTTCCATCCAATTTCTCATCTTCCATTTATTGCTAAAATGGTGGGTGTTGTGTTGTCTTAATTACACAACCATTTAACGGTAAATTTTGAGTCTGAGCCCCTTCAGTCTGGGTTTAGGAAACTGCACAGCACTGAAACAGCCTTGGTTAAAGTTGTTAATGACTTATTCTTAGTTTCTGATTCTAGCGCTCTCTCGGTTCTCATCTTACTCGATTTTAGTTCAGCCTTCGACAATGTTGACCACATACTTTTACTTAATCGACTGGAAACTGACTTTTGAGTATCTAGGACTGTCCTAGATTGGTTTAGGTCATATTTTATGGGTCGCAGTCAATTCGTTTTTATGGATGGTTTCAGATATGGAAGCGTCAGCGCAAGTTCTACTATGAAGACTTAATGCCACGTCACATAACAATTAGATCTAGCCAATCGGCACTCAACATGAGGAATACAAAAGCCCTCTACTCACCCTTCACTGTTTGCAGATACTGCCACTGTCATTTTTCCTCCATCCTCCACACCACCACTAGGTCGGCCCCTTCCATGTGGGGGTAGGCTTCGCGCTGCCTTCGTCTTCGGAATGAATAGCTTCACCTCCTCTTTTGGTACAACTGATGTGGATCCTGTTTGTAGTGGTGTCCCACAGGGTTCAGTTCTTGGTCCCCAGCTTTTTAGCATTAATATTTATCATGTTGGTCAGCTATTAAGATCCCTTGACCTTTGCTACCATTTCTAGCTGATGATTCTCAGATTTATATACATTCTCAACCTGGTCAATTTGTGGATGTCCCTCATCTTTCCAACTGTAAGATTTCTGAGATTAAGTTGTGGATGTCTAAAAATGTTCAGTGTCTGAATAGCTCTAAAACTGAAAAAATTTTGGTTCTTTAGATCTATAAGTTGATGGTGTTGCCCTAGAGCTACAGAGTAAACTAAAAAATCTTGGTGTTATCTTTGACGACACCCTTTCATTCAAGCCTTTTTTTTTTATCTTAGAAATATCACGTATTCGGTCCATGTTGCCCTTTTCTGTTGCTGAAAAATTTATTAATTCTTTTGTTTTCTCACAAATTGATTTATTGCAATGATTTCCTTGTTGGAGTGTCCAAATCCTCTCTTAGCAAATTGCAATACTTGCAGAATTCAGCAGCTAAGATTTTAACTGGGGTTAGGGTTAGTGACCATATAACTCCTGTTTTGAAGACGTTACACTGGCTCCCTGTTAAATACCATATAGATTTTAAAATCCTAATGCTTACATACAAGTCTCTGCATGGTCTTGCTACACAGTATCTGGCAGATCTTTTAACATCTTATATGGCAGTTCTCTTAGTTGTTCCCAAAACACGGTTGCGATCCAGGGGTAAAGAGGGCCTTTTTAACATATGCTCCAAAACTATGGAAATGACTCCCAATTGACGCTAATTCTTTAACTGTTTTTAAAACTTTTCTCAAAACATTCTTTTTCAGAAATGCTTTATTTTATTAGTTTTTATTATATTGTTTTGTGATTTATGTTTTATGTAAGCTTTCATGCACAGAGCCTTGAGAAAGCAACTTTAAGGCGCTAGATAATATAAATTTATTATTATCATTATCATTATTAAGTATTGTATTGTTGACCAAAACTATGTTTGGATATAAGAACTTTAATTTTGCAAAGATTCATGAAGAGCTGTACATTATTTAACTGCTTTTATGAGTTATTTTATGAGTAAGCACACAGTAAGAAAAAAACACACAGATGGGATTCCAGTCAGGGACCGATTTCACACTAGACGAGTAAGTCTGGACAGTCTTTTGCTTAATAAAAACAGAAATTAGTTTCACTCTGTGGTCTTGTGTTTTCCCTGATGAAAGGAGCTAGCCGATATATTACAATTTGTCTATATTGCTAAGCACCATAAAATCTAATTAATATAATTATCACACAGAGATTTGCATCGTCATTTAAATACAGCCTTGCTTTCATTTCCTTGATTAGGTTGAAACAGAAGTCCTCATCATATATATTATATGGCATTTTTTCTCATGGGTCTTGTCTTTGCTTTAACAGGAATAATAATGATCTGTGTTAAACCCGTTTGAGAGGAAATTGACAAAAGCCTCAAATTCTGCACACTGAATACATAACAACCCAAGTGTAAACGGAAAACAGAGAAAAATTAAGATAAATAACAGTCCCTCAAGTCTCTTATTTTGCACATTTGGATACTTAGAATGCTGAAAATATAGGGGAAAAAAATGTTTTATGACAAAGTTTTGGATATCTGCCTTAGCTTTATGAGTGTAAGTTATTTTATTGTAAAACCCCAGGACTAAATTCAACTGCGTTAAACTTTAAGCACGTTAGCATCTCTCTTTCACAGGTGGGGAATTACGAGTCGGGTATCCTTCAGATGAGATACCCTGTCTGGCCACGTTATGGGACCTTCCTGGAGCCTGTGTCTGATAACCGTCACTTGACAGTGGCCACACTGGAGGAAAGGCCTTTTGTGATTGTAGAAGCTGTGGATCCTGTTACTGGCACCTGTCTCAGTAACACCGTCCCCTGCAGACGGCAGTCAAACAAGACTGAAACGTAAGTAATCATGTTTTGGTCTGCTTAAAGAAATTCTGTCATCATTTACTCACCCTCATGTTGTGCCAAACCTGTATAGACTTTATATTTTGAATAATGTTGTGGTCCAAACAAAATGAGATGAAAACATGAATTAAAAAAGTGTGAATTTGCAGAATTACAATTAGATCATACACTAATTGCATCAGATTGCCATTTGCACATTGTTTTTTGCAGTGTAGAGCATTATAACCAATTGCCCATATTTCTGTTGAGCTTATGAATGAAATGTCTAATCAGAAGCATTTAGATTAGTCAGTGCTAAAAAACTGTTTGATTGAGTGCACACATTTACTGACTGAATTATGCATGCTCACAAATTCTCTCAACATAAACAAATGCAGAAAATATGTAATTAAGAAATTAATTTTGCAGCTTCAATGATTATAAAGGGGAGTTTTTGTGTAACATGCACTAAACTACTCAAAACACAACCAAATACAAAAACTGAACGGGCAACACGTGTTGTCAAACTGATGAATGCATTCTTGCAGAATAAACATTAATTTCTTACATATACAGTATATATACCAGTGCTAAGCTGCAGCTGTCATTATCACCCAACTACACAGCACAGTAAACTTCTGACAGCCCTGGATAATTAAGAAGACCGGGGCTAGTCTTAAGAGACAGAGTCTTTATCATATTACTTGCACAATGAGAAAATGTGACTGTATTAACTGTTTTGTTGCTCTTCTGTTGGATATAATTCTGGCTTCAGATGGTCAGGTGTTGCTGTTAATTTGAGATGCCAGATTTTTGCAATAATGAATTAGATAAAACAATGTTAGACAGATGTCAACATGAAAAAAAACAAACAGAAAACAAACAAACAAAGGAAGCAAAAAAGGGGCACTGGTAGCAGGAATGTGTAGCAAATGGTCTTCTATGGCCAGGTTAAAGTAACCACACTCTTCATGGAGTACAGTTAGGGAGTAATAGAAGTACAGATGCTACTTTTGTTTTTCAGTATGTAGCATTGGGAAGTCTGATTAATTTGAGTGAGTAATCATAAAATTATTCATTTTAATTAAAATATATCATGTTATTGGAGCAATCTGAGAATTAAATTATATTGTATTATATTATATTACTGTATAATATTATTGACTTCTAAAACCTATTTTAGTTATGCTTTATTCATCTGCCACAAAAATTTATTTTTGCTACTTTATATTTTCTGCCCCCTCTCACCTTTTTAGCAAAGATTGATATAGTACCAAAAAAAAAAAAAAAAAAAAAAACGGCAACAAAAGGTTTTAAGGCAGTTTTTTTTTTTGCTGTGGTGTGTCAGTAGGAAATATCAGTTTAGATTTAAAAACATTTTTTCATTAACTGTAATAATCCAGTGAGATTTTTGTGTGCAGAAGGAGTCTGACAACAGCTAGTGCTCCACATAGAGATCTTTTCTCATCATAATCTAGTTTATCTGAAACAAAGATTTAGAAAAACTGAGACAACATCTCCAACATGCTTGAAGAAACATTCCTACAAACCTTCAGTATCTGAAAAACTATGCACAAGTGCACCTAGGACAAAAATGTAATAAATAAATAAAATCTGTTTATGAAATTATTTTTGAAAGCATCCTCACTTTACAGCATTTTTTTTATTAAAGTGCCTAAAACTTTTCACATCACTGTAGCCTTGCTGGTAGGTTTCTTCAAGTGTCTTGTAGACGTTGCCACAGTTCTTCTGGACTTATTTTTTATTCATTGACAGCTATCGTTGTAAAGCATTATAATCTGTTGTCTGTTTTTGGTCCTTCACAACCTGGGAACTGCTTGTGTTCAGCTCTTGATGAGGATAGCTGGATAACTCAGAGAACGGAGTGGTAATTAGCAGAGCTTATTAAAGCTGCTCTGGACTCAAACCCCTCACGCTCTGCCTCCCCTCTCCAAACACTCACACAGTGTTGTGGTAGGCCCATTAACATGTTATTTAAGAATCATTCCCTCAGGATGTTCTACTCATTACTTTGAGGCCAAACCACAAGAGCTCCTGGAAACAGATGAACAAAACAAAGCAAATTAACATGGATGGGAAATACTTACTGTAACGGCATACAAACTCCATAATCATGGGAAGAAGGAGGCAGGAACCGGCGAACATTCAAATCAAAACTTTAATAATCAAATAAACATAAAACAGCGCAACAGCCGTGCACAAACAAAACTAAAACACAAAATAAAACCCAGGACTGGTCCTCTCTCGTCCTTCGCTGTAGTCGCTCCTTTTTTGTATCCTTCCAATCTCCTCCGTAGGACTCGAGACCGGTGAGTGGAGCAGGTGTCGCTCATTTCAGGGACAGACAGAAGGCTGTTTAAATGTTGTGATCTTTCCCAATCATTTTAATACAAGAATGTTTTCATAACAACATGAGCCGCTTAAAATGATTAAAGTTATTAACATTACAGATATTCAAAATGGTAAGCAAGAGCTGCTTTGTTTACAACTCGTATATCAGTCCCTCCAGAAAAATGTGATTATGCGATCGCCTGATTTAATGCATAATCAGCAAAAGGCCGCATATTTATGCGGGGTCGCATTTTTTTTTTATATGACGCTCTTTTGCCGCATAAATTGACGATTTCAGAAAGCAAAATATGCGGGGCTAGCATGATTTCATAATTTTCCCCCTATTGCCATGGGAACCTTATGAAGTGACGTAATTACGTGACGTGAACATCATCTGCAAACCCCGCGGTGAAACCAGGGTGAAACTTGAAGCGCGCAAATTATTCTTATTTGCCAACAAAAATAAGCGCAAAAGAACGCGCGAAGCAGTTTTCCGATTTGTTACATGACAGTGGAGCCAAATTATATTGTGAGAACTTGCGGAAACTGCAGTTTGATGAAATAGAGAAAAAAAAGGTGATTCCCCCAACACCCCCTTCTCACTAGGCTACTAACACTGTTGTGGTTTCATTCAGAAGTTGATGCACCTCTACAGTTGTAAGATTGCACTTTTTTGTTACAGAACAGTACCAAAAACTTACAGTTGTAATTATATTAGTAGTATGTAAAATAATTTACGTTGCAGTAAGAGATTGCAACTTAAATATTCTGTGATTTAGCATGCTCACGTATGCGTATAGGAAGTAATAGGAAATTACTCTTTACATTAAGGTAGTAGTAGTAGTAGTCTAGTGTTGGGGGAATCACCTTTTTTTCTCTTTTTCATCAAACCGCAGTTTTTGCAAGTTCACGCAATTTCATCGCATAAAATTGCAAAAATATCCTGCATATTCCATCGCATTTTTTAAAGAAAACGTGCCACAAAATCAAGGATTTTTGCCCGCAACAATCACAAAACAAATCTGCGTTTTTCTGGAGGGACTGGTATAACTGCGTTTATCTTGTATATCTTTGTTTTGGGTTCTTCTTTTGAATGATGAATATATACTATTAATAGCTGCTGATATGAACAGCTCATTCCTCTCAGGCATGCACAGAATGCACGTGTTAGTTTGCTGTCGGCTGCAGTCTGTTCGGTGTCTTCCATCGCAGCTTTTTGGTCCAACGTTGCCGACACGAGGTGACAACACCGTCGGCTTTCGTTGCTGCTAGTTCTTTAAAGTCGGCTTGATGTGTCCCAGCCTAAAACAATAGTTGTTGTGGTTTATAGTGATGATTGTGCTATCATGTGGGTGGGAGTTTATTGTGACTCATTGCCTCTAATCTCCTTTATGCCACACACCATTAGTCAAGAGGTTACATGAAAGGTTAGAGAGCGTAGAGTGTCATTAGAGCACTCTGCATTTTGCATCTCTCTTCCACACTTTTCTTTTTTTCTCTCCTTTATTCATGCTTTTTCCATCTTTATTTATACTGCTTTCTAAGGCATGTGTTTGAACAAAGTCATAAACTTTGGTTTGCACTACAAAGATTAATGTTACCTGAAACGGTTCAGAAATTGACACGATGTAACTTCTTTTGAGAAATGACTTTTGAGGATAGTCTGCGCGGTGGCGCAATAGCTGTCTGGTTTAGGGGTGGGTTTTGTTTCAAAGGGGAGGGCACAGTGGCACAAATGTGTGAATGTTCCCTGAAAAAGAATGTTATCTGTGGGCTACTTACCATGGCAACAAATGGATGATGCACTGAATACCTCAGTAACATACATACGAATTGGTACATATCTGGCTGTAAATGGACCCATGGTAATTCCTGTGTATGGTTAGTTATTCTCCCAGATTGCTCCAAAAATCTGTTGTGTGTACAGGAGTTTACTGGTCCGTATACACCTCTTTTCATGCAGTAATAATACAGGCTAATTTAAAGCAAAAGTAAAAGTATATTTGGGTACACGTAGCCGACCTCTCTCATTCACCACAGATCCAAATGTTTCCATATTCGCAGTGTATTTGAACCAAGGCTAAACTAGGATTTGTACTTCATGCTATTCAAATGTACCACCGTGGTCCTGTGCATACATTGAATGGAACGGATTGTAAAACAGACTATTTAAATTTACTAGTGTAACTTTTTTTTATTTTGATTATTTTATTTTGATAATGAACAGGCTGTGCTGTTTGCATTGAATATACAGTGTGCACATGAGGTGCAACAGCTGAAACATAAAACCTAGCAATCAGAACACTCTAGCAACCACCTAGCAATGCCTTTGCAATCACTCGCATTTTCTTCAAGAAATGTGTTAATCCAGCTCTATACTGCTTATTTTACAAAAACACACACACACCGAAACACACACAGGAGCGTTCATGCTTGCTTTATTGCCTGCAGTCCATGTTAAACCAATATGGAGGCCTGCTATTGTTTTCCAGGGTTGTAATTATAGTTGGCTGAAGGCTGTACTCTTTATTTTTCCTTGGGCACTGTGAAATGAACTGGAGCTCTGAAAACAAATAATGCTCTAGTGTAGAAAGCTGAACCAAAATAATGCTCCTAAAAGCTCACATTTTAGCTCAAATCACAAATGCTCGGGAAACATTTAAAGCGTATCGATTGAATTTCTCTGAGTAAGTGAACCTATTGATGTAGCAGTGAAAGTGTTTTGGATGGCTGTTCTGCCACACGTCTCACTAATGTGAACTGGATGGACATTTCTACTACTTTGTTAATGCATTAACCCACTCCCTGAAACTGATGCTCTTCCTCACTACAACAGCAAGAATCTGCACTTAATATTGATCTTTCTGTAATTACTTTCTGCTTCTTAGAGGGAGGACAGGAAGGGGATGGGATTGGGAAATGTAGGTGTCCGACTCAACTTATGCATTGCTCTCATGAGCACCACAGATCAGAGCACCTGCACATAGAATTTATTCTAGTATCAACATCAGGTTGATCCTGGAATAACATTACTGTCAACCAATAATGTTGTACAGTTTTCTTGTGGGGATGTTTTTTTCCCCCCATGAAACAATGTTTTCTAAAAACAATTCTGCTGTTGCTTGTAATAGCGATACAAATAATATTTGATTTTTAAATACATTCAGCTGCCATCTTGCAGATTGTAGACTTGCACACACCCTTTTAAATAATGAAATAATCGTCGAAATACAGCACTTTCATACACAATGTTTGTAGACTGTGGATAAAATGTTTTGATAAAGTATCTGTGATTAACTGTACATCAATAAATGACACCAATCCCGTGCTATGAACAATGTCATTAATTTTTTTTAATGTGTCTTAATGACATAACATCTCATTATTATGAGAAAATATGTTGTTTAAATGACATAACATCTCATTATAATAACATTGCTTAAGGAAATGAAGCACGTTTTTATTGTATCTCTGAGAAGAGCTGAATGTTCAGAAATGTTTTGATGTCATTTTCTATTCCTCTTACCTCCATATAATGCATATTAAAGTAAGCTGCATCCCAAATTACGTACTATACACTATGTACTCATACTCTATGCACTCAAATATGAACTATGTACTCAACCCTGTAGTGTATGAATTATATAAAGTTATTTTGTCATTCATAATCGGAGTCTGATAGCCCCTCCCCCTTCGATATGTAATTAAATCTGTGACAGTTCAGTCAAGTGTCCAACATTCAATAAATATTTTTTTTTTTAGGTTAAGTGCATCATCTGGGTGTTCAAAGTTCACTTTTTCTTTTTGGAATTTTCAGTGTGAACATTCTACTCACACTATTTTTACTAATAAAAACGTCATAAAATAGTGCATAACATGACTTGGGACGCACTTTCACAGAAGTGTTTTAGTCCGTCTGCTGTTTTTGTTTTGTGCAGGTGTCTTACGTGGTATATTTTCCGAAATCTTAAGTCAGACCATTCTGTTCTTGCTTTAAATCTTGAAATTATACAATCTACACTGTAAAAAGAATCAGTGACATTTACAGTAAAATACCATACTGTGATTTCCAGAAGTTCACCGTAAAAAATATGGTAGCAACATTTTAGGTTTTACAGACTTAAATTCACATACCATATTTCATTAACTGGTTTAATGTTAATAAACCAACATACTGAAGTGTTAATATCTGTTTTGAACCATTGTAATGCACTGATAACCACCAAAAATGGGTGGTGATGAGAAAGTCACATGATGAACCAAAGCTCATGACAAACAGCTTTTCTATGAGCTGAGGAGGCCAATACTTATATATAGAAGGTGCACAGTGTCATTCACACAAACACTAAACCCCATCATGGTGACACACGATACTGAAATAATGCAATAAACATTAATTTAACAACTTCAGATGTAAGATTAAACTATAATGTACAAAACTGATAAGAAAAAAATATGAAGTGTCATTCAGGGAATTCTGGGAGTGTCAATTTATGGTTTTTCACTGTAAGTTATACAATGACTTCCAAAAAAATGTATTTTTAATAGTATTTTACTGTAAAATGTAAAATGTAATTACATTTATTCACCGAATATAGTATGTAAACTTACTGTTAACCAGTTAACAGGTTTTTACTGTAGGATTTTTACAGTATTTTACTGGTAAAATCTTTTTTTTTTTCAACTGTTCATGCTACATGTTGTCTGTTCAACATAAATTAAAAAATACATTTCCTGTTGTACTGAAATCATATCGAACCATGACCCCAAAACCGAGGTATGTACCCAACTGTGACTATTATTGTGTGAAACACTCATTTGTCTATTTGTATTTATATACTTGATTTTATTCTTATTTATTGAATTTATTGTATTATTTTTTATTTACATCGTATGTCACTGTTATGCCTGCAGGTAAATGAAATCCTCTTGTTGCAGCACCTGATCTAATGCGATTGTATTAACAAATTATGTAAATACTATGTGAAATCTGATTTGATCATTCGGACTGAGAAAAAAATTACATAAATCTTAATTGAACAAAGTATCTGAGCCCCAGTTTTATCCTGATGGCAGTATGTACAGTCTCTGTACAGTAACAGCTCTTATCTGATGTGAGCTCAGCCTAGTGATCCTACACGCCGTTTCTCTTCCATCTTTATTTGGTTGTGATTAATTTGAGTTGGATTTGTGTCCTTCCATCTGCCACAGCTACGACGAAACACTAGGACCTGTGGTGATGGCCACTACCCATCCACCCACTCATTGCTGACGTCACACGTCCTCTCACCATGTCTCATCATCAGTGCTCCTGTAATCTTCCCTTGTTTAGTTACTTGCCATTTTTAGGTTCTCCCAGAGGACACTTTCTTGTGTTGTCATGTGTACATTGATGCTATTTAGAGACTATAACCATAAAGGCTCCTTGTTACACATTCAGAATGCAGTGTTATTCCCTGTCTGGCCGTAGAAAAGCACAAACAGCCTTCGCCACTGCCGTTAAACCGTGTGAATGGATTTATTGGAGCTGTCGTTAATCACTCATGATTGGATGTAAGTTTCGACTCGACATTCATAATCGAGGAAACAGGCCAAGACTGAGGAAGCAATGTAATGTTAATGAGGCACAGCCACCACTGAAAGGTTTTTCATTTCAGATATCTGCACAGAAATGGCCCTTTTTGTATTTATTTGTTGGCGGTGGCAAATGGATTGGCACTGAACATAATTACAAAACAAGTCTGAGTAACTAATGACGGATGCAAATAGATTATATACAAGACATTGTTCTTGTATCGTGTCTGACCTATTTAAAACTTCTCACGTACAACAAGCTGCACCTAAAGACTAAACATCCATGTTTGGGTTTGGTCTTAACATTCAGAGATATTTTAAAAGCATTCAGACTGAACCATGTTCACTTACATTGTGAAATTGCCTGTTACAGCTCATGTTCATAAAACACCTCTTATTGAATTGAAACCATCAGCCTTCTTGGATATTTAACCACTAGGCCACACCAGCCAAAAAAGAAACACTTGCAGTTCTCCATCCATCCATTATTGGTGGTGCTTTTTTCACTGATTCATTTTGTGGTGGGGAGATGGTGTGTTACTTTTCAAAGAAATCAGACTTACAATTTTGTGGCGATTCATTGAGATCTGTTTACAGTGTGCTTGTGCTTCTTGAGATTTAGATTCAGATTTGTGAAATGCATCATTTACACCTCATTGACATATTTAAAGGAAGTAATCTGATTATAAAATAATTTGCAAATCGAATACTGCTATGACTGATCAGGAGAGCTTTTGTCGGATTCTTTTAGTTGCAAATATAATAAGTAAAAGTATCAAATTTCTCTTTAATATGCAGTACAGTAGAAGTCAACAGAAGTATATATACTTGAGTAAAGCACCAATATCTTCTACATCACTGGTCCTTGTAGGTTTGGATTTCAAA
This sequence comes from Carassius gibelio, assembly GCF_023724105.1. Taxonomy (NCBI): domain Eukaryota; kingdom Metazoa; phylum Chordata; class Actinopteri; order Cypriniformes; family Cyprinidae; genus Carassius; species Carassius gibelio. The sequence goes on along the minus strand of NC_068373.1, from coordinate 8,947,360 downwards.
TTCTTGTGAATACTGCCATTGAAAATTACAGTTCTATGTTAATGACGTCTAAATGCGAAGAGAAAACGTTTAACTGATTTTTTCTATTTGTACAGTTTCTGTATTTTTTTTTCAAACTTGATAAAGTTCCCGTTGTGTTCCCACAGGATAGTCGGACACACTGAGCCTTACACCAAACTATGCTGCAAAGGCTTCTGCATAGACATCCTGAAAAAGCTCTCTCGCAACATCAAGTTCTCCTACGACCTCTACCTGGTCACCAACGGCAAACATGGCAAGCTGGTACGAGGGATCTGGAACGGTATGATCGGAGAGGTGAGAAAACTTCATGAAACTAAATTCACCCAATTTACTTTCATAAAACACATGGCTGGTCTTATTTTTAAGGATTCAATGGTCTTCTGCATAATCTTACTTCAATGTCAACATTCCCCCTCCCTCTCATTTTTCAACTCCTCTCCTCCAACTAGTCATTTCAATACCAATTTTTCACCATCCAATCAATTCTTGATGGATAAAATCAAGTGCCATTTTGTTAAATAAAATACTACATTGTACATATAGTAAGTAAAATGGTTTGCAAATGCTTTAAATGTCATTTGCAGATTCTAATGCAAACTAGTTCTATAACTTATTTAGCGTCTTTGATGTCAAGCTAAACAAGAAAACCAAGTCTATATGAGAGAGACACGGTTGACTCCAGAATTTGCTCTAAAAGCTTGTTCATTCCAGCGGACGTGACTGGCATTGAAATGACACAAACAACCTTGTAAATATACATCTCCATCAAGCAAGTCGACGTTTGATGCACAGTGGCATCTAAAGAGTTTCAGACTGTGATGTGTGCTTTTGCTTTGTCCTGCATTTATTGCATTTTTTTTTCTGGGATGCAATAAAACTATTGTGCTCATTCGGGCATTATGGATGATGTGGGTTAACTAGAGAGAGAGAGCCTGGATTGTAAAACACACACACACACACACACACACTCACTCACTCCCATAGTGATTACAGGACTAGCACAGTAACAAAAAAACATGCTTACGGTTATTAAATCCACAATTCACCCAAAAATGAAAATTATGTAATCATTCCAAACCAACATGACTGACTTTCTGCTGTAGATTTGTAGACATTTTTTAATTAACCTCTTTTGGATATACAAAAATAAATAAATATGCATGGTAAAAAAGATACATTTTCACGCAGAAACTGCAATTTTACAATGAATTAAAAACAGCAAGTGACACATTCAATTATGCAGAATGCAGAACTTAAACTCAGTATATATACAGTATATATATTTGCATCTATCTTCTCAGGTGTTTTATAAGCGAGCGGACATGGCCATTGGCTCTCTGACCATAAATGAGGAGCGCTCTGAAATCATCGACTTCTCTGTGCCGTTTGTGGAGACTGGCATCAGTGTGATGGTGGCCAGGAGCAATGGAACCGTGTCTCCGTCAGCCTTCCTGGGTAAGAAATATAAAAAACTAGCACAGCTGATCATGTTTTTACAGCTAAATCATATACCAGTGGAGCATCTACAGTATAACTGAAATGCATTTTTATCCGCCATTTCCTGTGAAGAAATTATTTAGAAATCACACATTACTTAAGAATTGTGCCTAATTGTTTGATATTTTAATATTATTAATATACTATTATATATGATTATATTTATTTATATTTTAATTTTAGTGTAAATTTAGTATTTTAGCCCCCCCCCCCCCCACCCCCACCAAATTTTGTAATTTTTGTTCTTCGACAAACATATTTTAGTTACCAACACCAACATTACTTACTTTCAAGTTTTTAATCTGATATTTCTATTTGATCAGTATTAGTTAATAACAATAAACCTTGTAGTTGTTCTTAACTAACTATAAAAGTACTGGTTTCCAATGTTGACACTATATTATTTTCAGTGATGTAGTCAGTTAGTCATCCCATAAATCCTTTTGCACATTTTTCCATTATATTGCAAACAATAAACTTTCCCAGAAGCCAGAATTCATAGTAAAACACAACAGCATACTGTCATTTCATAAAACAAGATGTAGTTATAAATATTCACAGTGCAGTCTTACTCGTGTGTGTTCCTCTTGTTTAATGGCATATGAATCGTGCGGACTTTAATTTGCACCTCATTTTGCATGCATCATTTACAAATTAAAAATGGTCTCACAGTCCTACTACAATAAAAACCAAGTCGTTTGGGAATACCGTCATTTGCTTGATCTGTGTTTGTCTGTCCCTCTTTCAGAGCCCTACAGCCCAGCGGTGTGGGTGATGATGTTTGTCATGTGTCTTACAGTCGTGGCAGTGACTGTGTTCGTCTTCGAATACTTTAGTCCTGTGGGCTACAACCGCAGTCTGGTCAATGCCAAAGGTCAGTGTTCTGCAAACACTTCAGGAACTGTGACAGATGTCAGGTTTGACAGAATATAAGCAAGGGGAAAAGATAATTCATGTATGAGAGAAACGCTTTATTACTCAGATGGTTATGCTTTTATAGCTCAGGTAAATTTATTGAGCTCTAATTTATGTTTACTTAAACTAATCTTGTTTTTGTTTCATGAATTCCTTGAGTCAATACAAATGAGATAACAGACATTTCAGTATAGATAAGAGTAAGAGATAGTTTGATTTTGGAGGAGCCTGATGAGAAAAGTTTGAGTTCATATTAAGAAATCTGACTTTTGATTGCAATGCAGACTTCGGAATATAAGCACAGTTTGAGATTCTTTTAAAGGTCCCGTTTTTCTTGCTTTTTTGAAGCTTTGATTGTGTTTACAATGTGCAATATGACGTGTTCATGTTTCGCGTGTAAAAAAAAAAAAACAGTATTTTCCACACAATTCACCTATCTGTATACCGCTGTTTTCACTGTCATAAAAACGTGCTGATGACTTCCTTGTTCTATGAAGTCCCTCCTTCAGAAATGCGTAACGAGTTCTGATTGGGACAGCGGTTCCTGTGTTGTGATTCGACAGCAGCTGAGCGCGCGCTGCCCTACTAGAAACGTGATTGTGCTAGTTTTGAGAAGCATGTGGGCAGGATTTGTTTTGAAAACCTGGCAATCCTGATCTGAACCATAGAAAGTATAAGAACGCGCGTGCTGGAGATGTACTTATAATCACAGGAGCGTTTTTACTGACGAGATGCGCATGAAAATCACATTTGATTTTTTTGCACAGCCCTAACATCTAGTTAACAAAGCTAAACAGCGTTGTCCTTTGTGTAATAAGTTACAGAAACTGTTAAACGCTCCAACTTAAATAATAAAATACACTTATCGGTTGTGGTCCATAAACAATGCCTTCTCCAGACAAAGAGGGAACTGCTCCATCTTTCAGGAATAATCTTTGTGCGAATCTGGCATTAAACCGATTGAGATTGAGGTAGCTGTCCTCAGCAAAATGTGCTGCACATAGTTTTACATGTGGATTATAATTTTCGGGAACCGAGTTAAACATAAATTGTAACCATTGATCAGTCCCTCCAGAAATATGCAGATTTTTTTGTGATTGTTGCGGGCAAAAATCCTTGATTTTGCAGCAGGTTTCTTAAAAAATGCGATGGAATATGTGGGATATTTTTGCAATCTTATGCGATGAAATTGCGGGAACTTGCAAAAACTGCGGTTTGATGAAAAGAGAAAAAAAGGTGACCCCCCCCCAACACCCTGTTCTCACTAGGCTACTACCTTACTGCAATGAGTAATTTCTTATGACTTCCTATGATAAGCAAGCATACTAAATCACAGAATATTTAAGTTCTCATTCTGTTTTATTTCAGACCTTAATTAACACATGGCCCAAACTTACAAAACATTCAAACAAGTTCTCTAGCTTTACAAAAGGAATATTCAACAACTTCTGTAAAAATGAATACAAATAAAATATACACACAAATATACAAATGCTGTTTTACAGGAATTGCAAAGTGCAATCTCTTACTGCAACGTAAATTATTTTACATACTACAAATATACTTACAACTGTAAGGTTTTGGTACTATTCTTCGCCATCCTCATCCTCATCCCTCTCTCAAAATAATTTGCCCCCACTGTCATGTAACACACCGGGTAACTGCTTCGCGCGGTCTTTTGTGCTTATTTTTGTTGGGGGATGAGAATGATTTGCATCCTTCACCCTGGTTTTACCGCGGGCTTCACAGATGATGTTCACGTCACGCAATTACGTCACTTCATAAGGTTCCCATTGGGAAATAATGGCGATTTACTTGTGTGAAGTAAACGCAACATTTTTCAACTTTCTGCTAAGATATATGTGACTTTTTTGCAACGAAAATTATTACTATTATGAAATCATGCTCCGCATATTTCGCTTCCTGAAATTGGGATTTTATGCGGCGAAAGTACGGCGTATTTGAAAAAATCTCACCACTGTGTAGGTGAAGCAACTGAGATATTAAGGAGATCGTATTTGTGATTTTTCTTTCCTATGGATTGTCGCTGTCTGTCCTATCCATCTGAAAAACCAAATACATATCTCACAGATACAAGATCTCTCAAAATACAACATATCTAATTTATGTCAATGACCTCGAAAATATTCAAAATAATGTCCTATTATCATTGCAATAAATAGTTATTATTATTCAGTAATTTTAATTAATTCTAAAAATAAATGTACGAATTTATAAAGAATACATTTTATTTGAGTGTTGATTATATTATCTAAAAGAAATAGCAGAATTTCATAGTTTGAACTTTTTAATAGTTTGATGTTAATTATTACCTTTGGTATTATAGTAATGTGCAGTAATAAGTTTCCGTGTATAATTTACAATATTAACAGAGATTTTTAAAACCTTTTTTATCCTTAATTGTTTATTATTATTATTATTATTATTGAATTTATTTAAAGAAAAAATATGTTAAGTTATGTTAAGGTATGTTAAGTAAACCACTGTTCAATAAAATAAATTAATTAATTAATTAACAACCAAGAGTGATGGCAACCAACTTAAATATTCTCCATTTCAGATCCAGGTGGACCGACGTTCACCATTGGGAAGTCGGTCTGGCTGCTGTGGGGGATCGTCTTCAACAACTCAGTGCCCATTGAAAACCCCAAAGGCACCACCAGTAAGATCATGGTGCTGGTGTGGGCTTTCTTTGCCGTGATCTTCCTGGCCAGCTACACAGCCAACCTGGCAGCCTTCATGATCCAGGAGCAGTACATTGACACTGTTTCTGGACTGAGTGACAAGAAGGTAAGAGCTGCCAGCATCTCTCTTAGCCAAATGGCCATTCCAGGGCACGAGTTTTTATCAAAGCTATCACTCTATGGAACTACAAGAGGGTTTTGTGCTGATTATATATATGTACATCGTGAATATGTACACTTTAATGATGAGAGCCTGTACTATATTACTCATTTGTGTTATTTTAATAAGACGTTTATGGACAATTTGTAGCATTAAAATGGTTTTAAATGCTGGCAACATGATAAACATTGTTAATCATGTATTGTAAACTGGGTTTTGGTAAAATAATCTAAGGATTTCATTGCTTTATCACGCTGAAATGTGTCTACTAATAAATTGCATGTTAACCTAAGCTGCCTAGTTAAGTGGTCATCCTATTTAGACAACTCTGTTACACTGTTTTATCGGTTGTGTAGGGACACAACAAGGTGAAGTGATTTACAATGATACTGAAAGCTGTTACAACTGGCGAGCTTCAGAGGGAAACTGTTAAAGAGCAATTTTGAAGACAAAGTGAGACTTCATGCCAAAAGACAGTGATTAAAGAGCCACCCAGGTTGACTACCAGGGAATTAGACACTGACAGCAAGGTGTTTTTGTGATGCATTTGGATTCAGGAGTGTGTCTGAGTGTGTCATTACACGAACAAAATGCCTGAAGGGCAAAATAGCCGGAAGGCAAGAATATCATGTAGAGATGACTTGCTTTCAAACAGCGCAAACTTTGATAGCTGCAGCTTAGGGCACTTGTTTTTGTAGCAAAATTTTTTTTTTATTCATACATTACATTGTTGGCTTAATTTTAGTGTAACAAACATAAAGATGATAAAATACAATTTTAATAAAAAAATGTACTAAGAAAATAAAAAGTAAAATACAACAGAAATATTTTTGAAAGTTCTTTAAGTAACAAAACAGAATTATTTTGCATTTTTATCTTAAAATCATGAAACAAACCAAACATGCTAAATTACGTCAAAGGCTTTTTATGTATATATATATATATATATATATATATATATATATATATATATATATATATATATATATATATATATATATATATACAGTACAGACCAAAAGTTGGGACACACCTTCTAATTCAAAGAGTTTTCTTTATTTTCATGACTATGAAAATTGTAGATCCACACTGAAGGCATCAGAACTATGAATTAACACATGTGGAATTATATATGGAATTATACACATAACAAAAAAGTGTGAAACAACTGAAAATATGTCATATAGTAGGTTCTTCAAAGTAGCACCTTTTGCTTTGATTACTGCTGTGCACACTCTTGGCATTCTCTTGATGAGCTTCAAGAGGTAGTCACCTGAAATGGTCTTCCAACAGTCTGGAAGGAGTTCCCTGAGAGATGCTTAGCACTTGTTGGCCCTTTTGCCTTCTGTCTGCGGTCCAGCTCACCCCTAAACCATCTCGATTGTGTTCAGGTCCAGTGACTGTGGAGGACAGGTCATCTGGCACAGCACCCCATCACTCTCCTTCTTGCTCAAATAGCCCTTGATGCCTTCAGTGTGACTCTACAATTCTCATAGTCATGAAAATAAAGAAAACTCTTTGAATGACAAGGTGTGTCCAAACTTTTGGTCTGTACTAATATATATATATATATATATATATATATATATATATATATATATACACACATATATATATATATATGCAATTCTCTGTTCTACATTAAATTTTTTTTACATTTTGCTGACACTTTTATCCAAAGCTACTTACAATTGCTATATATACGTCAGAGGTTGCACACCTCTGGAGCAACTAGGGTTTAAGTGTCTTGCTCAGGGACACATTGGTGTCTCACAGCAGATTCGAACCCAGGTCACTCACACCAAAGGCATGTGTCTTATCCACTGCGCCAACTCCACCCCATATGTTGTTGTGCCAACACCACCCCAACATTACTTTTTCTTAGTTAGGAGCAAACTTTTTGTGTGGTCAGGGCCACAGGACAGATGAAAGACAACACTTATGCTGTCTTCTTCCATCAGACGACAGTAAACACACTTCGAAGGACGCATTCACTGGCACTGGAGTCCGTCACATGCACTCAGCCGGAATACAATCACATCCACTCGTTCCTTCGAGACTGTTCTCCTTCATTCACACCAGCAAGGTTACCTACATTACAGCACAATGATTCATGGCTTGAGTTCTGAAGTGCTGTCTTAGTGTCTTCATTACATTTATTTGATATGACATTAACAGCAGTTAATGAACATGGCCGGAATCATGTAAAAACGAAACGATGAGAAATTTAGCAAGGGGAAAAGTAATATTGAAATTCCTCAGATGTTTGGTCAGGCAGCTGAGATAATTTCTCATCTTTCTGAGGACAATCTGAGGTTCAAATGTTAGAATTTAAACAGAGGTGCGAATGAATTGACAAAGAAGGGCTTGAGACAGAAAAGAGCATTGATGACCCAGAGGTTCAGTCCAAGTTTTATCACTGCAGCCCTTTCTTCATGAGGATTAATTTCAGTCATATTCTCATTTGGAATTAGATTGTATTTAATGTGGTATTTGCAGATACAGAATCGTGAGAATCCTTGGATGAGGGCAAAGATGAAGGCTGAACCTTGAATAAATTCCCATACAGAAATCCAGCTTAAAGAAAAATCAATCACACTTTCCAGCAGCGTAGCTTTCCCAGCCAAAAGTCATTACTGGCATATCTAGCAGTCCTGGAATCTATTAAAATGCATTAATCCTTAACCAAGGAACTCATCCAGGGATCTATTTTTTCCACTTCTTTAGCACACACTTGGACTGTACGTTGTTCACAAAGTTAAATTTAAACATGCTAACTTGTTAAAATGTTGCCTTTCAGTTCCAGAAACCACAAGACCAATATCCTCCATTCCGGTTTGGGACTGTGCCCAATGGCAGCACAGAACGAAACATAAGGAGCAATTATCCTGAAATGCATTCCCACATGGTTAAGTACAACCAGAAAGGTGTAGAGGATGCGCTCAACAGCCTCAAAACTGGGTGTGCTTACTTTCATTGTCTCTTGAATCTATAAACAAATCTGTCTGCAGTGTAATATCTTTTCTGCTGACATGTATAATTTCTCTACTACTAACAGGAAGCTGGACGCCTTCATATACGATGCAGCTGTGCTTAACTACATGGCTGGTAAAGATGAAGGGTGTAAACTGGTGACAATAGGTAGTGGGAAGGTATTTGCAACAACAGGCTATGGTATCGCCCTTCAGAAAGAATCTCGCTGGAAGCGTCCCATAGACCTAGCTCTTCTCCAGTTCCTTGCTGATGGTAACTTAAACTTACTTTCGTTAGAGGAGCTCTGATTCATAAGTCTGACGGAAATGTATTATGTGTTACAGGTGAAACGCAGAAGCTCCAGACAGTGTGGCTCACTGGTATCTGTCGTAACGAGAGGAAGGAGGTGATGAGCTCCAAGCTCGACATTGACAACATGGCCGGAGTGTTTTACATGCTTTTAGTGGCTATGGGTCTCAGCCTGCTGGTCTTTGCTTGGGAACATCTACTGTACTGGAAGCTACGGCATTCTATCCGCAAGTCTGAGCGCTTGGACTTCCTGCTGGCCATTAGCAGGGTAAAGTTTGTCATAAATACTCTGAAATTAAATTCACTTTTAATCTTTGGTGTCTGTTATGCTTAGAACAAGGTTACAAATCCATAATGTAAAGTAACTCATTTGCCATTTGTATTTTTCTCTTTTTAACCAAAGCAACTTGTAAGAAAATGCAGGTAGAAAATGAGAAATTTACAAAGAAGATGTAAATGTATCTTAGCAGAGAGAAATTGTGGTGAAATTGATGTTCAGGGGAACTCCAGGATGTGAATGAGCACAAAAAGTCAAGAGAAAAGCGGTTAAAATTAAATTAGGGTCTTAGGGTTATGGACATAGCTGCCAAAGTCCAATTTAAGCACATTCTTTAGCTTTACAAACTTAAAGACCTCATTTAAAGGTGGAATATTACTAATGCACAGGCAGTCACTTTTCTATCGAATAATTAGACACTTTCAGAGATAACTATGATTGCTGATAAATAGAGAATCTTATCAGTCACTGCCAGTTCTTGAGGTAATTAACCACCCGCAAAATTAGCTAATATAATTCTGATGTATTTCAAGTGGGTGTGACTTTAATTCATCTAGGTCACTGCAGCAAAATTACATCAATTGAATTTTGTGAGACCTTTGCCATTCATTACTATACTTTGTTTTCCAGTGTTTTAAGACCTTTTCCAGTCAAAACAATAGATACAGTAGCTTTTAAGCTTCAAAATGCCAGCCTCATTTTCCCTTATTTTTTCCCTGAAGGGAATCTACAGCTGCTTCAACGGTGTGGAGGACATGGACCGTAAAGGGAACATGCAGAGCCCAGATGTCACCACCAGTTACACTCAGGCCAACATGCTGAAGATGCTCCAAACCGCAAAGGACATTGTCTCATCTGCAAGAGTTGAAAACTCACTGGACAATGCTACAAAGACCATTGAGAACTGGAGTCGACGTGATCCAGAGTCAGCCAGACCTAGTCTTCCTACCTGCCTCATAGGGACGGACTTCAGCCACAGCCGCCTGCCCTGCATTGCCAGCGTTACAGACAACCACTCACCATACCCTCAAAACATGGACAGCACCACTCAGCACTTGTTGGAGAAGACTCACATGGGAACACGGCCTACCTCACTACGCTACACTCTTCCCGCACGTACCACCCACCACCACATCTATGAACGAACGCTACCCATATCTAGCCTCAGCAGTCCCCATATTGCCATGAGAGATCCACCACCTCCTACAGCCCCGAAACCCCACGTGTACCTTGACCAGTCCTATCACCACCCTACCTCTGGCTACGTCTCTTACCATGACTTTCAGGTACCAGATATCTTTGTGGAACACCAAGAACCTTTGGGAAGCCATAAACAATACATTGCAGGTCTGGGTCGCAAAAAGAGGTCCCACAGCTACGTAGCAGCATCTCCGGAAACTAGACGAAGGGACGACTATGATGTTCCCCAGTCTTGTCTGGCTGAGCTAAAAAGCAATCGCCTTGTGGAAAACCATTCCCATACCACACCCTGCATGAGAAGCCACTTCCAGAGACCCGGCTCTAGCTGCAAATCCTGCGCAAAGCTGTATCTAGAACCGGACATGGATGACGTTCCTCTTCTGGGGAAAGATAAAATGAACCGCCGCGCCTCTTTTCTCAGGGCCACGTGGGGTGGTGACAGGATCCGACAGCTGGATGAGAAGCCCTCCACCTCTGCATCCTCTACCAGTTGCATCAACATGCCCGATCTGTTCCCTCGAGTGGTGGTGACCAATCCCAAGCCTTCGAAGATGTACGGCAACACTGGTAACAGCCTTCGCTACAACATGGCAGTGGAGCCAGCCTATCTGGACCCAGCCCACATGGGCTCCTACCCGTATAAGCCACAGAAGTTCAAGTACTCAAAGTCCATCCGCCTTCCTTCATACCGGGAGGCGATTCTAAAGAATACGGCAGCCCTTCGGCGCTCCTCTTCCACACTAGTGCATGGACACTACTCAACATACCTGAACTCTTATACAGACCTCCCAGTGTATTTGGGTCCTCTACCACAGGGACCCACTCAATTCCATGAGCATTCCAAAGACACGTGCCACCTGTTTCCTTTCGCCAACCATTGCCCGGAAAATGCCGCCTTGGTTCCCCGTTTAGGCAGCAGGCATGTATTGTACCAGAGCACTGCAATTGGAGGCTATGAGGGGCCCAGGCGTTCAAACGATGAGTCGTTGCACACTGTACCGGTTGCTTCCGTGCGCAGGGACCGCAGGCAGGTTCTAGTGGCACGGAACGTACACAGTCCCTATGCCCCACGGCCCTGGGGTAGGGTATCTAGTCTGGAGTCAGAGGTTTGAAAACCTTTTAAGATAAACTTCTAAAGACAGTCTCCCCCAAACAGTGAGGGAGAAATGCTGGGAACTGCTAAATGAAGTCAAGCTAAAAAGATGAAGGTGGACTAGAGGTGGTGATCTCAGTGCAATAATACCCTCAGACAGCAGGGATGGGACGGGGGAATGTACAAGTGATTACTGTGGAGACTTGTTTCAGTATACTTTAAAAAAATAAAATAAAATAAGAGTTATAATTAACTGTTCTTAATCTATAATCTATTGATTGTAATTTAAACTGTTTTTAAATGCCATTACACCAGTTACACTGATCCTCTGCAAACATTTGGATGTAGCATGTTTTAAGGCAGCTTTAAAACCAAAAAGGTTTGAATTGTAAATCTGATTTTCATTTATGCCAGGGCATTTTAAATCTGGAGAACCACTGGAGAATTTATATAACACAGCTACACAAAACTGTCTTCCAATAATTTTCTAAATCCGGGGGTTTGAGAAAGCCATTAATTATCCAATTATGTCACTCCACCAATGTAATTCGGATCTGATTTCAAGAATGGTAAAGAATTGATTTGACATCCGTTGTTCCACAGCAATTTCACTGTTTAATAAATGATGGGATGGCATTGAGGCCAACTGAAAATGACTACTGTCTTTGTGTCTTCTGCAAAAGAAAAAACTAAATAGAGAGAAGACCGTTCATTAAAAAGCTGCATGGTTACATCATGTCTTATATTTTAATGCACTGAACCCAACAAGTCAAATGTAAGATCAGACATCATCTTGCACAAACAATCACCGAAAAGGCCTTGTGTTACAGACTTAAGGTGCTAATCAACTGTGAAATTGGAAATATTAAAATGATTTCTAGTAAAACAAAGAAAGATTAATGTCATCAGTGCTGAATGAGCCTGTGACATGCTTTTACAAATCCTCCCTAAAAAAGAACCTTTTAAAATAAAAACTAGTCTTCAAAATGTACAACTTTCTGAAATCTCATGCATTTTGCACCGTAATTAGTTGTTGGTTACTGTTATGCAATGCTATAGACCAGGGGTGCCCAACCCTGCTCCTGGCGATCGACTGTCCTGCAGAGTTCAGCTCCAGCCCTAATCAAACACACCTGAATCAGCTAATCAAGGTCTTCAAGATCACTTGAAAAGTCAACGACCAGGTGTGCTGAAGCATGTTGGAAATAAAATTTGCAGGACAGTGGGTCCCCAGGAACAGGGTTGAAGACCAATCCTATATAGACACTCTCCTTTAATTCTCTTGCTTCTTTAACGTTCTTAGGAATATAGAGTCTTAAAAATGGTATCTACAAAATGTTGCATGCGTACAGCCACATAAATGTATCCCAAGATTATATATGACCTAGAAAAAAGAATGTTTCATGAATACAATTTCACTCTCCATTCGCTACAAGTGCATTACTGTTCATACTTGCCAAATGGAAAAACCATTACATCTGCAGATTCTGCTGTAGGTCTCATATATCAGTGCAGGGAATGCATGGACTGCATTAAAAATGCATAAAATAACACAGTATGACATTAAACAGCGGTCTTTTATTTGCTGACCTCCTGTTTTGAAGCAGCCTGTGGTGCCTGTGAAGTCAACGCATGGTGAGTAGGTCAAATGCTGACTCAGCATGGAGGTTGCTTGCTCTATTAGAGCAGTTTAATCCCTCTCACCTTCCTATGTCTTTAAGATGTGACTTGGGTTGCTAACATTCATCTTTCCTGTTGAGCACCGTTGTGGTCTTACCCTTTCTAAGGACCCCAGGAGACTGGAAGGGCTCCAGGACTCCACCTGTGAAGTGTAAAGATCAGTATAATAATGGTTGGCTTATGGGCTGATTAGCCCTGGGGAATAGTATGTTTAATCACAGCAATTTAGGATGATGAACATCTGGGCATTGAGCCAATCATCAGGGACACAATACTGAGCTATATTGTCCAGCCACCTTCATTTAGTAGCCTTTAGATGGAACAAGATGGAAAAGTGACCACAAGGACCAGGCTCTTGAATCATGAGCAGTACTCCTTTAAGCAGTCCCAGGGGTTGGTGGGTTAGTGGAGAGAGAGAGATAGCACATGTAACAGTGTCATTCAAAGCTGCTGACAGAAGAAGCTTTTCATTAAGAGAGATTTGGTCTGTGAATGAGTGCTATTCATTTTGCCGGTCATTGTTATCAGAGCAACTTTATCCGCCAACTTCCCAATCACAAGATTTGTTGTCCCATCTCAAAAAGAGAATGCAGTTGAAATACAGAAACAATCTGAGGCTTATCCTCTCATCTCCACACTCTGATCTCCGATGGTGTTTGTCTGAGCCACAACATGAATAATTGGGCATTGGCAGACACTAGTCAGATGACTTTGGGGCTCATGAATGTACATGAGTGGGAGAGAAAGGCATGATGATAACTGGGACGTGATGGATGAATCTATTTCATCAGGGCTTGCACAGCACCTCTTATGGGTGGGGTTTCAGGGAAGAAAGAGCGTGGCTGAAGATCAGGAGGTTAAGGTTTTAACAATGACCTCTGAAGAAAACAAACAACATCAATATTGAAAGTCCTTCACTGCTTTGAGATTTATCAAAGCTTGATGACAGATCTGTTCTTCGGGCGATCAAGTTTTAAGCCTATATTAGCCATCATTTTTCATAACTGCACTGAGGTGAATAATGATTTCAAGAGGCCTTATTTAATTGTATGTAATGAGAAAGGTGGGATTGTTGACATGTCAGATCATACAATGTCATTAAGGCTGTGATCAATGAATGCTGAATTCTTTTAAACAAAATGAAACAAAAGAAAGATTTTCAAATTGTATGCGGATAACGAACTGCAAAAACAAAATAAACCAAAACAAGCTAAAAACTGTGGTTTTAATATATATATATATATATATATATATATATATATATATATATATATATATATATATATATATATATATATACACACACACACCCATCTCTCATCATGTTGCCCCAAATCAGACACTTTCATTGAAAATAAATGACTTGTGGTTGATTTATCTCTGCATATCACTGTCAGTGTAAACTTGCTTTGTTGTACTATACATGTTTCTAGACTTTAAAACACAAGCAGACCATATGAGCCAGACAGACACTACTGCATTAAAGCATCAGCAATCTGCTTGGCATCCACCCAGGATCCAACAGACCCCGGCTGCAGACTATAAGCACTGCCCTTTCCTTGTGCATTGGAATGAGCCTCGATTTTGTGGGCAGATGCCATGACATCTTGGGGAGCTCATCAGTGTGCACCATGAGTAGTGAGGTGGCACATGGTCAGTAAAGCTGGTGTCAATGCTGCGAGCGGGGCAGCGGCAGATTGCGGACCATGATGACATCTGATCTTCATCATCCATTACTTTATGGGCGTGCAGATGGGTCTGGCTCCCATTGGGAGGTCCCTCACTGCTGGTCACTCAAATGGACTCTCATGGGTGGTTAGAGATGAGCTGCTCGGATAATGGATAAAATTGCTCCACAGATTACAGCATGGTACTAACTTCATTCATTTTCTGAAGAAAATCTGAATGGTGCATGCATGTGAAAAATTTGCTATGCAGTTGATTAGTTCTGAGCAGTGTTAAATTAAACGTTTATGTTTTAGTCACAGTCCTTGTCTACCTTTTAAATTTTAGTAATGGCATCATGTCATATTCAGTCATTTTAGTCAATGATAAGTTTTAAAAAGATAGTTCAGCCAAAAGTGTAAATTCTGTCGTACTCACCCTCATGTCCTTCCAAACCCGTAAGACCTTTGTTCATCTTTGGAACAGAGATTAAGATATTTTTGATGAAATATGAGCACTTTCTAACCCTGCATAGACAGCAATGCAGCAACAGTGCAAAAAAAAGTACCTTATGAAGTCTGTCCCTGTTTTAGCACTAGATAAGGGTTTCAGTTTACTGCCTTTTTCACCTTTCAGTTTTTTTTAAATGATAGACTATAATCATATGTCAATCTATTTCATTTAATGTGTAGCATATTTGTTATTCTATATAAGTAATCTAGTTTCTGGTAGTCAATCCCTAAATGAATCAATTCTGTGATTCTGAGGCATCGAATCTGGGTTTTTGTGTTCATTACTTTGATTTCCGCACTAAACATCCCAAAAGAACCTTATACTATGGAATCCCTATGGCGAAAAATATGATTATTATTATTTTATTGGGGACAATTCTTTGCTTCTATGAATAGGCAAACTGCTAAACTGCTGTCCAATGAAGCAACACCCTGTCAGATAACCAACAGTTCCACCAATTAAGCCCTTGAAGCACTCCTTTTGATGTACTGGGTTTGATAGTGCTCTTCTGTCATCTAATCACATGTTAATTTTATGATACTCCTATATGCCAAGAGCTACACTCTCTGTCTCTCTCTCACACACACACACAGTTGATATTCTTCATACAGAGAACAGCTATGAAACAGCATTCCCTGCACATCCTAGCCCTGAATAAATTACCTCACACTCCATAAATTTTCCCAGATGTTAAGAGTCACCTTGAGAATAGCTCTCCGGATCCTATCAGTAGAGGAGGAGTGTGCGAGGAAAGAGAGAAAAATGGCTTGAGGCTTGAGAGAGGCAGGACAAGTCCAGTAGACAGCACCAAATGAAGAAAACAAATATTAGAACTGCATGCTAATGAAAAACATGTGTACACACATATTCATGAGCAAGCTGCCAATCTGACGCTTTCATTTGAAACAATTTTTTATTAAAAAAATGCATTAAATCGATAAAAATAAAATGCAGATGCTCAACCTCAATAAAAAAAAAAACCTTAATCTTTGGAAGAATATAATAGTAATAAAAAAAGTATTTAAAAAGTAAAAAATCTAAATGCACAGTGTATTCTTATGAAATCTGCAGTCAGGGTGGAAACTATCTATTAAATTCTTTCATCTGCCATTATAATCAAATCTCTTTGAATTACATTTATTTTTTTTCTCAGCATTAATTTACATTCATTTGATTAATTATTCTGCACATGTATATAAATTGATGACATAATCAAATGACCGCCCTACTTCATAATACATCAGTGGAGTCAGTGAGGTCAGAGCAAAGGAGCTTTTCTAATATATCCAAAAATGCCTTCTTCATTTCATGGCAACACACTGGTACTAATATATATCATGTCTTTCAGGGTTTGAACTTTCGGCTTATCAGCCCAGACCCTTAGCCAGTGACCTCTATGCAGGCTAGAGCAATATGGACTATAGAGGGTACATTTATAGGCAATATTCATATAATTTAAAGGAGCAGCTCACTCAAAAAAATAAATAAATAAAAAGAATTGACTCAATCCACAAGTCATTCTAAACCGGGATGACTTATTATGCATTATACATTGAAAGCATATATAGTGACCAGGGCTGTACCAAAAGCACAAGAAATGCCATAAAAGCACCAAAAAAGAAGTTTATGTACCTCATGTCCTGTATGTCAAAGTCAATATAATAACAAACTGAGATCCAAGTCATTCGTACACAAGGACATTCTTCTAAAATGTTTGTAATGTCCTAGACCTCCAATTTTAAATGGTCTCAGTGACGATTATATACAAAACAGTACGACACATTAAACAGATTGTAGCTATATCCCTCACAGCTTTGTTTTTAACAATGACAAATTAAACATGGAGTCTACTCTGATTAAAGTCTATATGGAGCTTCTTTTGAAGATCCCTGCTGAGGTCAGCCTCGATTGATTTCCATTTGCATAGCATAAGCATGAGATCTAATTACTGCCTGCTGTTATCATCTCTGAAGTCCATGCTCTTGGAGCTGAAAGCATCATAGGGTGGGTTCCTGGAAACCATTAGCAGAGGGTTACAGGAAACCCTAATGTCTTTATGTGGCACTGGTGCCTAACGCTGAAGCCACCAACTGTTTCAGGTCATGTGACGGAGCCTAAAGCCAGGCGGACGTCCAGCTGCTTTAGGCCACTGGGTTTAATCCCTTGAGCATGGCAGACCATGGACACATACATACTCTACATACATACATGAGGGTGGACATGTGTATCTTCTGTTGGACTGGGGTGGACTGTAGAGAACAAATGACAGAAATCTTCCTCCCTTTCGGCTTTCTGTTCCCTTTCTTCCAAGTGACACACCAATACCCCCGTTGTGATCATCTATCATTAACTGTTTCCAAGGTTGCCACTGAGAAGAATATCATGAGTTTCTATCGCTTCTGTTTCCTGATGAATTTCTCATTCCATGTCAACATTTGGTTTGTCATTGTGGATTGCATTAGGGTTATTCCTGTTATGCAGCGCTTTTTGAAATACTAATTTGATCAAAAATTGTAGGTTTAATATTTTATATATTTTAAGACATGTTCAGAACATGATAATGTAATGCACAGTGAAAATGTGTTCAAATTCAGATCTTTTAAGTTTCTGATTGGATGCAATTATTTAAGGATTCACCTCATTCCAACAAATCCCTTGCGACTGCTAACCATGTATGAAACGTTTAAGCAGTCAGTGATAAAGTGAGTAACAAACAGCCATTCATACATGCTTCATGAATTGTGGCTCCCAGTAATTATTACAGCAGAGAGAATATGAGGCCAGATCGTTTAAATATGCAATCATTAATTACACAGAGCTGTTAGGTACGTTTTGCTTAATTTACGACCTTTGAAATATTCAAGTGTAACGAATTTAATAAAAGGAAAGACAAATACCTGAAGTGGTTCCTGGTACTCTATGCCCACTAAAACTGACCTAAGAAACATTTTTTGTTAATATTTCAGTACACTTCTATTTAGTTTTTTTAGAGGAGCCAATGAATCTCTATTTTGAGTCGGTTATTTTTAATGATTTGACCAAATGCCTTTGCACAGTGGCCAAAATCAATTCGCCACATTTGAAACTTAGTGTTGTGTCATAAAAATGGGCACTAAAAGTTTTCCTATGTGAACATGCACATGTGAAGATTTGCCAATTTACCGCATTTTGCTGGTTTCACAGTTGTTGTTTTTTTATTTTATTTTTTTTTTCAAAGGAGTGATGCGTTCTGTAGATGCTGTACGTGCCAAGTTAAAAAGTAAAAATGCATCTTGTGATGGGTTCAATCTGCAACACCTACGCATTTAACCATCTCAAAGTTGAACCGATTGCTTTGGTGGGTTTTTGCTAACAATTTCTCCAGAGAAGCACACCCTTAGGCCCGGCTTTATATAAGCTACTTCTTTACTCTGTCAGGTTTCAGTGCATGTCCTCAGATGAAAACCTGCTGAACACCTGCAGTGGTCCAACACACTCCTCCTGACTCCCATCAGTTTCACTTAGTGAACCTTTGCATGTCTTTATTTCACTCACCTTCATCAAAACTGAGCATACACGCATATCTGATCCTATTAGTCATTGATTTCTCTCGCAAGGCCAAACACAGCTGATGATGCTCGGAGGAGAAATGGCAACATTAATCTACTGTAATACACAGACCTATAGTTCCACTTCACAAAGTTTACAAGCAGCAGTGGCTGGCCTAGGGGTCGTAAAGTTTTTTTTGTAATTTAGGGGAATAAAACTGAATTTAGTGGCAAAGGGGTCCAGCAAATTCATGCTTAAACCATTATTACCTTTCAGTAATACTTCTGGATACATTTACTATTGCTCAAAGTTACAGTTAGGGAATCAAACCCCTCAACAAAGAACTGAATGTTCATTTAAACCTACCTGGTTGTTAATAACGCACTCAAAACATTTACACTACAATTATTTACACATTATTTATGGAACATTTTTTCTGAAACATTTTAGGTGGACGTTCATCTAAGATGGTTAAGAGATGGTCAAAAGTAACGATCCCATAATGTGTGCAAAATAAAAAAAATTGGAACAATCTCCTTAATGTTGTCTTTAATGTTCACATAAACAAGAAAAACTTTTTTTTTTATAATTTTTTTTAATGCTAGGAGAACATTCAAAAATATGATGTTCATAACTTTATGGGAATGTCAGAAAATTTTTCTTAGAACATATTTTTGTTAGCTGGGATCATACCTCAAATTTATATACATATAAATACGTAACAAATTGCAACATATCCAAACAGGCCACATCGCTTCCCCGACATAAACCGTATAATTATTTATTCTATTTAAGATTCAGTTTCAGCCTCCTGGACATGGTGGCATCGTAATAAAGAGGCGCTCACCTGAAGGAGGTGACCTGTGCTAAGAAGGACAACCATTCATTTTCTTGCCTTCTGGCATGATGTGAGATGAGAAGAGAGAAATCCCATTGTTTGTACTCTGGGATCAACGTGACTCCCTCTTATTGGTGTTCCACCTTTGTGCCAGGATCTGAAATGGACTAATAAAAGACGACAATGCACACAGAGAGAGAGAAGAGGAGAGAGCGGTAAGGACGGTAGAAATATGATTGGAATGAAAGGTGGGAAGGTAAGGAAGGAGCTAAAACAGGGCAAAAAGTGATTACTGGACATTTAAGAGGTCTGGGGCTTTATGTGAGTGAAAACTGCTGTTCTCATTGAGAGAAAGCTCCATTATGGCATTCATTCCTCCCCATCACTGCTAAATGATCAGACACAAATCTCCAATCCTTCCCTCATACCAGTCATTGCCACATTTGGCCTTCATCAGAAGAAACACATTTTTCCTCCTTTCACACCATAATTCATAGTCTATAGCACTTTCCAATAATTTTTTTTTTTTTTTTTTTTTTTTTTTCTAAAATCAAATTACCCATCTGTAACAGGATTCTAGTAATCCTGAAGACCTTGGTGAGCTTGTTCAGGTGTATTTGATTAGGGTTGGAGCTAAACTCTGCAGGAAAGTGGACCTTGAGGGTCAGAGTCAAAAAAAACAACAAAAACACTGATTTAACCTAAATGAATTAACTTTGATGTTTTTTTTAAAGACACAAATGATGCCCCTTTTTACAAGATGTAACATTAGTCTCAGGTGTCCCCAGAATGTGTATGTGAAATTTCAGCTCAAAATAACCCACAGATTACACCATTCTGAATATTTCCATTTTGAGTGGAAGAAAAAAACTATGTTTGCATGCATGTATCTTTAAATGCAAAAGAGCTGCTGTTCCCCACCCCCTTTTCCAGAATAGAATAGATTAGAATGTGCCGTTACAGCTCAGATACCAAAAAACATCCGTTTGGTTTTGATTATTATGGTTTTTCTGAGCAAACACATACGAAGCAATCACACAGAAAGCGGCTGTCAAACGGCATGTGAGCTCTAAAGTTGTCTGCACTTAAACTGTCAAATGCACACATGGTTATGTCAAAAACACATAATATGTATAAATAGTGCATTATGTCTGTGAAATTAAACAAATGGGAAAGAAATTGCATGTTTATATTAGATCTGTGTATTAAGTGACAGCAGCGCGTTATCCAGTACCTATACTGCTGTCTACTTGATTAATTTGAACCAGAAAAATCAATAAAAACTGAAAATCACTCACTGCTCTCGACTGAATAACTTCTGTAGCTTTAATAAGAAGACATTTCTAACTTGAATGCTGCTTTTAATGCTGTAACGCAGGGGTTCTTAACAGCTCTGGCCCTCAAGGACCACTTTCCACTAAAACAGCTCATATAATATTCAGTTTGACATCTTTTGGTCAGCCTTAAGCACCTTCTTACACTGACTTCGGTTTGTTTGAAGACGAGTGATCAATTCCAAAGAGGTTTTGACTGACAGCACAGATATTAGACATCATGTATTCTCAGATTGTTTGACATAAACAACATATTTGGTTAAAAATGGATTGCATGTCTGTCCTCTAGGCATGTCATTTTTTTCCATTGTCAGACTCAGTGACAGATTTGTCATGATGATTTTCCCAGAAAGGGACTTTTACTATTATTACCAGCTCTGTGAACAATGAGACTAGGGTTTTGGGCAATGTTTGGTTGCATTCTTTACATCAAGTTTACAAAATAAATGTAATAAATCCTGTATCATGTTTTTTTTATTTTTTTATTTTTTTCTGACATGGTGTTATATCTTTCTTTGGATGTCATATGGTGCACTGAGTAAATATAGCTGGATAAAACCAAAATGGTCTGTCCTCATTACAGGCTGCAAAGCAACTAAATGTAATTATTTTAAAGGGGGGTGATTATTTTCGATACCCACTGTGTTACAAATGCAAATACCAGTCGTCCCAGCTCCATGCAGTTTCAGCTGTAATAGTGAAGCAAACTGTCCCACAGTCCTGCATAGAGACATTGTTTCGGGGCAGTGGTTTTGTGCCGCTCCAGTCTCAGTGTTCAACAAAGAGGCTTCACACAAGCCCAATGCCCTAATTCAAATGGATGAACATGGCTTCAAACGGCATGCTATCATTTGTCAAACTCTTGCCGTGCTTTGACAAGCAAAGTAGAAATAATTGCCTTTTAGTGTAATGCTACAAATTCCAGTTAGCCAAGGTGCGCTGCGCTGGTGGCTCGAGTTGCCAGATTGTGAGTAACTAAATGTTGGCTGGCGTTTCTTTTCCGATCAGCAGCTGCTCGAAAGGCAAAGCCTGTGCCTCCTTTCTGTCCATCATAATCACGTTTAACTATTAAGATTTAATTCCTGATCATCATTTTCTCTTAATTTATCCATCAATCTGTTGCTGTTTTTATTGCCATCTCCATTCAGTGCAACATTTTTAGTCCAGGAAAACTTTTACTGTGCAGGCGCCAAAACAGCACCATCTGTCTCCTCTCCAACACTGTTGGTGGCACAGAAAGCAATATCCATCCATGCCACGTCAGGAGCCAATCAGGACCACAGAGGAGAGGAAAACATTCAGGAGAGAACATGGGTCAGGTTTTTTACAGCTACACAGAATCCAGAATCAGTGTACAACAATCTGAATTTAGCTTTAATAGCACCAAAAATGAACATTTGCTGTTCATTTACTCACCCAAATGCCATCCAAGAAGTACAGTAGAGGAATTTTTTTCTTCAGTAGAACAATAAAGAAGATTTTAAGCTAAGTACTTTTGAAAAAGAATATCCCATAAGAAATGCATCTGATCAGAGCTGATTCAATCAGACTAAATATACAGTGGCAACTAGTTGTTTAATCAAATCCTTCAGACCTTCCCAGTATTTAAGTTCAACTACAAATAAGAACAAACTGTTGACCCCAGTTGAAAACAAGACTGAGGGGTGAATTCAGGGATCCTTGATACTTACTGGCGAACAGCTGTTGGGCAGCAGGCAAGTTTCTTCCCCGTGAGCATCTGCCATTGCAAATTGATTACCCAGGGGTAGAGCAGCCTGTGCCACCGGCTCCAGACGAATCGCATCTGTTGCTTTGATTAAGAGGAGAACAAGCTCTCAGTCTGGTCCTGGACCACAGAGGGACTCAAGACTTATGTGGTCAAGAGAGAGTGAGGAAGAAAAGATGGACGGAGGAAGAGAGGGAGTGCCAGCTGGAAAAGACTGGAAGGAGAAAGGTTTCAAATTGAAAGGATGAGGAACACATTGCTAACACAGCTGTCCTAACAAACTCTGAGTTAATAGAGTTAGAGTTTATTCAGCTAAAAGTATGTTAATGTTGCTAGAAAGGTCTCTTTACTGGCCAAAGGTAAGTTACTATAATTGTGAGCTTAATTGCCTGCCATCTGGCATCACAGGTTTCATTTTTACAGATTATTACCATTGTTTGTTTTTTTGAGGGAGTTTCAGTGAGGACAGAAAATAACTTGAAGTGGGAGATGTTAAGTTGTCCTACATGCTCCTTGTCCAGGACTACTGCGGTCTTTTACCTGGATCTGCCATCAAACCTTTGCTTGAAAAGATTGACGTGATCTCCCTCTGTCTCACTTCAGTGGTCACCAGTTCCTGCTCTAATCCAATTCAGAACCGCCACTAAAAAACATACTGTAAAATGCACAGAAAATGACACTCAATACCCAACCTCTGAGCTCTTAATTTGTGGCGAGATTGAATGTTACCTGTGAAGGATCCACAAATAAGACACAGCTGTTCCCCCAAAAGCACTTAGCAATTCACCCACTTAAATCACGGAAAATAAATGCTAACACAGTCAGTCTCTAATATAAAACTGAAAGTCTTCCCCAGTTTCCCTGAAGACCTCTTCAGTTTGAGGACTGAGTCAACCTGCACCTGCCGCTTTTAAAACACTCTCAGAAAGAGACCCAAAAGGTCAAAATGAAAGAAATTGGTCTCATATGTGTTCTGAGCCGATCTCATCCTCGCTCCCTGATGAAGGCTTATTCAGTTAATCACTACATTAACTTAGCAGTAACGTGATACAGGACTGCATTTATAGATCATCTCTAGCTTAATGTCACTTCATGTACAGTTATTCATTTCTTCATGTAGTTCTTGATGAAGGCTGTTTCCTGATGCACACAGACGCTTTCCATACTGTCATTACTCTATGCTCATGTGTAAATATTGATTTTAAATGGATTTTCTGTAAACACTATGGTTTGCATGTGAAGAGAAAGCAAACACATTATGATTAACTAGCCCATTAGTGTTGTGTTTGTTTCATTAGCTAAAATGGCTCATTTCTGACGGAAAAAGGAGAAAGATGCACAGGCATTTGCACACAATTACTTTTCTAATTTAGATATTTTATGCCATGAAATGAAACAAGGTGATTATTTCACTCACACACACACACACACACACACACACACAAACAAACACAGTTGATATTCTTCATACAGAGAACAGCTAAAAGTCATACTCACTTAAAACTGCTTAAAAATACATGATCAATAAGTCATGGCAACACATGTTTTTACATTAACTCATCAAAATAATTTATCCAATTTTAACTTTTCAAATTTCTGAGCTATAAAAGACTCAACTTGCTTTTTTTTTTTGTTTTTTTTTTTTGTTGAATATATTAAGTTGAAATGGCAGCAACTTGGCTTAAGTGGATTTTTTTTTAATGTCAGAATTGATCCAATATCACTATCAAATATATCAGTATTTCTAAATGGATTCACCCATCAATAAAAGATAACATCATAATCAATCTGATGTAATTTCATGAATGACAAAGAGTTAGTGAAACAGAAAAAGATAGGCCGAAATATTACTGGAGAAAGAAATTACCACATCAGGGAAATTACATATGGCCTATAAAAGTGACTTTGACTCTAGTAGCTGAAAGACCTTTTCTCAAGCATTTATCCGACACCATAAATCCCACTTTTATGTCAGTAAAGTAGAAATGGATACTTCATTTTTTTGGGGGAAAAAGTAGCTGTTCACAAAGTTTTGTGGGTGAGTTACTGACAACTTGATTTAGCTCTATAACACACTTCTCAACACAAGTGCCAATTGTTTTTCATGTGAAAAGTGTTGCACAGCTTCACAAGAAGGTGATTTTATGAGATTGCTATGAAGGAACAGGACCCCCCCCCACCCCCCACCAATCATAATATGTATTTTAAGTCGGTTAATAGGACAGAAGAAAACATGAACATGTTTGCATATGTGCCCTGCATATTTCATCTGTTCTTGACACACACCTATGGTCTCAAATCTAATTTGATCTTATTATCAAGGGAGCTGTTTTTCATTCTGCAGACCTCTCTGTTTAGATTAAAGCCAAATTAATTCACAAGTTGAATTATCTGAGATAATACTGATAATTCTTGAATAATTGAAGACACATTTTCGTATTTTCACATCACAATTACAATGGGAATATCGACAGGGGCTTCATCGTGTATATTTCCGTTCATTCAGTCGAGCCTTAATCTATTACCGGAGTCCTAATGAACTCTTGTCTGCTCTTATTACAAGAGGAAGGCTTGCCATTTATTGATCCATGTGTGTGAGTGACAGTGGCACTAAAAAGACTTGATATGCCTTGACATTTCCTCAAGGAGAGGAAAAGGACGGAAGAAAGAAGAGAGTGGCCTCAGAAAGTGTTTAGACACTTAAGTCACACTTAAATATGCCATTGCATTATGTGACACTGAAGACTGGAGTAATGATGCTGGAAATTCAGCTTTGTATCACAGCAATAAATTACATTTTACAATATATTCAAATAGAAAAGAGTTATTTTAAGTTGCAATAATATTTCACAATATTACTATTTTTACTTTATTTTTAATCAAATAAATGCAGCCTAGGTGAGCCTAAGAGACTTCTTTAAACAATATCAAAATGATATTTTGATATTTTGACAACATTTTATATATATAAAAAAACAGTGCTTTAAGTGGGCCGGTAAGCACCTGTACTCAGTACCGCCACTTCCAAATATAGCTCTTGAGCGTACCGCCACCTCTCCGTGCGCCCAGAACGTGCTTTTAGTGTACCGGTAAAAAGCGAGTTAAAAACATTTTAAAGGGGGGGTGAAATGCTATTTCATGCATACTGAGTTTTTTACACTGTTAAAGAGTTGGATTCCCATGCTAAACATGGACAAAGTTTCAAAAATTAAGTTGTACGTTTGAAGGAGTATTTCTGTTCCAAAATACTCCTTCCAGTTTGTCACAAGTTTCGGAAAGTTTTTTTCGAGTATGGCTCTGTGTGACGTTAGATGGAGCAGAATTTCCTTATATGGGTCCTGAGGCACTTCTCCCGGAAGAGCGCATGCTCCAGGATAGCAGAGCACTGAGAGAGGCTGAGCACAGCCTGATCAGAGCGAGAGACCGAAATGTCACAATAAAAGTTTGTTTTTGGTTGCCAGGGCAAGACAACCCTGAAAAAAAAACAGCATTAAGGGACCAGTGGATGGAGTTTATTTTTACAGAGCATCAACGGAGTTGTGCAAGTGTTTTTGTTTGTTCCCTGCATTTCGAAGATGCTTGTTTTACAAACAAGGCCCAGTTTGACGACGGATTTGCGTATCGTTTATTTCTTAAGGATGATGCAATCCCAAGGAAAAAGGGTCACGATCGTGTGTTGGAACCGCAGGCGGTGAGTAAAACTGCTTCAAATATCTCTGCCTCCTTGTTAGTGCGTCCCCTCCCATCGGAGACCCGGGTTCGAGCCCCGCTCGGAGCGAGTCGTTGCTGCTGCTGCTCTCGTTCAGTTTCAGCCTCTGGATCTGATTCTGGATCATAAATAAACGGCTGAATCTGACTGTAAGCCATGGTTTGTTTTGATTGGTTTTTCCCTCACGGTAATGTCACAGCTTCCACATGCTCTCAACGCAAAAGCCTACTGGCGCTCGTGATTCTTTAGCTCCGCCCACACGTCACGCCTCCAGTCGGTCGTGTTTTTCCGGGAAAAATCGGTACAGACTATCTTTCTCTTATGAATATAATAAAAATAAAGACTTTTTGGAGTTATGAAGGA
Source organism: Carassius gibelio (assembly GCF_023724105.1). Classification (NCBI taxonomy): domain Eukaryota; kingdom Metazoa; phylum Chordata; class Actinopteri; order Cypriniformes; family Cyprinidae; genus Carassius; species Carassius gibelio. The sequence continues at coordinate 8,920,854 of NC_068373.1, read as the reverse complement.
TGCAGTACTAGTCTATAGGTACTCAAGATTAACAGGATATTGAGTGAAAACGAGCATTTCACCCCCCCTTTAACTTTTCAGAATGCCGCAAGCATTCGCTGCAGGTCAGACGCAAGCTAATGAAGTAATGCAGTAGCTGTTAAGGGTATTTTTCCAAAATCCTTTTGCACATTTTATTTATGTTCAGTAGCTCTTTCTAGTTCAAGCAAATCCACAAACCTTTATAAGGTCTTCTGTTGACTGCTGTATATAAAACCCCTTCAATATAGTTGTTGTTACCTCAGGGGATGAAGGGAGTCATAAAATAATAATAAATAATAAATAATAATTTATATATATTATAAATTGTACTTTTAGCTTTTGGCTAAGGCTTGCAAGTTGTATTAATTTTCAGTATTGTTGTACGTAACATTACCACAATGTACTCCTGTTCTCGCTACCGCTGACCAATCAGTATGAACCTGAGGCCAAATTTAACATGCTTGTGAGAAAATGAAGTGAGGAAATTAAGCTCCAAACATTCGGACAGGAATGTTAACTGGAACATTTTCTGTGCCCATTGATGTTGGGAAGTGTGTATGCCTTATTCATTTTAATAAGTGGATTTGAGGTGTGCTCGTGCTAACTGATCAGACTTCAAATTAAGACTATAATAGAGGAATCACATCTATTAATAATGAAAGCAAGACTTGAACCATAGCTAGACCAGAACAACAGACTCTGGCACTTTTTGCACAGACAATCACCACTCAGATTTCCTTAAAAAAAAAGTTAAAATCTCCATTGAAGAAATTAAAGCTGACACCCAACATGCAGTGTGACATTTAAAATGTAGCTCGTGTGAACAAATTAAATTAGTCAGCTTGGCTTGTGCACTAGTTCGGGTTGAGTACCTCTGCCCTACAACCTTCTTGATCAGCTTTCCTTCCGACTTGGCAACAAAATAAAGGTGACAAGAAGGTTGAAGCAAAAGCCCTGCATTAGAACTTTTCAAGAGTTTTTCCTGAGGCAGTCAGCTTTGCTGAATCAAACTTGTCCCCCGTTCCACAGTGTCCCTATGAAACTTGAGGGTAATCCATGTGATGCCAGGCTGTATTAGAAATGATTTAACCTGCATGTCCTCCACTGGCCCTGGGCACCAACACGGAGTATCAGTTTCTAAAACGGGCACGGTGCAGAGGAGAAGGGCGACATAAATCCACACTCTCCATTAAAGATGAAGTAGCAGACAAAGAAATAGAAGTAATGGATTTTCAGAAGCAAACATTTAGCATTACACCCATAAATAATGACTATAAAACAAGGCCTTGGCTCAGACTTTCAGAAGGTTCTCAACAAATCAGTTTTGCATATTATTGGTGTTGCAAGGGCACATTTTGTACACACACATAAACCAGTGTGACAAAAGTGTCTTTCTGAGAAGAAGCCACATGCAAGTCAGTTCTGGGCAGAAGAAAAGATGCTTAATGCCCACTGGGGGTGGGAATATTTAGGAACCTCACAATTCAATGGATTTCGAGCAAACTGCAAACTGATTGTTGATGCGCCTCTTGAATTTTTTTTATGTTTATGAAATTTGACATTATATAAATAAAAAAATAATATAGAAAATATATTTACAATATTGTAAAATTAATATTATATTATAAATAGTAGATTAAAAAACTTTAATACTACGTAATTTTTTAAAAATATATAATTCTTATGTCAATTAATGTTGTTCATTATCCTATATATTACATTTCCCAACAGAATCAGACATGGAACTATCCATTTCATGAAGTATAATCTAACACATCATCCAGGAGCTAAATTATACATTTAATAATATATATTGAACATTAACTTATATATTCCTAGGTTTATATAGCCCCATGCGGGTCTTTATTAAAGTGTGGATATTGAAAGCAGAAGAGAGGCCAGCAGAATGCAGGATGAATTCTCTTCTCTTTTTGTTTATTGATCATTTAATCAAGTGTCTGTTAAAGGTTATATAGCTGAAGGTCACATGATGCACCTGCACTGACCCGTCTACAGTCTCTGCTGAGACAGACAGAAAGAAAGGACCTTTTCATCCTGCACAATGAATCACTGGAACGACTCCCAACTTCACACTTCCTGTTAATTACTTCAGTCAATCAACACCTTTCCAGGCCACTTCCTCCTACAGAAAACAGACTGGTGGAGAATGCAGATACTAAGATGAATCCAAACCAGTCTCTCTCCTCCCCATTACTACGTTTTCTTAGCCTTAGGAAGCAAATCAATAGTCCGATGCATACTGCTCACTGTTCAATTTCATTAGGGTGAGTATACGTCAATTCGGATGCCTTACCATTGGAACTCAAAGGACTTGGTTATCAGGTGGGTATTTGCTGACAGGTTAAGAAAAAATCACTGCGGAGTGGCAGCCAGCAGTGATCAAATGCATTATTGATGTCCATGACCTCATGAGAATGTCAGGTAAAGCTAAACAACTGGCTGAGGGAGAAGCAAATAAACAAACCTGGGCTACTTCACAACAAACCAGCTAATCAAACTGATGAGGACAACCAGAGAGTCATTGGCCTGTTTTCTGTTTGTCAATATGACTTGGAAGACCTTTACGTACTGGCTCAGGGAAACATTATTGGACATCCATTCTCATGGTTACTATGAAAAAGAACACTGTCTCCTCATATCTTGCACTAGATAGCAAGATGTACATCTGCAAGATGTCTGTTAGAGATTGTTTCATCTGATAAGCATCTAATGTGTGCAAACATCTGAGTTTTACATACATTCTAAATCATAAATTCTTAACTTCTAAATCTTAATCTTCTAAAGCATCTATTTGACATCTGACAGGAAACATCCTATAGATGTATTGCAGATGAGCAAACTCTCTTAAAAGTATGACATCTCCATGATGCTATATGTATTTTGTCTCATAAAACATTTACTTTACTACATTCCAAAAAACATGATAAGTGACTTTTACTATTCTCTCTTCAACCTTTCAGAAGAAAATACAGTTTCTTGTTTTGAAGTGAAGAAATAGCAAACTGCTGCAAGACGAGATAGTTATGTCTGATTCAGGGACACAATGATTATTTTGAGCAGATTCTTTTTCAACACACTCATTCACAAGTCACACTGAATAATTATTTTGTGGATTCAACTGATTCAACTGGAGTAGATACTGATTCTGTGATCTCACTGGCCTTGTCCAACTCAATTTATTTAATATAATAATATAAATAATGCAACATGTATTCATGATGTATAATAAATCATTTTAAATAAAGACAGACTGAGCTCTAAACCATTTAAGATTCTATGACTCGGTATTACACTAGAGTAAAATAACCAAAAAAAGATTACTTGTAACTTAAAATACTTAAGGACATTTTTTTTTTTAAGTTTACATTTCTATACCAATTTGAAAGAATGATTAATGTCAATGTGTACCTTGCATTTGGGAAATATCAGTAAGACCTATACTGTAGGGGAAGCAGGAAGAAAAAGCACAAGTACGTGGAGATGGGCTGCAGGAATGAAAGGCCATCATTCACAGTTGATAACCAAACTCTACCATGAACATTGACTTTAAAATGCAGCTTTTCTCCATAAGAAATGGAGCTCAGAATAGATGCTAGGAAATTGCCTTCCCAAATGAGTGCGTAAATTTCGCAAAAGGAGCACTCAAGATGAGGGCAGGTCAGGATGACTTCAACTAAGAGCACCCTGCTGATGATCTCAAGGCCATGCAATTAAAGGTAGAGCAGTGAATATCGAACAGAAACGTGTTACTATTGAGGAGCTGACAGATTTATGAATGTCAATGTAACCAGTGTTCTTTTACACAATCTGAATGTGGTGAAGAAGCCCTTTGGGACCATTAGTCAACTCCATGTCAATGAGAAAAGACTGCCATGTGGCCATCTTGTCCATATTGTTAGCATAATATTCATATACTCCTTTAGCAAGATTCTTAGCACAATCCTACTTGAATCGCAGATTCTTCAGACACTATTTCCTCTTTCCAAAAAAGCACAGAGGTCTGCGACCTATTTTAGACCTGCAAAGGCAAAATTTCTCTCTTTACAAAGGGAAATTAAAAATGAAAATCCTGAAAACAGGTTTGCGTGGGAGATCGGTTCGTTACTATAGACCTGAAGGATGCTTACTTTCATATTTAAGTTGCATAGTGGCACAGGTAGTTCCTCAGGTTTACCTTTGGGGGAGAGTCATATCAGTACAGGGTTCTTCCCTTTGGTCTGGCTTTGGGTCCACGGACGTTCACAAAGTGCATGGATGCTGCTCTGGCCCCATTGAGGCACCAGGGCATTCATGTGTTCAACTACCTGGACCATTGGCTCATCTTAGCCCATTCAAGGGTGTTGGTTAGTTGTCACAGAGACATTCATCTTCACCACCTTCAATCGATTGGCCTCCGGTTAAAGGCTCAGAAGAGCATTCTCACCATTCTCAGCAGACCATTTTCTTGGGGGTCCAGCTTGATTCTGTTCTGATGTAGGCCTGTTTGACTCCTGGTCAGATTTCAGGTATCAAAATGTGTGTGGCCCGTTTCAAGAAAGGCCATCATGTTTCGGTGAGGATATGTTGCAGACTCCTGGGTTGTGGGCTCAGGACAAGTTTCTTTCGCTAAGAGTGCTTCACATTACAGAGCTCTGTGAAAAATGTAAAAAAAAAAAAAAAAAAAAAAAAAAAAAACAGCTCTCTGACGTGCTTTTGAACACGCTGGCCAGTCCATTTTTCTTTTGTCATTTTCAACATATCTCTTTAATGGAACTCTCTGATCATCACTAACAAAATGAAGACAACTACCTCCTCACTTGATTCTGATCATAAAAGCAGCCTTTCCAGTAATTCCAGTAATTTGTTCAGTCTTTGCTTAAGAAGCAAGGTTTGGATGAAAATTGCTTTAATACTTTTTAGCCTGTCTCAAAGTTATCATTTTTGTCAAAACTTTAAAAAAGGGAATATTTTTCCCATTCTTAAATACAGCTACCTTATCAGAACTTTTTCAGTTTGGTTACACTGCTTATGACAATACAGAGTCTGCTTTACAGAAGTGCCCAATAATTGCAGTTGGTAAAAATGCAGTACTGATTCGACTTGATCTTTCAGCTGCCTTTTTCATACTGTAGATCATAATGTTCTCATTTGGTGTTTAGGACATTTGATCAGTATCAGAAGCACAGCCTTAAGATGATTCAGCTCATATCGCAAAGACAGTTATTTTTCTTTCGAGCTAGGCAAGTTGTCCTCATCATCTGCATCAATCATTAGTGGAGTACCTCAGGGCTCTATTCTGGGGAAGCTTCTTTTAAACTTATATATGCGCCATCTGGGGTATATTATTAGGAAGCATTACCATCTAATTATCCTTAGATTACTCTAATTTACTGTACTCAGGTCTTCCTCAGTCATCGCTTTCACGCCTCCAGTTGGTACAAAATGCAGCTGCAAGGCTGCTGACAGGGGCAAATAAATATGACCGTGTCACCCCAATTTGAGCTTCTCTTCACTGACTTCCGGACCATTTTAGAGTTCAGTTTAAGCTCCATCTTATCTCAAAGACCTTATTCCTTTGTCATCTACCAGACTTTTAAGATCAGCTGATAAAGCTCTTTTATTTCTCCAAGGGTGAAAACCAAGGGTGACAGAGCTTTTTCACCTAGAATCTAGTCAATTCTGGCGTTCTTCTGCAGGATGAGGGAGTATGGAGTTCACCTCCTGTTGATAGCCTCGCTCTTGCTGTCACATATGTGGTTTTCAGAACTAGTCTTCCTTCTAGTGCACACCTCATGGGAGACTCCATTCAGAAAAGACCTGCTGTCTCAACTCCAGTGCAGGTACAGGCACCCCCAGGCTTAATATTTGTATGCTTCGGGTATAGACAGTTAAGGGTGATCGTTTATGACCTCTGGTATTCCTGAGGATGTTCAGGAAACCATTGATAATGCTAAGGCTCCTTCTGCTAGGAAGCTTAATTATTCTTCCAAATGGAAGTTGTGGTGTTTGGCTCATGCAGTGGACCCAGGCAGCTGAAGAGACATTCAGCCAAGTATGGTGACCCATACCCAGAATTCGAGCTCTGCATTTAACCCATCCAAAGTGCACACACACAGAGCAGTAAACACACACACACACTGTGAACACACACACGGAGCACTGACGATTAGTTCAGTGCCGGAGTTTCTGCAGGAGAAAGCATTCTTCAATCAATAGAAAGTTCCAAAGCTTTTAGTATTTTTGTAACATTACAACATTATATTTTCTCTCTTTTTTGATAAATTTAATGCATCCTTGCTGAATAAAAGTACTCATTTCTTACTGACCCCAAACTTTTGAACTGTAGTGTATACTTAAATACACTAACAAGTGTGGAGGAACTGAAAATTCTCCGTTTTCTCTCCCAGTTAATTCCATTTCCTGTCATTCAAATTCAAACTGTCTTTGACACAGCATTCCAGGAAATTTCTCATCTTCACTACAGCACCGTTATTGACCCAACACGTAGGTGAGCAGGAACAAATTTGACACAGGAGCGGTTGGGAGAGGTTGACATGAATGTTTAATTGAAGGCAAGAATTTTTTTTTACTGGACATATGGGAGCTTTTAACCAATCTCACAAAAAGCTGGTAAAATGATTAAAAAACAAACAAACAAACAAAAAAACATATGGTTTACAATGTTTTTCTTTATTTATTTTGAAAACCAATATACCAAATGACAGCTTTAACACGTTAACAGAACTGAAAATTGTTTTGTGCTTAAATTGTTATAATCCATAGAAATAGTCCACATTTCACCATATGTGTCAGGTCATATGTATTCTGGTCAATGAATACACTTTTAGCATAATCATTCCTCAGTGATAGCAGGAGGTCACAGAACACAACCTCAGCAAAATATATAATCAACCTGATTAAAAAGATCAGCACAAACAGCGGTTAAACAGAAAGGTTAAATGCTCTTTTAGAGGTGTGGACGTCACAATCAATAGACTTGTGATGCCATGTCAGCATGTTGAAAACTCAAATGGACACCGTCCTATAAGTAAGATTAAAAGAAGTTTGTGAAAAGCCAATAGAAAGTCCATATGCTAAAAAATACAAATAAAATAATAATAACAATTAAAACGAATATACACACGACTGCTTCTATTTCATTGGAAACTCTAAAAGCTAAATTCAGCGTGACCTTAAAATGTGATGTACTGTACAGTAGAGTGAGAACCGAGAAACTGTGTGAACAGAGAGTGAACCATATGTCTTGTTTGCTTTTTTGGGTCAAAACTATTAATATCCGACATGAGCTTGAGGCTGTCAGTTTAACCCTTCTGTCGGACAACATCAATTTTTCTGAAGCTGAACCAGCCCAGATGGAGGTCCTCGAGAGGATGGGGAATGCAGGGATGAGGCGCACACAGACACCCTGTAAACTGCATGCAGGTTTCATCTTGTATTTATATTTTTCTGTTGCGATTAAAGGTGAAGACTTGACCCTTTATAACCAACAAAAACACAAGGCAGTTTTGCACCAGAGCACCATGTCATGGAGGCGCAACAGTCAAACACATACATCTAGTATTTTACATAGATAAACCAATGCAGAGGAATACAACAATTTGAGATGCAGGGTAATGAAACACGCAAGATCTAAAGACTTTATTTAATTTGTAACTTTTTAATTTGAGCACAGCATTTTTCACAAAGGTGTGTCGTGTGATGGATGGTTAAAAATGTGGAACACAAAAGAAAACATTTTGGAGAATGTTAGGAAGCAAACAGTTGTTGGTCCCAACTGATTTCCATAGTATGAGGGGAAAGTCAATCAGTGGCTACTGTCAACTGTTGCGTCACCCACATTCTTTATGTGTTCAAAAGAAGAAAGGAATTCATACATGTTTAAAACAATGGGTTACTAAGTCAATGGTTGGGACAGAGAGTTTGAGTGCAAGTGTGTCTGATCGTCCATGCAGGGCACACACATGCAGCTGTGCTCCATCAAACAACAGTGAGCTCAGATCAAATGCAACTCTCTATTCCTCTCTCTCTCTCTCCACACTTCCACAGATGCTTTGAGTACCTGATCCTTCTTTATTTCAGCTGCTGTGTGTAAGAACAAACACTAATGGACTACATAGAATCAGTCCGCACATCTTTCTAAGACACACACAAGATTAGACGTTGTACAAACATGGAAACGTCCTTTCCTTCCCCTTAATTTCACTCAGTTTCTTAGTTCTTACCACTTACAACCATAAGTGAAATGTTGTTCGCTGTGCACATAAAATGTTATTGATGGTGTGGTTTTTAAACTGGAATAAACACAACCAGTCCCATAACATCCATCAATGTTAAAAGCAAGACAGTGCCCAAGCTTATTCTATCCAATACAATACATTTGTATGAAAGACACTCAATATCAATCAATAAAAACTATGAAGTGGCCATATGAAATAATACATTAGAAATCTGCTTATTAATTCACTTTGTTGGGAAGCAGTAAATCAATAGTTCAGTGTAGTTATTATTCATCAAAATAAATAGTTGACTAATGCCACTATAAACAGAAACTGAAGCATCAATCATCAGATTTACAGTGCTTTCCCTTGAGAATAATAATATTTATTGGAAAAAAGTCATATAAAACCATTGTCTTGATTAACAGTTGAACACAGATATAAGCCTTTCATGTGAGTGCCCATCATAAAAACACAGAAAAATGCATGTCCCATGTAAATAAAGATGGCTCATGGTGGCCTAATGAAAGTGAAAGGCGTCCATGACCGTCAAAAAATACTAAATACAGTCATAATGTACCATTGTGTAAAATTTGAGCTGTTATTCATTTTCATTTTGGCTTGTACTTTTTAGAGTTGTGAATCTCACGGGTCAGTACATCAGCACCAGTGTTTATCATCACTTTATGATAAAAAGCAGTTTTAAAACCTCTGCAGAATATGATTAAGATGGTTTTAATACAGTGTCATGTAGAGAAGCACAGTCATAAATCAAACCGTGACATGTTGTCCGGGCTCTCGCTTTGCAATACTCAAGCGGCAGCTGTCTCACAGTTGATCAATAGACAGTGAGATGGTCTGCATTAAAAACGGTCTGTTTACAATACTGTCTGTACCTCAGTATGCAGTTCATGTAGTACCGAGGTCCTCGTGAATCTGTATTAAAGGGGATATTGGATGCAAAATACATATAAATGCATATAAATGTGTCCTAACAGTGTGTGTACACTATGGAAGTCCTAAGAGGCCATGGATTATTAATAATTTTCTTTATTGTTTTCTTGAGATCATGACTTAATTACAAAGTAATCTCAAAATAACAAAAAAAAAAATCTTGTGGTCTCTACATAAAAATATTCTCATTATCATGACTTTATTTTCTCGTGATCTCTATGTAACAAGAACCGTTTTCTCATTATCACAACTTAATTATAAAAAAATTCTAAAATTAAAAAATTTCTCATGATCTCAATATAACAAAAGTGGTGTTCTCGTTGGTCCTAATAAAATATTAAAAATAGTTTTCGCGTTATCAAAATTTTATCTTGTGATCTCAATGTAACAAAAGTTGTTTTCTCAACTTAATTATCTCATGATATCAATGTAACAAAAAAAAAATCTTATCACAACATTTTTATCTCGTGATCTCGATGAAACAAAAATAGTTTTCTCGTTATCACAACTTAATTAGCCCGATCTTGACATAAAAATGTTCTCATTATCATGACTTAACTATCTCATGAACTCAATGCAACAAAAGCACTATTCGGACGGGACTAGTTTTCTAAACTACGTTTGAGTTTCGTTTCTTACCACCTGACGTCTGTGATTTCCATGTACCAATTCGGACGGGACTAACATCTCCTTGTTTTTTACAGAGGTGGGAGGGTCTGATTTGTGCATCTGGGCGTCACAGAGATCACGCGCTCTGTATGCGTGCATTGCATTCATTCAGAATGATTGCCATTGGAATTATTACACAATAAATACTAAATGGCTAGTATAGCAAAACCATGTTAATGTGTGGTTCCTTTAGTTTAACTTGTTTTGCTTTTTTTTTTTATTAAATTTAATTAAAACATTATGTAACTGAGTACATAAATGAACCTGAGTAATCTTACCTGATGCTGATATTACAATAGCCGGTATTAACAGTTTATGCGATCTTGCTCTTGATTTTATTATTTGTATTATTTTTTTATTATTATTTATTTGCCGCTAAGCAAATCTATCAAACATCCGCGCGGTAAAAGCATCTACGGTAATTCACGTTGGCCAAAACACACAAGGAAACGCGTTGTGAAATAAAATATCACCGGCAATCACAGACATTCGCATTCGGACGGGATTAGTTTTCTCAGAGGATCACTGAGTTTGCTGAAAAACGGTAGGTAATTTGCTCTGGAATTATCACAGAGATTGTGTGAGAAAAACACAGACGTGGCAGATTCGGACGGGATTAAAATCACCAAGTACGTCTGTGAAACGCAGATTTCTCTAACGACCCCCTGTAAAACTAGTCCCGTCCTAATAGGGCTAAAGTGTCCTCATTATCACAACTTAATTATCCCATAAACTCAACATTACAAAGCTTTCTCGTGATCACGACTTAATTTTCTCGTGATTTTGAAATAAAATAAAAATTCTCGTTATCACAACTTTATTATCTTGTGATCTCAACATAACAAAAAAATTCTCGTTATCACTACTTTATTTTCTCGTAATTTTGACATAAGTTGTTTTCTCGTTACCATAACTTTATCTAGTGATCCTGAAATAACAAAAGTTGTTTTCTCATTATTACAACTTATTTTTCTTGTGATCTCGACAACAAAAGTTGTTTTCTTGTGATCTTGTCTTAATTATTTAGTGATCTCAAAATAACAAATACATTTTTCTCGTGATCACGACAACAAAAAATGTTTCTCGTTATCACAACTTAATTATCCCCTGATCTAGACAAACATTTTCTCATTATCATGATTTAATAATCTCTTGAACTTGATGTAACAAAAATTGTTTTATCATTATCACGACTTAATTCTCTCATGATCTCAACATTACAAAAAGTTTTCTCGGGATCACAACTTAATTTTTTTGTGATTTCAAAACAACTAAAATTTTCTCATCACGACTTTATCTTGTGATCTCTTTTTCTCGTGATCACAACATAACCAAAAAATAATAATTCTTATCACTATTTTTTTTTTACCGCAATCTCGACATAAGTTGTTTTCTTGTTATCATGACTATCTAGTGATCCTGAAATAACAAAAGTTGTTTTCTCATATTACAACTTATTTTTCTTGTGATCTCGACAACAAAAGTTGTTTTCTTGTGTTAACGACTTATCTCATGATCTAGACATGTTACGTTCCATGTTGAAAAGTTTTTTTTTTTCTTGTTGTCATCAATTTATTATCTCATGACCTAGAGACATAAGTTGTTTTCTCATTATCATGAATTTATCTTGTGATCTCAATATAACAAAAGTTGTTTTCTCGTTATCACAACAAAATTTTTCTCATGATCTCAAAAGGAAAGTTGTTTTACAATATTGTTTTTGTAAAACACAAGGCGTCATGAGTCTACTGTTGCTATAGTTATGAACCAGACTCTGACAGGCAGTCTATAATATTATAAGGGTTTTAACCATCAAAAAAATGATCCATTAATAAGTAAAACAAATGAATGCCAGAAAAAAGAAACCATCCAACACTTCTTTAATAAGACTCCTGTATGCAAACTCTTCCCTGTACTTTCGTTCTGAAACATAGATTGGCTATAGTCAATGTTCTCGGCCCATGCTGTACTCTATTAAGTCTAGTTTGTGCAGCAGGTGTGGATAAATATCCTTCTTTAACTAATCAATAGAGCAGAGATTAAAGGTAGGACATGAATGCAGGTGAGGCTGCTCAAACATGGCTGACCCACAGGAGGCGTCCATCTATGAGACTGACTGATGGACTCTAAAGGTAGCATCTGGAATTCTGGAACTTCATGTAATTAATATTTGTATAACAATAAAATACAACAATAATATAATAAGTTGAATTAAAAATAAAAATACGTGATCGTGAAGCAAAGTTTATGATGAAGTAGTAATTAGCTTCGCCACTGTTTATACTCCGAGCATGTACTAGAGAAAGCCAGTGAACCCATAAAAATGCCACATTTCATCCAATCAAACTAGCAGGACGAAATCCAGCAACTGCATTGCCTTTTCAAGCAGCTCCTAGAATGTGGCACAAATCAAGGCAAATTAAGTAAAATACGAATGAATTAAGAGAGACATTTTAATTTACAAAAACACAGCCCTGTACAGACATGAAAGGACGGAACGGACGCTGTGATTAAAATTCAGAGGTTTATGCTCACAATAAAGAGACCTTAATTTGGAGACCTTTGGAAAATATTCAAGATATCCTTGAGTAAGAATTTAGTATTGTCCTCTAGATTATTGAGTTTTCATTTTCAGAACCATAATGTATCATTTTTATAAAAACCCAAACCATTATTCATCTTATGGCAATACAAATATTAATGAAAAGGCATCTGTGATGTTATGTTACATGATATATACATATATACTGCACACACACTACATTTTTATATGCCAAACAATACTTTGCATATACTTTTTTTTTGTGGTCACACAACAAACCACAAAATAAAAAACAAACAAACAAAATGCACAAGACAATCTCAATGATCAAAAAGAGCATTTCCATTTTTATTTTACCGAGATGTCGGTGGATGTGATTGTCAAGTATTTGAAGTGACTTACATGCAAGTGACAAGCTGCGCAGATCATACATTTCAACAAAAATAATGACATTTGAGAGCGAGAAAGAGAGAGCAATATTGTTATTAATGTGAAAACAGGAAGATTCCTGGAAAGAAGGCACATTGGTTTAGCTCAAAACAGACATGAACATATTACATGAGCATTTGGTAACAATATAACACTTCGCTCATGTGAAATGACTTGCTTCTGTGATTCAGGGAGACACGAATGCTAATACTGTACCTATACTTCAGTTCTTACAGTTTGTTTGTGGAGCACATCAGACAAAAAACTGAATAAGGAGACATCCATGCTGTCCACAAACAAGATCCTACAGACATATTTCCAGTTTGCAGTTTGAACCCAAACCTACAGAAGAAACAGTGTAAACTCAAGCGCAGGTTCAGATACGGCGCTCTCACAGAGAGCAGCGATCACTTTACAGAATAGAACACATCACAGATTAAAGCAATCAACCGCTGGCAAACCACACTGAAAAAAAAAAAAAAAGAGAAACCTGTCGAACTTATGTCTGGGACAGATTCATGTTGCCATTCAAAACCTGAGGAGGACACAAGGGGGACGGAGCAAAAACACACAAATAAAAGACACTAGAGACATTATAGGAATAGTTCAACTAAAATCATACTGTCATCGTTTACTTACACTCCAATGTTAATTTGGACCCAACTGACTTTAATTTTACTCTTTGTAGCCATATAATGAAAGTCAATTGGGTCCAAAATAACACTGGACCCCACTGCATTTCATTCCAAAAAGAGTTGAAACATTCTTCAAAATGTGATTCAGAGAAGAAAGTCCAAACTATTTGGAATGATAAGAAAGTGAATAACTGATGAGTGAATGTAAATTATCCCTTTTAGGAGCAAAAGTGAACAATAAATGTGCAAAAAAAGAAAGGCAGGGTGGGAATCAGCTGCCATACATTTGGTTTGAATTAATGCCAAACTCAAGACAATTTGGTCAGAACTAAAGTGACATTAACATTAATAACCATGTGAATGTGCACACATTGATCATGATAGATATCAGTCTCTGTAAATCATGAGGCAGACGTGTCCATTTAATATCTGGTTTGTCTTCCCTTCCTGCTTCCCTAGGGGCCCGTTTGAGAAGCTGAGAGCTTCGGCTAAGACGTCAGTACATGGAGAACATATGGAAGCTTTCAATGCTTCTATCAATCTGCTGATGAACCAAGATTGAACTCCAGGTCTGGGCACATTATTCAGACAAGCGTTGTGCTGGTGTCACCATCCGTCAGCGCAGGAGACGCAGCCAGGTGCCAGCTGCCGGTTAGGAACGCTGGAAATGCCAGCCGTGAAACGCTAACAATCTTGGAAAACGAAAACAAGGAACGTTTATTGTCAGTCTGTTTTTCAGACTATTTTTGGTGTGAATTTTTCAGGCCAATAGAACAAAGACAGCTTGTTGGTTCTTCTGAAGATCAGCAAAATCAGAGGGTGATACCAAATCTGTCAAGAACCTGTAAAAGGCCACATTTCACCCCAATATCTAAAAGATTTTAATTAAGGAATTTAATTTAGTTTAAACACTTAAGAACGTTGCAAGGTAAAATTATTATTTTCAATGTTGTATTTCTTTTGCATTTAATTTATGAAGCCAATTACATTTTTTAAATCCCTATCACTGTATTATAGTATTTTATTTTATTTATTTATTTTTTTACAAAAATTAGAATCATTATTCAGAACAGAATTTGGGGTAAATGTGCTAAATAATTTTGTAAATAACATCATATATGCAAAGACATTTTCATTCTTATGCATATGATATATATATATATATATATATATATATATATATATATATATATATATATATATATATATATATATATATTTATTTATTTATTTTGCTTTTGTAGTGAAACGCAGTCTAGTAATGTTTTAATTAGATTCACCTGACTGAAGAGGAAAATAAAGAAATACCTCAAGAACAAACAAATGTAGTGACATTTTAAATGTGCAAATCATATGTGACCCGTGCTGGCAAAATTAGTCGGAATGCATACAGTTAATTACAAGCTACATACAAAACAAGTGAAGAAAACCATTTTGGTCAAATTAGAATTTTTTCACAAAAATGGGTTCATTAAGGCCTCCTATAATGATCCCAATGCTCCAAATAGTAATTAAACATCTAAAATGATCTTTATTAGTACCTTCTAAGCTTTAAAAAGTTCTGTTTGTCTATCCGAAAGCAGAGCACTCGAGTCTGACAAAGCACTTTTGGTTTCCATTTGAAAGGAACATGCAAGAATGAGAATATAAAGGGTGGGACTTGGTGAATGTTATTAAGAATGATAAACCATGAAAAGGGTTTAATATATAGGCCTCATTAATATTAATCAAACAATTCAAGAAAAGAGGGAATCATTCGCTGCTTTTGATTGAACTTCTTTATTTGTAATGAATACACTCAACACTATGCAGTGATTTTTAATCTACTATTACTAGAGATTCTGAATCTATGGTTGCTAGGCGATCTCATTTTGGAACCTTCAGAAAACTTTAACCAGATTTTTTAAAAGAGAATTTTTGAAAATGTGCTCATTGTGACTCCTTTTGCCAGCATGGGTCACATATATGGATTTTAAATAATGCTTCTGTTGTACATAAACTGACAGTCGCCACTGATAAGCTACTACTAAATATTGTAGAAACTTAATTTTGAACTTGAATTTAATTGTATCCTGCCTTACAGAACATTCACTAAAGGATGAATGTGGATTTGTGAAAAAAGTTTCACATTAGTCCAACTAAAGTAATGCCAAAATGTCTTCTGGTCCCTTTTAGACACTGGATTAAATTAGACTGAACTCAACTTCAGCTGACGCCATTCTTTTAACATTTAACCGAACAAACACCCCTTTTAAAAAAGAAAATAAAAATACAGCTTGACAAAACAAATCTGCTTTTATACTCACTTCTTAGTTTCGTTAAGGACTATATTAGCGGTCACGAATATTAGACAGAACGTTGCCCACAATATCACAAACCAAATCCAGAACTGGTGATGGAAAGGCGACCGGTGCTTATTTACAACATCCCTTCCCAACACAGGCTCTAGATGACGACGACTAAAAAATACTAGGAAGGCCGGGATGATATACTGAATGCCCGTTCCGGCATATGCCCCAGTGATACCCACAAGCGACTCCAGATCGTGAGTACAGAAGGCCACAATAATGGGCGGCACTAGGGTAATGAGCGGGAAGACGATACGGTCCACCACCCAAGGGTACGTGCCGCCATCCCGATGGAAGAGAGTCTTCCAGTTGTTACGAAGCGTGACGGCTATTATGGGAAAGTTGGTGCTAATGGTGAAAACGGGAAAGAGGCCCAGGAAGTAACGCAACACTGGAATGCTCAGGACGTCGCAGTTATCCGTGAAGTTTAAAGTGTACATGTCCCGCAGCAGAGAACTGTCGAAGCAGAATATGGCCGTGAGGGACAGCAGGCTGTAGAAGCACAGGATGAGGATGTAGTCGCCCATGACCAGGGCGCTCATGCGCTGCTTGTTGGAGATGGGCGTCACGAGCGAGGGTAGCGAGTGCTGGCACATGAATGAGTAGACGCAGACCCCGAAGAGGTTAGGCACACCTGAGATCTGAGCTACAGATGGGTGGCCCTCACCGTGTCCCTTGCCAATACGAATCAAAGCCAGGATGATCATCATGGTGAACGCTGAAAGAGACAGAGGAACTCAATTATATAAAATCACGCAACATCATAAACTGTAATTATATGATGATCAAGCCTATTTTGTTATATTTAGGGCAACACACTATAGTCAAAAACAGTTTTTTCATGCACATCAATTTTAAGATTTTGGACTTGGTTTTCATAACAAGCCATTTCAGAGTAGTGGAAAGAAAATCCATGCAAATTAATGCATATTTAAGTAGATAATGCCTCATTTGCCTATTTGAACAACATTATTTAAAAAAAAAAATGAATTGGGAATTGACTGGGGAAGTATAGGGATATCTGTTGGATAAGCGTTTTAGTCTATTCACCTGCAATTCTTGCTTTAATACTGGACATTCATCTCATGTGTTTGAGTTTGCCAAGTGGAGACTGTTATATTTGTTAACACTGTCAGCTTAATTTTAACTAAATCAATCCAAGTTTCATGGGGATGTGACTCGAAATCCAGTTCAATTGGATTTGACTAGATTCGTTTCGGCATGAACTGTATGAACAGATATCATCTGGAACACAACTGGAAAATCCAAGGCCTCTGCTGTGTATGTTATGTGCTTGATGGACTCGAGCAGAGGACACATTGCCAGTTCTGGTCCGTCCACACTGACAGCTTGCTGCTCATATACCGTGTCTACATTGGAAGCCACTGACTCAACCACTCGAGTCGGTCAACACTGTGGCATGACGCACAGCTCTAATGCATCCAATGTTCACAAGCCACGGGCCAGTCAGCAGAGATCAAACTAAAACTTTACCACTTCATTTAGCCAGAAATCCATGGTGCAAAAAGTTGACTTCGGGTCATTTTAAAATAGTGAAACTTTAGTTTAATTTTAGTACTAGAACCTACCTGCAAAAACTACCTTAAAAACTGTGCATGCAGGGGAAAACCTGTTTTACTGTGTAATAAATATTGATTTGATTTTGCCCTTAGAAAGTACTATGGTCCCTAAGATTTATTTAATGTTTTTGAAAGAAGTCTCATATTCGTACACAACATATGCGCCAATGGACATACATTATTAACACTGAACTCTGGGTTAGGTTTGACTAATAGATTTGCACACAAAAACAGCCACGGGTCAAACTTAGAGTAAAGCCTTATTATTAAGCCTCTTTATTAGCAGGTCTCCTAAATCTAACCTGTTTAAGCTTTTCATTATTTATATAATATTGAATTTATAAAGAGAGAATAAAATGAAAAGGCTTGACTATCTGTATCTGATCGATGTTGCAATCAATGCTGAACAAGATGAGATTGTTTAGGATCTAATGGGCTGCTGGTTAAAATGGACCAATTACGCCTCTAGGTGATGTTCCCTGCATGGACAACCAGGTAGAGGAACACGGGTGGTAAAACCTCAAAATGGAAGCCTCCATCTTCTCCATTTGTTTCCTCAAAACGTCAAACAAACAACTGCATTAACAGATAACCTTCATTGTGCAATATGCTTAATATAGCTAAACAGATACGCAAGAGCTCAACTAGAGGACAAACATAGACATATATAATGATGGAACTGCAAATCACTGGGGGAAACGTCAGAGACAGATAACGTAACCGAAGAACAACCGGAGAGGATGCAAGCATGGATGGGATGCAGTCAGATTCAAGATGCATTACTCCTTTTCATAAAAATAGCAGAGTACAAAAGAGCTGCACCGAAAGAATAGGAGGGTAGAGGGAAAAAAAAGAAAAGAGAATCAAGGGCACACTTAATCCAAATACTCCTGACACAAGTCAAGTCATTGTATAGACGCTTAACCTTCAGCACAGAGGCCTTTTGTTGTTTAGGGATGAGATGTGATTGCATCCCGCCACAGGGCACAGCGATTCATCACACGCTATAAATTCCCTCAGTGTACATGCTGATGGCCATGGAAAATGCCACTGGTATCTGTGTCTTCAAGTCTTATTCATCATGATATGTTTGTATCTGACACCAGCGCTAGCAGAGCCTGCTCGGCAGACACCACACGGGTGCACAAGGAGGATCTGAAAAAGCAGACCAAATAAATTCATGCAGCAAAGTCAAACTCGGCATGGTATTACAATCAAAATTACACTGATTGCTAGCGTTTCCCCAAAGGAAAGTTGGGTTTTGAAGGACACTCTACATTAACAGATCACCCGTGAGATGCTGAGCCACATGACCAGCTGTGACCATCAAGTGTGAATGGAGAACGATGGGTTCTGCGAGCACATTAGGCAGACGTCAAAAACATCCCATCTGTGAAAGTATAATCAATCATTATCCATAAACTCTGTTATTTAGCTATCCAAAGCAATTTACAGTAATTGTGATTTTGCCAAGCAGGACACATTCCTGGTTCAGCAACCTTGCTTTGCTTGTTTTGGAACATTCCTATCAAATGATCAGGCTTCAGAGAGATATTTATTTATATAAAAAATACACTACTGTTAAAAAGCTTGGGGTCAACAAAATTTCTATTCCAAATAAATGCTGTTCTTTTGAACTTTCCGTTTCCATAGACAATTCAGCTTTACATCAGAAGAAATAAATGACATTTTAATATACATTCAAATAGAACAGAGTTATTTTAAATTCTAAAATTTCACAAAATTAGCGTTTTTACTTTACTTTTTACTTTACTAGTCTTGGTGGGCATAAGAAACTTCTTTACAAAAACAAAGTCATGTTTTGAATGTTGTGTCATATATAGTTGTATAGTTAATATAGCAGATGCAGTAACTAATTTACAAATTATTTAAAGATTTGTTTCAAAATATAAATATTTATATAAATAAACATGTAATAAATATATATTAATTACATTACAACAGAGGCATTATTTTACAGTATTAGTATTACAGTATTTAGTATAAAATATAATTAAAATAATGTGTGTGATGTTGCATATATATATTGCTCCTTGTGGGGACTCTCCATAGGTGTAATGGTTTTTATACTGTACAGACCGTGTTTTCTATCGTCCTACACCAACCCTACCCCTAAACCTAACCCTCACAGGAAACTTTCTGCATTTTTAGATTTTCAAGAAACTTAATTCTGTGTAATTTATTAGCTTGTTTACCCGTGGGGACCTCAATTTAGGGTCACCATGAGTCTGTGTGTATTCAGGTTTAAGTCCCCACCAGAATAGAAAAACAAGTACACACACACACACACACGCTGAGCGACCCAAGGTCTTGATCAAACGAACAATGGCGATAATCCTCCTGGTATAAACCAACAACATTTCAGTGTCCGGCCCAGATCATTAACACCTCCAGTAAGCAACACCACAGAGCCCCTCCTAACAGTCTATTATGTACTGACAAAAAGTCATTTGGTATGACCATTACTTGATTTCTGGATTGTCTTGGTGATATAGTTCTGTTAATTATTGAATGAAAATGCTCATGTGACAGAGGGTGAATATACAGGGTACATCTACCTAATTTCCTTTAAACTTTGTTTTGCAACTAATAGTTAAAGTAATGAAAGTTTTAACAGAACTCCACTAAAAGGAAGCAAATGTGGACATCAATACACTGGCTTAAGAGTGACATCTATTTTACAACAGTTTACATATAAAACAACAACGAGTAGAGAGCATCCACACTATGGACAGCTCAAGCCATTTCAGACCAACTAATGATCCTCTGAAATTTCAAGCAAAAGTGGTTTTATTGTCCCTTAAGGAAAGCAAGGTTTGATAGCTTGTTTGTAGCTTGTCCATATCGCAGGCCCTGCAAAATGAGAGGCGGCAACGCATTTTCCTTGAGAGCAATTTTCAGGCTCTATGAGCTGAACCATTGCCTGGGGTATTCATTAAGGCACGACTATATTTCAGATCACCTTGAGACTACACTGCTGCACAATATCCCACACCGATGCGGTTCCAGATCCAGTATATCTGACCTATAAAAGCACTATAAAGTCTGGTTCTCAACAGATCCCTATTAATATAGGGAAAACCCTTTACCTTTCAATGGTCCTGGAGCTATATTCTTATAGTGGTGCTGTTGTTTGAATTGTCTATTTGAAGTAGGGCTGCAACTAATTCAATCAATTCAATCAATATGCCTCTCCATATTTAATGTGTGCTCACGATTACTCATGAAGGCTGCACATATAGACTTGATTCTTTGCACCTTGCATCTATTGCGAATCACCTTTATACAGGTGCTGGTCGTATAATTAGAATATCATCAAAAAGTTGATTTAATTAATTCCATTCAAAAAGTGAAACTTGTATATTATATTCATTCATTACACACAGACTGATATATTTCAAATGTTTATTGCTTTTAATTTTGATGATTATATAACTGACAACTAAGGAAAATCCCAAATTCAGTGTCTCAGTAAAATTTGAATATTGTGATAAGGTTCAATATTTAACCTTTAAATTGTCTCTCAGTCTAGTTCTGTAGGCTACACAATTATGGGGAAGACTGCTGACTTGACAGTTGTCCAAAAGACGACCACTGACACCTTGCACAAGGAGGGCAAGACACAAAAGGTCATTGCAAAAAAGGCTGGCTGTTCACAGAGCTCTGTGTCCAAGCACATTAATAAAGAGGCAAAGGGAAGGAAAAGATGTGGTAGAAAACAGTGTACAAGCAATAGGGATAACCGAACCCTGGAGAGGATTGTGAAACAAAACCCATTCAAAAATGTGGGGGAGATTTACAAAGAGTGGACTGCAGCTGGAGTCAGTGCTTCAAGAATCATTACACACAGACGTATGCAAGACATGTGTTTCAGCTGTTGCATTCCTTGTGTCAAGCCAGTCTTGAACAGACAGCATCAGAAGCGTCTCGCTTCAAAAAGGACTGGACTGCTGCTGAGTGGTCCACGGTTATGTTCTCTGATGAAAGCAAATGTAGCATTTCCTTTTGAAATCAGGGTGCCAGAGTCTGGAAGAAGAGAGGAGAGGGACACAATCCATGTTGGTTGAGGTCCAGTATAAAGTTTCCTCAGTCAGTGATGGTTTGAGGTGCCATGTCATCTGCTGGTGTTGATCCACTGTAGAGCTGCAACTAACGATTATTTTTTCTGTCGACTAATCTAACTATTATTTTCCGATTTGTCGACTACTCTAACGATTATTTTTATTACAATAAATAATTAATCTAATGTTCTTTTTTTTGATTAGATAATGAATCCTTTTGATAACTTTACAAAAAAATATAAGTACAACTACTAATATAATATTTCAACCTGTATTCATTTTCAACAAATGTGGTTGAATATTTTACAGTATACAAAAATAAAGAGGCAAAGAAAGTTATTTTACTATGGTAAATATGAGTTTATGATAGCGCTTATAATTAAACCTCAGTAGGCACAAATTTACAGTTGTCTGAGACATCATGAAATGTTCTTTAGCATCACAAACCATAAAATGTAGTCAGGGTTCTGCTATGGTTTAGCATGGTTTCCAGAAATCTGGAGCTGATTCGGGGTAGCTCGGTGGTCTGTGACTGTTGTCTCCCGGTGCACTTTTAAGGGGCCGTTCACATATTGCTTCTTTTGCATGCTCAAGTTCGTTATTTCCAAATGTAGGCGTGCGGTATGCACGCTCATAATGGAAGCGACGCGGTCGCGACGCGCACACGAAAACAGGCGCGTCCACATGGAGTTAAAAACATCTAAACTTTTCAGAATGCCGCAAGCGCACCGTGGGTCAGGTGACAAGAACTATCCAATCAGTTTCATCCTTTCCCGTAACAACGTTGAAAGCTCAGCTAAGATGAAGGAACTGCTGACCATATCTGTATATGGATTGCCATTTTGAAATAAATTTAGTAGCAGATCACTGCAAGCGATTTTTAGTGCTGCAAATCCATTTATCCTTTGCTGAAATTTCCGCGTCTTCATGGAGAGAGCACGTCATGGTCGCTTAGCAACGGCAGATATCCCAGGGGCGCAACTGCCCGAGCACTTTGGAAAGGAGAAAGCGGCGCGACTAGCGTTTTCCACGCGTTTTAGGCTCGATATGTGAACGGCCCCTAACGCCTGTTCGAAACCCGCGCCAACACTTTATTTTTTTATTTTATCCTTACTTCAGCCGCTACGCTTCAGAGCGCCAGGATGTTTTCCTCTGAGGTGCCCGTGCATCACAGTTGTGCTGCCGTGGTACACCATTTCGGTTTTTCAAAGCGAACAAATGGCCATTTTATTTGGCCTCTGTTTGAAGTATTCCCATACTTTTGATAACAGAGGTCTCTGTTTTTGTGATAGAATATAACTTTCTCCATTCCCAGTATGCCATTACGCGAGATGTAAACAGTGTGACGCGATGACGTCGACGCATCGTTGCAGCACTAGTCCACTGTGTTTTCTGAGGTCCAAGGTCAACACAGCCGTATACCAGGAAGTTTTACAGCACTTGATGCTTTCTGCTGCTGACCAACTTTATGGAGATGCAGATTTCATTTTCCAACAGGACTTGGAACCTGCACACAGTGCCAAAGCTACCAGTACCTGGTTTAAGAACCTTGGTATCCCTGTTCTTAATTGGCAAGCAAACTCGCCTGACCTTATTGTGAAGAGGAAGGTGCGATATGCCAGACCCAACAATGCAGAAGAGCTGAAGGCCACTATCAGAGCAACCTGGGCTCATAACACCTGAGCAGTGCCACAGAGACTGATCGACTCTATGCCACGCCACATTGCTGCAGTAATTCAGGCAAAAGGAGCCCCAACTAAGTATTGAGTGCTGTACATGCTCATACTTTTCATGTTCATACTCTTCAATTGACCAAGATTTCTGAAAATCCATTCTTTGTATTGGGTTAAGTAATATTCTAATTTTCTGAGATCCTGAATTTGGGATTTTCCTTAGTTGTCATTTATTATCATCAAAATTAAAAGAAAAACATTTGAAATATATCAGTCTGTGTGTAATGAATGAATATAATATACAAGTTTCACTTTTTAAATGGAATTAGTGAAATCAACTTTTTGATGATATTCTAAATTATATGAACAGCACCTGTACATGCAAGTGTCTTTACATTACATTTACGTTTATGTATTTGGCAGACACTTTTATCCGAAGCAACTTAGTTTGCATTTAAGCTATACATTTTTTTTAGTTCCTGCAATCCCTGGGAGCAGAACCCTTTTGAGCAATAGACCCATGACCTTGTTAGCATTCTACTGTTTGAGCTGCAGGAACATATAACATGATGCAAATGATGTCTTCAACCTGAACAACTGATTTTTTTGAGTCCTGAGCACCTTGTTCTATCACCATTAACAGCAACACAGTCTCTTAGAAGCGTTCGGAAGCCCACCACAACAATGCAACACGGAGTCATTAATCTCCAGGGAGTAATCACACGCTCTTTGTCCATTTCTCAACGTTCATACCAAATATGAGTTAAAGTTCATTTCGCTCTCCACGTCAAAAGCTGATAAATGTTCTCTACTTCAGTGCTGAGAGTAGGTGATCCTTCCCATTTAAATTACCCCCGCAATAAAACTACCTTTAAATAATGCATGTGAATACACACAGCTTTGCATACAAGACGCTGTATCTGTGTTCCTGGTAAACAAGCTGCTTCATGAATTTCATACAAGTGGCAATTGAGAGTCCATGGCTTCTGATACTGCTGAGGTTTTATATCTGCGCACAGACGAGAAACAATACACAGCAAGCAGTATTAAATCTAGAATGAGGCTGCTGTGGTTGTTGAGCTAATAATTGAGCTCTGCCTTTTGTTTTGTAAGGCTGAGCAGACTGACAGTGCTGGCAGTAGATGGCATCGAGCCTAAAGCACAAAGTGGCTCCCATGACGCCAACTGAACCGAACCCTACTTACAACATTTCGTTTGACACAGGAGCAGGCACGGTCTCTCCCTCTATGCATTATGGGTGAATAGAAGCATGCAAGGGACGTGCCTGCTTGTCCTGCTGTCTGCTGTGAGTAATGACTGAGAGGATCATGGGAAAAATCACGAGACTGGAAAGGGCGAATAGAAAGAGGAAAAGTGATGATAGGTGACTGGTCAACCTATTGGCAAACCAGCACGAGAAGTTCATGTCTGGTTCAAATTCAAAAACAAAAGAACGGCTGGACTAATGTATAGATATGCCATTGTAAATAAATAAAGAGCAAAACTGTGGAAGTATGTTGAGGGCATTTTGGCTTTGGTGTGAAATAACAGCACTGTATTGTTACTTGGTTTGTAAACACACTACATAATGGATGAGAGCCGAGTCAGCCGGTCAAAAAAAATTCTAAAAGGATGGCAAGTGCTTAAAAAAAGTGTCTTGTATCAGTCGGAAGGGGTTTATTTTGGGATTATTGCTTGAGCACATTCTCCTTGTTATTACTACACCACTGACCAAAAAAAAATTAATGGACATGAAATATTGATTTGAGATCGCATTATTGTATTATGTGGGAGTGATACGAGAGACTTGAAACTAGCACTCATATGTTGGAAATGATGTCCACTTTATAGTCAATGCAAATGTTGGTCATTATAAAATCTCTGTGGAAATAATAATACAGACTAATCACATGCTTTATATTAGATTTGGCAACCTGTTTTTCTCCTAAGTGCTTCAATCTATGGTAAGTCTGTGGTAAAGTAGTCATTTTAACTTATAAGTTCCATTAACTAAGATGAGGCTGTTTTTTTAATACTAAATAAAAACTGAGATTGTTCACAGATCACTTTGCGTATTAAAATGTCCAAATGTTAAATGATAGTTATACAAAAAGCAATAAAAACCTTGGCTCTTGTTGGATCACATAAAAAATGCAATCTAAAACTTGGACAAGATTTGAATCTGCTTTATTTTTTTGTTTTGTTTTGTCTGTGAATCAATTTTGGTCCTGCTTGCAAAATGATTAATAATAACAAAAAAGTATTTCAAAAATAAATACCACTGCAGAATATCTGAATAACTAAACTGATTATTAAAAATGTTTACAATGTAAGGAAAAAAAAAAAAAACTTAAAGCTTTTGTCTAGACTGTTAACATTTGGCTTTAGTAATCAAACAGTTAAATGGATACAGTCTTATTTATCGGATAGAAAACAATGTGTGCAAATAAAGAATTGTAAGTCACCCTATCTTCAATATACACAGGGTGTTCCTCAGGGATCAATTTTAGGACCTCTGCTATTTTCATTGTATGTGAATAGTTTGCCCAATGTATGCAAAAATGTTGACACGATTATGTATGCTGATGATACGGTGATTTTTACACATGCCAAAAGTGCTGAGGATGCAGCCCATCAGCTTTCTTTCGATTTAGATGATTTGCAAAAATGGCTGAATGATTCATGCTTGTGTCTTTATGTTAAAAAGACTGTATCAATGTTTTTTAGTAAACCTAAAACAACTGTGGCCACAGTAAAAGTTTGCTTGGGTGGACAAGAATTAACTAATGTTGAGGAATTTAGGTATCTGGGAGTTCTGATAGACTCTAAATTATCTTTTAAAAAACATATAAAAAAAGTTGTAAATACTGTAAATTTTAATTTACGTAACTTTAAACAAATTCATACCTCATTATCGGATACAGCAGCGATTACGTTCTTGCACTATGATACTGGCTCATATTGAGTACTGTATCACAAGTTGGTCTTATACGAGTTATGCTGCTATCGGGCCAATTGAGGTATGTTACAAAAGAGCATTGAAAATATTAGATAAGAAACCTTCATCATATCATCATTGTAATATTTTAGATAAATATAAGTTTTTACATTTTGCGAATTTCAAATTATTTAAATCGCCTGTTTTCATAGTTTCAAAAATTCATAGTTAAGCTTTAAAACTTACAATTTATACAAGGTCTGGTGATTTTTACGGTGTAACTTTTTTTATAAAATGTGATAAAATACAACAATTCTGAGGACAATTAAAGTTTATACTATGCAAGATATTTCATATTTTTACACAGATTAAAATTTTTACACATCCTTAGATTTTGAAAAGTGAATTGACGACATTTGAATTCTTTAAGGACTTGCAGATATCCTAGTTCTAGATCTGAACGGCTTTAAATAATACTGTAGTGTAGACTAAGAATGCTTTATCAAATAATTACTTCAGCTCTCTAGAGATTCAGAATAGAGAAATGAAAAAAACAGCAACAGAGAAAGAGAAGGCCAGCACACATTCAAAAAGATGCAGGGGACACGTGATGTATTTCAACAAAAAGAAAGAAAAAATGCAATACAAAGCAAACAGCAGCCAGCAAGAGCAGTGATGTCTTTCAAGAACAAGTGGAATCATGCATAATACATGCATAATTCAGATGACCCCACATTGATTCACACGGCTAATAGAGCAAGAGGACATTCCGGATGAACAGTCTGAGAAATAACAGCACTGCTGTGAACTGCATCACCTGCATTCAGCAGTATACAATATGTTGCTGAAGCAAGCAGGATGAGCTACTTCACCTTATAGTGCCCTTAAACGGGCAGTACATTAAAGCACAGATGGCAAGAAATATGGGCGCATATGCTAATCAGCAGATTTCCGTACTCTCTCTATACATTTCTTGATACATAAATTTTGAGTAATTGCTCCACAATGCTGCATAGAATCACTTTCCACCATTCAGCATTACCGAAACCTACACAGCTAGAACAATTGCCTCCATTTTTTGCCTTCTTAATGCCCCTGGAGCTGTTAGGAAATGTATCCACCAGCCAATGACTCTCATTCACATTTAATTTTAAATCAATGAGACGAAGAGAAGAGAAAGGTGAGCAAAAGGGCATATGGTTGTTTCTTTAAAGGTCTATGAGCACTGCGAATGTGCGTGCAAGAATACATGTTCTTTGTCCGTTGTACACATTCATTCACCATGGGAGCAGAAGACACGATTCAGTGCAGATGAGATTTGAGCCGTGGCTGAGGATGGGCGGTTTTATTTTGGGCCTGTCGTCTGGTAAGTGACTGCCCAATCACGCCTGAGACGGCCTGTCTAGCCTGTCAGGCTGAAGTATGAGGGAGACATGGAGCGGGACGCATTTATGATTGACAGACCCTGGCTACACTGCAGAGGAGGGGAACAATGTACTAAGTGTGATGTGTACCTTAAAAGAGGTTTACTCCTGAAGCGTTCATAAGACCAAGTTACTTACAGAAACATTTACAAACCAGTATTACGCAAGTTATTTTGTTCCTAAGGTAAATTTTTAATACTACAGCAGATTTTTTTTAGGCTATGTTTTTTTGCATATTACAATAAAATATATTAAAGCTGCAGTCTGTAGGTTTCGCATCTTTGTCGCCATCTATGTTTGAAAACCTGAAATTGCAGTTCCTAGCGGAATTATATTCCATGTGTGAGTTGTGATCCAGTGCAGGCGAATGTGTAGCTGTCAGTCACCGCACCGATGTGGATATTCACTCTACTTAGTAATCACAGATTCTAGCCTACATCTTGGAATACGACCCAAATAAGAATTGTCATCTCAACAAGTAACAAGTCTGCCACGCTTTGTTCTGACCTACTGAGGAAAAAAGCATTACAATAAACTACGCTACCAATGGTAATTTAATAATCGATTAGCTCATACCAAACCCTGCAAATTATTATTATTGTTATACTTTATTCTCAAATTATAAATATTAACAACATCAGCATTGCGTGACTATGAGTATAGTGTGTATTAGCATGTAGATTTCAAATACTGTACAGTCTATCTGTCACATCATTCGAATTTCATATTAAGAAATTTTGTAAACTCAAAAAGCAAACTATGCTCCCAAAAATACATATTGTGTGTAAACCCAGGCTATCTGTAATCAGAAGCACATTTTAAAACTGGAATTTAATTTAATTCACATATGTTTCATATAATCTTTCTTGATTACAATCCACCATCAAAATGATTTTTTGACATTTAATTATTCCAGCTGCTGTGGGAATAGGCTATGATTAAATGATCCGCCACCTGCAGGATCCTTACATGTGATATTCTAGTAGCCGGTTACTACTTCTTTCTGTTTATAGACATGACTTGCTCGAATTTCCAGTCAAAGCTTACCCGAACCACTCAAGTTAGAAAACATTATTATAAATTAACCGTTGTGAATCAGGCTAAAGTAAGGCGATAGTTTCGAACACTGGCTGGAAATTTAATTGCTGTGTGTATGTGTATTCTGGATGCACATATTGGCTGATATTTAATGCGCATGATTTTACGTTGGGTAGCATTTACTACACCGAGCCATTGTTCACTGATAAGCTGTGCCAAATCACGATCATATTTTAAATATACGATCATATTATGTACACACACACACACAGAGAGTATATATTTATACACTTAATAAATTTCACAAACATATACAAATCTAAAATAAATACATTATAAATAAATACATTATAACAGTGTTTCCCACAGTTTTATATACTAAGTGTGGCGGCGCTTCCGCATGATTGAGGCGTTAGGAAAAATCTAAACTTTTCTGATAGATAATTGGTTCCTTTCAAAAACACATTCATATAAAAACACCCGTGCCACGTTTTGACTTTGAAACGTGCACTGCTCATGTTTGTTTCAACGAAATCAAAGCATTTTGGAAAATCTAGTTGTGGCAATCAGTGTTGAAATTGTGGCGGGCCACCACAAATAAACCAATGAATGGGAAACACTGCATAAAATAAAATGGTAAATTACTCACCAATCCATCTCATTAGAGAGGTAAGGATCTGGAGGTATTTGGTCTTCTGTGCATTGAAAAAGGTGAAGGGCCCCAACAACAGTGTGAAGGTAGCCTGAAATGAAGCAACAATACAGAAACAAGTCAATGAAAGCATAAAACAGTTTGAGTAATAGCAGTGTACTCCAAATAGGATTACCAATATAGATCTCTGTAAAAATTATGTGTTATTATGACCTAAATAACTTCCAAACTTGGTTCCTATTTCAGCCATAACTGAAGTGCATGCACAGGGCATTGATGTGAAGAACTTCATGAATGATGGTGGATCCAATTCTATGGCTTTGCGGATAAAGACTCTGATCATGACTCTTATGGCATACACAATTACTCTTTATGTGCCTGTGTGTGCAGGCACAGAGATTCATGACTCACTTCTAATGAACTGCACTGGGTTAAGTGTTGATGCCAGACTCTTTGATATGCATATTACAGAAATTAGCCTCTCCACAGACAGCGGAAAGAAGAACTTGACTTCCCAGTCCTGGTGTGCATAACCATGAGAGCAAAGCATTTACTCTGAATGTCTCACACAACTACTCACTATTAGATCAGACCTTTTATGTTTTTAAAGATTTTCCCATGGCTGGCCTCTTCTGGTACATTACAGAAGCTGACTCACTATGATGCATATGGTGATTTGGTTTTCAGGCCATCAGCATACAGATATGTTTTCCAACACAGTTGAATAAAAATCTCTCCCTCTTTATTTACAATAAGACCAGGAATGTGAGTTTAAGTAAACAGATTTAATTTTGATGTCCTATTGAATAGGCAGATTAATGGCTAAAAACAGAGCTCAATACACCACTGTCTGTTCTACTTAACACACTCCACAATATTGATGGATGTCTCTTATTAAAGAGTGAACTGAAAATCATCATGAAACCATTCATATTTTATCTTGAGAGATGAGGAGTGTCTTGGTTTTTGTATAGTCAGATCGAAGAAGAGTGAGATAACAGTCCATTGTGATGCCTGAATGTCTGTCCTCATAAAAGATCTGTTAGGGGCTGACAAAGGCTAAAACCCTGTTTGGGATAAGGCAAAAGAGCAGAAGGCTCTAAATTCATTTGTTGTTCCCATAAATGGTTATAATGGGACAGGAAACAATATGGCAGAAGTTAAATAGTTACCAGGAAAAGGTTTGGACTCTAGGGTTGTGCCGATAGAAGATAGTATCGTGTATCGGCGATAGTCAGAGATATCGACCTAAGCCGATGTCTCTGTCGAAGACGGTATTAGGCTCATTCTCCTATTAATGTATAATAACAATTATCATTTTTATTTGGCGACCTGAACGGTTTATGTGTGTGCAATATTTTAAAAGAGCCCTCACTAATGGAGTTTAATGCCACAGTTATGTTAGAATGAGTCTCATTGAATGTTTCTGTGGGGCGCACGGTCCGGAGCGCTGTATGACTAAAGCTTCTGTTTATACTTTCTGCTTCCGCGAGTCGCTATGGACCACTAGGTAGGCATGACACAAAAATCATCATTGGAGAATGCCAAATACCGAATAGGGCCACATGGAGATGATAAAAAACTCCTAAACCAAATGCCTGCTGACTGCATATATCTACTACAGTACACAGATCCATTCAGAATGGACTTAACACTGCAACATACACATGACAAATCAAAACATTATCATGAATGTGTGCGGAAAAATGTCTGTATAGCAGACAATATATTAATATAGCAGACTCATGCATGCTTACTGTACAACTCCTGTACGCTACCACAATCGTCTTTACCTTGACTGCAGTCTTCATCCATCTAAACTTTACTAGCTTTACTTTACTTATCCAGTCAAGAAAACGTTGTTTGCGTCTCATCTGGCCACACAGAGGTGAGATTTGTTGACAATCCGTTGAGTCTGTACTTCACACAACGTGTGTGATGTGTGAAGGCCATCGCTCTTTAGAGACGATCAGAATATGACAGAGCTTGTGTGTTAAATCCAAATACACTGGAATAATTCACTGAAAAAGCAATGCGAGTCTTTGTTGCGAGTCTTTTTGTTCTCTTTGTTTGATCTAATCAGCCTGGTTTCCTTTATATTACGGCTGTTTTGGATGGATTGTTTGAAAGCATTCGCTTACTGGATCATTGGACTGAAAACTTCTTACATACATACATACATACATACACACACAAACTATTTGTTTCCGATTAATGTAATGAATAGTTAAATAATGAAGTTGCCATAACCAAGTCATTATTTACATGAGGGATATAAAAGTCACATCAGAGCAGCCATTAAAGTGAATAATACAAGAAATAAGCATCTCCATTTCATCACCTTGATGAAATCCCATAATGCATTGTTGTCAGCATGAGTGCCCCCCAGCATCACTCCCACCACACAAAAATATACACCCCCTCCCCCCACACACACACATTTGATGATGGTAGGAAACAACCATAACCATGAGTCCTAACCATCTATTCCTGAAGTGAACTCCTACATCCCAGAAAGACCATAAAATACCAAATGCAATCTCATGTCAAAACAAAATAAAACTGAAACCATAAACCCAGTAAAACAGCTCAGTTTTTTTTATGGGAGGCAATGTCTAAGCTAACCAATCTCAGCTGTGATGGCCAGCCTGCTGTAGCTCCTCATCTGAAGCCTGACTTACAACATATGCCGCAGTTTCCGATTTGAAAAGGGACGCTGGCAGAAAGGTTGGAAACTTGACAGGAGCTCGTCCACATATGCCAGGAGGGCAGAGCGATAGTAACGGATTTCCATTCCCTGTCCCATTCCACGAGTGTTGCTGGTGCTGATAGTAAAATTGTGCAACATTGGCACGCTGGTGCACAACGCATGCCAGGAAAGGACAACAGGAAGGAAGTTTGGCAATGGATAGGAGTGAGGGGAGAATTGGAGGGACAGAGCCAGGCAGAGAGTGCACCAGGGGAAGGAGAAAGAGAGAGAGTCGCGGGGTGCTTGGTGACTCAGACATGACACCACACAAATAGAGACACGGTGACAAACTGTACTTGTTATCAGAACACAGAGCTCATTAACACTCTAATAGGGTAAAATGGCCAAGCATGAAACTCAAGCCACGGTAGTGTTAGCGCTGTTTGCTAAGTCAAGAATCTCCAATACTGCCGTTTACGATTGGGGTTAAAGTCTTGAGAATCTTTAGCCTGAGATTTTTTAATCAATGGCTTGATTTAAAATCAAAATCATGGCAACAGGGTTGATAAAAAATAAGACTGACCCCTTCTGACCAAAATGAATAAAATAATAACGTATAATAATTGTAAATGTAAAGTAACATGTAACGATTGGCCTTATCAGTAGATGTTACATAAAAATAAAACTGTAAACATTGTAAAATAACATAACAAATGCAATAAAAATAAGTAACATATAATGACAACAAAAGCAATAATAAATGTAATATTTATTTTATAATGTTTTCAGATAAAACCAAGATCATTCAACCATATATAAAACTGTAATAACTAGAATCAGGTAAGTATTACAAGCAGATGTCTAAAGAAATAATGTGCTAAGAAAACGGTGGCTGTTATTACATATCAGTGTTTTGGGGGTGTGGGGGGGGGGACTGTATACAGTAAATCATTTTTTTTATATCTTCCTCCAAAAGGCAATATGCACATTTAATGTTGTTCTTCATATATTTTATCTCTCTCAATAAACATCTTGTTGTGGGGTAAACACAGAGTCAATTTCCATGCTAATTTGGTCCTTTGGTCCACTGGAGCATTCTGACCGATTTGGGTATCTTCTTTTGGGTGACTAATGTTCCTAAAGCAATATCAGATAACAAATTCAGCAATACTGAGCTCATCTAAACTCAACACTCAACTGAAATGAGGTAAGCCAAAAAAAAACTAAATGAGAAAATGCAAAGGTGAATAGCTCGACGGAAAAGCAGGACTTGACTTATGACATCAATATGAGTGAAATGAAACCAACAGCGGATGACCGTTATTTGGCACCAGGGACATGGCACAAGATGTCAAATTCAGGAAAACAAATATCTGAGCAAGTGTGATATTAGCATTATAACTTGAGTTTCCTGTTTGGAAAAACTCTTTTTGTAAAACTTGTGAGCTGACACCCTTACATGTACTGAACAAGGTGGTTTTCTTCCTGATCACTGCCCTAACTTCAGATGTACCAAGTGTGGATGCTCTAGTGGGCATTTGTGGCTATAGACTCTGGGAAGGCTTGTGTGGCGGCACAGAATGCAGGATTATAACTCGACTGATAGCAACATGCAAAACAGGGATTATATTTCCAATCCCCACAGTGTCAAGATCCCAGTGGCATTCGTCTCCACTGCTAATCTTTGTTAGACATTCTAGACAGGATCAACAAATGGAAAGCAGATGCACTGTTTCAACATCAGCTAACAGAACAGACTAGAGAATAGTATTTAATTCACATTTAAAACACAGGCATCTAAAACAAACTTTATTATTGATTACAATAATAAAACATATGCATAGAAGAATGTAGAGGAGAACATTAAACTATAAAACTTCTTATATGCTACATTACCTGAACTTCCCACAAACCTGTAACTTTAGAGTCTTGTAGAGGACCTCAATGTTACAGCCATCAGTTATAAAACACACATTAGGCAGAATAAACCAGCTATGAAGCCAGTGTAAAAACTGTGAGCCAAAAATGACTCCGTAATTGAGCATTTTCAGCCCATTGTATGTGTCGGGCATCATTAACCTCCAAAATGAGCTGCAGTAAACCATCACAATTAAGAGCTCAGTTAATGAATAAATGGATGTGCAACAAATGCATAAAAGGAAGCAATCTCAAAATTGTTGTGCAACTGGAGCTTGGGCCATCCTTCAACAAGAGCAGTAGTTAAGGCTTTATTTTTGTTTAGGGTTAGTATGTTGGCATAAACTGAATATTGGATTTATACATAATACAACTTCATGATAGACAAATTATAATAATAACAGATGAAATCTCTCAATGATGTGCAGTGAAACAAGCCTAAATGATCATTCCAAAGTATTGTATATTGAAATTATATCATACATGAACTTCTACAAATTTAGCACAGATCAGAATCTTTCAGGCATCAGACCCTTGGTGCAGGGGGGTGAGATCCTCAAATCTCATAAGTGGATGACGGTTCAAGCAGTGTTGTAGTCGAGACCAGCTCATTCGAGTCCGAGTCCAGATCGAGTTCAGAAAGGGTCGAGTCCGAGTCAAGACCGAGTTCAGAAAGGGTCGAGTCCGAGTCAAGACCGAGTTCAGAAAGGGTCGAGTCAGAGTCAAGACCGAGACCAGAGAGATTGGGTCTGAGACAAGACCTAAAGAAATCTTCAAGAGTATGTCAATGTTTGGTGGAAACAATAAAGGTTAAAAGGGCCACATAGTATGTGGTGTAAAGGTAATTTTATTAATATTATGAAGTGTTACTTGTCAATATTAAGTGCTCATTTTTTTCACATAACATCGTTGTACCACTATACACATCCATATAACCTTTCTAGTACACATAATATTACTGTACGACTCTATCTTGTAATTCTACATAGCACTTCTAGTACAAGTAACATTACTGTACCACTATACCTGTAAATGTTCAACTGTAACAGCTTTTACATAACTTTTAACATTGAAGCTTAACTAATGACTGCTAATATCCTTACAATGTATTGGATTATGTGCACTTTAGATGTTGTGAAGATTAGAGATGGGCATAATTACTTTTCAAAAAAATAAGTGAGGAGACCATCCTGCTACCCAACCAAGCACGATGTGGTCTCATGATCAATCCACCCCAACTAAAAACTCTCTCTACTGGCACAGAGGAAGCGGGGACTGACAACAGTTACTATTTTATCACTTTCTGTAACAGCAACGGATAATCTAATGCTAATTTCCCTGGATGGTGCATTTTAATGCAGGGTAAAATACACACTAGTCAAAGTTTTTTTTTAGTTACGGAGGGCATACACACAAGAGCCGAGTGACTGTCCAGGAAAATTTCATGCAAAAGTGTGTATGTGCCAGGGGAAGAAAGCTGGATCAAATGCCATATAAGTTCAATGCATTCTGTCAGACATTGTTTTTGAGGGGGAGATGTTTAGTGTTGAGACAGTCAGTCTGTGTCTGTATTCATTATATAATTTAACTAAACAATATTTGTTTTTTTTCTGTGACCATTTTGTCCTACTTTGTAAAAATAACACAGTTGAGAGAAATAATGTAGCAATGTGGCTTCCTGGAAAGCGGGATCACTACAGGCGGATGGGAGGAGGGTACCTTAAGGCCGGTGACACACTGGCTGCGTGGCGTCTCTGCTGCGTGCCAGAAGCGTGGTGGCTGCTTCGCGTTTTCTGTGTCTTTACACACCAGAAGCGTGCCTGCACGCGGCGCTTGGCACGCTGCTGCGGCTGTAGGTGACATAGAGGGAGGCCGCCAAAAAACCAGGCTCTTGTCTTCATGACAACAATATCAAATGTATTTTTTTATTTTTTTACACACCTACTGATAAGACACCATCAACAGTATTGACGGCAAAATAGAGTATGTTTGACAGGTGCAATATTTGAAAATCGATCATTATTAATTTATTTTTAAAATTACATTTATATCTGAATTTATGTCAACCTATAGACTTTCAAATATTAAAATGTCATGAATTAATATGTATTTGTGTACAAAATGACATATAAACATATTTTCCTAGTATATTTTGCCTGGAAACACTTCCAACATGCACGCGTGTCGCGTGAAAAATAGGCGTCGGTTCTATTTCTAGCATGCACGGGTTTTCCGCGCGTCTCACGCAGACAGTCTGCAAGATCTAACCTGTAAACATGGGAGCCGAATTAAAAACAGACACGCCACGCAGCTGAGGCGCTTGCGCCACACATCCAGTGTGTTGCTGGCCTAACGTCTCACGTCAAAAGAAAATCACCAGTCACCAGTCATTGGATGGATCATACATCAATTTAAATAAACATTAACATACAGTAATAATCATGAAATATTTTGATTGGGACTCGAGTGGACTCGGGCATAAGTCCGATTCCTAATATGTTCGAGTCCGAGTCAATACCGAGTCAAAATGCACACGAGTCCATGACAAGACCGAGACCATTAAAATACGGTCTCGAGACCGAGTCCAAGACCGAGTCCGAGTCTCGAGTACTCAACACTGGGTTCAAGTTCTGGCTCATTCAGTCTCTCCCCAATCACTTTGGACGATCCAATAAACTATCCTTGCAAACATATAAAAAGCAGCAAATATGCCCAGAACTCCAGGAAAGCCAAAAGCTGTTGAAAGACATTTTTCTGCTTATTGCTCTTTACACTCACAGAAAGCATGAATATTTGTTTGTCCCAGGAGATTTCCATATTAATTAAGATTAAAATCATTGCTGTATATCTGATTCTTTGGAGTGTCCATTGGTTTTCTCTGCTTGAATCTGACAGTAGTAAAAGGCCAAAAGACCAATGACTTTTCTTTGTCTTTGAAATATTTAGATTATTGGTCTCTCTCCATCTATGACAACATTTCCCAAAAAGATCTTGTCTTCACAAAACACACACACACACTCAGGTTGAAGGAAAATCTTCTGTCTGTTAAAAAAAACAATGTAACTGTCTAAAATACATGCACATATTTCAGTTGAATGGTAAAAATCGCCCCCCTTTAACAGTGCAGTTACACTAAATGTAAGAAACTATAATAATCTCAACATTAACAAATTATTGACATACAAAAGAGCATGCATTTTACGTGCATCAGGCTGATAGATCAACCATAATTTATCTGTCAATCAGATTCATTTAAAATCACTTTTTCTGTGTGCATGCTTCGGCTGTGTGAGCACATGGGCGAAGAAACAAGATAGTCTGTGTATGACCGGACGCTTTATTCATTTCCAAAACGAGATGATAGTCATTACAGGGCACTAAACACTATTCTGCCTTATTATGTGTTTGTATAAACCAATCCTAAAACTGTCATTAGGAAAATACAGAAAAAATATTATAGAATACAGTTATTAGTTATCATCCAGCAGTATATTTGATTTCTTATCCAATTAAAATACCTAAGAAAACAAAAATAAAGCCTGTCAAATAGACCTCTTTTTTTTTTTCTGTAAAAAATGCAAACACATTCTTCTTTATCCTGTTGATTTTAATTCACAGTATTCAGCTAACAAGGAAACATTTTGCAAAAAGAGTTAAATAAATGTGAATGATATCTAAGATTTGTTGTTGTTGTTTACCTTTAGGAATTGACAAGGTTCAAAAATTCAAATGATGCCCAACCTTACCCAACTCCCCACATTATCTTTTCCTGGCACATTTCAATTCATACGGTTCTTAGTAGCGTTACATTTACTTAAGTACAATTTCTAAGTACTCTTTCCAGCACTATTCAGATCACACAATCTGTATTTCTAATGGTCACAGGAATTATAAATCACAAGAGAAGAGCTTGACGTGAGTCGGTGGTGTTCATTAAGGCTGGACAGTTACATTACTCCACTATTCATGGGTCAACAGCTCTCTCCCAAAGGCCAAAAAAAATGTCTGTATATTTTTTAAAAAGAAACCATTCGTCCGTTTTGAGTCATTTAGAGCATGATTACTCTCGCAACTGTGGTGTGTGTCAAAACCGAAACCTTTCTATAACAGCAGAGCCACTGAGGAGCAGGTCTAATTCTCATGACTTTGTAATACTCTGTCAAGTTCACAATAGCACTTCTCTTATTCTCTTGTAACCAGTTCCAGTTCAACGGAAGCTAAATAGAGTTTTTTCAAGATTGGGGCTGACATGACTTTTCACGCCACGTCACCATGTTAAGACCCCTGGAGGAAGTGGGGGGTACGTGCCTTGATCAAGGGGACATTTTAATATGCAACCTGTCGGTTAGAAACCTAGATATGCGACAACTAAACTTAACCAATTTAAACCAAATTAAAGAAAAAAAGGAAAAAGGAAAAGTAACCTGAAAGGCAATGGGAAAGAAAAGGAAAGGAAAAAAGAAAAGTGTAAAAGTAAAAAAGAGAAAATGAATAGAGAAGAACATCAAAAGAGAAGAAAAGGAAATAATAAAATAAAGGGGAAAGATAAAAAAGGGAAAGACAATGTTAGGTTTGTGGGAAAAAAAAGTCATGAAAGTCACACTATTAGTTAGAACTCTAAAACATTTATAACATTTGTTTCTCATTCTCTTTAAAGCCCTACAACAGATTATGACAGAATAGACCATGTTTCCACCCACAAATTTTTGGAAAAAAAAAAAAAATATTTAAAACAAACAAACATTAAAACATATTTTTTCGTGATTTGAACTGAAGAAAAAGTTTCATGAAAAGACATGCACAATAACTACAAATAAATATAACACCAGATAATTATTATATCAACTACATTTGCCAAAGAAAAAGGAGGAAATCGGTTTCAGTCTGCACTAAATTTGTGGAAGGTATGACAAACTTGAATTTATATATATATATATATATATATATATATATATATATATATATATATATAAATTGTATTCAGAACTGGCAACAGAGTGGGAAGAGTCTGTCATTTTCATTTTATTTTAATCTAATGTAAATTTCTTTAAAAAATATATAATTCAAACCTTCCCAATACTCTAAAGCAGTCAGGGACTTAATTATATTTTTAAAAGAAAATGTCAGGTCAGTCCTGGAGACTATGAGAGAAGTAATAATAATAATAATAATAATAATAATAATAATAATAATAATAAAGGACAATATCCACAAAGTAAAGCTCACTTAAAAAAAATAAATGAAAATAACCAACCAAAATTACTACAAATACATTTATAATCTAAAACGCTCTTAAACAACAGTCAGGCACCAAACATGACGTATGAAGGTCAAACAAGTAGTTTGTGTGTTCAGGGTGACATACAGAAGGATGTTTTAATAATGAGACATCGGTTGTGCTTGAGGATTTCATTTCATGGAAATCACGTCCAGCTTCGTCCTGACACCCACCGAGGAGGACCATTACATCACTCCGCCATGTCCTTGGACCAGATAACCAGCTTTTCCAACCCAAGAACAATATCGTACCCAGCAGGAAACTCCCGGTGAACACACAAGCTGTTCAGTGGACTGAAGTTAAGCATGCAGAAATGGACTAATGGGAAATTAAGTAATTGTAATAACAGGCTACAGAAGAAAATCCAGAAGAAGACATGAATCAACACTAGACACAAACTTTGAATGAAATGTTGGAGGTTGCAGGACGCTCTGGCTCACTTACTGATAAAAATCTTGATGATATTTCAGGCTCTTCAGTGTAAATCTATGGGATTTTTATTTTAACACAGCTAATAACAAAACGAGACACACTAAAACATAGGGCGACAGCTGTGGGATCCTAAACAGCATTTGGGACCAGAGCTGTCGCGGTGACATCAACTACACCAATGTTTACAGCATTGTGTGACAGACTCATCCTTGCATATCCTACAGAAGATATAAAGAGCTGTCAAGTTCGCTACAGACGTGGTATATCATGATCTTAACCCAAGGCTGAGTTTGTTTTATCTGCATTTACTTCCCTGTAAGTTTGCCTGCCACATCTTTTCACTGTCCTCTCAAGACAACTCCTGCCTAGTTTAGCAAGAACCAGCAGAGTGAGTGTGGGTCAGCCAGTGTTTGCACTGGCACGATGCTCCCACTGTGGATTAGAGAGAGGACTCTTCCCCTGGTGGGCCACTGCTCAAGCTCCTCGGCCTGCTGTGCTAATATCCACCAAACCATCTGCGTCGTCTTATTCCTGCAGAGCCATCTACACTAAGAGCTTTCTCCAAGAGAGCTGCAAAACCCAAATCTACAGCTGACAACCGGAGTTCTCAAAGGTTTACAATATTGCTGCAGAAGTCAAATTAACCAACTTTGTTTAGGACTGTTTGTGATCATCCTTTGTGTCACAAGTTGTATGAAAACACCATAAAATATGATTAAGGTCACTTGACTGTGACTTTGTTTGTGCCACAAGAATCTGCTGGTTTGTAGTGATCAGTGAGACATTGAGAAATGAGTAAGCTCAAGATCAAGATGGTTAAGGAAATGAGTTCATTTAACAAGGCCCCATAGAAAAAAGGTGTTCATGTACAGCCATTAATCCAGCTTCCCCTTCAGAATAATTACCAGCCCAATGAGCAAAAGGAGGACACCTTCCTGTCCTTGATATAATTTAAAGCCTCGCTCCACATTATCCCTTCCATACATAAGCAGATGCACAGAAGGCTCTCAATACATTCCTTGTCTTGAACTCCAGTATATCTTTTAAACTTTCGAGTGTTTGTATGACAACGGTTCGGTCAAAAGATGCGTGTTAGTGCCTTGTGATCAGATGCCATTAAAGCCTGAACAGATAGTTTAGTTCTTTAAAAAGCTCTTTAAAGTGGACACTGAAGTGAATCGACAGCAGATGAAGTCTCAGTCTACTGATCTTCTAAACAGTTTGCAGTGAACATGACACAGTGTGGACCTTTACTGCTGATCAAAGCTAAGACAGGCCTTTCTGACTTTACAGGCAACAAAAACATTCAGCCTTAGCAGTTTCAGACAACCCCAATGGATCTACCCAAGTCCTTCACTATTGATAAAACTGCTTCATTAAGGGTAGAGAAATGACTAATATTTTGTTTTGAAATGCCGTTTTGTGCCCTTGTACCACAGCCCTGATATTTTCAGAGGTTTGTGGGTCATCCGTCTTGGTCTTTAAAAATATAGCATTGCTTAGGGACAGCTGTTGAGCCAGAGCTCAAAAATAGCTCTTTGTTTGCAGTGCCGCTAGAACGGCAAGTGCTGCAGTAGTTTCATTTATTATAATGATAGGATAAAAGAGTGACTGGCTGCAGTAATCTACTTAACGCTTAAAAGAGAGAAAAGAGATGAGAAGAGAACAAAAATTAATTAAGCACACGATGTTACATGCACACGGTTTATTATGAAAACTGATGTGCAATGAGTCAGAAAACATGGAGTGAAAAATACTAATTACATATCCGCCCCAGATCCTATTGTGTACAATTATTATTTCAGTAAAAATATTTATATAATAAGCCCTGAATTTATTATTATTATTATTATTATTATTATTATATTAGCAATTTTACTTTTATTTATATTTTAATTTAAATATATACATTACATATGGCTGGCAAATGTACTTTTATTTACATGTTAATATAAAACTATTAAAATATAAATAAAAGTATATAAAAGGTCATTTCAGAGATCATTAAATGTTTCTTTTTCGTACAAAATGACTTCTGTTACTTATGAAACAAATCAGTGAAGGCATGGAAAAAAAATGATATATCAGTTAAACCATAGTCTGACATTT
The DNA here is from genome assembly GCF_023724105.1 of Carassius gibelio. NCBI lineage: Eukaryota > Metazoa > Chordata > Actinopteri > Cypriniformes > Cyprinidae > Carassius > Carassius gibelio. Next base: position 8,879,207 of record NC_068373.1, on the reverse strand, counting down.
CATGACCAAATCAAGTCCTGATGGATGAAGTCCCTTCCAATATTAATTTCCAATGAATAAATTATTCAGAAGTAGGTTAAATCAGGTCACATAAAAAGCACAGAGACATTTTTAGTGTTATACTTTATATTCAATACTATATATTATACTAAAACAGACATATTCCTCAAACATATTTTTAATGTGGAACACAAAATATTTGCAATGACATGAGGGTGAGTAAATTATCAAATTTAAATTTTTACGTGAAAGCATTTTGAAGTTTGTTGAAAGAGGTAAATTTGCTTGGCATTGTGTTTTAAAAGGTACGATCTTAAACCAGAAACTGCCCAATTTTATGGCACCAATCACAGCTGGTTCCATTAGCATCCATTAAACCTGTTAAAGCACCACTAATTTAAAAATCAAATAAAAACCAAAGACAACCAAGTCATCCATCCCTACTATAAATGTCAGAATAAAGACACTGATGTGATGCTTTGCTGAGGCAGGAAGTTTTACACAATGTACGTTTGTGTTGTATTTGGCGTGAAAGGCTGTTAAGCAGTACAAAGCAGAACAGCAGCTATAAAGGCCTTTGCTGAGACACGCAGTTTGAGAGTCTTTAGTCCAGTACACTCCATTCCTACGCCGCATTCCTCTAAAGAAAGACATCCATAACATCCCTCTTTGTGTGTCACAGGTAGAGAAAGAACCGTGTCACGGTCTGCCACCCACTCAGGGATTATAGTGAGGCAAGGTGTTATGTGAAGGCATAATATCCCTCTTAAATCTTTCCTTTTTTCTTTTCAAAAGCTTATGCCATGAGGCTGCACTAATGTGTCAAACATCAATCCTGCTGGCCACGAGGGGATACAACTGACCATCGCTCTTAAATATTCTCAGGCAGGCCACGTACAGCTTCAATTCAAAGTCAAAACACAGGGGAAAAACTAACACATCTGATCTATAGCTGTAGGGTCATAATTCACTATTTTTTAAAGGCAGGTTTTAAAGAGTGAGATCATCTAGGAATATATTCAAACATGTTAAAAGGGCATATGGGCACTTAGATACAGTTCAATAATCTGGAATATTGTCATGAATGCATTTCTGAAGATTGAAGATATAATAACAGGTGAAACTGGTAGATCTCCTTATTTTTCTCACATCATGGCGCCTGTAATAGCTTTGTGCTACGTCTCAGCAGCAGTTATCTCTTCTTAATCGGATGGGATATAGATTTGCATGATCAGCACTGATCTAAGTAACTCTGGTTAGACTCTGACTAACTTGCTTTGAAAGAAATGTACAGTGTCAGTGAGGAACTGCTAATTAACAACATGATTAAAAAGTGATAAACTGACATAAGTTAAGTGTTCGACAAGCTCAGGTATAAGACAAACCTGAAAACTAAGTGGATGGTGGATTTGTGTAAATGTCAGTCATATATAACTTTTTTTATATTACAATTGCAAGAATAAGATTTTTATTTTATTTTATTTATTTTTTTGTATTGCTTTTATTTCTGTATTGCATCCTGTGGCACAGATTTCCCTGGTCTGATAAAGCTCATAAAGTTGGTGGCTCAGACAGTTGGGCCCTATGGACATTCCCCAAACTCAAAATTGGTCAGTTTTCCTCTATCACCACAACAGAGACAGTCGGAGATGAAGGTGAGAGGAACAAAACTGCCGCAGTGACACTCGATTCATAAGCTGGGAGGATTAATCTTTCATCAAAAAACAAAAAAAGATGATGATTTATTTAAAGGCATGTCCAGAAGGAAATTGAAAGATGGCCTTCTAGTCTAGAGTTTGGGAACAGAAAATGTGGGTTATGTCTCCTAGCATCCTAAATGCCTGCATGCAGAAATAATCTAATAAACTAAACTCAATTACAACCGATACACAACATAAAAAGTCACGGCACGTGACCTCATATTAAAACTCAACACGAGATGCCAAACCAACCACGAAGGGGAAAAAGCTGCTTATCTTTAAAGCAAGCACATATTGGCACATATTCTAAAATCAGCATCATTTCCTGTGGTTAACATGCAGAAAGAGGCTTATCCATGCAAACTTAAAACAATGCTTTTTATTGGCAGACGTGACAGCCACTTCTCTCATTTCTAGTGATGAAGGAGAAGAGCGAAATGAATGAATGAGCACATCAATCACTGTTGTGATGCTAAAGCCAAGGAGGAAATCACAGCGGTGTCTTTTGCTGTAGCTCTACGTGAATTTCAAGGGCACTCAAGAGCCTCCTGGTACACGTCAGGCAAGGAGTCCACAGAGATTGCGCAGAAGTATTAAGTGTCTCGTCTGTCTTTCTTACCTTCAGCCTTCAGCCGGTGTGAGTCCAGCACCCTGCCGAGACATAAGTGCTGCCAACGAGGTGCTTGTGTTTGTCTGTGTGTCTGTAACCGGCACTGCTGCACTCACCAGAAACACTCTGTAGGCGTCCTTGCGACTTACAGGGCCCCAGCAGGAATCGGTGTCGTTGTATTTCACACTCCCAGCACTGCACGAGTGATTCCCACTGCGAGAACGTAAACAATTAAACACTTCTGACCTCTTAAAAATCGATTTCAGGCATTAATAAAGTATTATAAAGTATATATATAAACACCCTTGAACAAGGAAAACTAAAAGACAGATTCAAACTCTAAAGGCCTACTGTATTTAATAAATGCTAGTGTCTGTGGATTCAGGACAGACCGAAAAAACAGCTAGAAATTTGTTCTTGTGAGTCGACTCATTTTTTTTATGCTTTACTACTGTGAACCAATGGAAAATTAGTTGAATTTCTTAATCCTGTAAAGCCTGGCATATGAAATAATCATTTTCTCAATGCATTTATTGACCTTCCTCCAAAATGTGTTTTGTTGAATACCATATTGATGATACATTAGGCTTTTATTGCTCATATATAAATATAGGAACATTTCTCACACTTGAGAAAAAAAAAAAAGCATTTAGGTGCAGATGTTGTTATCTATATGAAACTCTGAATATATTTGCAATGTAAATGAGATCGCATGTGACTCTACATATGTCTAATATGATATTTTAAAGCTGTACAAACCACTGAGATAAAATAGCAGACGGGTTCAATGAAAGATGACCTCACCATGCAACCTCCATCAATGACACCGGTACAGCAGCAGCATAAATGGCCAGGTCTCCATACAGGTACACGATGAGACAGATGTAGAACATGTTGACGCCAACTGTGAAAGAAGCATCAGCTAAAGATTCATGGCTTTACATAAAGCATCACGTCAAACACAAACATGAAGAACATGAAGATGGGTGGCATCAATCCCTGGGAGATTGCTCTGATGTTGTTCCTCCCCAACACTCCTTACTCACTAAACACATGGAGCCACATAACAGCCGTATAAATCACCCTAATTAAAAAAGCAAGCACTTCATTACGAAATTCCCCCCTGCTCTTCTCTTCATTAACCCCACACTCCTCTTCACCTGTTCCTCCATCCATCCATCACTCAGTCCCTGCCAGTTGGAGATGAGATGGAGAGCATTCAAGAGGAAACACATGGGCTTACCATGCCACACATTCATCATCACCGAAGCTCCTACGAGGATCTTGAACGGTCCAACAAGCTCATTAAATGTTACATGCATGTTACTTTAAATACTGAAATATTGAGGTTAATTGAGAATATCATTTTTTAAACCAGTTCCAGTTCATTTTGCAAAGATGAGTGTTAAAAACCTGGCAGAAAACATGAGGAATTATGAACACCAAGTCAGGTGAAGTGCTTATTTTACAATTTATAAAAGAGAAAAAGTGAGTCTGTTACTATAAGTATAGAAATACTGAGGTTTCTATATTATTTTTTGAGCAATTTCTCAGAATTAAAATCCAAACTTCTTGCTTTGTAAAGCATATGTACATTTAAATGTAATAAAGAGATGCAATGATAAATAAAATTAGCTAACAATTATTTTCATGTTATGGCTGACAACCGACGAATGGCATATATATTATAATTCTACACTATTCTTTTAAATACATTTAAATTCAAACACAAAAAAAAAAATGGAAGAAGTGATCATGCGCCAAATGAAATAAATATGGCTCAGGTTCTTCCTTCAACTCAAGTCTATGGGATTTTGTTCTAGCTCTATCCACCTGCTGAAAATCCTAAGTCTAATCACTTTGAAAAGTTGCAGCACACTTCTTCTTCATGAGATGCATGATTTAAGGCATCAATCATGCGTGTAGTATAAACAGTGCAAGACAATTTATGCACCAGATTTAATAAGTTATGGTTTAGGGGTTTTGATTGAAAAAATCCCCATCGTGTGCCAAAAGTAATAGTCTCAGCAAGCACACCTAAAAACAAAATCAATCATGAACTAATCTATCTCCTCAGTGACATTATCCGAAGCTGACTTCTAATCGACCCGTCAGTGGGAAGGTTACAGTCACTGTGAACACCCCTGATTAACCAGGAAGAAATCTGTGCAATGATAAAACGCCGAAAGCCAGGATTCCTCTTAGTAATTTCAGACCAGAGTGGACTCACACCAACCAAAATAGTCCCTGATTGTGTTTTCTCTAGAAACAACCTCCCACCTGCCTCAACAATCATAAAGTCCATTCAACATTCAAACTACAGTTGATTTCAGTGGTTTCTTGCCTCTGAATGGCAGCTCATCGATTGATCACCCCATTACAAAGGTTGCGTTTAGCAATTGCACTAGCATTAAAAAGACAGCATGTCCTTTTCACTAACTAAACTAATCTCCTTTACTGTGAGTTACGCTTCCATTTAATGCATTCCTGATCAGAGTCTGCTATCCTGCTCGGGTAGTCATTTGCTTCTCCCAAGTGCTCCTCCAAAGAGGACACATAACTCCATTCTGCGCTGGGAAAGGTCAGGGCGGAGCGAGCGATTTTAACACATCATGCTTAATGGAATAACGAAGAGTCGACAGGGCAAACATGTGACGTCCGTGCTGAGAAAACACAAAGCCTTGAAGGTCCAAGAGTGTGTTAGTGTTCACCAAACATATGTGCGTGCAGCACTGGTTTGTTGGAGAGTGTGACGAGTGCGCCACCTAGTGGGTGCTGTTTGCCATCACATGCTGTGGACCTATGGGACAGGGTCAGAAATTTACTTTTCCATGTTCGCCACCTGGAATTGATTTCCAGGGCTTTTTTTTTTAAACTCCTGTTTGGTCAGTTTTTACATTTACATTCCTAACTGTTCCTGCGTTGCCTTTTGTGTCAAATACTATTTAACCAGTTACTTCACTCAATCAGAATAATAATAGACTACTGCCAATAAAATTCTCTCAAAAACATTTCTACTGCAAAAGTGGTACAGAAGCTGCACATTTATACAACAAATGCTGTTTGATGTAAATAGCCTACATAAAGCATATTAATTATTTTTATATAACTTATTACAAAGAACTGCATTATGACAAATCATTATTGTTGTTTACTGCACTTGTAATAAAGCATGTATAGATTGTGTTTATAGACTGTTCTCTAATTTTGAACCCCAGATTAATAGTATGGAGGCATTTGCACCCTCTTATTTTGAATTTGTCAGTATTGTTGTTCATTTTAGTGCCACTTTTGCCCCAAGCCCCAGTTAAATTTACAACCTTGTGTGGAACAGTGCAGCAAACCATTTCTAATATCCATCCTTTGCTTGATGGTTGGAAAAGACGCCAAAAGCAATGCTGTTGAGATATTACAAGGCTGCTCTGGGCACTGTTGAGTCAGCCTTTGCGTAGCGCCGCTTGTGAAATGATGCTTGGGAGGGCAAGAATCCTGAAAATAGGAATCTGTATAAATGACACCTTGGTCCGTAGTTCAAGGTGAACACGTCTTCTTCGTATTCATCATAAGATTCTCATTACCTGGGTTCTCCATCTTTGAGCAAGCCTCCCCTTTCCTTACATTAGAGTAGATAACAGATCTAGAGTGAGGTAATTACAACCAAAAGTAATTGAACTAGTTCTAATTACACTTCATTAGCAGCCAATAGCCTTGTAAACTCTGACTGAAGATTCCAGCAAAACTTGACCTTCGGAAGCCAACTTTTAAAGTCTGTTTAATAGCCTTATAATGTCTTAACTGAAGATAACACTGTAGTGCATAATGATGCAAGAACTCTTACCTTTATTAAAAAACATGGAGGCCATTTGTCCCATCTCGACTCTCTCGACAATGTCAAAGTGGTCTATATTCGCGGCACGCTCTGTTATATCAGATGACAAAACCAACAGTGATCTTAAGAGTCTGATCTTGAGTAACACTGCAAACAAGTATATTGACAAAGACGCAAAGCAATACAAACAGCACTTACTGACAGAGAGAATGGGACGCGTCTCGACGGGTTCTGAACTTCCCCGGATAACAGCCTCATCATCCGAATAGTCCGAGCTGGAGTCACTGTCATTCATCTTAAAATGGTTGTGACCACAAATATGGTTAGTTTAATTATAAAACATGCTTACAACCAAAAACCAAAAAGTTAGGGGTCTGTAATTTCTTTTGAAAGAACTGAAGGCAAGAGCGGATAAAATTGAGAAAAATCTTTTGCAAAATTATAAATGTCTTTACTGTTACTGTTCTTTTGAACTTTCTATGCCCTAAAGAATCCTGAAAGAAATGCATCACAGTTTACACACAAAAATAAGCAGCACAAATGATTTCTGAAGGATCATGTGACACTGAAGACTGGAGGAATGATTCATCACAGGAATAAATATACATTTTAGATATATTCAAATAGAAAGCAGTTATTTAAAATGTAATATTTCACAACATCATGCAGATTTTACTGTATTCTGAACTAGCGTTTGATCTGTAATGTATGGCTTCAGACTACTTTGAATATAGCGTGTTTTTCATATCTATGGTGCTTTTTTTGGCTATTTTTGAACATGTACAGCACTCATCCCCTTTGATTTCCATTTGTATGGCGAACATTCAGCCTAACTTTGTTTGTGATGGTAATAGCTTACAGGTTTGAAACAACATGAGGGAGAGTAAATGATAACATCTTCATTCTTGGTGAACTGTCTTTTTAAGAAATCATCTATTAAATAGAAATATAAAAATTTTGCTTTTAAAGTTTGATAGGCTAAGATTGTTTGTGAGAATGTAGAAAACCTCTCTATTTGTAATGGTAAAACAGACTAGACATGTACTTAGCAGTGGCCCTCATTCTAAGTCTTCTTCAACACATAATAGCTCTATTTTAGTATTTCTGCCCTGAATTGCCCCTTTTCATTCTTGATTACTTTATTACCTGCAATGGGATGTGGTGCAACATTTGCATGATCAAGAATATGAATAAGAGACTGAATAAGAACAATGTTCAGGGTAGAGCTGGCATTAAACTGATGCAGTCACTAACCTCTTCCTGTTCCCTCCTCTTCCAGCGCAGCTGGGCATTGGCAGCAGCCATGGCTTCAATAACAAACGTGGTGGTCATGAAACTGAGAGAAGACAAGATTTTAAAAAATCTTTAAAAATAAGAACAAGTAAAAACACAATACAGCAGACATGCCACTGGCTGGTATCAGCAAGAAAGGCCTTAAAAAAATATATAATCATGATTTTGCACATTATTTTTAAATACCAAACAAAAACTCAATGCAATCTATTTCCCCACTGTCACAACTTTTATGTTGTGCTGGCTTTGTAAGTGGGGAAAGAATAATAACCGATATGATCAGCTTCAAGCAGAAAATACAATTAAAATAAAAGTTGTACACATTTTTATGCATCATCATTAGGGCTGTACGAGAAATCACATGCAATATTTAATGTGCATCTTGTCAGTAAAGCCGGTTCTGAAATTAGCTGTAAATCTCTACATGTGCTTGAGTTTACATGGGGCAGTATTTACTACACAGAGCTGTTGTTCACTGACAAGCTGCGCAAAACATGCACAAAATATGATCGTGGTTTGGCGCAGCTTGTCAGTGAGCAACGGCTCTGTGTAGTGGTGTGACGGTTAGTATATAACCGTGAGACCGGCGGTTATAGTTGAACACCGTCATTAGAACTCTATAACCGCCAAAACCGTGTCATTAAAATATTTTTTACAAACATTTTTTATCAAAAATTATTTTCATTTTTTAGATAGGATCATAAGATGCGCAATATATCGGGAGACATGGTTTTTACCACTTAATGAAGTTTTGTAAATCGTCAGACATGATATTTAGCTATACCAAAATTTTGCTTTGTAGAAAACCTTTCTTAAAAATGAATTTTGTTTTGTACAAATTTAATCTTAATTTTAATAAATGTTTCATCAACCAATTGCATGTATTTCAATAAATAAAAAGCAAATATAGAGTGATAACCGTGACATGGAAGCGCTAGCGCGCCGCATTCACTTGCACTGCACTGTGAACTAGAGCGCATCTCATCGTAAATGAAACTCAGCGTAGGCCTATGCCTCATACATTAGCATTAAATATGTTTGCTGCATCCTTTCTAGAACAGACAATGGCTTTTTTTTGCTGCTCGCATCAGCAAAGCATTGCATCGCCATAGACCGCAAAACAATCAGCGGATGGCAGGCGGGTGCGGCTTTGAAATTTGCTCAAAAAACGTTGGCGCGGATGATGAGTTTTGTGACAGATCTCCTTAATAAACAGAGGTCTGAAATCTCTGCCCCTTTACCGATCAGACCCCCCCCAACGGTCATGTTATGAACCGTCACATTTGACTCACGGCATAACCGTCATGTGTAGTAAATGCTGCTCCATGTGATATCACGCACAAGATGCGCATTAAATATCGCATGTGATTTATCATGCAGCCCTAATAATTATACACACAAACACACAGACTTTTAACTACACCATTCAACCCTAGAGCACAATATGCAAAACTGTATGTCATATACACTACGTCCATCTCCTCTTATAACCTGTATTTAAGACCACTGCTGTTTCATTAATATACAGCTCTAACACTCATAACTCTCCCCTGGGCTGTGTCAGTGGCTCAGACAGCTGGCAGGTTGGCAGAGGTGATAAATGTGCTTTGATTGCCACAGCACCAGCCCCAGCGGTAACAGGGTTGAGAGATCAGCTAAAGATGAGCGAGTGACAGAAAGAAATCACATGCAAAAAAGACCTAAAGAAGACATGGCTGTGCTCTGCACACAAGATGAGGAAGAGAATTACACTTCTCAAATTCATGCCCATTTTTGCAATGCCTTGTAGGGTGCGTTTACACTTTCCAGGTTCGGTTTGATTCAAACAAACTCTGCTGAGACTGCTCTGTTAGTGCAGTTCAATAACACTTACATCTGAACTTTGGTGCACATGAAACAAGCTTCCAAACTCTGGTGCGGTTTGACTGAAATAAAAATGCAACATGAACCAAAGACATCTAAACGAACCAGGATGTGATGTATGCAACAGAGGAATTCCTGGTGCTGTTCGACTTTACATATTTTATAAGCTCTCTATGAGTTACAAGCGGTTTAAATAGCATCATTTGTACACACACATGAGTGCATTTAGACCAGTACACAATAGTTCTTGATGTGAAGTTGTGGTTGTGACTGTGTCCTTACGCCTTTTCTTTTGTGTCTTTAAGTTCAGTGTTAAAAATGACAAATACCTTACCACTTATTCTCTAAATCTGTACATAAGATGCAATACTCATACTCTAAGAACATAGTAATCATTTGATTTAATCATTGATCCTATTATTATTGTGAGTGTGTAATATTTACTAATGCTTTGTCAATGTGACGCCTAGTTTATCATATCATTAAAGGTTTATAATTATCGTTCTAAGTCTGTGAGAATAGGGAAGTCCACACCACAACTTTAACGATAATGACACTGAAGAATTACATAACTGATACCATTTTATGAATTATTTTTTCCCAACTAATGAATGATAAAACTTTGAAAGTCAATCAGAATCCATCCTGCTCTTAGGTGCTCGAGCGTTTAAACCAGCAGAGGACAAAACTGTAGCATGCTTATAAAAAACATAGCATTGTTATGCATCGGTGTGGACGCAAACTGTTATTGTGAAAGTTATCTTGGTATTGGTGTGGAATGGCCTTGATGCACTTCTCCGAAACTAAAAAGGCTCAATGTTGGTTAACATGGCTCACCACCAAAACAACTAACGGGGTTTAACAACAAAAGAGATACAACAAAATCCAAAATTCATTGAGAACATACCTCATAAAAGCCAAAAATGTGATGAGGGAGATGCTGACAACCCAACCAGCTGCTGCAAAGGCCTTGGGCATGGTCAGGGCACCAGTGCCAACAATTAGATTGAACATGTACACCAGGCCAACCTACATGAACACATAACAAACACATGTCTATAGCATATTCAAAAGAGAAAGAAAAGAAGAAGGTTTTATCCCACATTATCTGTTTATGCTCTCTTGCTCCTTGCAAAGAGGATGTGTCTGGAATGTTTCACCATCACTTTCTCCCACTTGAGTGCGCAAGTCACATATAAATCAATATAGTCTATGGTAAATTAGTAATGAGCTTGACTTACAAAATGCACTGTTCATTTGATTATGAACTGGTGAGCACTTCCCTTATTCCCTTGTCAGCTTAAAAAATACTTCCAATTAACCAATGTGAACAAAACAAAGCAGATAACAGACATAATGCACACTCAAGCTGATTCATTATTGACCTTCCTGTAAACTTATTGATTTATTTCAGCTTATTTCAAGAGGATTCTTTTCGAAGAGTTTTCAAATGAAGGCCGATGCATAGTTTTGTATGCATACTTAAAGTACTCTGCGAGAACATTTTAAATGTACATCTTGTTTAAAAACAAATTAAATGTGGGTCCTAAAGCTAGTTTAGTTCAAATGGTTTTTAATTAAATTTGCATAAATCTTTTGGTAACCACAGCTTGATTTCTTTTTTTTTATCTCATAATTCTGACTTTTTCTCAGAATTTCTGAATTGAAATTACGCAATTTGGATTTTGTTTCTGCCACAGAATTAAAATAAATACAATTTTCAACATCTGGCAATTCTAACATTTTCCTCAGAAATTGTGAGATAAGTCACAATTACCTTTTATTTTAATCATGAGAAATGGGCTTCGACAGGTTTTACTCTTTGACTGTTAGTCTAAGTTAAAGATACATTTAACACAATTACTCTGTATAAATTACCAGCCATGTTCCCATATTGTTCAATGGGAAACTGAGTTAAAGCGAACCACAAGGGCGAATGTGCCAAAAACACGAGTTTGGATCATGCGCTGACTGGTTTCTGCTGATCTGAACCATTCACACACGTTTCTCCAGTTTCCTGAGCTTTCATTTCCTCTTTAAACGAGTAATACAACATGAGCAGTTCGAATCACATGACTTACAGGGACATAAAGGCACCTTAACTTATAACTTATATTATCTTGTTATCAAATCCTAAAAAGGGGTGAAAACAGACCAACATTTCAGCGGTGTCAGTCAGAAATCACAGCTTAGTCTTGAACTTTTTTCATGAAGCAACAGAAACCATGACACATGCATGACATGTCAAGACCTGACAGCTTGCAGGACTAAGGTACTGTCACAAGACACAGAGCTGAGTGTGCAGAATATAGTCAATCAAAACCTACTCATGTAAGTTAACGTTAATACTTACAAATGGAGAGTAAGGCTCCCCTGTTTCTGTAATGCCCCCAGCCATCACGAAGAAAGAAACACAACTTTAAAACCTGAAAGTGTGCCACCCTGATGAAAGAAAAGACTGTATTAATACTCAATACACTACAATTTTGCCAAAGAGCAATACGTATGCTAGGCCTGAGTAACATTGATTAGCGTCAACCGTTGTTTATGATCTATTTATATTCACTCAGCTGTCACAGAATATGACAGATTTAATATATCGGTTTCATTATGGTTATAACATTTCTAACAGAAACTTTTTTTTAAGTCACTCACTGAAAAGGCTCACCTGTCACCGTTCGAGGCGACTCCGGTTGTCAAGCCAAGTTGTTGTTTATTGGAAACGCACGAGTTTTATTGTGACGTCCTCACGTTTAGCGACGCAATGGCAGAGTGGAGCGCGTCGTGTCCTCTTCATTGTTTGATTAGCGGATCATTAAGACAGGCTGCATAATCTCCTGTGTTGGGGAAAAACATCTGTTAAAACGAGAGAGCAGACCATAGACTGTGGAACAGACGCAGGACGGCAGCAGGAAACAGTTCTTGCGAAAGGAGGTGGGGCTTAGCAGATCGGAAGTGTTTCTTGATTGGTTGGATGTGGTGACGTTTCATGAAAAAGACGCCGTGTCATTTTCTTGCAAATATCTGACATAGACAGTGGTATCTGATCAGGGTGAGATTTTTAAATGTTATATACTCAAAGTCTAAATTTATTTAATCAAAAATTAATCAAGAATTTTATATATATAAAATATGGCAAAACTCTATTCATTACTCCAGTCTTCTGAGTGACATGATTAAAGGGATAGTTCACCCCAAATTGAGAACTCTCATCATTTACTCACCCTCATGTCGTTCCAAACCTCAATCAAACAGTTTCTATAGTAAGGGGAAAAATACTATGGAAGTAAATGGGAACCACCAACTCTTTCATTTACCAGCAATCTTCAAAATCTCTTTTGTGTTCAACATAAGAAAACAACTCATACAGGTTTGGATCGACACAAGGGTGAGTAAATGACAGAATTTTCATTTTTGGGTGAAATATCCCTTTAATTGATTTGTGCAAAACTTTATACATCCCACCCCGTTTCGGTCTAGACAATTGGGATGATGTCAACATGTAGACTGCTAAAGAAAAAAAAAAAAATCAGAGACCAGACTTTGTTATAATTTGACAGAAAATGTTTATTTCTCCATTCAAAGAATAAAAAAAAAGGTGATTAGTTGAAAACAAGTCTACATCCAAACTGAGGAGTGGGAAGGGTGAGGAAAACCTAATAATGCTTCAGCAGACTTTCTGAAAATCATAAGCTAAATGCATTTCTCCATCGCAAAATGTCTAAATTAAATCAAATAAAATTCTTTAAAACAAAAAGAAAGCAAAAGGAAAAACTTTTAAAGTCTAAAAAAAATCTTTGTGCACGTGCACAAAACAAAATATATTAAACAAAAGTATATTAAACACTTAAACAAAAATACTTAAAACAATTTTAAATAAAATTCAAAAAGTAAAAAAAAAAAACTAAAACAAAAGGATAGGGTTTTGTTTGAACACAGGTCTGCTTGGCAGCATATTGTTATTACAGTAACAGGAACAAATGCATCAGTGCATTAATCATTTAGAAACTGAGTTTTTTTCAGTTGACAGTTTTAGATAACCAATTCCAAATATTTATAAATACAGCATGATTTTATAATCAGACTACACAACTTTGCCTTTGTTTTTAAGGTTAAACTTGTTCTTTTGAATTAAATGTCTAACAGGGTTGCTTACCCAATCTGTGAAATACATCTAAAATGTTAAAAACTAAAAACCCTACATGGTGGAGCAGCTTACAAATATGTATAGATTTTAAAAATGAGATTGTCAGAGCTAGTGTTTAATGATGAGAGAAGAAACCTTAAGATGCAACTGCCATTGATAGGGATGAACATGCATATTGCTTAAACAGGCATTTAAAAGCACAACAGTTAAAACATGATCAAAACAACTAAAAACCTGGGAAACCTTTTCTAAATTCCAAGCCCCATCAACATAGAATGACGTACTTCAAATTGCGTTTATTCTTATGTCATTTTTTATTTTAAGTTAAGCGGGACTCACTAACACTGCCCTCCTGGAGACTGGACAATCTTCCCAAATTACATGCTATTAACGCAGATTAGTTTGCTTTGCTAAAATTATACTCCATGTTAAATTTAAGTTCATTAAAGAAAAAGCTGTTTCTCTCATGGTAATTAATTAGATTACCATGTACAAAAACAGCCTTCATAACTTCACTAGATTCCCATCTTTGAAGGGGAACAAGACAGTCCTTATAAGAGAAAGTGCATATAAATAACACTAACTAAAGTTCCTAAAGTATTTTAGTTATTAACTCCCTAGAATTCATTTTAAAAACAGCAGAGGCAAACAACTCGATCTCTACAGTGAATTCTTGGTGCAGGCTTTCTGAAATCAATCTTAACAGTATGTTTGCAACACAAAAGGAATAAAAATAATGCTTAAATACAGACTACAGCGATCAATTGGGAAAAGGATTACTTTATCAAGAAACCTCAGTGCCCTTCCTGCTATGCACGTTTCAGTTAAGCAAAAAGAGGAAGCATTACGTGAACAGCAAATCAGCAATTCTATTATGGTTTCTTTACAGGCTGCAGCAGAATTATCAGCAATAAATGAAATAAGCAGTTTCTTCATGGAATGAAAATATAGCTTGATGTAATCTGGAGTTGTGGAAAGTAATTAAGCAGGCAGAAAATGCAGAAATATGTACTTATGTCATAATGATTGCATGCTTCGCTCATGAGCCAACCCTATAAACATATTAAATTACCAGTTAAACGAACAACTTTTAAAGTGACGGTACACCCAAAAATGAAAATTCTCCATGAAGTGAATCTGTAAGAAAAACCTATGCTGTGTACATCACAAAATAATACTGAGACTTTTAGTGAATAACTACATTTTAGCCAGTCTCAAAAAAAAAAAATGTCCTAAAATTGTGCTATCAGCAGCACTATAATGCACTTTTTGTCATGTATGTAAAAGAACAATTGCGCCATTTAACATCTTAAAGATATATACTTGTTTTGATTGACATGAGTTTGAAACTTTTCATTTTTGGGTGACCTGTAGCTTTAAGAAAACATGTTGTTCAGGCACAGTCTGCCGCTTGTAGCAGATGTTGTGTGTGTGCTTTTGGCATCTAGCCGAGAAGCCAGGCTTGGCTAAGGCTGGACTATTGAATGGCATCGTTTTTGTCCAATAAGCAGCTGGTGAATCTCGCCTGAACGATCCCTCCCTCCCAAATCAAGATCCCTGAGCTTCACGATTCATTCCCATTCTGAGCGAGTCAGAAGCCAAACAGTGACCGTAAAAAAGGTTGATTTCACATGAACGCTCTTTCAAATCCTCTTTCGCAGAGCTGGAGGAAGCGGGATCGCTCCAGATGACAAACAGTCACACGTCTTTGGCTCTAACAGCAGGTAGTTCCCACAAACAGACATGGATGAGCTCCCCAGTAACCCTCCCGTACATTTGACCTGCAAATAAAAAAAATGTGTTCAAACCATGGCCAAAGCTGCTTTTGTTTGATGTTTTAAATTTACCATTGGGGTTATTCTCACCTAATAGTTGGTTCCCATGTCAGCTGGGGTGGCGTCTACACACCATAGCAGCCCGAAAGCCTCTCCTTCAGCAGCGGAGGAAACTGTTCAGAGAACTGCTGCCAGTTATCCTCACCGACCTGATCCTTGAAGCCGTGCAAAATCTAGACGAGAAATGGATCAGTTCTGCTGAAGCATAGCAGATGTGTGTGCTTCTATCTTGACCAGCTGTGAAGCCATCTAAATCAAAGATGTTCGTTACAGAAGAGCATGTGTACCTTGTAGAACATGTCTCTCAAATCATCTTTTGGAGTCACCCAAGAGGCCACAGCGTCACAGAAAAAGATGAAGTCCTGCATCCAAAAAAAGTTCCATTGAAGCCAAACTGTAACTTTCAGCTCAATAATTCGATTTATTGTTTATGTTTTAGATTTAATAAACTATATTTCTATTTTATGGTAGTTAGTACATAAGAAAATGTAGAGAGAAAAAATAAATACATTTCAGATATTTGTTAAAGTATGGAAATTTTAGTCTAACAACCCAACTTATTATTTAGATTTTAATTATAAATTGTATCATCGTTTATTTTAGGGTAGCAAGTACATAAAGTAAATTACAAATTATATTTACATTGCTTTTTTACTGATTTTGCTATATAGTATATATGTCATTCCATTTATACATTATAAAGGTTATAAATTAAATGCACTTTTTAATTACAAACTATTAAATTATTAATTAAAAGTTCAATGAAGTTAAATTAAAATGTATCAATTTACTTTACATTGTGAATGTCTTACAGTTCATCATATCTAGTGTGATTTTATTGTAATGATTGGGTACATAGATTTTGGCGTGTCCAATAAATGTATAAAATCAAATAAATATGAAAAATATATAATAAATCAGTTTTTAATTTGGATAACAGATTTGCTCTTGAATGACTTCCCCCCCTTGTATCCTCTCACCTGTACAACCCCTCCAGGATTTACCCCAATCATTACACAAATGCCCCTGAAGGCAGAGTCTTTCTCTTCATTGTCCCGAATGTTTCTAAGTGATGTGCACCTAGGTAAAAAAAAAAAAAAAAGGTATGTTTAGAAAGTTTAGTAGATTTTTTGTGCGTTGCACCTAAAAGGATAAATTAAGCAACGTTTAGATCTAATCAAGGATATGTTGATATGGGTTTTATTTTAAATCAAGCTGTATTGCATCACTTTAAGGGTTAGTTCACCCAAATAGCAAAATTATGTCATTAATAACTCACCCTCATGTCGTTCCAAACACGTAAGACCTCCGTTCATCTTCGGGACACAGTTTAAGATATTTTAGATTTAGTCCAAGAGCTCTCAGTACGGTATACTGTCCATGACCAGAAAGGTAAGAAAAACATCATCAAAGTAGTCCATGTGACATCAGAGGGTCAGTTTTTAAAGCAGTGAAAATATATTTTGGTCCAACAATAGCAAACTTTACGACTTTATTCATCATTGTCTTCTCTTCCGTGTCTGTTGTAAGTTCAAAACAAAGCATTCTGGATATCAGGTTCGCAAACGAATCATTCAGTTCACCAAATCGAACTGAATCGTTTTAAACGGTTCGCATCTCTAATACGCATTAATCCACAAATGATTTAAGATGTTAACTTTTTTAATGTGGCTGACACTCCCTCTGAGTTCAAACAAACCAATATCCCGGAATAATGCATGCACTCAAACAGTACACTGACTGAACTGCTGTGATGAACACCGAGCCGAGCCAGATAACGAACAATAGACTGACTCGTTCACGAGTCAAGAACCGTTTCTGTCAGACGAGTCCGATTCGAGAAACGAGGAGCTGATGATACTGCGCATGTGTGATTCAGCGTGAAGCAAACCAACACACAGAGCGCCTGGTGACTGATTCTGAACTGATTCTGTACTAGTGTTATGAGCGCGGGTAAACCGAAGGCTTGAATCAAGGGCAATCATCGCCAATGACGCCATTACGTTGAGCGCAAAAGAACCAGTGAACCGTTTTCTACAACCAGTTTATTGAAAGAACTACTGGTGATCCGAACACCGATGCAACCGGTTCTTGACTCGTGAACGAGTCAATCCTTTGTTCATTATCTGCCTCAGCCTCTGTGTTCATCTTCAGTTCTCTCTTCACAGCAGTTCAGTCAGTGTACTGTTTGAGTGCATGAATTACTCTGGGACAGTGGTTTGTTTGAACTCAGAGGGAGTGTCAGCCATATTAAAAATGTTAACAGCTTTAGTAATTTGTGGATTAATGCGTATTAAAGACGGGAAACGTATAAAACGATTCAGTTCGATTTGGTGAACTGGTTCAAAAAGATCCGGTTACATCGAATGATTCGTTCGCGAACCGGATATTACAAACTGCTTTGTTTTGAAATCTCACAACAGACATGGAAGAGAAGACGATGATGAATAAAGTCGTAGTTTTTGCTATTTTATGAGCAAAATGTATTTTCGATGCTTCAGAATATTCTAACTGAACCTCTGATGTCACATGAACTACTTTGAAGATGTTTTTCTTACCTTTCTGGACATGGACAGTATACCGTACACACAGCTTCAATGGAGGGACTGAGAGCTCTCAGACTAAATCTAAAATATCTTAAACTGTGTTGTGAAGATAAATGGAGGTCTCAGGGGTTTGGAACGACACGAGGGTGAGTTTTTAATGACATAATTTTGCTATTTGGGTGAACTAACCCTTTAATTTTAAACAGATAAACAAACAGGAATTAGGATTAAAACCTTCTAAAATTAATTTAAGGATTCGCCATTTTAATTAAACGGCTACAATGTCTATATTATTCTTTATTGACTAGCAAACAGTCTCTGACAAAAGTAACTTATTGATAAAGGAAACTTGTAAATTGTCAGGTATATTTATAAACCGCTACACAGAGAGACCACTGGATTACACGGCTGATCAAGCAGGCAATGAAAACATTAATGTTTATATTATCAATTAATGGAGTACTGCATTATGGTTTAAATGTAAACTTGCTTATTTTTAAACAGTTTAAATATTGGTGCAACAGAATTATTAGATAAACCTAGGTTTATTCCAGATTTAAGATGAATCCTTATTGGTGCATCCCACCCTCTGTAGTTTGAATTGTATTAAACCAGAACTAGCTCACACATAAGAGGCATGCAATGGTGTATTCAACATCTCACCAGGGGCGAATGAACTGTGGCAACATGGGGGCAACTTCCTGTGGACACACATATCCAAGCCGACCAATCGTAATGGCTGTTTCACCAAAAAAATTTAACAAGTACAAAAAAGGGACATGAGTGTGTTTCAAAATCTCAAGCTAAAAACATTAGCTGCAGTCAAAGCTCCAGAAATCAGAACACTTCACACAGATAATTTACCCGTGTTCTCCAGCAGAGTTTTGGGTGTATTTGGTCTGTTGATGATCTCCACAAGGTTATTGAGAACCAAGGCCACAAATGGCTGCATCTCCATACCTGGGAAAACACCAGACACATAAAAGCCCAAAATTACACGGGACAGATATCAGATATGCAAATAACTGCGCCGTACTCAATATACATCTATGAGAGTGCATAAACACCCACCCATCTGCATGGCGATCTCTCCGATTGCCCATGTGGCATTGTTACACACAGATATGAACTCTGGGTTGAGGTTGAGTCCCAGGACAGGCATGAGCTCAGCTAGAGAGGGTAAACGGACACCAATGACAAACTGACCAGCACAACACACACAGAAGCAACAGCTAGCATGAGAAAGCAGCTCTCCACGCGTCTCAGCCTTCACTCAGGAGGAGTCAAAGGTCACAGCTCACCAATGCAGGGCTTCACGTGAAGAAAACACGCCTTAGTCAGGTCTCCCAGCAGAGCGAACGAACTCTGACGCACTTCCGGCATGGTGTCCTTTAATCATAGAAGAAATAAAGCTTTTAGGCCTTGCTCATACAGCACACACATAGATGTTCAGCATCAAATGCAAATGCAAAAAAATGCATTTATACATATACACACACTTTTTTTTTTTTAAATACATATACAATTTAAAATGTGTTGATTTAATTTAATTTAATTTAACCATGCCTGCATGCACTGGAAGAGCAGGGTCATGATGTTGCTGCGTGTGACCAGCTGTTCTACATGAGCTCCGAGTCCCTCGGCCAGACCGCTGAGCAGATCAAGGGCCACGATCATGAAGTCTTTATCAGGGGCCTCGTACTGGTCAGGGTGCTGGTTATACATCTGCAACAAGAACAGAAAGAAGACATCAAGATCTGGAGAATGAATCAAAATGACTACACACTGTTAGCGGATCATCCTGCACTGACCATGGCTTGAGCGAGGTTCTTCTGCACCAGGGTGACGCAGCGCTGGTAAACTGGTTCACAGTAGGGCAGGAAGCCGCTCTGTAGTGCTGTGGCCACCGAAGACAGGCACTGAAACAAGACAGAGTAACCAATTCCTTAAGACACTCCAGTTTTTGAAGTAGGAGTATCACAGAATTGGCAGAACTAGTTTACCTCCAGCAAAGGGAACAGATCCTTGTCTTCATCTTTTAACTCATTCCACTTCTGAATAAGAGGGGGCATGAGCTTCTGGATGTATTCCTGTGATACCAAACGGTCATATTTATTTATGCTCCTTGAGCATTTTCATCTCTAAAAAAAAAAAAAACCTCAAAGCCACGGTGATCTCACCGGCTGGTTAAGATGGTGTCCGACAGAGTCAGCGAGGGTCCCGATGGCGTCGTAGAGGATCAACAGGTTCTTGTGCTGGTACTTGCTGAAGGCAAACACCAGTGTGTCCAGAATGAAGCTCAAGTAGGGCACCAGCTCTGTACAGGCCTCCTCTTCCAGAGTCGCAAACGCACTGATAAAAGGAAAAACCCAAGGATTAACTCAACATGTCTTCTGAAACACCATCCAGACTGAAAGACGACTGGTTTAACATGTTATCTCAGCAGGGAAGCAACCCCAAATCAATCTATAGTGGTTAGCTGGTTTGTGTTTAAGAGGGATTTTAGGCACTTTATAGACTAATCAGTTAAACCAATGTGAAACTGCTAAACCATTGTAAACCACCTTAGCTCAACTGTTACGTAAGCATTTATATACTAATACAATATTTAGCCTTTACATTTTCAGTTTAACGAATTCTTATGCGATCTTGTCATTTTTGTTCATTTTTCTATTTAGCTTTTATTTGCTTTAGTCACTGTGGTAGTCTTAAAAAAAACACAATTAGAAATGATGCCATGGCATCATGGTGAAATCAGTTATAGCTGACGTTAATCTAATATATTTTATTGAAGCATTGTTTCAGTTATTGATTTTAGTTAACTAACACTAAAATGTATCAAAATATCTCCAGTTTACCAGTTAAAGGCTGCAAGTGTCATACGTGGTCAGACCGGCACGTTAAGATCAGTTATTTAGGACTGAAGGTTAAACACACCTGCAGGCCGCCTCTTGAACCCTCTTGTTGCTGTCGAGGATTCGTTTGAGCAGCTCGGTCATGAGGGGTTTGAGATAGGAGTCCGGCGGCTGGCTGACCACCCAGTGTGCATAGCGGCTCAGAGTCCAGCAGGCGATGGAGCGGACCAGTGCTTTCTTATCACTCAGACACTGGATCAGGTGAGGAATCAACTCCGGCAGGTACAGAACCATGTCCTGCATACAGCCTGACGACAAGAGAGAGGAGGCGCTCAGAAAGGTCATTTCCCAGACAAACATTGGTTTTCAACAAAGATAAGAACTGTTTTCTGAGCTCCACATCATTATATCAGAATGATCTCTGAAGGATCATGTGACACTGAAGACTGGAGGAATGATGCTGAAAATACAGCTTTGATCACAGGAATAAATGATAATTGAAAATACAGATGAAAAAAAATGCTATTTTGAATTAGAATAATATTTCACAGCATCACTGGTTGTTTGCTGTATCATTTTAGACAAATAAATGCAGTTCTAATTGAGCATGAGACTTAAACTTAATTTGCATTTTGTCTCCATGATTTTTCTTCATGACGTTTTTTTCTATTGTTTTTAAATGTCCCTGTGGCTCAGTAGTAGAGCATTATTTTAGCAGTGCAAAAGGTCACGATTCAATTCCCAGGGAACACACATACTGGTAAAAAAAAAAAAAAATGAATAGCCTGAAATCACAGCAAGTAACTTTGGATAAAAGCGTCTGCTAAATGCATAAACGTAAATGAAAAAAAAATACAATATACCAGCCTTAATGGAACACCAATTTATATTTTTACAAGTGACTTTTTATTAAACTGCATAAAAAAATAGAATTAAATTAAAAACGGACCGTCACATGATTTTGCAATGTTGCATACTGCAGTTAAAAACATCAATTATTGCATAAGTCTTCAATAGTAGGCCGCACACAGAGTGCAGATTGTTGCATCCAAATCAGAACAAAGGGCAGATTTAGCAGGTTCATTCCCATACCTTCAGCGATGGCTCCCAGCACCAGGATGCCAGACTCTTTAACCACCCAGTCCGGGTGGAACAGCAGCTCCTTCAGCACTGGAAGCAGGTGTGGCAGCAACTCATCCCGAAACACGTTTGCCAGGACATCAAGAGCAGCCGCTGAACACTTACCTGCAGAAAAAATGCACATGTAGCACATAGGATTAGATGTTTCTTCATGCACCCCTGGAACTGCAAGCTTTGAAAGCTTTTTGTGGATCAGACAGTATGAATACTTGAACATCACTGACATTCATGACACTGTGTGTAATCATCTCCACTGAAAACACCAAGTACGTGAGCAAACCTTGATATCGGCTTACAAAAACAGGCAACATTTCACCAGCATCAGGCTGGTTCCTCATAAGTAGGGCCCTATGAAATCCACTTCATATTTTTCCATATTCTGTTTTTTTTTTTTTTTGTTAAAATTTCTTGATTGTTTATTTCGGTTTCAATTTTACTGGACTCAATTTTAAATGTTAAAAAAAATCTATTTTTATTAATCCAAAAACATGTTTAATTAAAATCATGAAACGAATACACTAATATCAACTGATTAAAAATGCAACAAAAATTACATGTTTAGGGCCCTATGAAATTTTTTATTTGTTCTCACCTTATTTTATTACCATTAAATGTATTAAATGCAGTTTTTCTAGCATGTCAAATTTTTTAAATGCATAAAACAACTTAATTTATTAACACTTATTGTTACAATAACCTTATGAATTTTGAATTAAAATTTTTCTAATCATCAAATAAAAGGCATGAAACATTTATTTTTTAGGTAATGAAAATTAAGGGGATTTACTATCAAAATTAAAACATGGAAGAATTATTGTGCAATTATTGCTTAATGTAAATTTTTTAATTTTATTAGTAGTGTTAGTAGTATTACGTACATTCTAGTGAACATAGTAATATATTTCTGTCACAATGTCTTAAAGTTAAACCAAACTTTTATTTTGAAGTTCTGTATATGATATGACGTTAGTTTTACTCAAATGAAACTGTAAAATGCTTATGACGTTCTCTCAGAGAAATTCCGTGACACTCCATGTTATACAGTAAGCTTCAATTTTATGACTGGATTACGCAATTCCACATCACGGAAATCATAGGGCCCTATACAAGACACTTACGTAGATTCCAGTCGGACAGACTGTCATCGTCATCGTCATCATCCTCATCACTCTCCTCTCCTTCCTCGCCTTCATCACCCTCGTGCCGAAGGGTGACTGTACGAGACTTGTGAAAGCGTGGCTTTATGTCCTGCTCATTGTCCGGCACGGCCTCGTCTTCCTCCACATCACCCTACACAGGAAGCAGAAGGTCAGCGTGATGAGACAACTCTCAAAGCTGGACAGCAATGACTGAGTCAAAGGCCTTGGGTCAGACAGTATGAATACTTGAAAATCATGGAGAAATCAGGGATAATGATATCTTCACACCCGAGGCCATGCTGCTGTAGAAGTTCTTGTGAAGTGAAGTAAAGTAACTAACCTTTAACAAAATGATGTCAATCTCCGAGTACTTCATCCCGTTCACCAGAACAGGAACCAGTCTAACAGATTAAAGACAGGAGGTTAAAACTGGACATCAGAATAATTGAAAGTATAGATGGATGTGATGCAGTCATTGGAGGATTAAACGAATAATTAGAGTGTCTCTGACATTTGAGCGAAAAATTTCTTTGTGAAACAAATGTCAAATAAGAAAACATTTTTTTTTTTTTTTAACAAACCACACATTTAATCAAATAAGACAAATCTTTTCATTTAACCAAAGGCTTTGTCTGTGCTCTTTCCATTCAAAATTGGAGGCAACCACTGGATTTGAATCACAATCCAAACAAAGATGCTGAATACATGCATCATGAGCAGTTTTTTTAATTTAATTTAGATTGTATCATTTGAAATTTTAAAACAAAAACAGAATGTGCTGACTTTAGTTTGGTGAAACTACGCTACATAAAACATCTGCACAAAACCGAAACAGCAGACGAACTGAATGAGACGCAGATTCACTCTCTGACAGCAGGTGGCGCTCGTAGAACAGCAGTGATACAGCGTTTCATTGGTTACCGCCGTAAACAAAGAAGCGCAACTATGAACACTACATTAATATGTATTACAGAGACAAGATAAAGATCTTTTCTAAAGACAGTCAGTTCCCTTCAGAGATCTATTCAGATGAACTCCGGCGGCAAATTTAACCCGATTCATTTAACATCTAAACCGATTTGAACGTAGGGCTGGGTATCGATTCAGATGTTCCAGATCGATTCGATTCACAAGCTCTTAAATTGATTCAATTTCGATTCGATTTTTCATACTCGATTCTCGATTCAACTCAATTAATAAATGAATGAATGACAGGTTTGCCTCTCGCTCCTTGGTAACATCGCACAAGGCAAATAAGAGAGTGACATCTACTGGAGAAGACTAGTAATTAGATTAAGGTTAATCTTACGTTCAATGTTTGCGGAAATATGGAAAAAAAATCTATTCGTGGCCTTTGAGAATCGATTTTGAAATCGACCACATTTTAAAAATCTTCAACCGGTTCGTGGTGAATCATTGCATCCCTAAGAAATACAGTAGAATAAAGTTACATAAATGAATAATAGTTTAAAGAATTAAAAAAAAAAAAAAATTTCCAGAGAACGTGAAAAAGCACAAAGCTGTTTGGCAATATTTTGGACTTTGAAAAGCCTGTTGACTTTTGCCAAAGTTTTTTTTTTTTTTTTTTTACATTCGCTTCTTATTTATTTGGTTCCACAGTGCTTGCTAATTATGTTTTTTTCTATATATATTTTCTATATATATTTATTTGTGTAAATTATTTATTTTGTTTGGCCTATAGCATGGTGTATTTGTATTCGGTTTAATAACAAGAGTTTACCTAATATAACTGTGTTTGTCGTTTTACCGGTTTGTTGTATCCCTTCAAGCAATTGACGCTCGCAGGCATTTATAAGCCATTTAAAAAGCGAAAGAAAGTGAGGAAAAGCAGAGAAACCCCCCAGGAGAACCCCACCCCCAGGTGATACCGGTATTACTGGTGTGTCACATGTCGATTAACCAGAGGGAAATATTTCCTCCACGTCACAACCCTACATGAAAATAACTTCAGCTTGTAGCCCTGGCTTCTGCATATCACGTCACACTTCAGGATGGTTGCTAGTGACGGGTTTGGGACTGTGCATGTTTGTCAACTGAAGCAAATGCACTTTTGATGGGACTTCTATGAGAAAAGGGAAAGGTCACTTACTGTGCAAGATGTCCAGACAGGACGTCCTTACAGATGGGCTGCTCGGCCAGCGTAAGCCAGAACTCACAGGCCTCCAGAGCCACATTCTCATCCGGGTCCTGTGTGCGCTGCAGCATGTACTACAGAAACAGTTAACCTCATCAGCATCTCTGACTAGTCTAGATCTACACCACTTCTGGGTCAGCAAGACCCGGTTCACCTCACCTCTACGATACTGCGCATGTGAGGGATGAGTCGGTCCACTCGCACCTCCAGCAGCATGACCAGAGCCCTGCACACGTTCTTCCGCACCTCTGACTCCTCATCTGCGGCCAGCACAAACAGACTCTGGAAAACAGCCAAGGCAGAAAACAGATTCAAATACTGCAGTTACAACAAAGCCATATTTGGACAGCAAAGGTTTCTCGATGGGAGCTGAGGTAAGGAAAACATTTACAGGGGCTAGTCTGTGATTTTATTGCCATCCGAATCCAGAAGGTTGGTGTTTTACTCCCAGCACCAGTGTAAAAAGTCCCAGCCAAAATACCTACTGTTTTTTTGTTTTTTTTATACCAAGGTTGTAACGCATTTAATTGCAATGTGCGAGTAATTTAATTTCATATCTGTGAGTTTACAAGATGGGGTTAATCCAAAAGATTTGTAAATTGCTTTTTGACCACTGCCAAGACATGTACAGCAACTGCTGCAATTCATGGTAATGTGGAATCATTTTAATTATGGACAGTTATTACTGAAATGCTCAAGTTCTCAAGTTAACTTTTGAAATGGGCCACTGTTATTATATGGAATAGCTTTTAGTTTTAATATTTATAGCATTAAATTCAAAATTCTGAATATTTTCCAAGCTAATTTTAAAGGGACTGGTCAGTGATTTTATTATAGCCCGAATACATAGTCTGCGTTTTTCTCCCACATCAATGTGAAAACAACTCAACTATTTAATGATAAAAACAAAGATTGTGTGACTCAACTAGAAAAAAATACATTTTTAAATAAACTATTATGGTGTGCAAAAAATGTAAATATTTATAATATACCAATAATAAAAACGAATATCAATATTCGAAAGTAACAGTCAAACAATGACCCTACATTTGTTTGTGTTTTATGGTGAGAAATTTTCATGGCTAAATAATATCAGGTTTTTACTATTTATTTTAGCTAAAAACACTGTAAACTCAATTAAAATAAACTCTTCAAAAGAGTTAACTTAATTTAAAAAAAAAAAAGCTTTAGTTTACCCCATTGTAATTAAGAGTTTGTCTCACATTTAAAAAAAAAAAATGAACATTTTAATTAAGATTTTATTTTTAAAAAGATTTATCAAATAATAGGATATTTTTACACAAAAAGTAACTTTTTTTTGTTTTTTACAGATGACAATCATGTGACTGACCACTTGACCCACAAGTTCACATCTGATATTTAAATGAGGTGCTATGCAATTTACTTATTCACTCCATCGAGGTACCTCAATAAAGGTGTCGATGTTGTCCATCAGGGCTTGTGCTCTTCCGATGATAAACTGGTTCACACAGGCAACAGCATGAGACCTAAAGACACACACGAACAACCATAAGCTTCCAGAACCACTTGATGCAACATATGAGAAATAACTCCATCCGTCCGCTCTCTCTCAGACCGACCTGATCTTGGGGCTGCAGTGTTTGAAGAACTGCAGGAACTTGGGGATCATGATGTTGAGGGGTCGGTTGAGAGCGTCACTGTCCAGGAGCTCAGACGAGTCCTCGCAGATCTTCTGTAAAGCTCCAAACGAGCCCTGCGCGCGAATGAGAAACTAAGATTGAGAGCCACACAACTCGGGAACATCTCTAGATGTGAAACAAAGCGTCACTGCCACTTTGTCTGCATCTTGAATCATTTCCAAACACATTTTTGCATATGAAAATGTGCACAAAATAGAATGGGAAAAGCAGGATAAATGAGTGAGAGGACAAAGGCAGCTATGAAGAGCACAGAGGAAATGCACGGACCTCACAGATGTTGTAGTCCTCTGAACTGAGCATGTTGCACAGCTGAGGCAGTAACTCTGGCCACGTCTGCAGCTCCCCTTTGGTGGAAATCGTTGTGATGAGGATACCTGAGAGACAGGAATTAGCACATTTCCTCATATTGACTGCAAATATAAAATTGCTCGATTTGCACTTGTTTTTCCTACACTGCGTCGCCTCTGGCTTTTGAGAAAACTCAGACAGACAGTCAAATGCAAGCATGAGTGAACCATGTCCATTAGGGCTTTTAGTCCAAACAAAGTGTGCATATTTGTAGGAATACTGATCTCTTTATTTACGGATACAGGGCTCCAGACTATTATTTGAGAGCAGTGGCTCCAGCACCATGAAGTTCTACAGATGGAGGCACCAGAGCTGGGGGTATTCCAAATAAAGGTAACTTAATCATAAAATTACTATTGTTTTGCATTAATAAGTGCAGTTACTAGTAATATTTCATGTTCATTTGTTGTTTATTTTTTATACAGCTCTGACAAAAGCACAATGCTTTAGTTAAGATGCATACAAAATGTACTTTTAACAACAGTAACAGGTGCAAAATCTACTTTTTGTTTACAGAATATATATAAATACATATACATATATATATATATTCCACTCTTATTAAATGTACCATTATTTTTCTAGCATATGATACTGACCCACTTCAGTGACTGTGTGATTTAGTAGCAAATTTAAAAAAAGTTTGTGACTTTTCTTACTTCATACACACACACACAAAAAAAAAAAAAAGTGTACAACTCTGACAAAATCAAATTTCTTGATGATTTTATATTTTATAATAGTGATTTAACATAAAAACGCTTTTCACTGGATCTCACAGCACTGGTACATCTGTGCAGTAACAGTGATGTGAAATCAACTTTGGCTCCCGAGTGAAGCTGTTCTGAGCTCAGACTGGTTTGTTTGCATCACAGTCCGAACTGATAAACAGTCCGTGCTGCGCAGCTGAAACGTAGCACGGTTTAGTTTCGCTTTCGTTTGCCGTTTGATGTTTCTCAAATGCAACAGAAATGGCAGAGCTTCTGAGTTGGGTAACGTGGTGGTCACACCAGTGCGACCTCTCACAAAAAATAGTCACGTCGACAGAAAAAATGGACGCAGTCTGGAGCACTGTAATCTCTTCACATATTTTTATATTTCTTTACACAATCATTTCTATTCATTTTCCACTAATTTATGCAATCTGACAAGCAGTAGCTCCTTTTTTAAATGTTCTACTTAAATATAAAATAATTAATAGAATGTTAATAGAAAATTAATAGAATTGTATTCAGATTTTCAATAAGTTGAACTTACATTAATTTTACATCGCTTACTAAACATGCCGCTCTCATTAGCGAAACACGAGTGCAACGTTGATAGATGTCCCTCTAGATACATATGCGTTCTGTGTGGACGACGTAGCAGTGCCACATATAGTGGGCTCACCCGGATAGGGTAACAAAAGCATTAAAATGCAATGACACTTACATCGTCTTCACATTTCATGCACAACTGATAAAGCTGCCTCACGGCTGACGCAGAACAAAAATTCAAATGCAAGGTTTTTTGCATTTGAATTTTTTGTATTTTATTTGACAAATATTTGAAATTACAATTTTTTTTGGGACAGACCTAAGTTGGATATGATCAGAATCCACATTAGATTGCATTCAGAATTAGTTACAAACACTTGATAGTGGTTTGAAGTGAAATGAGTGAAAGCATGGTATTAATTTTATAAATACTCTTATGTAGCTTAATGCTAATGTTAGAGCTAATGCACCAGTTACCCTACTGTGAATAATTTTCTTTATGTATTCGATCAGAAGAATTTGCCTAAGACTGTAAGAATTTTTTTTCTTCTATAGAGGCACTTTATTATAAGTGAACATAGGATTTGTGGACCAGGCGTGGATGAAGATTTTCAGTTTCATGTTATGTTTATCTTCACCTACACTGCAAAGGGCCCCTTATGTAGCATTAAATGTTTAACAGGTTTGTTTTGTTAAAATTTCACTTGACATTGTGATTTTCTTCCATCATCTAATTATCTGAACAGCTAAAATTAATTGCGTGTAAAAAGTGTTTGTTTCAGGCAGATGAAGGGTGGGTATAACGTGTGCACATGATCGGGATGGTACCACCTCCACCTCATTTAGAGCCAGGAAATACTCACCGATCGTGGCGCGGATGAGAGGGGAAGGGTCTCCGATGTTGTTTAAACATTCCTGCTTGATGAAGTGTGCAACCGCAGGAGGGAAGTTCTGATAGTGAACCTTCACGTTGTTCTTCAGTATCAGACCGCTGAGAGATCGAGTGGGCTCATCTGTAGAGCGTGAAGAAACTAATCAAATTCATACCTAAAGACTGTCTAGAACCCTCATGGAGCAAATGCAATAAGCTTTACGCAAAAACAATTACCCAGACACCCACCTTCAGTTTTCAGCCTCGTCAGGACAAAGATAAGATAGTTGTTGAAATCAGGAAACTGGTTCAGCTGCTCCAGTTTCTGAGAGTTTGAATGAAAGAGAATTAAGACAGATGACATTAGCACATGGTTACTGTACTGTACTAATAATGGTAAGTAAGTGACTGTACGTGAATAGTCGCAGTTCAATATGTACATTGATGCTTCTTTGGTAAAGCAGATTAAATATTTTTTCTTTAAAGCTACATAATGATATCAGGATTTCCATTCAATACATCTTTGTCAGACTGTTATCTGTAATAATAAAGCTACTGATTCTCAATATCAGTATGGTCACCTCCCGTACATCACAAATCCCTTAAGTTCTGTAAGTGGCAGTAAATATTGTGCTGTGTAGCTGAGGATACCTCCTGCACAGCTCTCTGTGTGGTGGTGTTTGGAGACTGCGAGTCTTTCAGGAGATGCAGGACCTGCTGGAGGCCTTGTTCATCCGGCTGCCACTCCATCCTACGCACAGACCACAAAAGACACAATTAGATTCTCCTTCCTTATTTCTTCAAACCTTACTTCCTCATATCACAAGATTGCAACACCTTATGACTACAAAACAACTTTTTCTACTATGTGGACTTTGTACTTCTGCAGAGCAATTTGGTCCAGTGCTAAGGTCTTGCGTATTATGCATCGCATTGCTACATTGTGGAGGGCATAAGAAGTTATGGAGAAACACAATATCAATGCCTATGACTATGCATAAAAGCTAAAAGCCGTTTCCACATCCAGCACAAACGGTTTAAAACCTGAAAAACAGTGTTTAGTTTAATCTCTATATCAAAGATTGGAGATAAATTTTGTATTATGAAAGGTTAAACCAAAAAGATGCAACAAGATGCAAGAATGCTGTGCATCTTGAAGTTAATCAGTGATAACAACAGAGAAAGCCTATCCAGATACAAAAATAAATGTACATATACATATATATATATATATATATATATATATATATATATATATATATATATATATATATATACACATACATATATATACATATATATATATATATATATATATATATAGATATATATATACATATACATATATATATATATATATATATATATATATATATATATATATATATATATATATAGTTATTATTATTTCAAATAGCTTCCAGGTATGTTTCGTTCTCAATTTCAGATTGAAGAATTATTTTTGTGTGTGTTGTTTTGTTACATGTGTGTGTGTACTAAAATCGGTCTGCTACTTTAAAATAAAAAAACAGCATAAAAATTGCTTCTATTAGGGAATGTTTAAATCATTTAACCTTTCGATTTATACTTAAGTGTTAAACGGTTTCGTTTTTTAATATATTCAACTTGTATAACTTTTTGCGCATTAAGTCTACGCAAAGTTATTAATAACCCGGTACTTTGTGAACTGAGAAATTGTAGTTTATTCGATTCAATAACAATTCATGAAATCTGCATTAAGGGTCTGACTAAAATGGATTAACCCATATTTGACTTATTATTGTTCATTATTAAATAAAGACATCAAAGCATGAAGAAGAAAGCAATGCACATGGTCATCACGCCTGCATACCAGTCTGAGGCCTTGTCTTTCAATGCAGCTCGAAGACCTCAGACACGACCCGCATTAATAACCTTTATAATAACACCGGTACAATAACAAAAACATCACGCGAAACTTCAAATCCTAAAGCAATAAGTATAGACTTTTTAAGTCACCGAAAGCAGCATTATATTCCTACAAGAAGTGTATATCTTAGTATATGATCTTGCGTGCGCACTCGTTCTGATCCATGCTGCTAACTATTGCCTTGTAAAACTCTCTCGCTTTAATATATATATGTATATATTATATAATACGTAAAGACCATTAATGATGAAAACTCGGTCGTGTTCACTTACACATGCCGCATGCAGAGGCCTATCGATCAGCTCGTGCAGCGTGGATCGCGCGGTGCCTCTGCCTGGTCTCGCGCAATCAATGGCACATTCAAACACTTCCGCAGCGCGAGCGCTACAGTGAGGAAGTGACGATCTTTCGTCCAACGCAACACTGGAGCCACTGTCGGATAAACTGAATCTGTGAGGGATTTTACTGAAACAAAAATATGGGTAATAAGTCTGACATTGTATGCTACGCACGTGCTGATAGAAATTGAATCTATATAACTTTTATTTTCTTGGATATTTGATTTTTGTTTTATCTTTACAAATTTGGAAATCAATATTTTCTTTTTTTTACGTTCAAGTTGCAACAAATTGGCGCATAAATTGAATAGAATAAAACATCAATATAAATTTAGCATTAACAGAGGCAAGAAATAAAATCACAGCCAGATAAAGAATAAAATGTAAATGTTTAATAAATGATATAGAAATACAATAAAAACGTTTTAATAAAAGACGAAACACCGATTCAGCCGAGAACCAGGTTCGTGACGTCACGGGAACATGGCGGCGCTTATAAGAGATAACGCACATGAGTCTTTAAAATCAAGTCTATACACTCTTCTGCTGCTCCTTTTGTAAAGTTTTGTGAGTGCGCAACTGAGCATGTGCCGTTTTCTCCCCTGCCTTGAAGAAGAATTGTCTGGTTTATTGTGGTGACTGTAACTGATCTTAGATTCTTTCTTGCTCTTTCTTGCTCCTTTTACTCTTGTTTTACAATTTCAAGTTATTATATTCCTCATTGCAGCAGACATGTGTGCTTGGCAAACCTGTGTTTGATGCAAGAAGAGCCAAACTAGCCCCTTGAAATGGCCAGGATTTCCTGTGGCCCCTGCACACTTTTGCACTACCAATTTCTGTACTTCTTATCCTGGTGCACGAGGACAGTGAGGGCTTCATTTACCAATACATTTGACTGTGAGTCACTGTTGCTCTTCATATAATCACTGAGTCACTGAGATCTTGTCACACTGATAAAGGCAGCAAGCCAACACGTCTGTTACTGGTACTTATCTCATGTTTAAATAAAGAGTGTAGACCTCGAGTAACGTTTAATATAAGAAATAGTTATTTGCACCTACAAAAGCTGAGTCAAGCAAGTGCCTCATGTTTTAAAATATTTTCAAAAGTCATGTAGTGCATTCCAGCCTTTAGGTGACCCAATCTTCCTTTATCTTTAGGGGGAAGTTGT
Source organism: Carassius gibelio (assembly GCF_023724105.1). Lineage (NCBI taxonomy): Eukaryota > Metazoa > Chordata > Actinopteri > Cypriniformes > Cyprinidae > Carassius > Carassius gibelio. The sequence continues at coordinate 8,846,520 of NC_068373.1, read as the reverse complement.
GGCCTAATGGTTAGAGAGTCGGATTCCTAACCGTGAGTTCGAGTCCCAGGCCGGCAGGAATTGTGGGTGGGGGGACTGCATGTACAGTTCTCTCTCCAATTTCAATACCACGACTGAGGTGCCCTTGAGCAAGGCATCGAACCCCCAACTGCTCCCCGGGCGCTGCAGCATAAATGGCTGCCCACTGCTCCGGGTGTGTGCTCACAGTGTGTGTGTGTGTGTGTGTGTGTGTTCACTGCTCTGTGTGTGTGCACTTCGGATGGGTTAAATGCAGAGCAAAAATTCTGAGTATGGGTCACCACAAGTTTTTTCACTTTTGTCACTTTCAGCTTAATTTCCCTTAAACACAACTGATCCAGTATCCCAATGATATGAGGTCCCTTTTATTTGTCTCTCGTAGGGACATGTATTTTACCCACAGGGCAACTTGTGTTGTATCTTGTCATTTGAGGTTATCTTATGATGCCACCCTACCGTTCTCTGGGCTTCCACCTCTGTCACTAGAGTTATATGTCCACCAATATAACAAAAACAATGGTCCAGCTCATGCACCTGGCCAAGATCCTTCTAGTATGTCAATAAAGTTAATAATAGCTGTGTTTGGAAGTAATATACTGCATACTAAACAGTACTGTATATACCAGTGGTTCTCAACCGGGGCACCACAGCAAACTTCCATATTATTATAGTATTTAATTTGATTTTAAATTTATGAAACTCCATTTATTTATTTTAAAAGTGTGAAAAGTTATGTCAATTAATAAAATCTTAAAACTATGTTTATGATGAATATACATTTTGTTTGAGTAAAAAAAGTTATTTAAAAATATGGAATATTTCTTGATTATTTTTTGTGGAGAGCGGAGTCAATGGAAGTGAGGATTTCTCCAGATCTGTTCTGATGAAGAAACAAGGCCATCTACATCTTGGGTGGCCTGAGGATGAGTAAATTCTCAACTAATTGTCATTTTGAACATCAATTGAAACCCATCCAACAAACGGACTATAGAATAATACTCTTAAGTTTGGTCAATATGTGCATTAATTTGAAATGTATTCTGTTGTATATTTGATTTTTCATATTTTCCTGCACTCTTATTGGGTCAGGGAGCATGTCAAATTCAATGGATCTCTCCATCATTTGGTCCTCGGGGAAGTAGGCTATGATGTGTTTTTGGGGTTCAGACTCCACCTACAGCCGTGTGTGCCAATGGACAAAAGGTTCATTTACATTTACATTTACATTTAATCATTTAGCAGATGCTTTTATCCAAAGCTACTTACAAATGAGAACAATTGAAGCAGTCAGGTCAACAATAGAACAACAACAGTAAACAAGTGCCATGACAAGTCTCTGTTAGTCTAGTACAGAATGCATAACCAGGTTTTTTTTTTTTTTTATGAAATGACTAGAAAAGAAGGAAAGTGCTAGTATTGGCTAGTAGGTGCTGGCGAAAAAGATGCGTCTTTAGATGTTTCTTGAAAATGAGCAAAAGACTTAGCTGTATGAATTAAGATTGGGAGGTCATTCCACCAGCTGGGAGCAGTCCAGGAGAAGGACCGTGAGAGTGATTTTGAACTTCTTTGGGATGGCATCACAAGGCGTCGCTCACTTGAAGAGCGCAAACTTCTGGAGGGCACATAAGATTTAACCAGTGAGTTTAGGTATGTTGGTGCCATGCCAGTGGTCGTCTTGTAGGCAAGCATCAGTACCTTGAATTTGATGTGAGCGGCTACTGGTAGCCAGTTTAACATGATGAGGAGAGGAGTAACGTGAGCTTTTTTTGGATCATTGAAGACAACCCTCGCTGCTGCATTCTGGATCAGTTGCAAAGGCTTGACAGTACATACAGGAAGGCCCGCCAGGAGAGCATTACAATAGTCCAGTCTGGAGAGAACAAGAGCTTGGACAAGAAGTTGGGTGGCCTGCTCTGTCAGGAGAGGTCTAATATTCCTAATGTTATATAAGGCTGTGAGAAATTAAAACTCCATGATCTCGCTCCTGTTCCTACGTCTCTTGGCGCCGCCCCATTCGTCACAAAGGCAAATCTGCAGGACCGGGTTGTTGTAGCAATGTGGTCTGTGAAGCTTAACTGATGATTCATCACAACTCCTAGGTTTCTGGCTGTCCTGGAAGGAGTAATGGTTGAAGAACCCAGCTGTATAGAGAAGTTGTGATGAAGCAATGAGTTAGCTGGAATCACCAGGAGTTCAGTCTTTGTAAGGTTAAGCTGAAGGTGATGGTCATTCATCCAGATAGAAATGTCACTCACACAGGCTGAAATGCGAGCAGCTACCGTCAGGTCATCTGGTTGGAATGAGAAATAGAGTTGGGTGTCATCAGCCTAGTAGTGATAAGAAAAGCCATGCTTCTGAATGACAGATCCTAATGATGTCATGTAGATGGAGAAGAGAAGTGGTCCAAGTACTGAGCCTTGAGGAACCCCAGTAGCAAGGTGGTGTGACTTTGAAACATCACCCCTCCAAGACACACTGAAGGATCTGTCAGAGGGGTAGGACTTAACCCACAGGAGAGCAGTTCCAGAGATGCCCATCTTTCTGAGGGTGGACAGGAGAATCTGGTGATTAACAGTGTCAAAAGCAGCAGACAGGTCTAGTAAGATGAGTACTGAAGATTTTGAAGCTGCTCTTGTCAGTCGCAGGGCTTTAGTAACGGACAGCAGAGCAGTCTCAGTTGAGTGGCCATTTTTGAAGCCAGATTGGTTGCTGAAGGAAGAGAGGAGAGACTTATACACACTGTGGTCGGTAGAGTTTCTTGATTCCTGCCATTTCCTCTCTGCAGCCCTGAGTTTAGAGTGATGTTCACGGAGACCCTCGGACAGCCAGGGGCAGATGGGGTGGTGCGTGCTGGTCTAGACAACAGTGGGCAAAAGTTGTCCAAGCAAGATGTTAAAGTGGAGTAAAGAGTGTCCGTAGTGCTGTTCGTGTCCAGAGCTGAAAACTGAGAGATTGCAGGAAGCAAAGATGAAACCACAGAAGATAGGTGAGATGGAAAGAGTGAGCATAGGTTCCGTCGAAAGGTGACCTGCGTTGGAGTGTGTGCCGCTTCAGGAGTAAGTGCTAGGTTAGCAGTAATGAGGAAGTGGTCTGAGGTGTGCAGTGGAGCAACTGAAGAGTTGTCCACACAGCAACAGCGCATGTAGATGAGGCCCAGTTGGTTGCCTTATTTGTGAGTTGTTTCGTCTGTTTCTTCTGACAAGTGCTTCCAAAACTGGGCAGTCCTGCAATAGTCAAACGCGAAACCAAGCATCACTTTCAGCATGTATTTACCAGGGTAAGACACACAATTTAAACCAAAAGTTTCCTAGCAATGACGATCACACAGTAGTCTAATGAGAAAATGAGACAAAACACTTACAAGCTGCTGTCCTTCTCTGTTGCTCGGCTGTTCCTTCTCGAACTGCACATACCCCCCCACGTATGCAACAAGTGTTTGTGTTTCATATCTATTACCAATATGAATCTTGAAAATATGTTGATGATAAAATGCTGTCATAAAGTTGTGATTGTATGTGTGTGTTGATGAGAAATCTGTGCTGTGTATATGTTCTGTACTAATGCGGTTGCATATATAACGTTTTTTATCCAGTTATCATTAAAAACATATTTATACAGTACATTGTCATTTAAATATGTTTTTTGCTGTAAAATAAATCAGAAATTTTTGTGACAGTGAAAGAATAATCAGAATTTCTCACAACCCATAAATTATAAAATGTCAGAGAAATAATAATAAGAAATATATATATATTTTGTTGTTGTTTATGGCCTCCTCCTCCTAAGATTATACAAATATATGCATGGGGCATTGCATACAATTTATTGCATTGCATTTTTAAAGATTAAGCTCAGATTTAAATATATTCTATATAATATTAGAATTATATATTATACATTGAATCATTGAAAAATAAATTAAATTATTAAAAAACAAAAATCTTAATTTAATTTGAGACAGCATGATTTTTTTCTTCTTCTCATTCTTCTTCTCATTCTTTATCTTTCCGTCTGATTGATGGCAGTCAGTGGTTGGGTATAAGACACCAAATCCCATCATTCCATGCTCCTTTTTAGCGTCATCAAACCACGCGATTGTTATTGTTTTGGTAGTGCGCCCTCTAGTGGCAGGTCCTACAACCTGTACCTTTAACTATTTAATTAGTAAATAGTAAAAAAAATTATAATAATATAAACTTAATATCTTTTCCATACAAAAACATACTGCATACAATGTAATTTATATATATAAATAAATCCACATTCAATACCACGACTTAGGTGCCCTTGAGCAAGGCACCGAATCCCCAACTGCTCCCCGGGCGCCGCAGCATTAATGGCTGCCCACTGCTCTGGGTGTGTGTGTGTGTGTGTGTGTGTGTGTGTGTGTGTGTATATATATATATATATATATATATATATATATATATATATATAAATATATAGTGAAAGTGACCTGATATTCAGCCAAGTATGGTGACCCATACTCAGAATTTGTGCTCTGCATTTAACCCATCCGAAGTGCACACACACAGAGCAGTGATAACACACACACACACACACACACACACACACACAGTGGGGATAGAAAATAATCACCATATATTCACATAATATTCACATATTGTCGCTATGCAGTTTTTTGTTTTATCCAGCAGTATTTACTCAGTGCAACTTGTGAGAGATAGATAATACCAACATGTCACAAATAAAAAACAGAATCACTGAGCTGGAAAAAAGAATCAAAATGATTCAATCAGTTGTAGCTAATCACCTTCTCAATGGCACGCAATGTCATGATTGTTTCTCAGTTCCAAGAATGCAATGAATGGACTTGTGATCTTGTGGAGACCCGTCTTGACAGGCTACTTTGAAAGAATGAACTGAGAAGGACACGAGAACACAGAACACATCTTTGTGAGATTTGAGATGGCCATGTGATCCTGCCGCCCGAATGACAGTCCCAGAGTGTTATAAGGAGCAAGACACATCAAATAACACATAACATCACAAACTATTGTCTTACATTAAAATATTTATAATGTTAGCTATATTTAGTCAATGTTAAACTTATTACTGTTAAAAAAATACCAGTAAAAAGTATGACAGGCTTTTTCCGGGTCTTTATCACTTTATTAAAAATATGCAAAACAATGACGAATGACAATGTTTACTCTGTATGTCATCTGCCCACAGTGTCTTCTGGGATTTCTAACGGTTCGATTCTCTCAAGTCTGCTTTCGATGCATCCTCGATATCAAGCACACATCCAGGCACTCACAAGGGTCCTCTGTACTTGCGTTCTTGAGTACTGGAATTGAACTTCAATGGTCAATGATGACGTAGAGAACACTTAAAAATGCATATTGAGAAATGTCCATTTGACTTTGAACTGTGATCAGCTGTGGTCATTATGATTAGCTCAGCATGAAAATAGCTTTCCTGGAGCATTTCAATTCTTAGTAGTGCAACTGAAGCAAACAATCAACTATGGGTGACAAAGCATTTGCGAACATGCACTGTTTCCATCCAACGAGTCAAAGAGAACAAAATCATCACTTCCTGATAAACTGGCTCGAAACATCAATAAGAAAAGTAGGAGAAGCTACTGAATATAATTATTTTCCTATATAATAAATTAGTTGCACCTCATAACGAGCAGACTAAACACAGTTAATGCAGTTATTGCTTTCAGAGGTGGATGCTGCTGTTTGGGAATGCAATCATTTAACAGTTCTGGGAGGAAATTATACAGAAATACTTTGATGACAGACTTTGCTCAGAAATTTCCAAATGACAATATGACAATATTTCAGATGCTGTGGAACAAGATCGGGAGAGGAAGAGGGGGTGGAACAAGATTGGAGGAACTTATTTGCAAAATGCATTTCCTCTCCCATTATTAAGTAAAAAAAAAAAAAAAAACACCAAGCGAGCCTAAAAAACATTTTTGCAAATTATGGCATTTTTTTATTCTGATGCAATACTTCAAAATACGCATAAAAGCAAGGTGATGGAAAACCAGCTAATGTGAGCATTTGATGACAATATCACAAATTCCCCTCAAATGTGGCTTGTTTGGGAGGTTTGCAAGTAAAAAGCCACTCCTCAAGAAAGGCCACCTGCGGTGACGACTGAGCTTTGCCAAAACGCACCTTGAAGATGCTGAGGCTGATGATACTAAAATTTAATTATTTGAACTCCACACCAAACAATATGTCTGGAGGATCTCCAGTACAGCTCATCATCCAAATAACACTGAGTAAATACAGTTGGATAAAACAAAATCTGTGTCTGTCTTCATTTCAGGCTGCAAGGCAACAAAATATAATTATTTTAAAGGGGGCTGATTATTTTCTATACCCACTATGTGTGTGTGTGTGTGTGTGTGTGTGTGTGTGTTGAAATTGTAGAGTAAATAAATCAAAAGCTTTGAAAAAAAATACAGATTTTCATGTTTAAAGGGTTAGTTCACCTAAAAATTTAAATGATGTCATTAATTACTCACCCTTATGTTGACCTTCGTTCATCTTTGGAACACAGTTTAAGATATTTTAGGTTTAGTCCGAGAGCTCTCAGTCCCTCCATCGAAGCTGTGTGTACAGTATACTGTCCATATCCAGAAAGATAAGAAAAACATCTTCAGAGTAGTCCATGTGACATCAGAGGGTCCGTTAGAATTGGTTGAAGCATCGAAAATACATTTTGGTCCCAAAATAACAAAAATGACGACTTTATTCAACATTGTTTTCTCTTCCGTGTCTGTTGTGAGCGCATTCACAATACTGCAGTGATGCTGCTGACGTGTTATCTATGTTATTGGGTGCATCTGAAAACACGTCAGCAGCATCGTACGTCAACTGTCACAGCAGTTGCACAGTCCAAAGTGTTCTGGTGCCTGCGCTCCGGAGGCATCTGCCTTTGTTAAGCAACCTTGACCTGCTCTCCATGAAGACGTGGAAGTTTCAGCAAAAGATAAATGGATTTGCAGCACTAAAAATCACTTGCAGTAGCTCTGCTACTAAATTTATTTAAAACTGGCTATCCCGTACAGCTATGATTAGCTGTTTCTTCATCTTGACTGAGGTTTACATTTTTTTATTATGGGAAAGGATGAAGCTGATTGGTTGGTTCTTGACACATGACATGCTCTTGTGGCATTCTGAAAATGTGAAATGTTTTTATCTTGATGTGCCGTCTACATTTGAAATAATGAACTTAAGCGCGCAAAAGACGTGATTTGTGAATGACCGCTTAAAGGGTTAGTTCATCCAAAAATGAAAATTAAGCCATAAATTACTCACTCTGAAGTCATCTCAGGTGTATATGACTTTCTTCTTTCAGACAAATCCAGTCAGAGTTATTTAAAAAAATGTCTTTGATCTTTCAAGCTGTTTGATGCCACTCAGCGGGTGTTCAAACAGCTTAAAAGGGTAACACTTTAAAATAATGGTCCGTTGTTAATAAGTAACTACGCAGGAAGTAATAGGTAGTACTACATTAACACTTAACTTAATACTATTAACTAATATAGGAGCAAGATTAACTAAGCAGTAAGTAATAGCTCATTTAGGGCATAGGTAGTTCCTTATTAGGTATTTGATAATTACTAAAGAAAAATATCGTCATTGAGAACTACTTTGGAACTATGGCCAACTAATGAAGAATAACTAATTAATTACTAATCACAACAGCTACGTCTATAAAGTGAACAATTAGCTTCTTTATGGAAACCGCTTTGTCCACAACAGTTTTTCACAACCAGTGTTTGTAATGTAACATGCATAATGCACAGTATTGTATGCTGCATGCATGCTGTTATAAAATAGCATGTGAAATGGCATGCATTGTGCAACAATATATTAAAAAAAAATTCATAATGTGAAAGTCAGTTGCTTCCAGTTTTTTTTTTCTTTCGTTTTTTCATTTAGTATAGGCCTACTTGTAAACCCCGAATATATTAGTGTAGGTCTTTCTGAATGTTGTATTTGTGATTCTCCGCTGTGTCCACAAGGCGGAGATCTTACAGGGCGATATGGATGAGAGAGAAAGAGCCAGAGAAGTGCAGCTTTCAGCAGGTTGGCAGTGAGAGTCTCAGCCTAGGATCTTCTCCAGATTCCTCCCCCAGCTGCTTCATCTAACATTCCCTCTTTCAGCATGATTTCCTCCCTTTGTTATTTGGCCTGATCTGTGGGGGTGAGGCCGGGACATGAGCTGCCCATCGGATCATAAATATCAGTGGTTTATGTTTGACTGAGTCTGTGATCATTCCTCTCTGTTCGTTTGGGTGGGGAACGCTTTCTTTGGCCCGTTTTTTTTTCTCCATTCATTTTCTGGCTTCCACTTCCTCTGTGGATCCTTTAACCTTTGGATCATGTTTATGTTTGACTTCTCCTTTATTCTGCCTGTAAAGTTTTCTTCCTCCTCCGCTTTCTCAATCTTGCACTTTTCCCTACTAGTTGTTTTCTTTCCCTCCTTCTCTGTCATTTTTTTTCTTCCTTGTTGTGGTTTAGCTCAAAGTAAGGGGTTAAATTTTTGGGGTCTGTTCCGTATACTTCACTTTAGTAGAGTTTTGGTGTTTTTTTAATGACCATTCATTTCCATACTGTCTGTCTGTTTTTTTGATTACATGAAATATGTGTATGATCTCTATGATTGGCTGGGGTCTTAGTATGAGAAATTACCTTATTTCTCAATATATCTGTGTATTTCATTAGAGTAAATAGTGAAATTAGAGTTTATAGAAAAAATACAAAACTGGACGTGAAACCAGGCCATGTGGATGGCAGAGGTGGAAAAACTGTAGATCCTGTCCCATTGTGGTCATGTTTTGCTTGAGGATGATGTAATAGTAATGTGTTTAACAATGTTTGACAGCTCTGGCCCTGGGGCATTTGTTTCGGTGTGATGTAATAAACAGGTCCTGAGAGGTAGTGCCTGTCCCAGCGGGAGTTCAGTCCCTGGAAAAACTTCCCTCAACTCACATTACAATCTCACAGAGTTACTACCTACAACACAGATGGATGGATGGCTGGCCACACAGAAATTAAATACCAATCTATCTGTCTGTCTGTCTGTCTGTCTCTCTATCTATCGATCTCTCTCTGTCTGTCTGTCTGTCTCTGTCTATCTGTCTGTAATTCTGTCTATCGATCTGTTTGTCTATCTGTCTGTCTGTCTGTCTATCGATCTGTCTGTCTCTGTCTATCTGTCCGTCTGTCTGTCTGTCTGTCTATCTATCTATCTGTCTGTCTGTCTGTCTGTCTGTCTGTCTGTCTATCGATCTGTCTGTCTGTCTGTCTGTCTCTGTCTATCTGTCCGTCTGTCTGTCTGTCTTTCTATCTATCTATCTGTCTGTCTGTCTGTCTGTCTGTCTCTGTCTATCTGTCTGTCTATACATCTATCTATCTATCTATCTATCTATCTATCTATCTATCTATCTATCTATCTATCTATCTATCGATCTATCGATCTGTCGGTCTGTCTATCTATCTATCTATCTATCTATCTATCTGTCTGTCTGTCTGTCTGTCTGTCTGTCTGTCTATCTATCTATCTATCTATCTATCTATCTATCTATCTGTCTGTCTGTCTGTCTGTCTGTCTGTCTGTCTGTCTGTCTGTCTGTCTGTCTGTCTGTCTGTCTGTCTGTCTGTCTGTCTGTCTGTCTGTCTGTCTGTCTGTCTGTCTGTCTGTCTGTCTATCTATCTATTGTTCTATTCTATCTATCTATCTATCTATCGATCTGTCTGTCTGTCTGTCTGTCTATACATCTATCTATCTATCTATCGATCTGTCGGTCTGTCGGTCTGTCTGTCTGTCTGTCTATCTATCTATCTATCTATCTATCTATCGATCTGTCTGTCTGTCTGTCTGTCTGTCTGTCTGTCGTCTATCTATCTATCCGTGTATCTGTGTATGAGTTAACTTATTTTCTCATGTTCTTAACTAACATTTATTTGTCTATCCATCTATCCAGCTATCTAGCCATTCATCCAACTAACTTATCTGTCCATCAGTTTATTTACATTTATTTTCTCCTGTTCCTAAATTACACTGATGTGGTCTTCCCAAATGACTAACAAAATAACCCAACTAACTTCTGTCTATTCATGTGGTTGGTTGGTTAGTTAAATTTAGTTATTTTATTTCCTCATATTTATCAGGTTTCTAACTAAAATTTATGTGAGCATCTGTCTGTCCTACTAACTTGTTTCTGTCCATCTATTTACTTAGATCAGTTTAGTCTCCTCATTTTCTCATTTTCTGTTCCTGGCAAACATGTCTAGTCATTCATTCAATCATTCATCTGTCCAACCTGTTTTCTGTCACCTTATTTCCTAATGTTTGTTCCTAATCCTAACATTTGATATGGCTATCCATCTATTGAACTAACCATGCAACTAACTAATTTCTCTCTAGTCTAGTTGGTAAGTTAAGTTACAATTTAGTTAGCTTATTTTCTCCTATTCTGAACTAACAACTATACATTTATATATACTTATAGTTCCTAACTAACTAACCAATCAACCAACTAACTTGCATCTAGTTTGATAGTTTAGTACATTTACTTTACCTTATACTTTCTTCGGTTTATCCTGTTCCTTACTAACATCTTCGTACCTATCCAACTAACTAATCAAACAACTAACTTGATGATTATTTCAGTTCAGTTCCTATAATTTGTTCCTGTTCCTAACTAACATGAGTGTCCATCCAATCATCTAACCATTGAACCCCCCTGTTCTTAACTAACACTTATATGTCTATCTGTCTGTTGAACTAAACAATCAACCAAATAACTTCTGTCTGTCCATCTAGTTGGTTAGTTCAGTTAAGGAACATTATTTTCTTATGTTCATCCTGTTCCTAACCAACTACTTCATCCATCTGGTTCATCATTTCTGCTCAGTTCAGTTCAGTTCAGTTACCATTAATTAAAGTTAGTTTACCTTACGTTTACCTTACTTTCTCCTATTTATCCTGTTCTTAACGAACATCTTTATGTCTAGCCATCTAACGAATTAACTAACTAAATATATCCATCAAGTTGGTTAGTTCAGTTTAGTTACCTTATTATGTCCTGTTCTTAACTAACATCTGTATAGGTATATCTATCTTGCTAACTAACTAACTAACCGACCAACCAACTAACTCAAACCTTCTAGTTGGTTAGTTTACTTCACATTTACCTTACTTTCTCCTGTTTATCCTGTTCTTAACTAACATCTTTGTCTATCCATCTAACTAATTAAACAACTAAATTTATTCATCTAGTTGGTTAGTTCAGTTCAGTTTATAACAAACATCTATCTAACCATTGAACCAACTAACTTCTATCTGTCCATATAGTTGGTTAGTTTAGTTACCTTATTTTCTCCTGTTCTTTACTAACATCTGTATAGGTATATCTATCTTTCTATCTAACTAGCTAACTAGCCGACCGACCAACTAACTAACTTAAACTTCTAGTTGGTTAGTTTACCTTACATTTACCTTACTTTCTCCTGTTTGTCCTGTTCCTAACTCTTTATGTCTATCCATCTAACTTATTTACCAACTAAATTTATCCATCCAATTGGTTAGTTCAGTTCCTAACAAACATCTATCTAACCATTGAACCAACTAACTTCTATCTGTCCATCTAGCTGGTTATTTCAGTTTAGTCCCCTTATTTTTCCTGTTTTGCAAAGCCACCAGGAGGCTCGCAGAATAGAAAACAAGGGTCTGTAAAGAACATGAGATGTAACTTTGCACCGTGTGCTGTCTGTCACGGCCTCAGTTCACCATATGGCCTCATGTGTGTGATCCTGCTGTAGTGTGGACTCTGAAAGACAGACCTCTCAGATGCCAAATGACCCATAAACCTTCGGCTCCCACATTGGATCTGTGACAGGGAACGTGTCTGGAGGTGCTTTTGGCCTGTTAGACGTGCTCTGTTCGAGAAAAAGACAAGTGTGAGAGAGAAGCAGAGGTCCCACGGTTCAGGTTACAGTTCTGGCTACACGAGAGGTCGAGAGACAGTTACAGGGAGATAGGCTCACAGTGAGAGCGAGGAGGGCTGTCAGGGGAAATTGGCTGCCAGGCTGCTTGATTTGTGTCTCTGCTCGGCTCCTGCCAGCACAATAACCTCCCAGCATTCCTCTCATTCCTCTTCACTTCCAGTGTCCTCTCTCACACACACACACACACACACACACACACGTATCCATACCTCCAGCTGTCGCTAAGTTTCACACTTAAAACACAGGACAGAATGAATGAATAGATGTGCAGGTTTACAGTAGAGAGAGCGGCTGAATTATCAAAAGGGCTTCAGATAGATAACTTGATAGGAAAGACTCATCAAATCAAATTAGCGTTGATTTGTATTTTAGAAAATATATATTTTTTATTCCATACTTTGTCTTTAAAGCTATTTTAAATGATAAATAAAACATGCAATTAATATTTAATACACATTTCTGTTCTAATTATTCAGTGTTATTTCAAAAGAAAACGCGTTTGTCGTCTGTCTTTTGATTTCACATCTGAAATTACTTTCAATTAATCAAATTGAATCAAATTACTTATTTGGTTGATGTCACATGCACATCTGTGGGTTGTAGTTTAATATCTATGTTAACCAATAGACATTTAATTTGTATATAATTGCATATAATTTCAGAGTCCAGAATCCCTTTTCATGAAATATCCAGTTTGATTCAGGAATGCATTGCATTGTGAGAGTTAAGTGGGTTGCAAATGGCATTTTTTTCTGCATTATTGATTGACATTATTGAATGTAATTGCAAAAATAATGTTACAATTTTGGCTTCCACTTTGTCAATATAGTGCTTTTGACAAATTTCCTTTTTCTAATCATCATGACAACATCATGTAATCATTGCTTTAATATGTTCACTGTTTCTGCTTAAATGAAAGCGTGACATTAACTAACTGCATGATTTGTATAATCTGTATGAACTGTACATTTCTGCCATGTGGACAGAACTTGGATAAACACTCCTAACTGTAATGTAGAAACATTTAAAACACATTGTTTTATAGCAGCTTTACAGAAAAAGAAAATGAAACTTTCAATTAATGTTCATGCATCATAATTAGTGTTTTATCACTTTTCTCCTTTTAATTACTTTAATATTAATATAGATGCCATTAATTCCATGGAGTGCGATGAGCCCATGGCTCACTCTACGAGCTCCGCCTCCAGTCTGAATAGCCACGCCCCCTCCGAAAGCAACCAATCATAGGGAGTTTGGTGGGAGGAGCATCAGAAGGTCATGGCATTAGAGCAATTATGTGGAGTTGACCAGGGCCACATGAGGTCACTGCGTCTCTTCTTCAGGTCAGACGAGATCCTAAGAGTTTAGAATTTATTTTAATATCCATATATTTTGACATATTTATTATTATTATTATTCTTAAAATCATTCCTCTTTATCTGTGCTTTTTGAAACTTATGTCACCCTATTTGAATAGCCTCTGGCTTTTATTATATTTTTTTTAAGTCTTTGTTTTATGAAAAACCTCATAATTAATTCACCCCCTTGGATTGCATTACTATTATCATTTTAGGGAATTGAGCTATAGCTGCAAGTTATTAATAATTATTCCTTAACCTCAGGCTGAAATTAAAATATTTATTTTTTATTAAAATTATTCCTTTTATGAAAAGGAAATACAATCCAACAAATGTCATTACCTGACAAAAAGTCAGTGTAAACAATAGAGAAAGCATCATAACTTACTCAAGGGACAGAAAGGACATCCTGGTCCTTTAGTGAACTGGCACGCACCACTGTTTATTTTCTCCTTGATCTCCAGGATGTGGTCTTGTGTCCAGACCAGACCAGCCTTGTGAAAGTGTTTATGTCTCATGTGTGTGCTCCAGCGATGAAGCCTGCACCTGTGGCCAGCAGAGAGAGCCAGTATAAGATCCTTCACTTCCACCACACGGAGCTGGATAAACTGACCGAGGTGTTTGAGCAGCTCAAAGACCAGGTCTGGAGAGTCTGACAAACATATCCTCAGTCCGACACATTTATATGCACACAGGGCACACATGCTCATATACACCAGTGCTCAAAAGTTTGGGGTCTGTACGATTTTTTTAAAATGTTTTTAATTAAAAATACAGTACAGACGGTAATATTGTGCAATATTATTATAATTTAAAATAACTTTATTTTAATGTATTTTAAGATACATTAAAGCATCATTACGCCAGTCTTCAGTGTCACATGATCCTTCAGAAATCAGTCTAATATGCCACTTAAGACATTTCTTATTATCATAAATGATGACAATGGATGTGCTGCTGGAAACTGTTTTTTTTTTTTAGAATTGATAAATAGAAAGTTCAAACAAAAAAATCTCTTGGCTTAAAAGAATCAGTTAAATATGGAATTTTTTTAATAAATTATTAAAATATTTTAAATCATATATGGTCCAACACATAATTCTTTTAATAAAATATCATTGTTTTATTGATTTTATAGGTAATTATTAGGATGTATAATAAATATTGGGTTCATGATTTTATTAATTACTAATATATTAATAATATTAATATTAATTAATAGAACTAGGGGCATAATGCATATTTACATTTTATTTTATACACATTTCCATATTATTAAGCATGCATAACCATATTTCCATCTTTTTACTGATGGAAAAAACGTTTTGTTTCTCTAGGATAACAGGAAAAAGGTTTGGGTCATTGTTTCAGAAAGTTACTAGGTTCCATTTAGAATCCTTGTTGTTGTATTTAATGTATCACCTTTAGTTAAAAGTGTGTTTCTATGTCTGTGTTATTCATGTCGACTGTATTTTTCTGTCCTGTATCAGGACCGCTCCAGGTGTCAGATGAGAAGTCATGTATGCAGTTTTCTATCCGTAGACCCTCGTTACCATCTGCCGAGATTATACTCTGCAAATAAAATAAGAAACATCAGTGCTAATCTTCTAAATGTCTTTCACATTTTAATGTTCCAGTCACTTCAATCTGACCAAAAATGCTAGTTAATGTTATTGCATCGGACTAAAACTTGCTGAATTTACCTCACACAGGGTATAACAACTACAAAAAATGATAGTTTTTGTACTTTGGGTTTTATTATATCATATTTATTTACTTATTTTATTTATTTATTACACTTTTTGTTACATTCCCGGTCAAAAAATGACTGGCATACATGCTTATAAATTATTAGAAAATATATATTTTATTGCCAAGTCTAATATTCAATCTTTTCCAAAACATTTTTTTTTCATGTCACATTAATGCACTTTATTCTGTACATATTATAATATAATTCTTGGTTGTAAAATTTAATTTAGTTGTATAGGTCTTAAACAAACAAGTTTTCATAATTTAACAGTTATCAAATAATTTGTTAATAATTTATTTATCAGTAAACAACGTGTTGTGGATAGTTTAAATGTGGTTGAATTACATTTAAATTGCATTATATTCTATAATCGGCCATATTGATGATCTGAAGGACTGACAATCAGTTCCTGTGTATGTTTTTGCATGTTTTTTGCCATGCGTAAACTACAATGATTTTATTATCATCTTAAAATGACAATGAAATCTGTGATTTGTCGTCTGTTTCACATTTCCACTAGTAATGTCATTGCTAAGATTGAAATGTTACTGAACTGCTATCTGTTCAAGCCCTGTAAACTGTATTTAATGTAAAACCTCATTGATGTATGCTTCAGTGTCTGCTAATGCTAATCTAGCAGAGCTGTGACTTATGTTTGCTACCTCTTACTTCTGATGATGCTGTGTTGAAATTAGTTGTCAGATTGCTCACCTGTGTTTGAATAGGCTGCTTGACATGAGCTGCTGTTGACTGAATGTGATATTTCTGGAGTCTGGAGCTGGAGGGCTGAGATGTAAACTGAGCTGAGATGAGCTGAGTGACACATCATGCTAGCTCATGCTAGCTCGATGCTAGCTCGATGGTGCTTGGCTTTGTGGTCGGAGACTCATTCAGAGCCTCAAGATCATAATATAAAAATCAGCGTAGCAGTGGCCAAGTACACTTTTAACCATTTTAACCTCTTGCTGTTGTTTTCAGTCATATCTCTGCTGCTATAAAAACATCTGGCTGAGTCAGTTTTGTTATTTCAACCACCAGAATGGTGCAAATGTGTCTTGGGAACAAATGTCATTGCATGAGGATTAGACAGTGATTATACCTTGCATGGCTGTAGTGTGTAAGTCTTTATACCCACTGTGAGTCTCTGAAGGACTTTCTAGCAGCTGAGTCATAACCAATCAATAAATGAGTGCAGATATATGCACTCTGTGGCTTAATGAGTTTCTGAGGAAATAATTAAGTTCATCAATTAAATCGTTGTCAGATCATTGACAGAACATTTGCGTTTCAGATTTGAGCACATTGTCATTCTTTATCTCTAATGCCACTGCAGTGCACATTATTGTATAGATTTTTTAAACTCTTTTCAAATAAAAAATAAAAAAAGTAAAATAACATTAATTTTTTTTTATCTATAAGTAGATCACAAAATTGACACAAAACCTCATATTTATAAGGTACAGATAAATTATTATTATTAACAATTGTTATTTATTATTATTAACATATTACAGTTAATTTCTATTTCTGCACTGGTGTAATTTAGCTCTTTATAGAGAGAGAGGAAGAGTTATGGATTTTACCCCAGTGAAGAAATTAAATTACAAAAAAAATATATATATATTTTAGAAATGTAACATTTGGAAATATTTACATAACAAAAAGTAGTTAAAAGGTACACATGTATAGTATTTCATAGTAGTTCTTATTTAGACAAAGCATTACATTAGTTAAGGTCTTTTATTACTTTAATGTACAAACTATATTGGGGAAGTGTGTGTGTGTGTGTGTGTGTGTGTGTGTGTGTGTGTGTGTGTGTGTGTGTGTGTGTGTGTATTTCAATATAAACTTGTAAAAGTATGTCGAGTATTCCAGTGGATGAATGTTTTTTTATGGGTGTAATGTGACCACTCTTATTCTCTTGCAGTGATTATTTTTGGTGGTGTTTTAATAATGAATATGTTGATGGTGTTTGTGTGTGTGAAGGGTGTTGCTGAGCAGCGAGAGTCCAGAGACGGAGTCAGAGAGCGATGTGGGAATAGTTGACACAAACACAAGTCTCCAAACACTTGAAGTTGCATCAGGTCTGGCATCAGTTCCAGCCAAACAAACAGTGCTAATGAAATCCCACCTGCTTGTTATGAGAATCTGTTCTCTACAGCCAGCTTCACCTTCGACTTCATCTTCTGGTCTCTTCTCTTCGTTCTGGTCTTTTCTTTCCCCTGATTTCCTTTTTTTCTTCCACTTAGTCGTTTCCTTTTTTCTAGTTTTGTCATTTTCTCTGTTTCTTTTTTTGGTCTTTTTTATGCCTTTTTGTTTTTTTAGTTCTGTTCTCTTTTCTGCTCTTCTGCATTTTGTTCAGTTTATTTATGTATGTGCTGCTTGTCTAAACTCCTCATAACTGAAGAGAGAAAATATTCACTGACACTCCACCAGAAATATTCCTTTCGTCCCATAGAAATATTATATTATATTATATTATATTATATTATATTATATTATATTATATTATATTATATTATATTATATTATATTATATTATATTATTAATAGCAATTGATGATAATAATAATAATTTGTTCATTTACAAATATTAAATTAATGAATTATTTTTATTAATATCATGTCAATTAAAATGTATATTAATACATAAATAATAATAGTTATGTTGTTGTAAATATTACCTTTATTTATAAAGTAATAATATTTTATTATCTAATTTAATTGACATTCATACATGTAATGCAGCTATGTAATAAATCTGTGCCATTCTGTTAATAACACATAACATGAACTCATTCAGCACGTGTTTGTTTTACATGATGAATTATTTGAATAAGTTACAGTTGTCCATTTCTGTCCCAGACGTGGGCTTCTGTCAGGGCATGTCTGACCTGCTGGCTCCTCTTCTGACTGAGATCCAGGACGAGAGCGACACGTTCTGGTGCTTCACGAGTCTCATGTAGAAACAGCATCTTCATCAGCTCTCCTCCAGACGAGGATATGAAGAGGCAGCTGGTGACAAGAGCCCAGTCTATGGATAATTCACACCTTGCCTGAGCTCCTGCGGCTCTTCTGCATGAGGTATTCATTTATCATGTTTTATTTGAGATCCCCATATACTGATATTGTTGCCATATAAAGCTTTTTACATAAAACAGATATTTCTTGGCATGTTTTATACAAATACAGAAATGTATCCTCATCTATAACTGTCAATAACTGACATGATTTGTAAGTTAGGCTATTGATAAAATTTTGCCGTGTAAATGTTCTCACTGGCCCACCACACACAAATATATTAAATTAAATTAAATTAAATTAAATTAAATTAAATTTAATTTAATTTAATTTAATTTAATTTAATATATATATATATATATATATATATATATATATATATATATATATATATATATATATATATATATATATATATATTAGCAATGTGTTTTATTTATTATATCAGGTATGACATATTTACTGTATATTAAATATATTTAGTAACATGTATTCAAATAAACATATTTTTCAAAAAGAGCTATTAGATTTTTAATTTGCAGTAATAGCTATAGTATAAATAATAATGTAATCAATTACAGCTTTGTTCATAAACACTTTTGCTTCAAAATAATGGCATATGATGCAGAACACTGAAGATGCACTCTTTCAACGAATTCTGGTTACCATACGTTTTAGTGTTTCTTGAACAGTGGAGATCAAAATTACTGATTAATTACCGAATCATTTTTTTTTCTGAAATATTGTTAATCTTCATCGCTCCAAATTCGAAGGAATATTAGCTGTGGGTGTCTGAAAGTAGTCTCTAATTTGAGTTATTTTTCAAAAATCTTATTACTGTGCTTCATCATAATTAATTTATGCCCTTCTACTCCTGTGGGTAACTTCAAACAGGACTCAGCAGTGACCTTGAAATGTAGGAAAGTGTAAGTTGTTCTCTAATGTTGATCTCAGCTGTATGTGAAGGTACTTTACATTCACTCTGATTCATCCAAATCAAATCTTGCATTAAAATGTGCATACAGATATTCCTGTAAAGCCTTCATAGCTTAAATGTTGTGTGCTTTTGTGTTAATTTTGTTTTTTCCTTTTAAAAGAAAGGAAGCTAACTATATATAACTGCAGAAATGTATTTCTCTTTTTGACTTCCTTATTCATTTTGACTTATTTATGGTTCTTACTATAAAAATTCAAGGTTTTTTTTTTGGGGGGGGGGGGGGGGTCAAAATTCAAGCTGATACATAATGTATAATTCTTTGAAGCCAAGACTAAGTTGTTCCTGAAATGCTCTTTCGCTGGATAGACGCTAATTCTTCCCCTTCAGATAAACGAATGGGTGTCTGTATCACTTTAAGGATCGGCAGAGTGTCTAATGAAGATGAGATGCTAATTATCAGGGTTCCACAGAGTCTATTTGCATGGTAATAACAAGGTGATTTTGGGGCGCAAAGTGGTTTGTCTCCTGGTTGCCCCCTCATTTGCATATCAGCATTTACTGCTTTTTAATTGGCTCTATATGCATTTAGCCTTCGCAATTGGTCTCACTTATACAGTCTACAGTGCTGGGTCATGTTTTTACTTCCACCTGTTCCTGTGTGATGATGTGACAGAGCAGCAGCTCGCTACAGACCAGATGCTGCTGCACTTCCGTAACCTCTCCATGCACATGAATGGAGAGCTGGTGCCGAGGAAGGTATGAGCACACGCACACACACACACACACACAAACACACACACACACACGTGCTCATGGTTATGTATGCTGTGTCTTTGTGTCATGCAGAAGCGATCCATCTCTCTAGCGCTGCATACAAAACATATTTTTCTAACCGCAACAAAAGCTAGTATGCCAAACATGCTGTCATCTCTGGAGAAATATTTCTCTAAATCAAAATTGTACAGTAGAGATTATGTTATAAGCAGTCATCTGTTGTGGTCATTCTGACATCATAGTCCTAATTTTAACAAACACTGGGTTGAGCAACTGATAATATGTTTTGAGAAATAAACTGTCTTCTTCAGTGGAACACAAAAAGTGAATTTTGGAAAAATATTCTGGGTACTGTTTTCAAGACTCAGTGTTTAGTAATTATGTATTTGTTTATTCATTCATTTATATTCATGTATTTATCGATTGATCGTCCATATTTGTATTTTATATTTCATGTTCATTGTGGGGTTTAGTTTGAAAAGCATTAATCATCTTTGTGAGGAATCTTTCCTGAATATAAAATATTGGCTTATAATAATATAAAGTTAATGAGAACTGTCAATGTGACTCTACAAAAAGGATTTTTATTATTTAGTCATTTTTACACAATGCATACACATTTTGTGAGTACATGCATTTCCTGGGAATCAAACCCATGACCTATTACTACTATTCTCTCCTGTTTTAGCTACAGGAATGCTTTTGGTAAATACTGAAAAAGCTTAATATGAATTACAATATCAAATATTTTTTCATCATATTTGCCCATTAATATTATATATATTTTTTTCAAATCTCTCTCTCTCTCTCTTATTGTCTTTAATCCTAAGCCTGCTCTATCAGTTCCGCCTTCTTCCCAGAATTCCTTGCAGATTACATGACCTGTGTAAACTGTGTGGGTCCGGAATGTGGGATAGCCGTTGCATCCCGGCCATAGAATGTTCCGGAGAGCATCCCGACTCAGAGCTGCCCCTATAGAGACACACTGCCAGTCCCGAGAGCCCACCCTTACCCAGCCCCAACCAGCCCAACGAGGGCACGAGGGGCTCCAAGACACGAGACATTTCCATTTTCCACAAACACACCTCAGGAACGCCGTTACCCACAAGACTTAGCCTCTGAGATGCATTTTAGGTCTCCATTGTGTTGTACTCAACATCTGGTATGAAACACTGCCTTGTGCATAAATGGTTCCAATGTTGACAACCTCTTTTGGAGGTTGAGGAGTTTCATCAACTTGTGTTTCATCAATAATTCACCAGTACAATTATCACAAACAATTAAGACTAAGTCTGCATCCATCTTTCATTAAGGCATATCTTGTTGACTGACATCTCAGAATATTTTTGTCATTTTTTTATATCAACAATGTATGCATGTGTTAATGCTTTTGTGTGTGGTTTGTTACCACAGTTGAAGGACATTTGTGTTTATTGTGTTTAGTTTGGGTTTGATTGCATATATTTGTTCCTTTTTTTGTGCAACAGTCGGCCAAATATGAAGTGGGATACTGTTATCAGTGGCTATCTGACATCAAAACATTGTTTTATGATCATCTATGCCTTTCATTTCCTCACAATAAATATTATGATACTGTATATATAGATGGGAGAAGATCATCTTATCATGAGTCCTAGAAGATCTTGAATTAAATGTAAAATCAAAATTGATGCTATTGTTTTACAGAAAATAAAGTTTTACAGAGTTTATTATTTTCAAATGAGGTAAGTACATTAGAACGTCAATAAATTAACCAACTGAGCATTAATATAAAAACCTGTCTGTTTTTTGTTGTGAAATATTGTGTTCGTGTAGATGTGGTAAACCCTCAGCTACAGCAGAAGGTCTTAATCTTCTTCTCCAGAACAGAATGAGCTTAAAAACCAAAAACCCAAGAGGGAGTTTGTTTTTAATTAGTTTATCTGGCGGCTGAATGGTTGACAGAGAGCGCGCGCTCTCAGAGATTAGACACCGTGCTTGAGTGCGCGTGAACGTGAAGGTGCCTGGCGTCTTCGCTGATCCCCAGAGCCTCTTTAAAAAGCAGATATCGGCAAATTGCTGTCAAAAGGTAACATTAGACTCTCAAGATGCAGTCTCCGTCAATGACGGGCATTATGGCTTTTGCTTAGCCTCTGGGCAATCGGGCCGCTCCTCTCACGTGGGAATCTAAAGAGAATAACGGGATGATGACATGCTTGAGAAATAATTAGAGGACCTGCATGAGGGTGCTGCTGAGACACTTTCAATTCACGTTATCTGCCTGCTGCTTTACGGTGATGTTTTTGTGCATCAAAGCTGTTGTTAATTACGCGGTGGTTTTATATTTACTGTTAGTCTAATGTCAGGGGCAGTACTTGCTCCCTCATCTACTGTTTTAGCAACACCAATTGACGAAAATATAGGATGTTTGCTTGCTCGGGTCAATTATGCAGAGTCTTATTGTTATCGAAGCACACATAACTCGTTTTTGCATTTAAAAGCGCGACTCAAAAGGCTGTGGAGTGGGGAAAAGAGGAGACACACCATTAGTGTATTATATATAGGCTAATTTCACATTTAATTGCTCATCAAGATTTATCTGGCATAGCCCTATGCAGCACTCAGGCGCTTCGGTGTGAGAATCAAGCACAACGCTTGAACACTTGTCTGTGTGTCCTGGTCAAACCTCTGGTGCGACAAGACAAAAACAGTAAAACCCATTATAAACCAGGCATCTGTTGCATCCAATGAGGACATAATTACTGATTATAATGACTGATCCATAAAACCAAGTATGAATTTCTGATCAGAGAATTGATAAACAATAAGCACTGCTCTACACAGCTTAAAACTCACTTTTGAATCATCAGTGGCAAATCCTTTACATATGTAAAAGTACTTACAGACTGTGAGTCCGAACAGCCGGCATTGTAGTCCTCTCTTCCAGGATCAGGAAACAGTCCTCCATAAAAACTCATCTGAATATTTGGGTTAACCACTGATTTCTAGTCATGTCCTCTTTTGGAAGACCAAAAATTTTTTTTGCGCTTTCACATTGAAAGAAGTTATGCCTTTTGCCCATTTGGGTGCTGTTATGTAAATCTTCCCACAAAGTGTGTTTAAACGAGGCATTTCAGGGTTGTGTGTACGAGAATATTTCTTTGGGTTTGAGATTTTAGTCTTTGCAACTCTAGGGATCTTATCTATTCACCAACAGCTTGTAACACTCCAAAAAGAAAGGAAAACTTAAGACTGCATCATATGACCCCTTTAACATGACAGCGGCTCTTGGGGATTTCAAAACAAAGTTCCAAAAGTGCACGTTTTTGAAAACAATACACCAATATCTTCTCCGTGTAAACTTTTGAATTTATGGAAACAGTGATGTCATGCGCATGCGTATATCATGTTTGCTTGGTGTTTCCATCGAAGGACACACTTGTGACCATGGACTACAAAACCAGTCCTGTGTCAATTGTTTTTTTTCGTCAATTTGTCATAAACATAATATGTTGATAATGATTTCTTTTTTTGTGTGTGATTTACCCACCATAATGACATCATAGATAAGACAGCATTTTATAATCTTGTTTGTTGTGGAAAATTATTTTCCTTAAAGCAGTTTATTCATGTTTGTTTCCTTGTTGTTTCCCTTCACAGAAAGAAGATTAGATCATAGTCCGTGTGATCATGAAAGCCTAGATCAGAAGCAATATTGTGGGTTGGTTTGCTGTTTTCTGATGCAGGCAGTTTTGCAAAAGCAGTAAATTAGCTTGCATCATCAGTTTTTTCATTGACGTGCAAAAACGTCACATAATGGCAATCTGGCTCTCACTCGCTCGAATGCCCACATAAAAGCAAACACTTACCCGCCTAAAAGAGCTTATATGTGCATTTAACCAATGGACTGTTAAAAATACAGGTCTGAGGTTTGGGAAAAGCTTTCATTTCCTTTGGCTTTCCATAATGGAAGTCAAGAATACCTTTTCTATTTCCTGTGAGCGAGCTATTTCTGGAAAGCTAAATCTGATAAAAAAAAAACATGATGCAGGTAACAACATGAAGATATCATGAGCCATTTCAAATCCGTCCTTAATTTTATTCCTAGAAGTATCAGGTTGCTTTTATTAAATTAAACCTGTGTAATTTTAACATTACTCCTTTAATATTGTATTTGGCATGGATTATCACAAAAAGCTTTTTTGAAAAAAATGTCAGGCCTTATGAAAGTGGATTTTAATGTGTATGTGAAGTGCTTGAAGTGCTTGGTTTTTAGCACATGAAGCTAAACTAAATGAAAAAGAAAGGTTTTCTTGGAAATTAGGTCAACTAAAATAAGTTGAAAATGATGTGTATTAATACAAATGAATTTGTGCGTAATCAGTATAGATTCATCACAACTTGCTCTTAAACATCAAAAACAGAAAACAAACTCACTATGTCACGTTAGAGGATTTGAAAAGAATACATTAAAAAATTCAACAGTGCAGGCGTTGAAATAAATCCTGAGCATTCATGAATTTCAATAAACAAGCATTAAGCCTCAACAGCAGAGAGACGTATCAAATGGTTATGAGACTGAAGCTGGAGAATGTTCCCAGTGGTCCTGGTGTGTTTCCAGCTAGTTATTTCCTTGGCGACGGATTCCAGGGAGCTAGTTTGAACTCCCCGATCAACTCAAGTCAGATAAACAAGAGCACTTGAGCGGTTAAAGTCCCCTGTAAATGCCCAGACACACCCAAACATATCCTCTCTTCTTGTTTTTAAATAGTTGTTATGATTGCACAGCAGTATTTCCCTGAATTTCTCCACTGAAACCAATTGATGAAAAAATTAACAAATGGAAAATGTTTGACTAAATAATCTCAATGTTCCAGTTGAATGTTATTAATTGTTCTTCTGACCTTTCATAACCCTTCTTCTTCACCTCTTCGCTCAATCCGAACCCCTTTTGGTATTGACTGATCAGATCCGGATCAGCTATTTTTATTTATTAAATTATAGGACTTTGGCAGCAATTATGGCTCGAATTCATATATCTGATTTAAACAAGTAGATTTGTGCTGTTTATCAATGCTATTTTGTCAGGTTGGATTTATATGTTTTAGGTCTTTCACATATGCTATACAGGCAATCACAACTAATGTGTTCTGGAGAGAAGAGGTTTTCTCTGTTTTTGCTTAGCGTGATAATGAATCATAGGCACAGATGTTATCAAGGATTATTCACTGAACCCTTGCACAGATCTCTGTAGGAAACCCGCCCACACAAGGGATAGAAGGAACCATGTCGATTTATTTATTTAATTTTTAGCTTATTCTGTCCTACTACCAAAAATTTAGTAAAATGCCAATAATGTGCTAATACAATCCATGACTTCACTGGAACTCTGAATGGGTAATTCTCAGGAAATGGAATGGTTTGTGCAAGTAAACTATTATTTTAATAGTTTCTTGTGAAAAGGTTACTTCCAATTTTGTCATGGCCAAAATACATCACAAATACATATTTTTCCATATAAATTTTTAAACTGTAACACCCAATTTTGCAAATTGCCTTCAGGTATTTATTCTTAACACCAATGTAAATCATAAAGCACTATAACTTAATAATTTTTTGGGGGGGATTTATAATTATAGTGGGATTATATTATATTTAATTTCCAGCGTGCCTAGTAATAAATCACACTCCTATAACTGAAACAAATATTAATAGCCAAGGACATTTCTCTTTTAGAATATTTCATGTCACTCCGGTTATATTCTGAATTTTTTAGGTTATAAACAAGTTTAGACAATGAAATAGGGAAATTCTTGGAAGTACAAAGAAAAACAGTTTCAACCATGTGGTCAAAATTTGACATGATGTCACTGTCGTGTAAAAGTCACTGTTGATTTTAAATATGGTGTCAAGTACACAAAACAGAAAGTTGAACAGAAAGTACAGACACAAAATGTTCAAATTTTTTGTCTTTACTTATGTGGTATTTGCATGATGGTAATGGGAGTAGTTTCATTCATATACCTACTGTTTATATATAAATGGCATTGACCTGGTTCTATGAGTCATAATCCTCTGTAGTCATGACGGGGGTTTCTGCCGTAATAAGAGCCTCTCACAGGGAATCCTTTCTGTAGGAAAAATACCTCCACTCAGAGTCCCCCTGTCCTCTCTGTCTGGAACAAGTCTGAAATCCCTCTGTCAGATAGGATGCCAACCACTCGTGAATGTAATGCTGTGCCAGTGTAAAGCAGAGCAGGATCATGAAAACCCCTTCAGAGGGACGTGACTATGACTGTAGGTGTTTTGGGGGGCTGATACAGTGGAAATCTGAGGTAAAATAAGTGAGAAGTCACTGTATGAGTTGGTATTCACTGCGTGGAGCAGTGTTTAGCTGTATTTGAGAAAATCAAACATGTCTTTTGTTTTATCCAGTACTAGGGAATGACATAGATTTTTTATTCATCATATACATGTTTATAAAGAGCATATATAATCAGCAGTGAAATGTGAGCACAACTAAAAGTAGCCTACAGATTTGTCTACTTTGTGTACTAACAAACTACTACTTTCAATGATTTTAACAGTGAATTGGTTTGTCCTAAATGGCTATTTCATGCTTGTACACTATGTCGTGCTGAAAATTTTGAATAGTTTTACTGGATGTGTTCATCCCAAACTATTCTTGTTCTATTTTATCAAGTGCTGGACACTACAAATTATTTTGCTAAATCCATTCGATTGTCTATAAATTGTGTATATAACCATGGTTCCCCCGAGGGAACGAGATGCTGTGTCTGAACGCTTTGGGAACACCTCTGCGTGACCACGTTCTGAATAGTGTGAAATCAGCTTCTGATTAGTGAAGGAAATTATTGCAGGGATGCAGGAAGTATGGCAATGTGACGCAGCATCTCGTTTCCTCTGGTGGACATGGTTACATATATAACTTAGAGACATTCCCCTTAAGGAATTCATGCTGAGTCAGAATGTTTTTGGAACGAGAATACTCACTCCACCACGCTTGCATATCCCTGCCTAGTGTGGAAAACTACACAACTAGGACGAGAGAACAGAGGAGCCAGGCATGGCTCCCATGTCAAGCTTGTCAAACCTGACAAATATAAGCAGGGTGGACCAGCCCACAGCATTACAGATGTTGTGCATAGACACTCCAGAGAGAAAGGACTTGGAGGCCGAAACACTTCTAGTTGAGTGCGCTCTGACTCCAAAAGGTGAAGGGAGGTCAGAAGATTCATAGGCCAAAGATATTGCATCCACAACACACCAACTTAAAGTCTGCTTGGTCACCTGGAGACATCTCTTGGGCGAACCAAATTAAACAAATAATTGGTCAGATTTTCTCCACAGGGAGGCTCTGTGGACATAAGTATCCAGCACTAAAGGGAGGAAAAAAGAAAGCCTGCAGCATAACTGTCCATGCAATTAGTGAAAGTGAAAGTGCATGTCATAACTTTCGCCAAGTATGGTAACCAGTACTCTGAATTGGTGCTCTGCATTTAACCCATGTAAGTGATAAGTTAACACACACCCAGAGCAGTGGGCAGCTATCTCCAGCGCCCGGGGAGCAACTGGGGGTTCAGCACTTCAGCCATGGGTATTGAGGGTGAAAGAGAGCGCTGTTCATTAACTCCCCTTCACCTACAACTGCCAGCACATGTCAGCAACAAGACTCGAACCTGTGACCTTCGTGTTACAAGTCTAACTCTCTAACCATTAGCCCACAGCTACTCCCCTAATTTACTGTGGGAATTACTGTGGGAACCTTAGTCATATAACCTGGCCTAAGGTATAGGAATGCCTTAGCCATACCAGGCTCAATCTCCAGAAAGGAAGGGGCCACAGAGAGTGCCTGGAGCTCACCACCTCTCTTAAGGGAAGACATGGCCAGTAGGAAAGCAGCCTTAACTCTGAGGAACCTCTACTCCTCAAGGGGTTCAATGGGAGGCTTACAGAGAGCTTCTAAGTCCACGACCAAATCCCAGGATAGGAATCTAGAGTATGAAGGAGGCCTCAGCCTCAAGGCACCATGCAACACCAGCACTGAACCAACAGGGAAGTTGACTGGGTCCAGCTGACAGTTTCTGCACCAGGAAGTAAAAAGTTTCCATTTCAAGAAGAACAATTTCCTTGTGGAGGGAACTCTGCACTGGAACAAGGTCTCAACAACCTCAGTTGAGAGTCCGGAAGCTATGAGCTGTGGGCCACACCCACACTTTCCATAACTCCGGGCGGAAGTGAATGAAAGAGTTCCCCACCTGAGAGAGGAGCCCCCCAATATTGAGCTCTCTCCATGAGGGGAAGAAACTGATTCACGTTTTTTTGATCCCTGAGAGAGAGCACTAGATCTGGTCAGTGAGGGCAAAAAAGGGACAAGCCCGTCCATCTCCAACCCCTCCACCAGATCCATTTGTGATCCCCACAACGACTTCCACACTTTCTGCCTACCTCCTTGAAGACTGTCCGGTGCCCTCGTATACATAACGAGAGCCACTCGTAATATGGTCAGTCGTCCCCCTGGAGAGCTGACTGAGTGAGTTCCGCTCCCAGACAAGCAAAGGAAATTATGTGTGTAACTGCCCATAATGAAGCGCAGGCAGGAAGGAGCACACAATCTAAAATGTTGCTTGTCACTCTTCATAACACACATTATAAGAATGTGCACAACACACACACACACACACACTCTCTCTCTCTCAAGAGAGACAGAGACACAGAGTGCTTACTAAATAAGCAGATGCTAACAACGTTTCCACTGCACATGCTTTTAAGCTTCCTGGTCAATACGTCATCCCGCCCATGACATATTGCCATGCCATCCCAAAGTATACTTCACTTTTTATACATACACTAGAGTCAGTGTACAGTGCGTGTGATGCGAATAATAGTAAATCATAAATCAGTTCATCCAAAACTTCTCTTTCGTGTCAGATCTAATTTTTTTTCTAGTGAATGGCTTACTCCTCTCGCTCTCGTAAGAGCTGGAAGTGAATCAATTTGTCTTAAACAGTCCTCTCTCTGTACCAATGGAAAGTCCAACTTATTCTAGTTAATCGGTTCATTCAGACTGTTCTTGCAAATGAACAGATTCAAGAAAGAGTTGCCGACGTCCCTGCATGGCATTGTTCATCTTTTTTATAGCAAACATTTAAGTAATCTCGTCATTCATCAATGTCTTTGGCTCAGTCATATGAATTATAATTGCATTTAGAGAAAATGTATCAGTTTGCAAGAGTTTTCTCTGTAAAAGCGATACTTAAAGTTATGAATAGAAAATTAGCATCCCCAAATCCATCTATTGAAGCCTATCAAATTTCTTACATACTTACAAACTTGGTGTGATATTTTATTACCTAATGCACAGACAATCAGACATTTTAAGGGTGCAAATACATTTTCAGGCCACTGTACATACTGTATTGTTTGTATTTCAAGGTAAATTTCAAAATATACAGTTTACTTCATGGACATTAAACTATCTAAGATGTGTTTAGGATAGAGGACAGCATGAGACCACCACCTCTAATCAGACAAATGAGTCTGTTGACTGACTGATTCGGGATGGAGTTCAGAGTTGTTGGATGAGCTCTTCTGAGGAGAATGCGATGATCTTGGCAGAGCGTAAATGTTTTGATTGTTCCAGTTTCTGATTCAGCTTACTCAAAACATTGTAAAATCTGTACAGATTTGTCTCTAAGCCTTCCACGGCTGATTATTGTTCTTCCACTGAAAATCATTGCTCACATGGTCTCTCCAGGGAGCCAAAGTCTGCAAAGAGATCCACTAAAAAATGCCATCCTTTCCATGACGCAGCAAAGTGAATAATACATGCAAAATAAAGAGTTTACTGCAGTTCATGCCCTTTCTTGTCATCTGTTTCATTTCCTTCAGCAATGCAGTATTCATAGGATTAGTGTGTTTTATACACTTTGGGTGTGAAACTGATTCTGCATGTGCCATAAACGGGTTTGGTGTGCTCATTTCAACATTGGATTAGGAACTGTACTGTAAAAAAGAAAGTGTTTTCACAAATACATCTTTAGTTTAGCCTGTTTGATATTGTCTTTCAACTCAAGAAACTAATTCATCATAATTTCATTCATGCTTGTTTTAGTTTTTTAATATAGTCACTACAAGATGTGCTGCAATGCATGATAGAAGTTCAAAAAACCATAATAAAATTAGCTAAATTTTTAATTGCAACTCTGTAACTTGAAAAACAGTAAGTGGGATATTGTTGGTCCAAAATGTGTGTTATGTAGAGTCAGATCAATTGATATTTTCTTAGTCTGTGTGACTCTATAAGCCTAATATGTTGGATCAAATGTAATTGTAAGATCTGATGATTGACACTCACTTCATGTTGTGAAAACAGTCTTGGAAGAACAGATTAGTAGAACGATTTGTGGTTTCTGAAATGAAGCTGGGAAAAGCAATTGTTGCCACAATACAGACAGCTGAGCACACATGGCCGCCCTCCCCAGCGCTTGTTCCATTGTTTTTCAGTTCTGCCATCTCCAGAGACCTTCCTCGGTGCGATTAGTCTGCTTTATTTTCACATCTTTAATAAGTAGACCATGTTATGCCGGTATTTCAGTTGAAGTATTTTGAGCATGTTTTTCTTTTTTTCTTTCTTTTTCTCTCTCTTGCAAAAAAAAACTGTGTAGTTACAGTCAAAATAAATGATTTATGACTAGAATAATACATGAGAAGAATCATTTATTACATTTGTTATTACATTTGATACAGACATCTTAAAAAGTTCTACTTATGGAAAGATTACAATAAAAATATTTTTCTATCTAGGTCCCATTTTAGGAGCTAAAAATTCTAAAAATTGCTTATGTTCCAAACATCTTTTTATGCATTAAAGGGGCTTTTATTCATCCGTTCATTCACGTTTTTCCCTGCTTCATTGTTTTTCCTCTTTGTCTAGCCTTCAGAGCACTAAACAGATGCGGCGAGTTGATGACAACACCTGAATCTCACTGCTGATCATCTGATGAGGGGCTCTGGTATCCCAGCATCATGAGTCGTGACTTCAGGACTGCCACTGACCAGAAGTTCTCATATAGAGAATGTTTTCAGTCTCTTGGAATGCTGTCTGGAGTGTTTGGGATGTTTTACAGCACCATCATGTGCACCTGGTCTCGTTAAATGTTTCTTTGACCATTACACAGCCTTGAAAAGCAATTACCAGGAGTAATGATTCCCACGAGGATTAACACATGAAACAATCATTTGGTTCTTCCAGTGGTATGCTGTACTCCATTTAAGACTTTAAAAATATTTGTGCATGCTGATGTTGTGAATTATTAAATATTTGTGAATGTTTTCAGTGTCTCTTATGCTAAGGCTGCATTAATTTAAAGGAAAATATAGTAAAAATATATTGTGAAACATTATTGCAATTAAAATTAACTGAAAATGAAATGAAGCTGTGCCATGCCAGGAATAAATAACATTTGAATATATATTAAAATAGAAATCAGTCATTTTAAATTGTAAAAATGAAAACAAAAATGCATTATGTGTTTATACATACATCATATATATTTCCTTTATATATATTTAATTTTCATCATATATGACTCACCGGTAAAGCTGTAATGTGCAACTGTGAGTCAGTTATTCCAAAGTGAAACTCTGTTCTGTTGCAGTACACAATTGTTTGTTGCTTGTAAAGAACAGGTGTTGGATGGGACAGAAAGCAGGAAACACACTTCACTTTACATTCTCCACTCAAGGACATGCTGATAACGGCCCACAGCAAAGTGTGTGTGTGTGTGTGTGTCTCCAGCCTGCAGATGAGCATTTCCTCAGTCTCGCTAAAGCACTTATTTAGCCTAATGGTTTTAATTCGCTTGTAAATGAGCATCAGGTCTGCTGTAATGTCAAACACACAGTCACAAGGTGTGATTGACAGGCCTATTAACCCTTCACATGGCTTTTAACAGCATCCTCTCTTAATGCTTGACGTGTGTTATAAGGAGGTTTGATGTTCGTAAGGATTTTCCTGCGAAGTGTGTGTGAGGAAGAGAGAGAGTCGCTCTGCCATTAACCTGTACTTCTTCCTCATTAGTGCTGTATCTCTGTTGCCATGGTGGTCTATTACAGGGCTCAGATTAAAGCATCATTTGCATGTCAATTCGACTGTGTGTGTGTGTTTGTGTGTGTGATTAGGGGGTGGGTATTTCCAAGGGTAGAATTGGGGCAAAAGTAGCTTACAGTCTCAATGTTGTGTTAATATAAAACAACTGATAGAGAAGGCAATTTTGATAGCACAAACACCATAATTCTGAGGAATGAACTGTGAGGCCAAAGAAATGTCTGAATATTCTTGCTTTAGATGTCAAAACAGATGGCAACAAAAAGTTGGGGGGAAAAGGGAAGTGGTGCACCTGTGGTTTGTCCTCTATGGATCGAGAGCTGTGCGGTGGGCAGCTGGGCCCCTACATACAGCTGTTTGGCAGCTGCTTCCCTCTTGCATTTCTTTCATATTAATGTATGTTTGTGTTAGCGAGTGTGTGAGTGTGTTGGACATAATAATGTACTCTGGGAATAAGAGCACACACAGTCATTTCTTCAGCTGAAAACACATGCAAAAGCACAGCTTGCATTCACACAGTCATTGTGTTTAATATCAAGTTTAATTCACAAACCGTCTCGTTCCCAGAACAACTTACCCTTCATAAGTATGGAAATGCAGGACACTTGAAACATAAGTTCATGTGGAAAAACACAAACGTTAAAACTGCAGGTTTGTGGAGTGGATTGTATATTTTTACATATTGTATTTATTATTTTACTGTTGAGTTTATATATTTTTCATATTTACACACACACACACATATGTATGTGTATATACTATATATACACTGACCGGCCACTTTATACGTACACCTGTTCAGTTGCTTGGTAACACAAATTGCTAATCAGCCAATCACATGGCAGCAACTCAATGCATTTAGGCATCTAGATGTGGTGAAGACGACTTGCTGAAGTTCAAACCGAGCATCAGAACGGAGAAGAAAGGGGATTTTTGGTGGAGTATTTACAAAAACTGTTGATCTGCTGGGATTTTCACACACAACCATCTCTAGAGTTTACAGAGAATGGTCTGAAAAAGAGAAGATATCCAGTGAGAGGAAGATGTGTGGAAGAAAAAGCCTTGTTGAAGTCAGAGGTCAGAGGAGAATGGACAGACTGGTTCGAGATGATGATAGAAAGGCAACAGTAACTCAAATATCCACTCATTACAACCAAGATAAACAGAATATCATCTCTGAACACACAACACGTCAAACCCTGAAACAGATGAGCTACAGCAGCAGAAGACCACACCAGGTGTCGCTCCTGTCAGATAAGAACAGGAAACAGAGGATATAATTCACACAGGATCACCAGAGTTGAACAATAGAAGATTGGAGAAACATTGCCTGGTATGAACCTGGATTTCTGCTGCGACATTTAGATGTTAGGGTCAGAATTTGGTGTAAATAACATGAAAGCATGGATCCATCCTGCCTTGTCTCAATGGTTCAGGCTGGTGCTGGTGTAATGGTGTGGGGGATGTTTTCTTGGCACACTTTGGGTCCCTTAATACCAATTGAGAATCGTTTCAACACCACAGTCTACCTGAGTATTGTTTCAGACCATCTCCATCCCTTTATAACTACAGTGAACCCATCTTCTGATGACTACTTCCAGCAGGATAATGAACCATTTCACAAAGCTCAAATCATCTCAGACTGGTTTCTTGAACATGACAGAGTTCACTTTACTCAAATGGCCTCCACAGTCACCAGATTCACATCATGGATCTGCAGCCGACAAATCTGCAGCAACTGAGTGATGCTTTCATGTCAATATGGACCAAAATCTCTGAGGAATGTTTCCAACACCTTGTCGAATCTATACCATGAAGAATTAAGGCAGTTCTGAAGGTAAAAGGAGGTCCAACCGAGTACTAGCAAGGTGTACCGATATAATAAAGTGGACTTGAATAAATATAAATAAATGAATAAATGTAAAAGAGTGTTCATCATCAACATGCAGAAGAAGCACACACTTCTGCAGGAATGCCTCATGCGTCAGTCATCCTTTTGTTTGAAGAGAGGATTGTACTGCTGATGGATCTGAGCAGGATTAGAGGCTTCGGTGAGTCATGACGGTCAGGAGTGTTTGTGACTCATCTCCTGAAGGATAATGAACATCTCTCTACGCCTTGAGCCATGACACCCCCACCCCTCAAATTCCACAGTCCACCCTCACCGCCCTAACCTCACGCAGCCAGATCTTCATACTCACAATATCTGCCTCTTGCAGCGGGAGAGAAACATCATCAATGAATATTAATGACTCCGAGGTGGCAGCTGAGCACATCAATGCTACGTCAAAACCCCTTCTGATATGAACTGGAGAAAAGTGCAGAATCTTTCAGCAGCTTCCCAAATCTCATTCACTCTCACACATTTTAATGACGTAGCTACTGAGAAGAGACTGATCTCATCCTCATGTGTTTTTCTTTCTATTGCGTGCATATTCAGACTTCTTAGTCCTCAGCTGCACCTTGGTGACTTTTGAATTCACTGAAATGTTCAGCCATTTCTTTCCGAATGCAATTATGGCAATAAACGAAATGCACATTAAGAAAGTGCAAAAGTGCATTTACTTTCAATTCACACTGTAATTTTTATATTGACTTTACATGCCTGCAGTGACAGAGTGAATCAATAATACGTCTGTTTTGCCCGTCTTGATCAATAGTAATATAAGGCGTTATTATAGAAGACATTAATTCTGGTAGCTTCTACAGTGCTGCATACTAATCATGACCTCTCATTTTTGCTTCAGTTTCTGTCTAATCTTAGAAATGCAAGTATAAATAACAGATTATACAAATGATACATGCAATTGACAATTTGACAATGCTTGACAATGCTTTCAAAAAAAATAGTATGCAGGCAAGTACTGTACAGTATATAGCATGAATATGAATTCAGCTCAAATGTGGTTATATCAGGTAACAGGCAGACATACAAATGACAGACAGACAGACAGACAGACAGACAGACGGGGAGCCTCTGCACTGCAGTCGTGATTGTTTTGTGCAGCAGATATTTTTGAAACCCCTGTACTGCTCTGCGTCAGTGCCGTTTGTGAGCATGTGCCCTCCTCCCGTGTCCAGGAAAAGCAAGAAAAGCTCAAGAGTGAAGGTTTTGTAAACATTGACTTATTCTCCTTCACTTTGTGTATCTTGTAGAATAGCAGGGAATTCACGTGGCCTGAAGGCAATAAGGTATCTTGTTGACTTTGAACGATGTCACTTGAAGATGAAACTGTGCCAAGGGGAATTTTTTTAAATTAAAAATAATAATAACAAAACAAAAAAATATTGCATGCATATATACAGTATATGTAGTCTTAGTACACAACAGTAATAAGCTTAATATAAAATCTGCATTGCATTGTATCAAAGCAAACACAACCCCTCAACAGCAGCAAACCCGAACACCTGTGTCCATGTTTTCCAGAGGCATTCATGCTGTAATTGAGCTGTGCTTGTAAACTTCTTCTGTCTCGTATTGATTTATGGCAGACAGCTATTGTGACCCTCACTGCAATTTAGCAAATAACATGCATACAGGACATTTGTGCTGGGAAATAATACTTGAAACATCACAAAGCATCTATTTTAAAGAAAATAAATATACAGTTTTTTTGTTGTTTGACTCTGTTTGTCTTGATACACCACATCGGCTGGATGATTTGAATACAAGCTTATTGATTTACCATTATCTTCAATGGGAATGAAAAATCCATGGCTTTCTCTTTAAATAACCATCAAATGTGCTCAAGCAAATGTGCAGAGGGAATTACAGTGGACATGACATGTGATAGTGTTATCCAGTGTGAAAAACAAGATTTGGCCTTTGTAACTATTTGCTTACTTTTGAATACATTTTCTTATTTTCTAATGTAGTATTTTCTTTGGATGCTATTTGTGAGTGGCTTATGCGTCTAATCAAAGAAGTGATTAAAATGCATGTAAAAGGTATTCATTATTATACGTGTTCACTCAAAAAAAGGCCTAAATCCAAGAATTATGTATTTGAATTGCATTTAAAATTTACATCCATCTCAATTATTTCGTTTTAACTCAAACTTAAACTTCATTCATCAATGAAGCAGATGGGATTTCTGCACTCAAAAAAGGCATATTTTATTATTAAATATTTGCATAATTTTTTAAGTGACGTGACATTCAGCCAAGTATGGTGACCCATACTCAGAATTCGTGCTCTGCATTTGACCCATCCAAAGTGCACACACACAGAGCAGTGAACACACACACACACACCCAGAGCAGTGGGCAGCCATTTAATTTATTTTATTTAAGTCATATTCTTAAAATGCATTTATTAAAATGTATAGAATCAGCAAAAAATCTATTCATTGTGAAAACAGTTCCATTAATTTAGTTAAAAAGTATGAATGGTAAATATATGGCTAATCGTCAAACAGACAGTATCCGATAAAATATATGAGATTAAAAGAAAGTGGATTTGATAAATATACTGTATGAATCCAATTATTGTGTATTTAAAACATTTCTTAAAAATCTTACCTGTTTCATTTATGTATGATTGACAAATATGCATCATATTAAAGTAATAGTCGCAAAAATGAAAATCTGCTGGAAGTCATCTAAACAGATGAGAAATTTAGCATTACATGACCTGCTCAACAATGGATCCTCTGCAGTGAATGGGTGCCGTCAGAACGAGAACCTAAACAGCTAATAAAAACATTACAGTAATCCACAAGTAACACCACTCCAGACCACCAATGAATGTCTTGTGAAGCAAAAAGTTAAGTGTTTATAAGAAACAAATCCATCATTAAGACGTTTTTAACTTTAAACAGTTGCTTCCAGCTAAAATACTATTATTTTATTCTTAAATTTTGCTACCATGCCAAGCAGGAAGCAACTTCATAGAGTTGGAAATATCTATTTTTTGTAGTTGTGTGCTATTGTACTTTTGCATGCCATAAAGCAAAACCGACTTGTGATCTTAAAATGAACCCATTTGTCTCTTGTTTAAAAAAGGAAATTCTATTCTATTCTTGCTCAACATTTCCACATTCCTCATTGTAATTTAATCTGATTGTATCTTTTAAATCACAGTTTGAAACAAAACACCCCGCATCCAATCACCTGCGTGGGCTGCTCGTCATTCCCTGGCAGATTCCTACATGCCTGCATTTCCATATAGATGGAGCACCACATTAAACTGCAATGCATTGTCCATTTGTTCGAGGTATTCTTTTGCTTCATCTTCCCTGGCACATCCACAATCTTTGTTTTATTATGTGTGTGATTGGATTCATCTCGTCCCGTGTGTATGTGCTATGTTGTAACATTGGCTTAATGGTCATCGGGTACCAAGACCTCAAGGCTGCTGTGTGAAATAGCCCAGACCCTGAGACCAGACAGTCATGTTTCTAATGGATTAAAAGGTTTTGTTACTGTAACTGTTTTCAGGTTGACTCAGTAATGTCAAACAATATTGAAACATTGCACAAAAGTTCTTCATATTGGAAGACGTTCTTCAGATCATTAAAATGTTCTTTGTACTAAGACTTTTTTTAAACTTATTTAAGCACAGTTTATTTAAAGGTTTTTTGGAGAACCTTAAATGATTGTTTTTAAGAGTGTAGTTCTGATACACAGAAGATATTTTGAAGAACATTTGGGTCCAAACAGCATTTGACTTTCAGTGTATGGACCAAACACAGACTTTTTCACAATAACTTCTTTTCGGGTTTGAATGACTTGATGGTCCCTTCTGAGGGATATTCCAAACCAAAATTAAAATAGTTTAAAACCATGCCATTTTAAACCTGTATGACTTCCTTCTGTGGAACATAAAAAAAGTCATTTTGAATTATATTGGTAACTAAACAGTTTTGGTTACCATTGGGTTCCCATTGTTTTTTATTTTTTTATTTATACAAATGGGAACCGAAACTGTTTCTTCTAAATATCTTCTTTTGTGTTCCACAGAAGAAAGAAGGCCATACAAGTTTGGAATGACATGATTACCTATTTTTGGGTGAACTATCATTTTAAGCAGTTGTCTCCATTTTAACCACTTGTTGAATAGGAGAAACATGATATATGAATATATGCCAGCATTAATCAAAATGCTGCTCAGCGTCTTTTATGCCTGCCAAACCAGCTCATATTAGGTGTCCCTCCTCTCTATACATCTTTACTGACAGTGTGCAGTATTTTAGACTAAAGGCAGTCAGTGTAGATGGATGGATGAGGCAGCATGCTTTGTTGTGTGATATAGTATTGACAGGTCAGCCACCACAGTCCTCTGCACCCTGGGGGACTCTGCTGTCTGTTTTGGACCCCCTCCCCCTCAGCCGACAATCCCAACCCCCTTCATGTGCTCTGGGGGTAGAGGAGCATGTGCCGTGGTACTTTCTGATGAGCAGACACCCCTACCAGCAATGTGCGTAACAATGCCACAGAGAGCGCATCTTAATAATTCATAAAATAAAGAAAATTAACACTTTATTTTATCTGTCCAATCGTGTAATAATTGAAAGATAATGGAATTTGAAGCTCGCCGCTCAGGGAGATGCATTCTGACTGCACTTGAAATGCTTTGCAGGTCTAAAGAATAAATTGGAAACGACTTTCTGATGCAATCACATTTCTTTCTTAAGGCTTGTTATATGGTAAATCTCGATAATCATTGAATATAGCACCATTCTTTGAATGCTCGTGTAAAGAAAGCTCATGTAACTTCTTCAGAAATGTATTTTCTGTCATATCGCATGCGGTTTTGATATCAGGTCATTAGGATACTGGGATTTAATGAGCTCCCACTGAGCTGAGATAGACTGCCTGTAGGCCCCTCTTAACATTTTCTAATACTCTTCCAGCCCTCGACCAATCCTCTTCCATGACCCTTTATAGCGGGATAAAAGCAACGCTTGGCTGGGCAATGGAGGCTACACTTATAGTCTGGCACACACTGCTCTCTCTCTCTCTCTCTGTCAATCCCTTCTTTCTTTAGCACTTAGGTGCCTGGCACTCAATATGTGGGACCCCTATTTTGGGTGTTCTGTGAATGAGTTTCCATAAATGGAAAAGCTCTGCAACAATCAGAGTTTAAGATCTCTTTGAGAGGTTTCCATCCAGTCAACTGTCTTTTGCTGCCAACCAGAGCACTCTTGAAATGGTTAAGGTCATTGTCATTATCATGAGCTGTGTCTGGAATTCCTGAGCACTTATGGTATACTCAATTTGTGTATGTTGGTATTATTCTTTGGAATTTAGGTTCTTTGACCTGTGACTTGTGAAAGTAATTCACTCAGGTTTTATGAAAAAAGTGCGAACAACTTTCCTGGTCCCCATAACTTGAAAAGATTCACTTCAACATAAAGGTTTCAAAAGGGGTTTTTTCATAGAAATGCCAAAGAATAACCAATTCAGGTTTTCAAAAAAACCTTTCAGTGGACAATTATTAAAAGAAACATTTGTTTTCTTGGTGTAAAGATTATTTGAATGATTCCAATGAAGGACTTTTGTTTGTGTAGGCCTACTGTTTCATAAATAGCCTATACTTAAGATATGCAAATTTAAAATTCTGCTTTTTGCTAATACTAAGTAATTTACTGCTTTTGATACAAAGTGAAGTATGCATATTCAGATTTAACTGTCACTGATAATACGAAAAATTTATTATCCATCTTGCAAAAAAGTATAGTGATGAACAGCACTAAATTTGATGGATGAAAGTGTGCAGCTCCTAAAGTGAATGTAGCATTGCAGTAGAAGTTGTAGTTAATGTAGCCTATTTATTTTCTAATGCATGTTGTGCTGGGTGTAGCCTATATCAAGATGTGAGGTGAGGGGATTTTATAGGGTTAAATTTAAACTCATATTTCTAAAAATTAAACTTCAACTGTCATCGATATTGATATAATAGCAGGTGTAGACCAACCGTCGTTAATATATTCAACCATTTTCTACTGCCTGTTCCTACTGCAGCAGGGTGTGTTCAAATACAGCGCGAGGATCAATTTCTCTTCATCAAAACACAATTTTCGTCCATAAAATGTGTGACATATTGTGTTTTTGTGTGAACATTTCAGTGTGCAAATAGAGAACGTAATAAAACCCTAAGAACCAGCTATATTTGCGCTTTCTTTTTCATGGCCATATATGGAGATTAGCTTGGCTGTTGATGCGCCAACCTCATTTTAACCCTTTAGTGCCTGAATTTTATTCGCTGGTAATAATCATAAAGATAAAGGTGTAATAATTGGTGCACTGTACATAATGCGTTTTAGGACTGACCTACCATTTAAAATCCTTAGTCGTGCGAAAATTTGCATCATATTATAGTCTATAAAACTGAATACATTATAGGTGTTAATGCCTTCAGCTATTAATGCGCTATGTTGGCGTTCAACTGAGGAGCCTTTAATGGATCTAATTTACATGACAGATTTATAGGTGCATCCAGGTATTTTGTCTCTGTGTGCTTCCTCCCGGCAATGTTTTTGCTTTAAGCTAATAATGTACGCTGCTGGGGGTAAACGAGTGGTTGATTTGCCTGTAAGGTGTCTTTAATAGAACAACTCGTTTACATGTCATGTTCAGAGGTGTAAATATAGGCGTTTAATCTCTGGTTCCTGAGTATTTTGGCATCACGTTTAGTTATTAATTATTATTGATTGTTTATTGGAAATGAAAAAGGACTAGAATTGCTTCAATAGTAACCTATATAATGCAGATTTAGAAACAATCTCAACCTGTTTCTAACACGTTATACATCGAAAAAAATACATTCCTTTTGGTATGAAATGCATTACAGCCTAAATGTGATAGATAGATAGATAGATAGATAGATAGATAGATAGATAGATAGATAGATAGATAGATAGATAGATAGATAGAGACCTGAATTCATATATATTTTTCAAGTTCATAATTAACGCAAGCAGCACCGTTACACACAGACACAGACACACACACACACACACACACACACACACACACACACTATGTCTGGTGCACTATCCTTAGACTCTCCATAGACGTAAATGGTTTTTATACTGTACAAACTGTATTTTCTATCACCCTATACACCAACCCTACACCTAAACCTACCCTCCACAGGAAACTTTCTGCATTTCTACAATCTCAAAAAAAACTAATTCTGTTTGATGCTTTGCAACCCATGGGGACCTCAATTTAGGTCCCCACGGTGACACAAGTCCCTATGAGTTGGAGTGTATTCAGGTTTAAGTCCCCACCAGTGTACAAAAACCTGTAACACACACACACTCACACACACTACAGCTTTATATTCTGCATTTGGCACAGTTCTCAACCTCCCCTCCTCGCGCGCTGACGTCACGCGCCTGCCTTGTCTTATTATTGCATGAACTATTTTCTGTAGTAGCAGCACCAGTGAGCTTTTCCCGGTGCCCGCCGCTTAACGTGGAGACAAATACGAGAGAGAGAGAGAGAGAGAGAGAGAGAGGGGAAGAGGAGGGGTGCGGGACAAATTCATCTTGGGCCACAGCGGTGGCACAACGCGAGACGGCAAAGCGTTGCAGCGAAGATTGTATTTTGCTCGTTCGCTGGAAACGGGCGGCGGACACGGGATGGATCTACCTGCCGTCGGGGAGCATGTGTTCGCGGTGGAGGGCATCGAAAAGAAGCGTCTACGGAAGGTAAAACTGCCGCTAACTAGAATGACCGTGCCGTTAATGGTGCGGAGGATATATCTGTTGTTCCTGTCCCCAACGCGTGTTCGTTGTTTTTCAGGGCAGAATCGAGTATCTGGTGAAGTGGCGAGGATGGTCAGCCAAGTGAGTGTTTAATTGGTTTATAAGCATTATTTTTTAGACACATTAACAGTAAATGCCGAGCAATGTTGTTCTTGAACGCCCGGAGTCCTACATTGGTTGTGCGCTGCATGGGCTGTTTTCACGGATTCCATCACAAATTTTACGCGACTGAATGTCATCATAATGACATTTTACTTTACGTGATAAAATAAGCTCAAATATATATTTGCTTGCATTATCAGTAGGCTACAAATGTGTGTTGTTTTTTTTCGCGCAGTGCTCTGTAAAAAATATATATATAGCCTATATTTTACGCAACCCTTGTTGAATTTACCATATGGTTTTCTACATTTTCATATTCTCTCGTCAATATTACAGATATAACACATGGGAACCCGAGGAAAACATTCTTGACCCGCGCCTTCTCGTGGCTTTCCAAAACAGGTGAGACGAGGGACGCAGAACTGAACTTGTGGTAATGACCATATATGGTCACGGGAGGCGGGGCCAAG
The DNA here is from genome assembly GCF_023724105.1 of Carassius gibelio. NCBI lineage: Eukaryota > Metazoa > Chordata > Actinopteri > Cypriniformes > Cyprinidae > Carassius > Carassius gibelio. Next base: position 8,804,257 of record NC_068373.1, on the reverse strand, counting down.
TCCCTGCACAGCGCAGCATAGGATTAATGGTAGCCCCACGGGTCAGGTCTGACTGCTACAAAGACTCTCTTGATGTTTGCCTTTTATCCAGTTTTGGAAACACCCCATTGTTATCACCAGTGCTAGTCCTACAAAATGAATGTGCCATTGTATATTGACCAAATAAAGATTTAATTTTCTTCCTGTAAGGGTAGTGGTTCTCAAACCAGGGGGCCATAACCCTCTGGAGGCCCCATTAACCACATTAAACTTTCAAAGGGGCTTGGTGGTGACATATATATGAATGAAACTTCTGTAATCAGAAACATTTATTGATAATATACATTTCAGAAGAAAATAAAACTTAATATTGTCTTGAGTGAGCAAGTTTGATATCAGCACTGAAAATAACTAAGCTTTAGAACAACTTGGATCAAATAATATCATACATTCCTATATGAAAAATACATCAGTAGCAGTGTTCTCTGGCATACCCCTATGAATGCACTCATGTCTATGATCTAATCTGCTGTCAGTGGTTTTGTGATGTTCACACACCCCTTTCTGTGTGCACTGTTCTGTTCTGAAGATAAAAATATGAGTATCAAAGCATTCCAGAAACTCAAGGAAAAGACTTGTTAAGTTTAGATAGCAGTTTTCGCAAGATGTTTCTGGAGTTGCATTCAGTGGTTAAGCTGCACTAGAAGACTGAGAGTGTCATGTTACTCACTGTGCTCTTGTCTTGTGTAACCTGCTGATCAAAGGGATCGACTCGACTGTGGCTTGTGATCTGAATGTTGCACTAATGTTGATAAGTACACTCTTGAAATTAAATGTTCCAAAAGTTTTTCACAGCAGTGCCACAAAAGAACCATTTAGGGTTCCCCAAACAACATTTCCTTGAAAATTCCTAAATAACCATTTTCTTGGTGTGAAGGACATTTTAATAAAGTAGAGAACCTTTTGTACAATGGAAAGCTTCCATGGATTTTAAAGTTCTTAATGGAACTGTAATAAAGAACGGTTAATTTCAAGAGTGAATGAGGATATTGGTTCTATTACACATGAATGGGTTAATGAATTAAGCATTTTAACACTGCAGTTTTACTTTTTCTCAAACCCAACCGTAAGTTGAATATCCAGTGTGTTGTGTTAAAAATAGTGAATTTATGTATATATTTTATGCATTGTTTTCAGAGAAAGGCAGGAGCAAATGGTGGGATATCGCAAAAGAGGGCCTAAACCCAAAAACCCTCTTGTCCAGGTATTTTGTTATTCCAATTGCAGTTTTTCCAATTGCAGTGCATCAGCTGGCAATATTTTTTTGTCAACACATATTCTCTCTTTGTACCAGCTTCCTGCATTTGCTCGTAGATCAAGCATCCTGGGTGGTCTTCAGGACACATCATTGGATGAGGAAAACCAGCCCAAAGTGGAGCCCCTCCAGCTCCACTGCTCACGGCCGCAGCACTACCAGCTGAACAGCAAAAAACACCACCAGTACCAGCCCAGCTGCAGGGAGATCTCTATAGAACAAAATGTGAGTGGGAAAAAGAAGCACTTCTACCAGCTGAACAGCAAGAAACATCATCACTACCAGCCGGACCCCAAGATGTACGACACCCCACTCATGGCACCCAATGAGGTCAGGGTTCAAGACCCTTCCAGCAAAGTTTGGAACCTCCCTCCAGCATTGCAACAGAAGTGGATTAGGAACAAAGATACCAGCTGCCTGAGTAAAGTGAAAGATCTGTCTATCGAGCTCAAGAGCCTGCCGGATAATGCTGACAAAGCGGAGCGGGCACTTAAGACGAACACCAAAGAGTTTGCTCTTCCTAACGGCATCAGAAGCAAGATGAAAATAATCAAGAACAAAAACAAAAACGGACGAATTGTGATAGTAATGAGCAAATACATGGACAAAGGTGTGCATTCATCTAAAGTAAAAAACAAGGATGTTTCTCAAGTGGAAACGCAGCACAATGAGGAATCTACACTGAATAATAAGGACAATCTTTCTGATGGTGAAACTTCAGAAGGCCGTGAGAATGGCACTGCTGAGAACACTGACACATTTTCTTCTTCTAGTGAATGCGTTCATGAAAACTCCATCAAAAAGGCTGAACTTCCAAAAGCTACTTCTACAGAGACTGAACATACAGTCCATTCAAACCAACCAAACTTTTCTCCCATGGAAGCAGAGAAGGCCCCCCCATCCCACATGGACACCAAACTCAATCACTGCAAGAGGAACCTCTCAGAACCCATTGAGGACGTGAGAAACTGTAAGCAGTTCATCAGCTCCAGGATTATACATGCACCAAACACCATGCTTTCATCCCCTCAGAGAGAACCTATAGACCTGCATTACAAAGGCTGCCTTGCCAGCAGAGCCTACAGTTATGACTTAAGCGACACCAGTCCTGAAGAGCCTATTGACCTGAGCTGTGGTCCAACCAAAACTCTTAAACAGTTTCCCACAGCGGAGAAGGTTTCAGGAAGCTCAGTGCAAGTGGAGAATACAAACAACCATTTTAAACCATTTGTGGGTAACGTTATCATCACTGATATCACTACGAACTGCGTAACCGTGACCTTTAAGGAATACGTTCATGGATAATGACTACAATTCACTGGACTGTAATTTGTTCATTTGAACCAGCTCAAAGTTGATTCATGTCAGATGCACTAATCATAACCATTCCTGATAATGTGGAGACGTTTAAGCAAGACGTTAAACCTATATATATATAGAGAGAGAGAGAGAGAGAGAGTTTGTTTAGATGTTTGTTTTCTAATGCATAAAACTGAGATGGTTGGCATTTTGGTTGGCATATAAAATCCCATCAGTGTATAGTGTGTGTAATATTGTTTATAAAGCTTTTGAATTTTAATGCTACCTGAGGAAATATAGCGGCCTGTGGGAGAAAGCACACTGCTGGAATTGAAGATTTCGTTGAAGATTGATGTTGACATTGTATATGAATGTACCTTTAAAAAGTATTTTTTCAGAATGTTTTGCTGATATATTTTAGTTGACTGAATTTCGAGATGTTGTTGGCCTGTGAGGTCTTCCTGTGCAATGCTAGATAAACAACTGGATTGTTTGGTGTTCACTCTTTGTAAGAAGTTTAAAGGGATAATTCACCCAAAAATTAAAATTAGATGTTTATCTGCTTACCCCCAGGATTTTCAAGATGTAGGTGACTTTGTTTCTTCAGTAAAACACAGACTCTTTTTTTTTTAAACAAACCGTTGCAATCTGTTAGTCATATAATGGAAGTAAATGGGAATCACGGCTAAAACATACAATAAAAGAACATATACAAAACCAAATTAAACCCTGCAGCTCGAGACGATACACTGATGTGTAAAGACACAAAACGATTGGTCTGTGCAAGAAACTAAACAGTATTCACGCAATGTCCGAACTTTTAAAACTTTCCTGAGTGCGTTCTCAAGCAGCAGGTGCATAAGGTGTCTTCTTCTTCTTGCTTTATAGTGGATTGCAGACTTATAAGTGCATTACTGCCCTCTATCTATCAAATGGACCATTGACACACTATCTACAATCTCAATTAGGAGTGTCAGTCATCTTGGATGTCCTGGGGGTTAGCAGATAAACATCAAATTTTCATTTTTGGGTGACCTATCCCTTTAAATTGCACTTTATCATCTCCTGGATCTCTTTTGTTAATAAATTCAGTTTAAAAACTCAGTAAAGGCTGTTTAACCTTGCAGAATAACTTGTAATAATAATCTGTAACAGCAGTATGACTGTGGTCAGAGATCACCAGAACATGCAAACTGTTATATATGGCCAGAAAGCACATGTAAGATTGATTATAGATTTTGTATGTATTGGAATTAATTTACAGTCAATGCAATGTAATGTACAGTATGTAATGTACAAATTACACAGTTTTGCCTAACTGTGTAAGGCCATTTATATTCATAATGGCATGTAAACTTTGAATTTTCAGTTTGAAGATGCTTCCTAAATCAATATTAAACTGTAAAAAAAAAAAAAATAAACGTGAATGATTTGTTTTATAATGTGTCATTGATATTTTTTTTTATTCCATTTTTTCTGATTAACTGTCTCTTGAGAAAATATACACTGACCGGACACTTTATTAGGTACACCTGTTCAATTGCTTGGTCACACAAATTGCTAATCAGCCAATCACATGGCAGGATCTCAAGGCATCTAAATGTGGTGAAAACGACTTGCTGAAGTTCAAACCGAGCACAAGAATGGGGTAGAAAGGGGATTTAAGTGATTTTGAATGTGGAATGGTTGTTAGTGACAGACGGGCTGGTCTGAGTATAGACAATGTGTTCACTTTACTCAAATGGCCTCGACAGTCACCAGATCTCAATCCAATAGAGCAGCTTGGAGATGTGGAGGAACAAGAGATTCACATCATGGATCTGCAGCCGACAAATCTGCAGCAACTGGGTGATGCTTTCATGTCGATATGGACCAAAATCTCTGAGGAATATTTCCAACACCTTGTTGAATCTATACCATGAAGAATTAAGACAGTTCTGAAGGTAAAAAAGGGTCCAACCCAGTACTAGCAAGGTGTACCTAATAAAGTGAACAGTGAGTGTATTTGATCAATTTAAATGTTTCCTTATATTTTAGAGACTCTAATAAATTAGAGCAATTTAGCAATGCTGCCTCCTAGGTGCAGGACCATGTTAATAAAGCACCATATCTGTCTTATATTGACCAGAAAACAACAACATCATCCTGCTGCCCTGATTAGGCTCCTATAAACAATTCATGGAAAGTTATTTGTTTTACTATACATAGTCCTTGTATTAAAGTAAAATATATGTAGGTCATCTCTCTGTGTGAGTCAGCTAAATCCATCTACTGTTTGTCAAGAAGATCTTAAAAAAATAACACATTTTCCTATTTATATATGATCAGGAAAAGTGGCATGGATCCATATATTATAATGAGCTGTCCCAGTGTTAGATGTAGATGTTGGTATTATAATTTTGTATTAAATAATATTTAAGATATAATAATACATTTATTTATACATCAATGAGAGAGGAGGTTCATAAATGTTCTGCTTTACTATTATATTATATTATATTATATTATATTATATTATATTATATTATATTATATTATATTATATTATATTATATTATAGGCTATGTGACCTGTTTTCCATATGTAAACATGAAATGTAAAAAAGAAAATTTGCTCAAAGTAACAATTTTAAATTAAATGAATAAAGAAATTACTATCATATTCCTCCTAACTTCTCTCTCTCTCTCTCTCTCTCTCTAGCTTGAATTTAATTTAGGTTATCAGAAGATAAAATATTTTTTAAATATGTTGTATGTCAGCTGGATTAAAAAAACACTTCGGGACTAAGGCTAATATATATATATATATATATATATATATATATATATATATATATATATATATATATATATATATATATATTGCCTCCGTTTCGACTGTTTTATTTATGAATCTGAATATTTGTACTGTTTAAAACAACGATGGATTATTTGAATTAGCACAGACACTAAAAAAACAGCTATTAATTTAGCCTACTATTCAATTTAAGTGAACAAATTGTCGCTCTTTTTGACTGAATTTCTGAGATTTCTTATCGTCATAAAATAGGCTATGATATTTTTTTCTCGATAAAACGGGTAAAGAATTAGATTTTTTTTTAATAATAATAGTAGCTAATAAGTAACGAGGATTTTTTTAGATTAATTTTAATTCATTGAATCGAAACAAATAACAAAACATGGCGTTAAATAAAACAAGATAATTTCCTAAATTTGTTATTATCCGTTGCATCGAATGATTTGGACAAAAATCGAATTAATCTTTCAAATCAAATAATTCAAATAAAAGATTAGTTGCTGTATATCAGAGAGCGGGTCATTTCCATTTCAAAGCTGAGGGCAATTTAGAATTAAAATTCCACACGACAGTAAAATATAATTTCATAACAGAAAAAAACAGGCTATTGACAGAATATTTTTTTAATATGACTTGACAGTCAAACGACTGACTTCATAAAAAATAATAAACTGGGCTACAAGAAAATGTGTTTTTTGTCCGAAGCAGATTTTTTGTTTTAAAATAGGCTAATTCTCATTATTTATCAATTTCTTGAGAAAGAAAGAAAGATACTATTTTTTTAATCTTTTCATCTTCATCTTTAAAATCCTAAAATCGTTTAAGAATGCTAAGAGCGTTTTGGTTTATGATTTGCACAATATTGCAAAATTACGCTCCAGTAGGCTAACACTTAGCCTTACTAGATTTATCTTGCCTTAATGGGGAGAGTCGCATCGGGGAGGGTAAAATATCGATACGATAGGCCTAGGCTATCCATATATCTTTGGAATTATCATTTATAAAGTTGATTTATAGCCTAAAAGTGGATTTATGACCAGCCCCAAAATCGTTATGTAGGCTAGCCTATTTACGTATTTTATTTTTTATTTTACTATTATTATTATTTCGTTATCTGTATTGAATTTAAACTTTTTTTCTGTAATTTGGGATGTCATGTCGTGGAGGGGAATATATGGAGGCACAGATTTGCGTTTCGTGCAGGTTTAAATTAAAGAATGCCGAATCTTGACGCAAAGGAAAGTCCCAATAAATTTCCGTAAACATGCGACTAATACGGGACTCATCAAAACGCCCTGACTGCAGTCACTCTAGACTAGTATTTGAAATAAACACTACATATTTGTTTCCCAAACAGCACTCATAAATGACACTTCCACGTGCACGCGCGTCCTCTAGTTCAGGCGCGTTTGACTCCTCCTCCCCGACTCCAGCTCCAATCACACAGCAGGTGCCATGGTAACCGTTTAGAACGTGATGACGTCTCCGCTGAGAGACTATTATGGGCTATCGAGGATTATTCAGGGAGAGGGCTGAGGTGAAAAAAAATTGCTGCGAGGTAGAAGTAAATATGGAGCTCTCAGCCGTCGGGGAGCGGGTCTTCGCCGCCGAATCCATCATTAAACGGCGCATTAGGAGAGTAAGTCTTCCCAGCCTGCTCGTCGGGGCCTCTGCACTGTTACAGAGGCGTCTGGTTATTTGTTAATGCCCGCTCAAGTGACATGTTAAACGCGATAGGTTAGCCTAGCAGCGTTAGCTTGCTAATTTGAGTCTCCCTTTGCTTTTGCCCGCAGGGTCGGATGGAGTATCTGGTCAAATGGAAGGGCTGGTCTCAAAAGTGAGTGGTAATGACACGTTAACGGCAGGTGTTGCAACGGAAGGAACGGTTTCGGGCTCCCCGAGCTCGCTGAGTGTTAGCACGGCTGAAGCGGGGACTGTGTAACGGGGCTCCGGTGAACGTTAGCTGACAAGGCCAGTGATGGGAGGCAGTCGAGATGCAACGTTCAAAAGCATTATTAGCTGGAAAAGACACGAATATACAGAATATGTATCCGTTTATATATGTAGCAATAAATATTATACATGCACATACAAAATCTCTTGAAATAAGTGATGCAAAATGCACCTATTAGTAATAAATGTGTAAAAAGTTAACTGTGTAAACATGATTTTGGACGTTCTTGTGTGCGGATAATTGAACATGCAATTATTGGTGCAGATACAGCACCTGGGAACCCGAGGAGAATATTCTGGATGAGCGTCTTTTCGCTGCTTTTGAAGAAAGGTAAACGTTTCTTCGTTATTTCTTTAATCGCAGTAGACCGATTAAATATTTTTGCCGTTTTAAAATGGCTTTCTCAGCCTTGTTTTCTTAATTTTTTTTATTTTCAGAGAGCGTGAGAGGGAGATGTATGGGCCAAAAAAGAGAGGCCCTAAACCAGAAACTTTTTTAATGAAGGTGAAATAATTATATATTACTTAAAACTATTTTTTTAGTGAACTTGCATGTTTAATTTTTCTAAGGTTTTTTTTTTTTTTGGCTTTCTTTTTAGTGCATTGATTTTTACTTGTTCTCTTGCAGTTTAATGCATTGAAACCGTGATATCATGTTGCTGTACTTTTTTTTTTTTATAGGCAAAAGCTAAAGCAAAAGGCAAAAACTTTGAGTTCAGACAGGAAATGTCTCGAGATTTGCATGTGTCATTCCCGGTAGCCGAACCGGTTGTGACACCCAGAGCACGTGAGGGACTGCGGACAGTCGTGCCAACGATTTTTCCTCCGAGCACCATCAACAGAGGCGAAAGTGTCCGTGTGCGTCCACCGGACCCTGAGAGAGACCCACTGATGCATGAGATGCTGGTACAACGCCCGCTGGATTTTGCCAGCTCACCAAAAAAGCGAGGACCAAAGCCAAAGTTGCGTCCAGGAGGTTCATCCACCGAAGGGGTTAAAAGAAAGGCAGATGAACCATTATCTTATCGACCTTCCAAATCTGAGAGATTGGGAGAGACTTCGAACTGTGATGTCACCCAATTAACCAAGAAGTTTCAAGCAGAATCCAGCCACGTTCAAAAGCAAATGGGAAGCAGGTCAAGTGATGTAAAGTTCACACATGGTGGCACCATCTTAAAAGCTGGGCTTGGTGTTTTGGGACCTCGACAGAAGGACAGCCCAAGTGGTGCCATAAAGCACTCCAAAATGAAACATCCTCCCAAAAGCAATCTATTTCGATCCACCGATCAAACCAGAGAGCAGTTGTCTCTGAGTTTTATAGACGAAACTGATCAGTCCTGGTTGCCTTGTTTGAAGAATATGGAGAAAATAGTTGTTACTGACGTAACAAGTAACTCTTTGACTGTAACCATAAAAGAGAGTTCAACGGACAAAGGTTTCTTCAAAGAAAACAGATGATGTGATTTTAGTTACTGTATGTCTATACAATATTGTAATCAAATTAGAAACCACCTACATTTCTATATCATTTCTAGTTTATAAATGTAAAGTCTTGCGATCATGCACAAAATGCAAAAAAAAAAAAAAAGTATATAGTTTATGTTTGGCCTACATTTGCATTTTCTATGAAAATGAAGTTTATTTTTCTATTACCCAGATTTTATGTAACGTATACCAGTTGGTTCTTTCTTTTGGTTGCCTTCTTCAGCTTTATTATGAATGTAGGTTTTAGAGGCTGTAAACGCATATTAACGTTTCAACTTAATGCACCTTTTTAAGGGATATATTGTAAGTCCCTCTTTTATGAACTTCTGGTATTTTTCTGGTTAGATTTTGTATATATTTGAAGGTCCAAACAGTAGTTTCTATGAAAGCACACCCTTTAAAAAGAGTGAAGGGAAATGCTGCAGTAACATTCAAACCCGTATAGGCTCAGTTTAGGCCTAAATATTTAAGGCACAATTATGTAGGCTTTAGAATCGTATTTCGTTACTTTTCGTTTTTCTATTGAACTTATAATTGATGTGGATGTTAAAATTTCAATATAAAACTGCTTTACGATTCTTTTGCCATTTCAAAAACGAAATTGATGTCGTACAAATAATTTCTAAACTTGCGGAATACTTCAGTGAGCTCGAAGCCTGTTTAAGTGATGAAAATAAACATTTTAATAAAATTAAACGATGTTAACCCGTTTAATTAACGGTGGAGAGTAAATAAGTGTTCAGTATTTTTGCAGAGAGTCAATGCGAAAATAAAAGTGTAATTTATCTATGTAGAATTGATTCAAAACATGTTGCTCACGCATAATGATTAAAAGTTAATCATTTTCATGCTTGTACATCATTTCTACCTGGCCTTATATTTTGTGTATCATTTAATTAACAATTATTTTTTTATAAAAATCGGAAAGCCTTTTTTAATCGGGGATAAATTACAGACTGCGTGCCTGTAAGCAAAGTCTAAAATAAATGGTAAACCGATATATATAATATTTTAAACCGCATGTCGGCATATTTTGTTCATCTTAAATAAAAATCATTCGTCGTAGCTCAGATATTCACTCTGTTTCAAACTTATTTCTAATATATAATTTATTATACATAAAATAACATAATATTAACATTATATGTTATATTTTATACATTTTATTATTAAGAATAATACGCCACCGTATAAGTGTCGTATAGCGAATAATAATTAATCAATTCTGTAGGCTATTTCTATTTTTAAAGATCTCTAATGAAAGAAATCTATTAGGATTAAGGTGTTTAATGTATGTCAACAAACTCCACTATTATTTTGTCAATATTTTTCAATAATTGCAAAAATACAAACGCTAAAATTAATTTCATTAGAGGCGTGATTTCAAATTGAATGTCGTGTTTTCTAGGCCTAATAGTGAGATCTTGTTGAGGAAGTTCAGTTCACCAAAAGCCACAAGATGTCGCCGTGAACTTGATACAGCAGATATGTATTCCTTTTAATAATCCCTTTAATCACCCGATTCGAACGTTATCACTCGATTGAATGGGGCGTTATCAGCAGTTATCAGCCCATAGAAATGGGCCAGGAGGGGCCTCCTGCACCTACTAGTAGGCTCAGAAGGCCGTGATCATCCATCCAAATGGTTGATCACCCACAAATATACAAGAGAAGACTCCAGATCCAATCCCAGAATTCCTGCTCACCGGTAATCGGAAGTCTACCGGACGAATGCGGGAACGTTGCGATATTTCCTGCTTAATATTTTCAGGTAAGACTATTAAAATTATAAAACTGAGCATTTAAACTGTAATGGAAAACAATACATACACTCGTATTGCGTGTCATGATTGTTGACATGAGATAACCGTATTGCGATGTGTCTGCAAACGTTATCGCTAGATCATATTACGTTATTAGCGTGTTGTTATGTTAACGTTGGATGCTTTATGTGAGCATTAACGTTGCTAATATGAGTGTGTATTTACGTCTGAAGCTAATGGGGGAATTTAGTTTCTAGTTAAACTGTCAAAATGACTTTTTACACTCTTACAGGCTATTGTGTATGCTCGATAACTCCTCACTGAAGCCGGATCATAGGACTAATATAACCCATATCGACTTGAGAGAAATATTAAACACAAGACGTATTTTACGGCTGTTTGGAAACCTTGGGATCTTGACTAGAGTGTAAAATAAAGTTCTGTGGGTTTGGATCTATCTATCTATCTATCTATCTGTCTGTCTGTCTGTCTGTCTGTCTGTCTCTCTCTTTCTCTCTATACTAGCTAGCTAGCTGTGTATATATTTATATAATTTATCTATCTATCTATCTATCTATCTATCTATCTATCTATCTATCTCTCTCTCTATATATATAAATATATATATATACATACATATATATATATATATATATATATATATATATATTTAGCTGTCTGTCTGTGTCTATCTGTCTGTCTCTCTCTTTCTCTCTCACTCTCTCTAAAGCTTGCTAGCTGTGTATATATTTATATAATTTATCTATCTATCTATCTATCTATCTATCTATCTATATATCTATCTATCTATCTATATATACATGAAGCGTCATGAAACAGATTTTCATGATAGTATTTGGGAAGTACTTCACTCACACAAATTGCATTCATCAGTTTAAGAATGCTGAGTGTATTGAAAAGAATCATCAGGTCATCTACTTTACACGTTATCTTGTTTTTACAGAGTTGTTACAGATAAATGGTTTTCACAACCCAAGTACTGATTGTCGTTGTATGAATTTACTTTAAAAGGAGATGCTGACTAATGCGTTAAGTTTTCTGTGCATCTATTTTTTCTTCAGGCACAATGAATGATATTAAGGGCAGGTGCGCCACATTGGGGGAAGATGCAAAGCAGAAATACATTCAAGAGGCAGCAGCACTGAGGGCATATGGGCAGGCGCAGGACCTAAACCCTGAGATGAGGGATGCCCAAATTACAATGCACTTAAAGAAGCTGAAGTTAGAGGTTTGGAAACAGGATTCATTTGCTAAGCATTAGTGGTATTCTTAAAGTATTAGATGGAAGGATGATCAACAGCAATTGTGGTGTGTGCAGAACATTGTGTTAGACAACTGGATTGTTTATCTCTAGTTTTTATCATAATTTCAAATGAGTTTGTTACAAAAAAGTATTCCAGCTGATTTTTGTTTACAAGGCTATCAACATCAAATATTCTCACATTGAAGAAATTGTCAAAGACTCATACCACCATATCAAACTTGAAGCAGCTGAAGAAAAAAATGGTCATGAGATTTGTTAAATTAAAATGTAGTTACCCCTCTGTTTCAGGTTTGATTTACATCCATTTCTGAAATGAAAAACCCAGAGTTTTCCTAAAGATCTGAGATGAATTGATGTACAATACCCACATATTCCTTTGGCAAAAGTTAAAAATGAACAAGCTGCCTTTGAGATGTTGCTTTAAATATAGTGATGAGTATGATTTAAACTAACTGGCTTGACTTTCAAAATATTTGTGTTTTTTCTTTGGTAGATGGAGGCAATTTGTGCTGTGTCTGCCGCATCCATTTTTATGATAAGAAGAAGAATGCAAGAAAGAAGTGGCATTCATGGTCTCAGTGCACAGTGTGCCAATCATGGTCACACACAGCATGTGGCTTTAAAAAGAACATGTGCGTTCACTGCCAGGGTCAAGACACCATGCAAACACCCTGAAGATGTATCTTGTTACTTGTTTGGGTTGTTTTTTCTGTGTTGACGGCCCCCAACCCATCCATACAAACACACACACACAATACATACATATGCTGCAAATTTATTGTAATGACCACACTTCACACGTAAGAAGAAAATTGTGATCTTTTTGTTATTTTCATTCACCCCATTTTTATTTATTATTGTTGTTTGTTGGCACCATCAATGTGTTCTCCTTTATACAGGACTTGTGTGGGGACCAATAAAGTTATATTGTACTGAATTGAGTCTACATGTTTATATATATATATATATATATATATATATATATATATATATATATATATATATATATATATATATATACACATACACACCTGTTTCATCATTGGTTCAGTAGGGCTGGGTTTTAGCAAGGACCTCACCTTAATATTCACAACAGTGGGTCAGAGTATGATTTCATGTTATGATTAGATGCTTCACATAACTTTATATTTTTCACAGTTTTGCGGTCACTAGGAGATGCTTGGCAAAAAAAATATATTGAAAAGATGGTTACTGGTACTTGTAGAAACTTTGGTATACAGCTGAACACTACAATTTATTTATTTTAAATTTAAATGGTTTCTATGGCATTGCTTACTTCCACTCTGAAGTATTTTCTTCACAATTACTGTTACACTTTTATTTTAATGATAAACATTTAAGAGAAAATGTGAAGGGTATCATTTTATCTGTGTTAAGGATATCAATTGTTTCTCCTTGGATTCAGATAAATAAAGTTTATTGTCAGTTTATGTGAGGGAGGACTGGTGTGTTCCACTTTTGTTTGCAGTTGTCTGCCATGGGTAGACTACATTTAATTCAAAGTGCTGTCGGTCAATTATATTATATATATATATATATATATATATATATATATATATATATATATATATATATATATATATATATAATTCATTATACTTTTTAAATCTGATTAGTTTATCTGGTTTGCAAATTAGGGTTGTAAAATTATATATTTACTGAACATATAAAATATCTAGTATAGCCAAACTATTAATTACATTGCATCTAGATGAATGCAAAGAAATTAATTGACATGCTTTCAAACATGCTTTTTAAATGACACATGAGTTTTGGTAACATGGACAGAGAAAACATTTAATGATCTTCTGCTCAGAAACCTTGTAAAAACTTTAACTTTTACCAGCCATTACCAGCATTCTTCAAATTATCTTTTTTTATGTTCAACATAAGAAAGCAACTCATACAGGTTTGGAATGACATGAGGGTGAGTAAATGATGACAGAATTTTCATTTTTGGGGGAACCATCCCATAATTAGATTTGCCACATGGGAACCAAACAGAAATGCAAAATGAGTCTCTCTCTGTGTGTGTGTGTGTGTGTGTGTGTGTGTGTGTGTGCGGACAGGGTATTTGTCATGTTGTGGGTTCATAAATCTGTTTACAAAGTCAGAAACAAACAAACAAGCAAATAGCTTCTTTTTATATAGGCTATGGCTATTGAGCCTTCAAATAGCTCTCTGAAACTACACCCGAGATGGCTTGTGCATGTGAAATGAGAAAATTAAAACTTTGTCGTAGAGCTAAACCATATACATTGTTAGAAAGGTCTTGACCCAGAGAGTAACATATGTAAGTATGAAGATTCTACATGGCTCCTGTTTTGAAATACTGACCTTTGAAACATCACCTTGGTGCATATTTGAAGGCTTATAATTAAGCAATAAAAAGGGCTACACACATGGGACTAACTGTTATAGAGAGCTCTTGTCCTCATTTATGATGTAAATATAGTCAACAGCTCTGTATATTGTCAAATCGGGTTAAAAGTAATTTGAACCCATTTAAAATTTAGACATTTAAAATCTGTTTACATAGATATGTTTACAATCCGCCTAAACTCCACACTGTACTCTCAACTCACTATTTGCAATATCCAATTCTAAGAAATACACGATTTTTTTTAAAACTACAATTCCCTATAGCTACTCAGTGCAGCTTGATACAAATCAAGCACTGCAGTTGTAGTATCTGGTTTGCGAATTAGGGTTGGAAATTAGGGTTGTAAAAAGATATATCTACTGAATATATCAAATATCTAGTACAACCAATCTATTAATTACGCTGCATCTAGATGATTTACGTTAAGAAAATCTAAATATATTTGTTTATTTAAGACTTTTTAGCCGAAATGTAGAACGCGCAAACCCCGCCCACAACACAATGCACTTCCGTAACCTTCTGCTACCAAAAATGTATTTCTCTGAATCGAAGGAGAAATGTGCAAAAGTTATATTAACATATCTTATTGTTGAGTTATCTGTTTGTTGTTGTTTTTTTCGTGGACAAATGTTGAATTCATCATTTTAAAAAAAAGTGTCTTGTGAATAAAATACTTTTGGACGGAAGTACGTTATGCAAGCCACGTGGTTTCAGCGATAGCAGCGTAACAACCATGGCAACGAACAACGAACAAACTAAATGTAATATACATTCAATGAAAGAAGAAAGTGAAAATAAAACGAAAACAGCCAATGGGAAGAAGAGAAAAAATGTGTTAAATTACATAGGCTTGGATCTGGAGAATTTCAGGCCAATAACAGTTATGTAGGAACATACTGAATGTGGCACACTGTCACATACGGATTATGACTGTAAATTCATTGTATGTTATTTATTAAGTAAATTACTTTTCATTGACTTTAAATGTGCTGTGAATAAGTGCAGAGCACCATGGCTGAAAACATGGCTGTAACTCGTAGAGTCAATACACCTCTATGTTCCCTTTTATTTTATGTTTTTACAAACTCATAGTTGCTTCAGAGGATTCAAGATCCAATAATTTATTTTCATTTCAACTCAGTCGAAGGGGATTTTGATGGTGAGCTCACAAAAAACAAAACACCTCCCACACATTTGTACATTACAGTAAATAACATATTACATTATGGTAAACACATTTTTTTTTTTTTTTAGATTAGATTAGATTCAACTTTATTGTCATTATGCAGAGTACAAGTACAGAGCTAATGAAATGCAGTTAGCATCTAACCAGAAGTGCAAGAATATAGTGTTTTATATACATAAAAGTGCAGAGTAAGTAAAGCTATGATATACAGAAAGTACAGTGTAGTTGCTATATACAATATTGATCAGAGTATATACAGAATATAAATATGAATGCAATGTAGGGATTGTATGTACATTATGAACAGAGCAATGAAGGATTATATATATGTTATGAAGAGCAGGAACGTGAGAACAGTGGTAATAAATGCAGTTGGATGAGTGTGCAAAAATATTGTTGAACAATGTATTCTATGCAAAATAACAGTAGTGCAATATTTTTTATATAAATATTTTACTGTGCTTGTACAGTAACAATTATAGACAGTTTATTTTTTCATTTTGTACTCATACAGACAGACTAGTGGGGATATGTATGCTTAAATACAGTGCCTAAGCTTTAAAATAGATCAGACCTAGTAAAACAACATGTCTGCACAAGTAACGCAGTAAAGTAATTATATTATATTATATTATAATACCTTGAATGAGAGCAGCTTACTGCAGTCCTAAATATTTAAGGAAAACATAGATTTATGAGAGAAGTAGTGATCTTTTTTCACAAGTTTTCACCTCGAGGCTTTGAGCTGTCAAGATGTGATAGCAGGTATTCCTCTAAGCATGCGGGTTCTGTGTAATGGATCAACCGCACTTGTACTGGAGCTTTGATTCCTCACAAGGCCAAAGTTGGCATCCAATGTGACAATCATATCTCCATCCGCCTGGAAAACAAACACTTACAGTAACACTGGTTTTGTACCCGCACCAGGTTTATACATTTATACTATTACTATTCTATTACAATACTACATACACAAATTAACTTTTAAGTTTTATATTAATTCAGATTTTATTTCTATGCCATTAATTTAATCAAACAAGAACCACGCTGGAATTATAACCAACCTTTGGACATGCTGGGCATATGGTTCCTTCATTTAATTGTGGGCAAATATCAACCAAACTTCTTTGTCGGAAGTGGTGATGCCTAAAATGGGATATGGGGTGTTGCGAAAAACCCTCAACAGAAACCTGACACTCCAGTGACAGAGAAACAGAAAGCTCTAGCAGAGGGATGGAGAAGGCTGTCTAATCAGAGCCCATATCTTAGCAGAGTACAGGTTTCTGGTTCACACGCACACATGGTGACTGTAACGGTGCAGAGCCGTCCTGCCAAATATAAAGAGGAAAATAACATAAAAACATAACCTAGTACTACTATAGAGACTAACATATCAGTATAAATTAAATTAAATGTATGCATTTAGCAGACGCTTTTATCCAAAGCGACTTACAGTGGATTCAGGCTATACATTTTTACCTATCATGATAGTATATAAACTATAACTATCATGACTTTTTTTTTTTATTGCATCACAAATTTGATTAATTCCTTAAAGGAAATCATTACTCCACATGTAATATGATTGAATTCCTTAACCTGTCAATAAAATTAAATACATTAAGATTTTGTATCAGGTAAAATGACAAACCTGTGCTGACAATGATCTTCATGTCCTTTGTGTACACAGCATGGGTGCCATGGGCTTTAGGTAAATATAAGAATAACCCCAGGGAGGATGGCTCATAGTAAACACTCTGTAAGAAAGATGGATAGCTCTAATGTTTTTAATACAACAAACTTGTGACACTAACAGTTGATACTGCATAGTGCTAAAACAATTCGAAGTATCGAATGAATCTGTTGACATTACTGTGAGTTTGCTGTCTGTATGCAAGTATAGCAATAGCAATGTAAGACTGTATGCTATTGTTCTTACATTCCACTTTTCAGGAAGATGCAGTAAATTTCTGTGAATCCTCTTCAGGCAAACCTCACAGAACACTGCAGTGGAGCTGCACTCAATGCACCTATAATCAGCATGTTCTCGGCAGACAGCACACTGGGTAGTGATCGGTGCTGAACATTCAAACGTCACCTTAAGCATCTCATCCTTGACTGCATCCCAGGCATGAAGCTCTCTCTTCTTTGCCTTACTGTATGCGCTCTCAGAACAGCTTGGTGTCGCATCATCAGGTTCAGCAGGTTGAGATGTAATAGAAGCGTCTGAAGGGTGGGTCTGATTGTAGCTGGGCTGGGGAAGACCTTGACTGAGGTAAGAAAACTTGCAGGGCCCACCATAGACCTCCTCACCAACTTAATTTTAACGTTCCTGAAACGTGTGCTCATCTTAAGTGCTTTTCCCATATCTGAAATCAAAATATTTGACAATTATTACATAAAGCAAAGTGCAACCCGTACCGTACTTCTTATCACAGCCTAAAAGACAGAAACACATGAGTGAAAATGGGATGCAGTCAGATGAGGGATATTTGGTGTGATAGTTAGATAGATCCAGCTAGCTAGATAACTAGATATATAGATTGCAAGATAGATAGATAGATAGATAGATAGATAGATAGATAAATAGACATCGAGCTAGATCTATATCTAAAGATAGATTATATCTATATCTAAAGATAGATTATAAAGATATTAGCTAGCTATATATATAAACTGCTCAAAAAAATAAAGGGAACACTTGTGGGTTATATTGTGTTGTTAAGTATTCCCTTTATATTTTTGAGAAGGTATATAGATAGAAAGACAGATCCAAAGCTTCCTGATATAGGATCAAATCCAGCCAAGCTTTGTTCAAACCCACAGAACTTTATTTTACACTCTAGTCAAGATCCCAAGGTTTCCAAACAGCCTTAAAATACGTCTTGTGTTTAATATTTCTCTCAAGTCGATATGGGTTATATTAGTCCTATGATCTGGCTTCAGTGAGGAGTTATCGAGCATACACAATATGCAATAAGCCTGTAGTGTAAAAAGTTTTTAAATGTTTACAGTTTAACTTTGCGTTTAACTAGAAACTAAATTCTCCCATTAGCTTCAGAAGTAAATACAGCAACGTTAATGCTCACATAAAGCATGCAACGTTAACATAACAACACGCTAATAACGTAATATGATCTAGCGATAACGTTTGCAGACACATCGCAATACGGTTATCTCATGTCAACAATCATGACACGCAATACGAGTGTATGTATTGTTTTCCATTACAGTTTAAATGCTCAGTTTTATAATTTTAATAGTCTTACCTGAAAATATTAAGCAGGAAATATCGCAACGTTCCCGCATTCGTCCGGTAGACTTCCGATTACCGGTGAGCAGGAATTCTGGGATTGGATCTGGAGTCTTCTCTTGTATATTTGTGGGTGATCAACCATTTGGATGGATGATCACGGCCTTCTGAGCCTACTAGTAGGTGCAGGAGGCCCCTCCTGGCCAATTTCTATGGGCTGATAACTGCTGATAACGCCCCATTCAATCGAGTGATAACGTTCGAATCGGGTGCTTTAATTCCGTCTATCACTGATATACTGTGATTTTTGCTTCAAAATGAAATATTGAAAAACCCACAGGGCGTATAACTAACAGTCCCAGACTGCTCGATGTGTCAAAGGTCCCTGTTTGTACTGTAGCCCAGATTTCATTGGTTTAATTTGGAATCATCTGTGTTTTGTGTTTTAGAATTCAAATGTAAAATAAACATCTGAGACATTAAGATGTCAACACTTAACACTGAAATAAATGTTAAAATAATTCTAATGTTTTGAGTTTTTGAATGATTTTATTTATTTATTTATTTTAAGAAAAACTGCGCTATTTATTGAACCGCAACAAATGTCTTTTAAATCTAACAATATCTTAGCTTTTTTGGTCACACGGTTTGATTTTGACTTAGGCTAAATATCCAGATGTCTGACACACATATTATCCAGAATTATATATAAAAGTATACATATATTCAGCCAAACATAATTTCGAAAGTGTACCATGAAAGTGTACCACGAAAGTGTAAAACGTTTTTTTTCCACTTTGCGACCGTTTGGGCGCGCACTCGTCTGATGATATTTTTCTGAGAATAGATGGGATGATTCAACATAGGCTAGTATTATTATATCAGCCTTTCTACTATAAGTTTAACTTTTTTAAAAGAGCTAAACTGTTTAAGCCAATGATCTCTTATGCATTCTTAAATTTTTGTGGACTTAAAGTGTTACCAATGTCCACCTCTTTTACTCGGCTGATGACTAACCTTTCTAACTAACCAGTGACCGATATGACAGGGTCATCACCTTTGACCTGCTGCTTTTAAAGCTTCCCACAGTGTGATCATATATAACCTGTGTTAAATCCATGCATGTTAACAACCTCAAACACACGTCTGACATGTTTGCATTTAGTAAGTACCTTTTAGACCTTGCCAAATATCTGAAAAAGAGTCATTTCAATTTGTATTGCAGAGTTTATTCTGATTAATTACCAATAAATGGGTAATATATAGGCATAAAAATGTGCATGAATGAACATAAAATAACAGAATACCGTGAAAGTATAAAATACATTCGATTAGATTCGAATTTCCTAATTCAAAATACAAAGTTCTAAATATTAATATTCACCAGAGCAGCCTTTCACCATATTTTCAACCTCAAGGCAGGATTTAGGCCTACAAATTATCTGAGATTTTTATTGAATCAAATGAAAATAGGTTTGATTCTTGTGCACTCAAAATAAGACCGAGAGGTGCAGATGTGCTGAATGTTACTTCATCAGTAGACGGGTGTTGTTGTCTCCGAGCAAAATTCTGAAAGAATAAAACATATCTTAATCCAGTCAAAGTGAGAATTATATAATATGGCAGATTAATGATGATTTCAGCTCTGTCACAATGCTTGACTGGAGTCTCACCTGACTAATGCAGCAGCGATAAGGCCACCAGTAATGGGTCCCACCCAGTAAACCCAGTGGTGAGTCCAATAGTTGGTCAGCACTGCAGGACCCAGCGCTCTTGCAGGATTCAAGCACGTACCAGACACATCACCACTGAAACCACAGAATACATTCATCTCCAGACCACACACAGGAAATGATCTATAATCAATGAACTCACCCCACTAGTACATTAATGATGACTGTGCAGCCCACCAAAAATGGGACCAAAGGACTTTTGCTCTTGGCATTAACTGCACCCAGTAAGACCACCATGGTAACAAGACACGTCATGGCAATTTCTCCAAATAACGGCTTCAAAACATGGTCATCAGCCTGGAGAACCGTAAATGCCGCACCTTGAGCTTGAGCATATTTCTCATTTGAGGTCATTCCCTGAAAGCGATTAAGAAAAACATGTCAAATCCGTTGAACTGAATGGTTCGAGGCCACATGTGTCTGGTCTTACTCACGTTGGCCATGACTGCACCAAGTAGACCTCCAGTAAGCTGAGAGATCAGGTACGGCGCCACCATTTTCAGCTCCATCCCACCACAGAGGTAGATGGCAATGGTGAATGATGGATTGAAATGTGAACCACTGTGTCAGACGAAAAAATAAATAATAATTGCATTATTCATCAGTAAGCGGATGCTTTTTATCCAAGGCAGCTTCTGAGGTATGCTCAGGACTGGGACAAAACCTTTGGAGAAACCAGACGAGACAAGGGCACACCAGATCAACCAAAGCCACATCACTCTGAAGATGGAGGGTTTTCACCATCCCTGCTGGTGCTGCAGGGGGTCGCTGGATTCATATTTATAAGACTACAGAAGATAACATAAGAGGTTGACAATCCAGACTAATACATGCTTCAGATTATCTTATTTTATATGAAACAGAACTGTATTATTCATTTACTGATTTATTTACTGATTTAATTAAAAAAAGTACTAATAGCCTATATAATGAAACAAATTTAATAAAAAATTAAAAGCATAATAAAATAATTATACAATTTCTATAATTAAATATAAAAATATAGTATATTTTGTAATAACATAGTTAACATAAAAACAGTTTGTAATTCACAGGTTTTTAATAATTATAGAGAATCTGAGAGATAATTGTTAATATAATTTAATATATATAATTTATAAATATTAAAATGTAAAATACAAATGAAATGTAAAATATAAATTATATATAATTATATGTATAGTTTTAAACTATTACATTTATTATTTATTATATAGCAATATGTTTTCATATAATTTATGTAACTAATATATATTTTATAAAGATGTATTTTATTATATAGCTACTGTATATAAGCCTACATCATAGCTATATATGTTATTAGGCCTATATAAAATATAATTTGTAATTATTTTTTAATACATTTGTACATTTTACAAACACACACACACACATATATTACGCATTTATATATTATTATATTGCGGTTTGCATGAAAATGGGGTTAAAATGTTCATTATAAAAATAAAGAGTTTTGTTTATATGTAAATCTACTTGGTCAACGCTACATATGTTTTTTGTTCACAAATAAAAATAATAAAAGAAAAATCAAAAAGACATTTTCCCCAACTTTTAAATGCATTTTCAAACTTTTGAAAGGTCAGATGTTATTTTTTATAATATATATTGTTTGTGTTTTTTTTTTTTTTTTTGGCAGCCACATCCAGCATGCTACCTCCATGAGTAAAAACGCATTTCTTCTCACCTGATCTCCGCCATACACGCGACCAGCACCGCCAGCGCGAGCCCGTGAGCCAGCGCAGGCTGCAGTCTGCCGGTGTCCGACACGTCTTCGATGACGGACACACACCCGATGAACACGAAGAAAGCGGTTCCCACCAGCTCGGCTACACACGGCTGAAAGAGCCGCTCAAACAGGCTCGGCTCTCTCACATCATGCTGTCCCATCTTATCCATCAGAGCTCTCTCCATGTTGTGCAGCTCCACTTTGTCTTCAGCCATTCTCTCTGAGGCACGGATATCAAATATGTTGTTGGAGGATGCTACTCTCTATTTAAATGGGAGTGAACTGCTCAATGACCTTTAAGGGCAATTGATGATTGAAAAGACTAATAATAAACGTAAAATATTGACCAGTGGTAAATAATACATATTGACGGAAATTAAAATATAACAGCTTTAGTTTTAGACGAGAAATGACTACTTAAACAGAAAGTTTAACCTGTGCTGGTTATATAGAATACAAGGAAATCAGTTGTTTAATGATGGAAATCATTCTGTTCTTTTATCTGAACAAAAACATTGCGTTATGCTGCTGGATACTGCAACATTGAGCCTATTAATCATAAACGCATGCTGATTTGTAACGCAAATAGTTTTACCGGTTACATAATTTTGTGTTTCTTTTAGTTATTGAGTGAATCGAACATTCAAATAAAAGAAGAAAAGAAAAGAAATTTAAAATCTTGTCCTACTTTGAAGGCCAAATGTTACTCAGATTGAAGATTTTTGGCCACTAGGTGGCAGAAGACAACTTTAATAAAAGTCTATTACAGAAACAGAGCGAAAAGTAAATCAATAAAAAACGTGTTTGTCTTATATGTTTAGTGTTTTCCAGTGTCAGTATGAACGTTTATTACTTAAAGATAAAAATTTAAATAAAAAAGTTTAATTGTGCAAGAAGGATCTGGACTTGCTAAATGTCAAATTGCTTACAGTGTTTCTTCATATTTTAGCTATAGTAATATTTTAAACTAAACACTTACTGGACAGAAACAACTTAGGTTTGCTTGAATATACATACATAAAACATGTTCCAATGTGAGTATAACATGAGGTACGTCAGGCTTTAGATGAATGTTTATTTGTTCATCTCTCAGTCACTGCATTATGTTTTGATTCCTAATTATAGCTTTGATCACAAATGAGCTTTTAAATATTATAATATTGGGAGACATACAGTGAAAACTGGCATTTATTTGCATTTTTAAGTAGTCTAGTCTGACAAAGATCTAACTGATTTACAATTTACATAACGAGCAAAATTTCATTTTACATTTGGTCATAAATATCAACAAACTGCAATAATTTTGCTAATTTCTGTTTCCTTTTTTTTTTTTTTTTTTGAGTATGAGTTCCATATTCTCCAATATAATATCTATATCCCGAAAAGCATGTATCAAATATACTCTAACACATTTTTTAGATTTGGTCTGAAAGTTATACAATAATCAAATGTCAGCCTTTAGGGCTAATTCAGGAGCAGTTTTTATGGCATATATATTTCTTGATCTGTATTCAGCATGAGGCTTTATTATCCCTTGTACAAAAATTGTTCTAAATCTTAGTGGAGATGTAAAGTCAGCTGCATATTAAAGCTTATCCTCTTTCAGAAGATATTACGCTGAAGATGGCGCTATTACAGAGAAATGTGAGTAATGTAACTTCATAATACACAATGAATGGATTTAAAGGGACTGGGTCGTTATTTAGATTTTTGCAATAAAAAAAATCATAAATCTGAGCTTATAACATATATCCACCAAGCCATCTGATTATATAAACAATAGAGTTGTTTAATCAGACTATCTCAGTCAAGGTGTCATGTGTCTCAGCCCACTGTGCCCCACAATAGGGAAGTGAACTGCACTTCCTATTTCCTCGATGTAACTGCTGTCTACTGACTAAACCAGAAATCCAGAGGATGAGAAACGAAAGCAACACGTTTGACGCACGGTTCATAAATGAATATGTGCAGTGAATGACACAGACACTCCGGTTCGGATCCAGTTGTGCGCGCGCAATGGGAGCGTCGCGCGTGCGGGCGGCAGTTTGATAAAACAGCGACTTCTCAAAAGTTTTTATGTTGGTGCCTGAAGACGATTCAAGATGAAGAAACAGTTTAACCGCATGAAACAGCTCGCCAACCAGACCGTTGGCAGGTTAGTCTGTTATATACTGTTTTTTTTTAATGGTTGGTGTAAAATATGTTCACTAGAGTTAGGAGTGTCGCTGTGTGTGCGCGCGCGCGCAGGTCTGAACAGTGATAAAACTGAAGTGTACAGAGCAAAAGACAGGTCTGTGGAGGTCAAAGTTATAAACTACACATGCTGTATGATCATGGCTCGTTATTCTATTAATTAAACCACTTTATATTGTAATGGTAGGTCTATGTGTTTGGTATTTGCGTGTAGAAGTGTTTACACAACTCGACTGAAAGAATGAGATTGAGACATTTTGGTCTTCTCTATTTTTATATTAATAGGCCTATCTTTATAAGGATCTGGATCATCAAACATCTATTTGACTGAAATAAGAAATACAGTATATAGACAGTTTAAAAAAAGTGAAATTCATATTGGCTTACTGATAAATTTGTATACCTCTGTAACAGTTTTGTAACAGTTTTTTTAGTTGAAGTGACTTGGCAGGTGACTGACATTTTATTAAGAAAATGTAGCTAGTATTTAGTGCTGTGACTTTATATTATATAAACAAGAATGAAAAATTGATTGATATATGGGTAAAAAAAAATTATTTGTCACGTTTTTTTCTCAATTTCAAATAAATGTTATGAGGTTTAAGTGGCATTAAAGCATTATAATGTTTTGTATGGATACATAATAGTTTTAAAATAAATAGTTAATGAGAAGTAGAAATAATGATCATTATTATATCATTGCGCTCTTAAAGAATGAAATGTAATCTAAAATCAAAAAGTAGTTGGAGCTACTTGCCTTATACTGCAAACATGAACCTTGTTCGTTTTAGTTTATCACTGCAGATCTCAAGGGACTAACTTGCTCGGAAACAGTAAGAGGAAATTTGTCTTAAGTTGCCTTGCTTTGCACATTTTTTGTACAAGGGTGAAAGGGTTAAGTTTGGTCACAATTTCTGAAATGCTTTTTACATTGAGCTTGATTTTGCCTTTTGTTTTTGCCAAGAAATTGTCTTTATTTACATTCACACGTCCTCTTGTGTGAGCTGAGCATCTCGGACAGCTGCTAGATTCATCAGTCGCTTGTCACAGTCGCTCCGAGTGTGTGATGCAGAACGCAGATCTGGGTAATCCAGAGTCGGAGGTAGAGGAGTCAGGCCAACTCTCCTGGCAGCTTTCCAGGCCAGAGAGACGCCACGTTTTTGATACAGTCGGTTAAGTTATGGTCCCAGTTGGTTTTGCCTCCGCTGCAAAAGGAAACACTGTCAGAGATTTTACAGTGATGAAATACATAGGAAATTACTTGGTTTTCTGTGATGTATAAAGTTCATTTTAACCTGGGTAACTTTTAATCCTTGATTAAAAATTATAAATGTTGTAGGAGATGTATCTTTATCTTTAGTGATGTATTCTGTATCTTTAGTGATGCTGCATACTTTTGTAGTGAAGTCTTGAACTTAGGAAATGTAACAATCTAGCTGGAGATGTAATTGACTTTGAATCAGATGCGAATCAGAAATGGCGTAAACACGCATTAAATACACAGTTGCATCCAAAAAAACATTGCACTCTGGTGGCAATTTTGTGTTAAAATCCGGCAAAAATGGTGGCGCAGAAAGCAGGGCTCTGTCCATTTAGATCCAGGACACTTAAGCTTTTTAAACATGCTGATGATCATAGAAGTTCCTTCTTTTGCAGAAACCTGAACCAGATGTTCAGTGAGCTGGTCGAAAGAAAACCGTGGCCTGAGGCACTCTGTCTACATGCTTTATTATATGTCATTGATCGTAGTAGTTAGTTGATCTAACATCAGGGAACATTCTCAGAACTCTGAGGTTCTCGCCAACGTTCTATCAGAAACATTAATAGAATGTTTACACTTATCTGCTTTTTAATAATGTTTTCAAAATGTTAGCACAAAAATGGTGTGTATGTACATTTAGTTTTCGTTAAGGACGCTTATCTTACTTCTTTTGAATGTTCAGAGAAATGTTCCCATGATGTCTGGAAAATGCTCAATGGATGGCATTCAGAAGTAATGTTTTCATAACTTTAATTAGCAAAATTGTTCTTAGAGTATTTATTTTGTGAGCTTGCAGTGTTTCCTCTGAGAGCTGGAGTTGGAAGTGGGGCAAGAGGTTTGATTCGGTTTTTAAGTCAAAGGAAATAAAAAGTAGGTGACAATATCTCTTTTGTTGAATGACCAAATACCAACTAACATAATCTGGAGAGATTTTAATCTTTTCAAATAAACACATTGCCACTTAAACCCCTTGTTTAGGAGGGTCAAACGGGTTTACTGAACTGAAAAGGCTTGCAAAGCTCTGTCAGGGACATTATGCAAGATGTGAGCTCCAGTACTGTTTATCAGCTGTTTACAATCAGATTCTGCCTGAATATGGCTAAAGATTGTGCTTTTCATTCTTTACAGTTTGTCGTAATCGAGCATTATCAATTTATGTTAGTGCAAACTAAAAGGAAAAAAGTTCGAAACGGTCACCCACAATTAAACATTCAACACTGGTGTCAATAATATGGTATCACTAATAATAAATGTTGTGTACTCAAAGAAAGCTTGAGTACATAGAGTTATCTTGTGTTGCTTACAGACCACAGATTAACACATTACTCACTGTTATGGTGCAGTTTATCTTGTGCTCAGAACCAGATTACTTGGAGATATTACGGACTTTAGTGATCAATCATGTACTTTAAAGCACGTTTTGATGGTCCAAGCTTAAATCTTTATAAATCTTTATAATATCATGTATGCTGTATTCTCAACTTTGAATGTATGAAATGTTAGCTGAGGTATTTCTGGAGGTTTACACAGAACCCGATATGCTTTTGCTAAACACAGGATCAATGCTAATTCAGTATTGATGGAAATCAAAAAATTCCCTCCTGCCTAACGCGAGGTCATTCTCAACCCGTGTAATGAGATCTCAGTGATATTTTCTCTTGTTACACCAATTTTGTGACCTTTTTTCTAAGTTTTCTGTTCTGTATGTGTGTAGAGTATATCCTGTTATTTCTCATTGCTTCTCTCTTTTATAAAAGTTGTTGTATATTGCATTTAACGACCTCTAATATCTGTCAAGGACTTTAATATGGATCTACTCAACCAAAATAATCATCATGGTGCTAGACCTTGAGAAAGGTCTCTTTATCCGGAGGGATTGTCTGTCTGTGTGTCAGTTCATCACACAAAAGTAGACTTAAATAGCAGTTGCACTTGTTGAGTGCTATAAAAAAAAGTTTCAAGGTTTCACCTTTTTTTTTTTCATGGGGTCATATGATGCTGCTAAAAAAGAACACTATTTGGTGTAATGAAATGTGCTCAAGCCGTTAAATATTGAAAAACACACTATTTTCCATATAATGCACATAATTGTTTCTCATCTATGCCCCGCCTTCTGAATGTGTCGATTTTTACAAAGCTCATCGTTCTGAAAAGCGAGGTGTGCTCTGATTGGACAGCTGTCCAGTGCGTTCTGATTGGCCGAATGCCTCAAGCGTGAGACGGAAATGTTACGCCCCTTATTATACTGTGATACTGTGTGTGTGATGCTAGCGTATTGAGATAGAACCATAAAACCCATTACAAACGAGGCATTTGTTGCATCCAATGGGGACATAATTACTGATTATAATGACTTATACTGTCTTTTTATGCGTTGCGTTGCATCACGCCGCTTAAACATTAGGTTTGGGTATCTATTGGTTTTTTTTGCGATACCGGTGCCATATCGATACTTTTAAAATGGTATTGGTGCCAGAACCGATAATTAAAAAAAATAAAAAGAGCCACAAAAAGCTATGGAAAACATTTAAAGAATTTAAAGAACATTTAAAGAATATTTGAAATAAATCCATGGTTTCACACGCTCCTTGGATGCTCTCATTTTCCAAGCTTCTCTTACTTTTAAGCCTAATAAATGTATTTCATGATTTTGCGTCATTGTTTAATACAAAACCACTCATAATGTTTCTACTGTATCTCTGTCAATCTCTCTGATATTTAGTTAATATGAGTGCTGTCTGTCACTGACTTTTATCAGTTCTGTGCATGACTGTATGGTCACTCTTTATAAAGTAGCAACAATGTCATTTGTAAAGGACAGTACTGTGCAAAAGTCTTAGGCACATTAGTATTTTCACCCCAAAAAGGTTTCAAGCCAGTTATTTAAATCTTTTGCTGTAGTAAGTCAGTAGGAAATATCAGTTTACATTTCCAAACATTAATTTTGCCATTCATTTTAAAAATAATCTAGTGATATTTTTGAATGCTGAAGCAGTCTGACAACAGCCAGTGCTCCACACAGAGATCTGATCTCACCATCATCGAATCTGTCCGTGATTACATGAAGAAACAGATGAAACTGAGACAAATTAAATCCAGAAGGACTGTAGCAACCTCATCAAGGCTTTTTAAGAAACCTGCCTCCAAAGCTACAGTACTGTGAGAAGTTTTAGGCACTTGTGTAAATATGCTGTAAAGTAAGGATGCTTTCAAAAATTAACTTCTATTAACTAAATCTAATCAATATTTGGTGTGACCAACCTTTGCATTTAAAACCGCTTTTGTCCGGGTACACTTGCACATTGTTTTTCAGGTAGATTTGGAGTCAGGTTTCTTCAAGCGTCTTGAATATTGAAATATGACCACAGTTTTTCTGGATTTAGTTTGTCTCAGTTTGTCATTAAAGCCATTCATTTATTAAAATGAATGGCTTTAATTTTTAAATATTTTCTACTGACACACTACACCAAAAGATATAAATAACTGGCCGAACACCATTCTTTGGGGTGAAAATACTTATGTGCCTAAGACTTTTGCACAGTGGTGTATGTGAGGCGATCTCTGAGGCGATCACAAATTTGTGTACAGTTTATGGAGCTAAATGCCATAGCCACTGTAATAAAAGCCTAGCGATGCACATGCTTCTTCTGTACATTTCAGAGAACCAGGACAAATATTTCAATCGATCGCTCAGGCATTTAAGAGGCACTGAAATGAGGCACTGAAATCTGCGCTCTGATTGGGATTGGTTCATACCAGTTCCATAGGTATCAGTGCCATATTGGTACTGGGTTTTGGTACCCAACCCTAGTAAACATAAAACCATGTCTCCATTTGTGATCAGAGAAATGACAAACAACAAGCGCTTCTCTACACAGCTCAAAACTCAAGTTTGAATCATCAGTGGTAAATTCTTTACATACGTAAAAGTACGAACAGACTGTGAGTCAGCATTATTTGTCAAAACACCAGCACTGTAGGCTACTCTTCCAGGAAACAGTCCTGACCCTCTGTAAAATGTGCTGCACACATCTGAATATTTGGGCTGAACTGTTCTGGAACAGTGTTGTAAATACAACTTAACCACTGATTTCTAGTCGTGTCCTCTTTTGAAAGACCAAAGAAAGTAATTTCACCTTTGCAATGAAACTTGTGAGAAGGCAAACTGCATAAAATATTAGGGCTAGTTTTTTATCTTGAATATTTGAATACAGCATTATTATTATTATTTAAGATTAAATGTTTTATCTCAACTAGTTTCTTTCTTTTTTTTCTAGCAGTTTTTTTTCTTGTTCAATGAATAAAACTCCCAAAATAATGTTAGATTTAGCAAAAATAAGTTGTTCCAAGATGCGTTCTCTGAAAACAATGCAAATTTTCTCATTCTCTCAAGTTTTTCTTACTTTAAAGATGATCAAATATTCTTACTGCAAAGATTAAGGCTTTTTTAAGTGTATAAATAATACACAAAATAATGTGTGTAACACTTATCAACACATAACTACATTACAACTATATATAAATAAATGAAAATGCTGAAACTATCACAGATGATGCCATAAAAACGTTCTGACTGTACAATGTCCCCATAGCACCATTCGTGATAGTTTTGTGGCCTCTGATCAGAGGGAGTCTCTGCTCATTAGTTATGAAGCTCCGCCCATTTTTGCAGACAGTGTGTGTGTAAAGCATCAATAGCCCCGCCTCCTTTAGTTCGGTTTCCATAACAGACAATGTGAAATGCAGAAAGCAGGAAGTGGATTTTTTTTTACTCTGACAGTTTGTTGACATAGTTGTAAAATAAATGATATGTTTCATTTAAAAAAGTGAAGTGCAGCGGATGTTTTGAATAGATGATATTACTGATTCAATGAACTGTAGTGAAGGCTTTACACAAAGATATGTTTGTTTGGTATCTTTTTATAGTGATACTGGCCTAACCTGCTTTCACAGTCACCCTGAGGAAGAGCATCAGTCACATCAAGCACTGCACATTTATCTGCCATTTAACCAATCACTGTTTTCCCTTTTTTTGTCCACAGAGCGGAGAAGACCGAAGTACTGAGTGATGACCTTCTTATGGTGAATATTTAAATATTATGACTTGATCCTGACTTTATCCCAACTATGAATGACTGCACAAATCACCTGAAATCCCACCCAGGTCACCACTTTTATTTTAGGATATTTTGTGACTTTAATATTTTTTTTTAATGTCACTATCTAGGTTTGATTTATCTTTTTATTTATTTTAGTATTCTTAGTATTTAATAGTTTTTGTTTTTATTTATTTCCAGTTAGCAATTGTACTGCTTTAACAGTTCTAATACTGTATTTATATTTAATTTCAGCTTAATTTAAATGAAACAATATTTTTAATATTTTTAGTTTCAGTCCACAATACTTTAATAACCCTAGAAGTCACTGAATTATTATTTATTGCTAATTTCAGGTGCTAAGCATTACTTTGTACACCTTTAAGAAATTAATAACAGGAGTATTATGTTTTATTTCATGTCTCTCTTGAATACTTGATTCTGATTGGTCAACCACTGCATAATGAATGTAGACTATATGATTGCCAAACGATGTCCTACAGTATGCAATGCATTTTCATATCTTTCCACAGCCATTTTCTCCCATGCATATCATCTCAAAAAACATTTATTAATCAATATTTAATATTAACATTTATTTATTTGTTAAGTAGTTGTGCAATAAGCAGGATAATGTACAGTAAACTGGTCAAAAATATAATGTTTTGCAGACTAGCTGATAGTAAATGATGATTTATATTCATATTAATCACAGTATCAGTGATTTTGTGCTCTAGTATGACTTTAGCTGTTATTTAGTGAGCTTCTCTAATCGTCTCCTTTGCTTTCTCTTACACTATGAGTGTCTCAGTTCACCTTTGGTCCTTTACCTTCATCTTCTTCTTTCACACAATCTCTCCTCTTTCACACTCCTTCCTGTTCCTTTTTTCGGACTAGTTGTAAATAACAGGAAAGCAGCTGACTGTCTGGATACAACTCATTTTAATATTTCTGACGGCCCCTGTTTGCATGAGCACAACTATGGCTGTTATAAACAAAGGAAAGCCCAAAATAGCTCAAAAAGCACCAAGCCCTAGCAGCTTTATGTAGACGCTGGTAATTATGCATATAAATCTAAATCTATGTCATTTGACGCATGACACCCAAAATCTTTCAAAGCAAACTCTCACTCCAAAAACAATACCAATCTGTCACTACGTCTTTGTTTAAAAAGCAGCTTGTGTTGAAACACGCCTGTGTGAAACAGTGTACAGCTGAAGGGAAATCATTGAAGCTCGACGGACTCTCGCCACAGCTTTATACGCCGCTCCTTCACCTTCATTCATGCATTCCTTGTCCAAGGGTCAAAGTTTAACTGCCTGATATCTCTGCGACCTACGCTGCCTCGGCTCTGCAGGAGGGAAAGGAAACATGATAATGGGCCATGCACTCACTCCCTCTTGAAATGAGTCAGAGCGAGATGTTTTCTGGCTTTTGAAGGTCTGCCAGGTTCAAATGCAGCGGTGTTGGCAGATGACCCTGGTAGAGCTGTACTGCCGCTGGTCTCTGGTCGTGGTTGAGTTTTTGTGAACCAGTATTGGAGAGTAACACAGCTAGCTGAACAACATTTTTCAGTTGCTGGTTTCAAAACAGGAAAGCTTTTTTCTACTAATGAGCTGCTTTTTCCAACCAGCAGATCAACACTAAATGCTGTATTTCTTTCTTTCTTTCACTTTGTGTTGCATAGAAATGAAGCAATAATCATGCACTCTCCTAAAATATATTTTCTTATGTTTATAGTATCGGAAAGTCCCATTCATTTTAGTGTGGATGATTGGTGTAAATACACGGTGAAATTAGTTTAACTACAGATCAGGGTTTTATAATCCTAAAAAATTTATTTTGTTATTTGCACTGTTGGGAACGTTACTTTAAAAAAGTAATTAGTTATAGTTACTCACTATTTGTTCCAAAAAGTAATTGAGTTAGTAACTGAATTACTCTATAATAAAAGTAACTCGTTACCAGGGAAAGAAACTATTTGCGTAACTGTAAAAAATAAATAAAAAATTGCTATATGTCAAAGATTTTTATTTTTTTTTTGGAGCAGTTTTCACTAGTCAGTTAAAATAAGTAGAACAGACAGGTATTCGTACATAACTTTCAATATTTATTGCACGTCAACAGACAGCAAGAGTTTTATCCTGCACTTCCAAGTATTATCTTTGTAAGAAAAGTGTTTTTGACCACTAGATTTGTAGATGCGTGTCACACATTACATGCACGTTCTTGCCTTTTACCACAATGAATTTGAAGTAGTGCTTATATCTTCACCTTGAAAATGCCAGCTTTTCATCGGATTGCTCCTGACTCGCCATCTCTGCTGCTGCTGCGAATCTCGCATGCGTGCGTGTGTGTGTGTGTGTTTGACACCGCTGGCGTATAAACACTGGCTCTGATTGGCTACCATGAAACACATGACTCTGCCTTAGCCAATAATAATCGCTTATCTCGTTATTAACTCACCTGCTCACTCGCTGTGTGAGCCAGGGGTGCGTTCGGATTAGTGGTGGGCGATACTGCAAAATTTGGTATCGATCGATAACAATACGATACTTTTTACTTAAAAAAAAAAAAAAGTGCTGTAGGTCTATATCATTATTTCTGAGGTGAATGAATGATCAATTATTTAGGCATATTTTTTATTAATGTATTGAAGTCCACAAAATGGACTTAAAAAAAAAAGAATAAAAAAAATCTCCTCTGGTTATAAAAGCAAATGAAATAAAGTGCACACAATTATTACTAAAGAACAAACAAAGAACAAATATACCTGTGCAATTACATTCCCTGAACCCCCCTTCTGAATGTGCTATCAGTTTCGCTCACTCTGTCCGCTGCTCCTCGGCGCGTTTGTGAAAGCAGCGTTTGCTCAGGATTGTAGAGGTAGAAGACACTAGCAAAGTATTATGAACGTAGATGAGAGATATTTAAATTAAAATATCGATTACAATTGTATCGCTCCAATACCAATACCATTGTTGGTATCGATACTATTGATATTTAGATCGATCCGCCCACCCCTAGTTCGGATTAGTTTATTAAATCAATGCAAAGTAACGCACCGCATTTAACGTCCAGTAATGTTAACGCCGTTATAACGACGCGAAAAGTAATTAGTTAGATTACCCTGTTACTGAAAAAATAACGTTGTTACCTAACGCCGTTCTTTTAAACGGCGTTATTTCAAACACTGGTTATTTGAAATAAATGTAAACTGAAATAAAAGTTAAATGTTAAAACTAATAAATAAACAGTATATAGACATATATACAAAAAAAAAATAATAATAAAAATGCCAAAAACTCAACAAATTTACATATGTATATGTCTTTTAAACGTGTTATGAAAACTTAAAATACAAGGGGATATATATATATATATAATTTATATAATTTGTCTAATAAAGACTATTAAATTATTATGGTAATCAGTGATATTAAAGTAACACTGGTCTGCATTTTAAGTCTTGTTTCATAGAAAATCCTGCTGTTGCAATTTAACTGGGAGTGTAGTCTAGTTTTATTGGTTGTATTTATTGTATAAATGTATCTGATCAAAGTTTCTAACCATGTCCTAATCTGTCAACCTAATTGCCTTTTTTTTCAAAAAAATAAATGAGATCATCTATATCTGAGGGAATATATAATCTGTTATGTCAAATATAACTGTCGTATATAACGATGTGATATATTGTCCCCTTAAATAGCGTCTGCTGTAGTGTGGTCGTTCGTAGGTTGCGGTGTTGCTGTCTACGCTTTTATAAGAATAACTCGAGTGCGGTTTATATAATGAGCAGTTTGAAGTCAATAGGATCTTCACAGTCAGTCTTGTGTAAATGAGTCCAGCGGGAGTTTGGACCCCTGCAGGGTATGGCCCCCGTCATCATTTCCTGTTTGTCTCAAATTGTTGCTTTACTTGGAAGCAGAACATCTGTAATGCAGCTCTTTTCCTCTCAAGTTTTCCCTTTTCCTCATTCCATTAACAAACCTGGATCTGACACCTGATCCCGGGTTTATGGAAAATGAGTGGGAATTAGTGGATCAGGTGCTGAAACAACACAGATAGTGAGTGCAGAATAAACAGTGCAAACACAAACAAAGTGTAGGTTGCATATATTGGTTGCCGTTTTTAATCTTGTGTCTTTGTGGTGAGCTTTTATTGAAATGCGTTCGAGTTGCTGAAAAGAGCAGTCAGCTCACGCCGAGAGTTTCGGTTCCACTGCGACTGTCTGGAGCTATTTGAGGGACTGTCAGGCACATTTTTAGGAGTCGCCACTTGTACATACATTTGAGAGAGAAATCTGCTAGAAAACAATCGGCCAGTTTGGCAGCTTTCTGTGCCAGCTGCA
This sequence comes from Carassius gibelio, assembly GCF_023724105.1. Lineage (NCBI taxonomy): Eukaryota > Metazoa > Chordata > Actinopteri > Cypriniformes > Cyprinidae > Carassius > Carassius gibelio. The sequence goes on along the minus strand of NC_068373.1, from coordinate 8,769,158 downwards.
AGAAGACAGATTGTGGATTGTGCACGAACTGAAAACAGGCCTCGATTGCATTCTGGATCCAAACTGGCCCAATTTTATTCACCTTAAAAAGTACCTTAAAAAGATTTGCATTCCAAATATAAACTACCTTCATTCGTAAAGGTGTTAAAGGTGAAGGGGGTTTAGTTAGCATGAAAAAAGGGGGGTTTGAGGAAGAAAAGAACCAGATCAGATGTGAAGAGAGGTGTGAACTGAAAATACTTTTGACAGAGTTTCTCCTCCATTATTAGATGTAGGTGAACAGCCAGCTGGTCTCTAAATGTAGGCTGTGTGTATGTGCTAAAGTGCGTTTTAGTGATCAGCATTGCTCGGATGGTTCCTTACACTCACTGTAGCTTTAATTCTTTAACCATATCGTCCACTTTAAAAGCTTTTCCAATCCAGGCGTCATGAGTCTAGAACTGATGGCCAACTCAATGGAGAGAAACAGCCAGAAAGCTACATTTTCCTGCTTATCCCAGAGAAAATCATATTTTTAATAATAACACATCCATATCTTCATATATACTTCAAGAAATTTAGCAAGATTGCATTAAACTGAAAGTAAAGACAATTATTACGTTTATTAAGACGATTTCTGTTGTTCTTTTGAACTTTCTATTCATCTTTGTTTCCATGAAAGAATTAGCATATCAAGCAATGGTTTCTAACATTGATAAGATGTGTTTCTCGAGCAGCGAATCAGCATATTCAGATGGTTTCTGAAAGATGATTTGACGCTGGAGAATTCAGCTTTAATATCACAGGACTGCATTACATTTTAAAAGATATTAAATGACTATGATGTGACTTGTTCTGGGGTCCTCATCATGCTTTTTAACCAGCTTAACCCAAAGGACTTATTTTATAAAACAGTGTTGGTTGAATACTTCCACCAGTTTTCCACCACGCTCCTTTAATACCAGAATCACAGTCCAGATGTAATCAATGAAGAGGCACATTTAACTCGAAGGGTGTTAGTGTGCAGGACATAAAATACTTTGTAAAAGTGTTGCAGGAAATGCAGAACAGGTGTGTGTGTAACTATGATAATTAGTGTGCTGAATTGATGTCCTGGTGAATTTGAATCAAATGTGCACATTATATTACAGATTGAGCGGCGCCTTGAAAATATGCGACTGGTCTCTCATAATGCGCACAAGAGGATGGTCATGTGTCTGCAGGGTAACGTGGGCTCAGATGCGGAGAAGAGACATGTAAGTCACGGCTGCTTTTACATTTGCAAATCCCTCCCAAGTGCACATATCTGAATTGATTTTTTTTTTATTCCTCTTAGAAAAAGCTTCCTCTCACAGCCCTTTCACAATCCATGCTGGATGGAGGAAGTCAGCTCGGAGACGAGTCCCTCATCGGGTGAGTTTATGAACTATTAACAGACATGTATCCTCCAGAACCGTCCCATAATCTGGTCCATCTGACCTGTGATTCATACCCATTATGGGATAGATTTGAACGTTCACTCTTTTCTGAGTCAAACAGAGAGGCGCTTTCATTAGCCATGTGTCCAAACCTCTCTGAATCATCTGTTATGTCAGGAAATGGGTGTATTTATGGACCTGATCTGTGAAAATATAGGGAGGAAGCATCATAGTCCAGTGAAATTCCTAAAAGTGGGATGTAACATATTAAATTATTATCGTTCATGATGGAAAATGTGACTTCATGCTGCTTGATGGTGATAGATAAGGAAGAGTACATTGTTTTTTTAATCATGCTAGTTGCGTTTGATGTGATTTTATGGAATATAACCCAACCTAAGTATTTATTACCCATGTTTTAATTTATACAGCATCTTGTTTGACCAAAAACAAAAAATGCAATGTTCTATTTTCAAAGACTGATTTCATTATTTAAAAAGGCTTATGGATTAATTAAAATAGTCAAATAGTTGAGTTGCACACAAAATGGTGTATTTATTTTAAATATAAGTGTCTGGTGAAATATTATTAAATCATAAAGACATCATGGCCTCCAAATTAAACAGTAGCTTAATGAGTAAAAAAAATTAAAAAAAATAAATATATATATATATATATATATATATATAATATTATTATTTATTTATTTATTTATTTATTTTTTTTTTTGAATTGTGAAATATAATGAAATCATGAAAAAAAATTGTGGGAAAAATTAAATTGAAAACAGAATATGGAGAAAAATAAATAAAAGGCCGTATATTAAACCGTTGCTTATTCTGTGGAGTTTATGTGTAAACAAACAAGTTATGGTTACATTGATTCTCAAGGTCTAACAAACACGTGGAATGCATTTTTTGTTCACCATTAATTTTTCAAAACGAATATGTTCGAATGATATGGAAAAAGATATTGTGATAATATTTTTACGAGCCAGTATCCCCAGCCCTGTTATCTAGCATGAGCAGAGAGCATGTGTACCTTGTGTGTTTGTATCTACAGGAAGATGATGGAAGTGTGTGGAGATGCTGAAAACAAACTGGCCTTTGAGCAGAGCCAACATGAAGTCCAGCTGGAGAGAGAGATCCTAGAGCCTATCAACCAGCTGGCAGAGGTCCATGAAGCCAAAGACGTGCTGATAACCTGCTTTTAAACATGCACTGTAGCTTACAACTCTGTTTCTGTGCTTGAAGGTGGATATTCCTAACATTTTGAAGCAGAGGAAACATTTAGCCAAGCTTGTGTTGGATTTTGATTCTGCAAAAGCCAGGTGTGTATATATACTACAGATTTGGGGTCAGCACAATTATATTTAATTTTTATTAATATGTTTTCTTTAGCTAGGATGCATTAAACTGACCAAAGGTTTGTAATGTTGCAAACATTTTTTATTTTTTTTTAATAAATGCTGTTCTTTTGAATTTCATCAAGAGACTCTGAAAAAAATCTCGATATTATGATAATAATAAATGTTTCTTGAGCATTAAATCAGCATATTAGAATGATTTTAGAAAAATCACGCGACACTGAAGACTGGAGTAATATTCAGATTTGATCACTGGAAGCAATTACTTTTTGATTAAAGAAATGTAGCCTTGCAAAAAAATTTTGCTTTGACTAATAGTGAAAAATCTTTAAACTCTGATCATACAGGTATCAGCAGGCCACAAAGGCATACCCATCCGCTGCAAATGCTCAAGCAATGGCTGCCAAAGTTGACACACTTAAAGAGGAGATGGATGAAGCTCAGAACAAAATGGAAATATGCAAGGTATGGATATGTGTCTGATTTTAGTGTGGATTCTAGGCAACCTTCGGCAGCCCGTTCAATCTAGTTTGATCTGTTTTTGTCTTCAGGATCAACTGGCAGCAGAGATGTACAGCTTTTCCTCCAAGGAAGGAGAATATGCTCGCTATTATGTGTTGGTAAGTCATTTCTAAAACAAATGATGTCTGATAAAGTTAAATTTATACTGGAATGATGAAATTGACTTGCAAATAAGGAATCAGAATGACCTTTTAATTATGACACTGATCATCATTAAGAAACCGTCAAAGGTTGATGGTATTCATAGGTCTTCTTACTATACACTGGTAGCATATCTTGTCAGTAGAGTTAACTTAAATGGATATATACTATATTTTACAGTATATAGGCAACTATTAGATCATTTAGTCCAAAAATGTTTGTCTTCTCAAACGAAATGAGAAAAAGTGTGACGTTTTTGTGTATTTGACTTGTAGTTGTTAGAAGCTCAAGCTGAATACCACAGGAGAGCTTTGGCGTCCATCGAGAGTGTCCTGCCCAGCATACAGTCCCAGCAAGGTGGGATATTTTCTCTTGACTTCCTGGACAGTCCTGCACTGAGCATCTGCTGGATTAAGGAGAGAGAGAGAGAGATTTTTTTTAATTTATTTTCAATTTTCAATCATATATTAAATCATCCTGACTTACAGAATCTGTTTTCCACACACCCACCTAGTGATGCTTGTTAAATGTTTCCTGCCATAACTGAAACCATTCTCTCTTCATCTCATCCTCTGGCATAGATAAATGGACAGAGAAGCCAGCGTTTGGCACGGCTCTGGAAGAACATCTGAAACGCACTAGCAGAGAGATCGCTCTGCCCATAGAGGCCTGCATTATGATGCTACTGGAGACCGGCATGCAGGAAGAGGTACCTGACACTGTCCCAAACAACACATGAGATGAAAAGACTTGGTGGTTTTCAAATGGATTGCACATTGTTACTGCAAACACAATGGCGGATAGTGGTCATTTTCAGGGATTTTATACAGAACCAGTCTTAAATGGTTGAATTTATTTAACATGCATTAAAAAAATTAAGTTGCATAGTTGTCAGAATCCAAATAAAATAGATAGATAGATGTTTGGATAGACGGTTAGATGGATGGACAGATGGATAGATGTTTGGATGGATGGATAGATGTTTGGATAGACGACTGGATGGATGGACCGATGGATAGATGTTTGGATGGGTGGATGGATGGATGCATGTTTGGATAGACGGTTGGATGGATGGACAGATGGATAGATGTTTGGATGGGTGGATGGATGGATAGATATTTGGATGGGTGGATGGATGGATGGATGGATAGATATTTGGATAGATGGTTGGATGGATGGACAGATGGATAGATGCTTGGATGGGTGGATGGATGGACAGATGGATAGATGCTTGGATGGGTGGATGGATGGACAGATGATAGATGGATGGATGGATGGCTGGACAGATGATAGATGGATGGATGGTCAAATGGATGGATGGACAGATTTTTGGATGGATGGATGACAGATGGATAGATGTTTAGATGGATGGATGGATAGACAAATGGATGGATAGATGGATGGATGGATGTTAGATGATGGATGGATGGATGTTAGATGATGAATGAATGGTGAAATTGATAAATAAATAATGGATGGATGGTTGATGAATAATTGATAAATGGATGGCAGGTGAAAAAGGTGGAGTAGATAGGTAGATGATAAAGAAATGATGGATGGACAGATGGTTAGATGGATGGATGTATGGATGAATAAAGGGGTGGGTGGATAGATGAGGAATGATGAATGTGTAGATGATAGTCGGTTGGATAGATGTTTAGATAGATGGATAGATAGGTGGACAAATAGATAGATTTTTGGATGGATGGATGGCTAGATGAATAAACCTTGATGATTTCTGTCACTTTAGCAGTGTATCTGTCTTAGAGACGTCTATTGATTCACTTCTGCTTTTTGGTTGTAGCAAATCTAATAATAGCAGTGAAACGAAACAATCAATTCCCTGTGAAACCATCCCTGACACATAAGAAAACAGCCTTTTCAGTCATTTTTTTATACATAAGGATCTCTGTTTATATTGTACTGCACATTGCAAAGGTCTTGTGTGTTCTCCACATTTCCTTTGGTGCCAGGGTTTGTTCCGAATCGCTGCTGGAGCCTCTAAACTGAAGAAGTTAAAGGCGGCGCTGGACTGTTCCACTTCCCAACTGGAGGAGTTTTACTCTGACCCTCATGCTGTAGCCGGTACAAGCCATTTTTCCTAAATGAAACCATAGAAGGATGCAGTTTGTTTGTAGCTAGTTTTTTTTTTTTTTCAGCATTTCTGCATTTTGAATGATTACCAAAAATGAAAGTGAGACTATATTTCTTTGATTTTACCCCCGTGTTTGGTTGTATTTTTGATTACAAAACCAGAATTCTGCTTCTGATCTGTTTTGAAACCTGGACGTTTTCAGTTCTGCTCACCAGACTGAAGAGTACCACAGCTATAGCCCAATATTTGAATCCACTTCTATTCAGATCTCACTTTGCATGTCGTGTTAAAACAAAAATTGGTGGTTTTCAAATCCATTTGATGTTGGTTTTGTTTTTGCGTGATTATTTAGGAGCCCTCAAATCTTACCTGAGGGAGCTGCCTGAACCTCTGATGACCTACCAGCTGTATGAAGAGTGGATCCAAGCCTCAAAGTAAAGCACATTCACATACTGCACATCAATGTCCATGTGACTTCAGTGCCTCTGTATTCAGAAGAAAATACAGGTTTTTTTAGTGAGATTCCCCAAATCTTGAACATTTGGTTAAAACTTGCATGACTAACTTAGATTATGCATAAAACCATATTAGCAAACAAACAACGAATTGCAAAGAGATTCACTTTGAAGAGCAACTAATATAATAATTCTGTATCAGTCATAATCTATCAAAACCAACAACCCATTATTTACATGCTTCAATTCAATATACACCACCAAAACCTTGCGGCCGGCAATGTTTTTAATTGTTTTAGAAAGACGTCATGTCTAACAAGGCTGTATGCATTTGATATTTTTAGTTCTAACCCTAAACGCAAAATAAAGTGTCACTTCCTGTAAAGAAAAAGCCGTGAAAAATGACACCCATGCTAATATGTTGCTGATTAAAAAGTGTGTGAGTTTAAGAAATGAAATGGATGAAGATGTTTCATGTTTCAAACTCATCACTCATATAAAAAGTGATTGAATTTACTTGCTTTTCAGTTTTTGTTGTGTGCTGAAGCCGCTTATGAGATCCGTGTAACATATATCTGTTTTCCTCATGTTTTCTCTGCTCTGCAGTATCTCTGACCCTGATAAGAGGCTTCAGGCACTTTGGGTGGTATGTGACATGTTACCAAAGGCCAACAAGTCCAACTTTAGGTCTGCTTGTTAATACACTAAACCAACTTTTAACATCGTCCTGTAATGGCTGTTGTAATCGTAACAAGCGAATCTGTGTCTGTGAAGGTACCTGGTGAAGTTTCTTGCCAAGCTTGCTCTGGGAAGTGATGTAAATAAGATGACGGCGAGCAACATCGCCATCGTACTGGGACCCAATTTACTGTGGGCCCGGACAGAGGGGTGAGATAACCCAACAGCAATCCACTCACATAATAATAACCCATAATACTTCTCAAATTGATTATGTTATCAGCTAAATGTCCTTGTTTGGGCGTCTTGAGGAACAGTTTGATATGTTGCAGTTTTGTTGTTCTTCTAGAAGCCTGACTGAGATGGCAGCTACTACCTCCGTCCATGTGGTGTCTATAATAGAACTGATAATCAACCATGCAAGCTGGTTCTTCCCTGAAGGTCAGAGTTGCCCTTTCTAAAACCTAGTGAGCTACATCCCATTTAAGATCTAGACACTGCTAACGGTCTAGATCTTAAATGGGATGTAACCTCACAAGTGACTCCTCACGAGAAGCGCAATGGAGATTTGACTAACGCTTCCACCTGAATATGCTGCATGCTATTTCTGCCTTTTCCAGCTTTGAAATTTCAAACATGGATTTTTCAGCTACCTGTTGGAAAAGTGACATTTGAAGTCAGGCTTGAAACACAGCTGTACGTTATAAAGATATTAATCAAATACCTGCAAAACAGCAAATTACAATTTTGCAGCCATGATCTAATGTGAGCATTAGACTCACATTTGCTAAGCTAAGAACTTGTTAATAAATATTACATGTTTTTATCAATACTTTTCAGAGCTTTATCTAAAATATTGATATTTAACCAATGCTTCATCCTCCATCTTGGATTTTAGATTTATTTTTAGTATTTAATTTGAAGCTTTGTTAATTTTGTCAAGTCAAAATTGTTTTCCATAGGATATTTAAAAGCAGCAGAGTCGCGCCAAAGTGCTGTACAACAAAACACAATATATAAAAAGCATAATAGGAAACATGCATTATACAAAAAAAAAAATTGTTAATTTATGCATTTAGCAAACACTTTTATACAAAGCAACATGCAAAACACTTTTTATATTTGTCTGTATAATGAAACATGAAGAAGTAGCAATATTTGTAATAGACATTACCAGGTTAAGCACATAATGTAATGTGCTTTTGTCATTTTTTTTAGTTTCTAAGAATATTTCTATATAGCTTTAATTTTATTGCTTTTAGTACTAAATCTAAGTTAGTTGACAACTCAACATTTCTCATTTTTTGTTTGCGTTTTTAAAGTTTATTTAATTTTTTGTTTGTTTGTTTAATCTAATATGTATTTTATTTTATTATCTTTGTTAAAGTCACTAGGGTTGGGCACTGAGCTTGACTTTGTTAAGATCAGTGTTCTCTGAGTTTACTCAGTCATGTCCGTGTCTTAATATCCTCTGCTCTTTTGCTCTTCAGACGAGGACTTCAACGTTTCAGGCATGTTTGCTATGCCTGGGTGCCCCGGGACCCCTGACTCAGAAGCTGGAAGCATTGAGAGGAGGCGCCCAGGCAGCCAGGGGTCACTCGAATCTGACACACCCCGCAAAGACAGGTACAAGTCTCAACCCTGCAATCATAGATTAGTGAATCCGTCACAGTCAAAGCAGACAGTCTGCTCTAGCACTAATGCAGCATTAAAAGAAATGAGAGGTTATAATGAAATGATGTGTATTCCAGTAAATCCAGGTCTAGTTTCTATAATTCCAGTTGTAGTTATTCCGTGAGGGAAAGCAGGAAATGTTCAGTCCCCTGTCAACAGTGCTCTTGTTGGTTTGGTATGTTCAGAACGGGTCAAACAGCTCCTCTCCTGCAGACCGTCACATCTCAAATTCAGAGAATGTAAAGGTGAATGTTTCTGTGCCTCAGGCACAGGAGAGTCCTTCAGCTGAATGTCACCGGCTGCGGCAGTCTCTTTCTAAAATAGATTTGACTGCTTCATTAATAACTCAAGTACTGCCAGTGTTATTTTAGTAATATTTACACATACATATTTTTCTAAATATATTTTTTGTTTATGGTAGTTCTTAATATTTTTAATTAGCTTTTATTTTTTACTTTTTTTTTATTTTTTTATTTTAGTTTAAGTTTGAGTGATATTTATGCATTTAGCAGATGCTTGCAAAAGAAGAACAAAAGCAATCCGTCAAAGAGCTGACAGTATTCATAATAGACAATACCAGGTTTAGCACATTTTGTTTACTGCTTTTTCTTTTTTATTAGTTTTTATAATTATATAATTATACTTTTTTAAAGTAAAAACTATTTTTAATAGTTTTAGTTAACAAAAACAACACATTAAATGGATAGTTCACCCAAAAATGGAAATTACCCCGTGATTTCCTCACCATCAGTTTACACGACAACGTTGTAGTCAAAAACTGAAAGGTTTTGCCCTTGTTTTTAATAAGTTTCATGTAGATGCGACATCATTTTCAAATTGATCTGCGTTTACACATATCTGCGAAAACGGCCAAAAACGCTGTATAACGCATGCCAGGCCAGTAGATGGCGCTGTCCCCTTGTTAGTAAACAGTACATGTAGGGAAGTGACGATTATATGTTGTACATGATGCGTCTCCGTTGTTGGTTGTTATATTGGTGAAGTAAATCCTCACTTTGCTGAAGAAGCGTTAGCAAACTCTTGAGCAGCAACAACAGTACCATGTGCTCCACCATTGTTGTGTATGTTTGTTCGCACTTGCCTTTAAAATTGACACGTACTTCTGCGCATGTCTATAAACCAAACACGTATTACGCACACGCATGACGTGACCGTTTTCCAAGATTCCTGTTTTGGGTGTTTACATGTAAAAGATAATGGTGCCTTTTTCAAAAACTTGCACTTTTAAAACGCATTTTCAAAAATAATGCATTTTCGGTCCCCAAAACACAGTTTTCCTGACAAACAAGCAAAACACATAAAAAGTTTTCCATTTTTGGCTGAAAATGTTATGTAAATGGCGCATGAAAGAAGAAAGTCATGTACACCTAGCATTGCATGTGACTAAATCATGGGGTAATTTTCATTTTTGGGTGTACTGTCTCTTTAAATAATGAAAACTTCATTTTTTAACTATGTAACAGTGCTTAGCATACACAAAAGATGTTCAAGGTTTTGCTATTAAACTTAGTGGCAAAATTTTATCAAAATTTGTTGAGTTCTTTAGCGGTGTAAATTTACTGTATATTTAAATATATCTTTACATTTCAATGCAGCATTCAGTTGCATAGTGTGCAATACACTTTATAGCCGACCCTGGACCACGAAACTAGTCACAAGGGTAAATATTTAGAAATTGAGATTTATATATCTTCTGAAAGCTGAATGAATAAGCTTTCCATTAATGTTTGTTTTTTATTAGGATTGAATAACTATTTGCAAATCTGGAATCTGAGGGTGCAAAAAAATCTTAACATTGAGAAAAGTTGTCCGAATGAATTCTTACCAATGCATATTAGTAATAAAAAATTACGTTTTAATATATTTACGGTAGGAAATTTACAAAATATCTTCATGGAACATTATCTTTACTTAATATCCTTATGATTTTTGGCATAAAAGAAAAATCAATCATTTTGACCCATACAATGTATTTTGGGCTATTGCTACAAATATACCCCAGAGACTTTGTGCTCCACTCACAGGTCTCAGAGCAACACACACTAGTGGTTATCCTAAATAATCACTTTTTTTGATGAATAGGTTAAGTGACAGTCACTCCTAATCTACTAATACTACTCTAATAATACTCACACTAGTTTTGTTCCTGTGGCATAACTATTAAACTTGCAGAAAGAGTATATATATATAGAGTACACGTGTGTGTGTGTTTGTGTGTGTGTTTGTGTGTGTATACAGAATTATGTTTTACGTTGGATGCTGAATCCTTAAATTTGACAAACCATCTGAAATCTCACCGGTTTGCATCACATGTCTCTGGTTGCTGTCCCAGTGGTCGGGTGGTGGTCCTGTCCGTCTGTGGACACTAATACCCCACTGTCAGTCTCTGGTGTGGGTGTTTCATGCTGTCTCCCCTCTTCCCTGTAGCCCTGCTAACAAACAGCCGGAAATCGCCCCTCGTAGAGCTGGCACATTAACCAAAAAGCAGCACTCCTTGCCTAACTTCCAGCCCTCTCTCCCTCCCATTGACGTGTTTGAGCCGTCCCCCCTGTCGCCCACTGGCGGGGGTCTGGAGGCTGGGCAGGCGCTTCCTCAGACCCATCAGCCTTTAGTTCAGCAGCCTGCGGAGAACAGGTAAAAACCGCTGCCAGATGTCAGGAGATCTGTGTGTCGTTCTGTGCCATTCTCTTGATTACTGCTTCAAAACCCAGGCTAACAATCGTTGGAATCACAGGGAAAGGTTAGAAACCTTTCAGGAGACCTGGGATGGCAATAATCAAATGCTGTCGTTTGTCGCTGTGTCATGGACGTCATCTTTTTGTGCCATTCGCATGTTGTTTTTTTGCTTTAAACACAATTACAATCAGAAAATGATCACTGGAAACTGGAAAGTGATATAAACTATTCCAGTTTGACCGTTGATTAAGGTTTTTTTCTACATTAAATTTATCCAGACAGGGTCAAATTCACAGGGCCCAGGACACATGTTTTATGAGTGAACACCGTTTATCTCTATGTATGTAGGGTTAATTCAGGATAAAAAAAATAAAAATAGTCATCATAATCGCAAAAAAATATAAATAAATAAAAACATAAAAAAGTGTTCCAAATTACCAGAATTAAGTAAATTAAGTTTATATATATAGCCTACTGTGTAAAAATTAAACTGTGAAACTGTTGTACTGAAACTAAAAATTATTATAAATAAACCTTTTTTTTTTTTTTTTATAGTTTTTGCATGTTTGGATAGTGTGTAGGATTTTTTGTTTCAAAATAAATAAATATAAATGAAAGGTAGTTTATTATTAAAAGTTTATTATGAAGTTATAATTGATTTATGTTTTAATCAAATGGGGAAGATTGAAGCAAATGCCTCTCAAGTTGAGTCTAGTGTCTCTTTTCTGCAGAATATTCTCTGTTTTTCTTTCTCTATTGCTTATTCTTTTTTTAGTGGAAAAGATGCCGTGCATGCCGAATAAAACACTGCTAACTATGCTAACCTGATGGGTGTAAACATACTGCAGTGTGATCCCATGAGACGTGCTTCTCTTCTCTCCCCAGTAACACCCCCCGAGATCCTGCATCCACGCCCCCTGCCACGAGGAACGGGCCGGGGGGCTCGAATGGGACGCCCACTCAGCTGAATGTGGGGACCCCGACCTCAGGTCCTAAGGGCCCCAGTCCATTCGTGGTGCGCAGAGGTCAGTCCTAATCCTCCTATTATTGTGTGGTATTACAGGTTACCGTTTGAAAGTTTGCAGAAATCTATAATTATATTCAGCAGCGATGCATTAAATTGATCAAAAGTGACAGTGTTGCTGTTTCAAATAAATGCTAAACTTTCTGTTCATGAAAGAATCTTGGGCAAAACATATCACGAAAGGAACACGTGTCACTAAAGACTGTACGAATGGCTGCTGAAAATGTCTAAATGCACTTGTAACATTTGAAAGATTTTTGTGTGTGTTTATATTTTGTTTTTATTAATTAATTGATTAATTATTTTAGACAAAAAATGATTTGTTATTAGGAATCTATTATGAACTAACTAATTAGAAAACAATTATTTAAAACGTTATTATCAGTGCATCTTTAAAATGTATGTAAAATCATGTCTGGACTGTTTGGTTTCAGGTACAAAGAAACAGGCGCCGGCGCCTCCCAAACAGGCCGCCCCTCCCACACCTCAGAGTGTAAAAGTGGCTCCTAACCAGCCCACACCAAACCAGTCCTCAGCCCCGAGCACCCCTCAGCCTCTCACTGCGTCCCGTCGCAACAACCAGACCCCCATCCAGGCCCCCAGCCACCCTCCTCCTCGACCTCCTTCCCAGAGCACAGAAGAAGCCGAACCGTCCCCTCCCAGGACGCCCACCCCTCCCGGGACACCTCCTTACGACGGCTCCCAGCCACGCCCCAGGCCCACCCCTCGAGCGCGGCCCAAACCCAGCGGCCCGCCCCCACCCCAGCCAACTAGCGACGGTGACAACGGTGTCTGTGTTTCTGGATCCAAGATCATCTCCGGTAACAATCTGCTCTTTTATTTCTCACTCTTGGAAACACTCCAACAACATGCTGACAATTATGCACAAAAAAGAAGAATAATATATAATAATTTATGTTCTTTTATAAATAAAAAAATATATAATTGTTAAAAATTATAATTATTTAATAATGTTAGTTTATTATTTTTAAATATAAGTCTTTAAATATTAGATATGCACATTTTAAAAAAATTCTTAAATTATTAATATGAAATAAAAACCAAAATAATATATATTTATAAAAATATAAAATAGAAATATTTTATATTTAAAATAATATATATATTTTATTTATTTAAAATATGATTCATTATTTAATTTATTGTTGAATATACAGCAAATAAGCCAAAATGTTGTACACTGCAAAGCCAATATAATTACAGTAATTGTGCAAATAATTACAATTATTTTATGTACAAAACGAATATTTAATTTTATTTGCAGAACATAATCATACAGCATATGACCAAAATGTTAATATGATGACATGGGAAATAATACAATACTTTAATAAATAAAAATCGTTATTTTATTATATTACTTCTAAAATGATTGATTGCTTCTATTTATTTCTAGAAAATACAAATACAGCGTCTGACCAGATGCTACAAGCTAAATGGTAGCATCCAGACATTTTCTTCATAAATAAAACTAATAGAAAATGGATTTTCAGAGGAAAGAGCGCAGATGACTTTATCCGTTTCCTAAGGGCAAATGCACACAGTTATAAAAACATGTACATGAACGTCAATCGCTCGATGGATGTCATTTGCACACACGTTTCTACAGCTCAATCAACTCTAGAAAGCTGGAAACACACTCATCTAGAGTCAGTATATCAGTGTCAGCTGATTGTGTACCTCATTAAAAGCTCATTATTGGGAAGGAAGCCCAGCACTCGCCCCTGCCAAACAACAGCCCTGAGGGTTTCCCCCCATTAGGCTCGTTCCACTCGACGAAAGACACCTGCAGGTGATGGTGTCCATGTCATGTTATTATAGAGTTATTACACAATCCCAGATCCAGAGTTAACAAGCCTTATTTTCAGAAGTAGGTTTGTGATGATGGATGAAGCACACAGTGTGCTGTCTGATCAATAAATCTTTCACACGGGCCAAAACTGGTCCTTTTGATAACTGTGTTTTATGCATTACCTACTGTATAGTCGGGTCTAGTTTCTGTTTAACATTTACATTTATTATAAAGGTCGCAGAATTATCAATCCTTCAAGATTTCATTTCCTCCATCCTCAGTGAAAAAGTGAAAAATTAATAATGGAGTGTAATAAAGGTGAATTAGATAGACGTTAAGCTCTACAGACAACATCCACAGCATGTAGAAGATACCTATGAATTATAAAATGTAAATCATAAAAAAAAAAAAAAAAATGAATTAAAAAAAAATGTACAAATTAAATACAAGGAATGTTCCAGATTATATTAAATGTTAAACTCTATGGGTAGCATTTAACAAAAACAATAATAATATTTTATTATTATTATTATTATATAAGACATGTCGAAAATACGGATGAATTATAAAATGTAAATCATTTAAAAGAAAAATTATAATACATTTTTTTTTTTTATTAAATAAAAAAAAGGAATGTTCCAGCTTATATTAAATGTTAAACTCTATGGGTAGCATTTAACAAAAACAATAATAATATTTAAATTTTATTAATTAAAAATAATAAAATTTTATATTAACTTCTAAAATGTATTAGTTAAACTCTATGCACAGCATCAAAGACATGTCGAAAATGCGGATGCATTATAAAATTGAAATAATTTCAAATAAAGAATAAAATAATTTACAACAATAAAAATCAAATGAAGCCAGCAAAAATACAGAAATGCATTTACAATGAAAGTCTCTAAAGGCAATCATAATAAATGTAGAACTACATTTGTGTTTGTTTTATGCCAAATTAAGGATTAAGTTCAATTTATACTGACCATGAAACATTCCTCGAATGTCATGTAATCGTTTTTTTTAAACTGGCATGAAAATCTCCTCCTGAAACAGACCATCGCTGGAGTTGAACAGAAGAAAAAAACCTTTTGAACAGGGAGAAAGAAAATCTGGATGATGAATTCTATTGTTGGAAAACCGAATGTTCCGTGACAGTTAATTATCATCATTTATTATTATTATTCCTCATGCCTTTCAGCACCTTTGTGATGTTTACTTGACCTTTGCATACGTTAATTCAACTCAGAACTGAACATAGATCTTTAGATTAGTGTTTAATGCATAGATTGACTTCCAGCCACACACACACACACACACACACACATCTTCATGTCTGGATTACACATTTCTCCCTCAGAACACAAAATGTCATCACTGGCCTGGCTGTAGGATGCGTGTATAATAATCGTAGTCGTAAGTTTGGGTCAGTGAAACCACATGCTGCAAGCGCGCGATGGGTTTCCAGCGGTTGTGGAAACATCAGCAGCTGCCAGGAGCGAAGTTCAGAGAGCGAGCGGCGACGCTGCCACGTTTAATGACATTACCACCACCACTGTTTAAAGAAATCACCTCTTTCAGTGATTAATGACACTTTTCTTGGTGGTTCATTGCCATCAGAACCAAGCCAACATGAAGTCTGACCATGTTTACTCTCCTAATACACGTTCCTGATATTATTTCTCATGCATTTAAACATTTAAAAATGTTACCAACTCCAAACGTTCGACCAGTGGTGATTGCAATTAGCATAATCCAATGAATGTTACCCTTTTAGAAGTAAGAAGGGTTGCAGACAGTGTTTCATGTGGACTTTAAAAGGCTGGGATGTGATTGGATTGGCCGTCTGAAATGTGATTGGCTGCTGGTCATCAGTGTTTGATGTTGTTACAGATGTGTGATCTTCTTCCTGTGAGGTGTGTTGTGAGGGGCAGGCGATGGTAAGGACTGTTGTGTGTGTCTGAACGCTTTCTTCGCCTGTTTAACCTGACTAACAGAGAGTTCACCTGCACGACGAGCTGCCTAACCAGTGTCTTTGTGGCATGTTTTAGGATAAAATACCAGCAGCACATGCTTTCTGCAACTAAACACACTGTAACTCCTGCCTATGAACCTCAGCCGCTTCTGCAGGGTGAATGTTAGCTGGGCAACAGATACTGTATTATTTAGCATGATTGATTCTTTTACATTTTAATGCGCTACAGTTTGGGGTCAGGCTTTTTTTTTTTTGAATTATCACTTTTGTTCATTAAGGATGCATTAAATTGATCAAAAATGACAGTAAGGACATTTATAATGTTACTATATATATATATATATAGAGAGAGAGAGAGTTAATTATGTTCCTTTAAACTTTGTATTTCTCAGACAAAAATAAAATTTATCACAGTTTCGACAAAAATATGAAGCAGCACAACTGTTTCAACATCGATAGGATTTTTTTTTTAGCAGCAAATCAACATATTAGAAAGATTTTTGAAGGTGAATCATGTGTCACTGATCTGAAGTGATGCTGATCTCGGGAATTAATTATACTTTTTAAAGTATATTAGAGTAGAAATCTGTTATGCAAAATTGTATTCATATTTCACAAATTTACTGCTTTTGCTGTGTTTTTGGTCAAATAAATGCCTTGGTGAGCAAAAGAGACTTCATTCAAAAACATTTTAAACAGCTGTGTATATTATATCATGTTTGGAAATTAATGAATTAAAGTTTATTTGAATGTGTGTCACAACTAAACGACATTATTTTCACAAAGCTATCATTTAAACATAATAACATTAATACTGGATCTGACCCAAGTCTGTCTTGTTAAATGATACATATCATCCATCGCTTGTTTTCCTTGAAGGTCAGGTTTTTTGGAAGTTTAATTTCGGTGGAAATATGATGTAATGTTTTCTTTGAAATCTCTTAACTATGCATTATGATTGCGCAGATGGAGATGGAGAGGAGAGATGTTTGACGGGACCAGGGCTGGATCTTGTCCCGGAGCTTGAGGAAGATGAAACCACAGAAACACTCCCAGAAGATGCACACCAATCAGAAACCACCGCCCTGTGAAGTGGGCGGAGTCCAGTCCTCACACAGCCAATCGAAAGCTATGTTCGTAACGGAATACTCGCATACTTACCGCCTAGTTTATTCTTCCTGTTGTTTTTAAGGATGTGAAAGTATTCAAAATGAAAAACATTTTAAACATGACCTCAGTTACCGTATGAGTAAATACAGGTATTAAGCATTCAGATTTAAGTACAAAAATTATTTTAACTTTTATGAGATTGATCAAATCATGAGTCATCGCAGTTGCTTCTGGTTCAAACGTCACACTGGAAATGGAAGGTCAAGTCGATGCATTGCATTGTGGGATATGGTACCCATCACAGTGTGCAATTATAGTAGGTAGAAGCACACAGAAAATGTGTATCCCATCATGCAGTAGTATACATACTACATACAGCACAAGTAGTGAACGCAGTATGCTATTCAGAACATAGCCATTCACTTATAAACTCTGACCCCTATAGAAGACAATACATTTACACAAAATACACAAAAACTGTAAATCATCAGGTGGTTCCTGGAGTCTCTCTGTCCTCACAATGCTGGCACATTGTAACCATATACCAGAAGAAGAAGAAAAAACTGTACGCACACGTAAACATGCTGTACAATCTTGATTTCATTCACAAATGGCATAAAGCTGGTTTGGGTTCTAATCAGATATGAATGTCTTTATGTTTTGTGATGTTTTGCATAACAAGTGTTATATATGTGTGCCTTGAAAACCGTAAATCACTGAGTTTGTGTGACTGATGTCCCACGCACTCCGCTTATCATGGTGAATGTACTTTATTCAAATATATTTTAATCATTCCTTTCAATGATTCTTTTAAGATGTGACAAAAATTGGATTTCAAAAAGGTTAAGGCAATGAATAATAATGGTTCTAAAGATACAGTTGATTTACTACATGCAAAAATATGATTTGTACTTTGAAGTATTTTTCCTGGGCTGCGATGCAGACTGCATTAGGGCATTACAGTCATTTTTGTATTAGTATAGTAGTTTTTAACATTTGTGATTATGTTTTACAGGGTAGTGAAGTATGTACTACCAAGTACCATTATCAATTTATTTGATTAATCCATCCTCTTTTGACCACTGAAATAAACCCTGCACAATCTATTATGAAATACTTCATTCTCAAAATGACCAAAGATGGGTTTTTTAAAGTGCATGATCGTGTGTCAGAGCTTTAGTGGGTTGTTTCATGTTGTATGTGATGCAGAAACGGCACTGACAACATTAATGTGAACGAAAGGGTTAATGGATCAGTCGAGCTCAGGAACCGTCAGCTAGAAAGCCAAAGTCATTCATTCCTTTCATCAATGAGTATGCATGTTTATTTCTGTGGATAAGTTATCTTGAATAGGATTTCTTAATTGTACTTATTGAGTTTTTGTTTCACCTCCTTTTGTGGTGTGTGTGTGTGTGCATTTCCTCCATCTGAATTCTAGTTCTTTCTCCAGTGCCTCAGATGAACAATTGTTGTACAAATTCATTTTTTTTCTGATTACTATGTCTAATAAAACGCTTAATTACAGGAACCAAATATATCTCAGGGTTTTTTTTTTTTAGTACTGTTTAATTTACAGAAACAAGGAAGTGTTGGTTACACAACAGTAAAAACTGATTTATGATGATATATAAATAAGCACATTGGGGTTTTTATTAAGTATACACTCCATGAAGATTGTCTTTCACACCAGTCAGTCACAAAACATTATAAAGGGGAAGTGACTATGCCCAGAAAGCGAAGAGGAACACAGCCACTGATATACAGATGATGAGGTTGGCGTTTACCAGGTGTCTCATACAGGGGTCTTCCTCGAGCGAACACGTCACAGTCTCTGGAGGAGGAGACTTGGGCTTCTCTCCTTTCTGCTTCTCCATTCCACAGATCCAGAACAGAGCAGATTTGAGTTTAGATGAAGCCGCCTTGCTGGACGCAGAACTACAGGAGTCTGGTGACAATAATGCATTTAGAATTACGTGTAAACAAGTTATACCTGCATGAATATACTTTGAGGATGAGGTGTATTAAATTTTTATTATTATTACAATTGGCAATTTTTTTTTAAATGCACTGATGGTCAGATATTAATTGTAGATGTAGAATGCTAAGTAATTTTTGGTGTCATAGTATGCTCAAATCGATTTAATTTTCTCCAAATATTTTAGATATTTCTCATATCTTTCCCCTAATTGCAACAAATTTAAAATAACTAATGACTCTGTCTCCCTCTGCAGGATAACTGCACTATTAAAGTAAAAGAAATATGCATAAAACTAAATATGGCCATTTACTGTATCTGTGCCTGCATATGGATGGGGCAAAGTACCTTCTTTTGTAGGATTTGCATCGTTGTCCATGTCTTTTGGGCACACTGTGACGTCCTCAAACGTCTGGAGATCTGAAACTGCAACCTCTTCACTTTCTTTCACAGGATCAAAGCGTGTGTACCACGTCAATCGACTGATCTGGAAAATGACAAACCTGCATATGAGCGTATTCTTCAAAATAAAATAATAGTTCACCCAAAAATTCTGTCATCACTTCCTCCCCTTCAAGCTGTGCCAAACATGTATTCGTTTCTCTTTAGAAAGAAACTATTCTGAAGGATGCTAGTAACCAAAACAGCCATTGATTTCTATAGCAAGTAAATGACGACAGTATTTTCATTTTTGAGTGGACTATCCCTTTAAGGCAGGATTATTCAAATCTTGTCCTGGAGGGCCAATGCACTGCAGAGTTTAGCTCCAACCCTGATCAAACTCACCCCCCTGTGATTTTCTAATGATCCTGAAGACACTGATTAGCATGCTCAGGTGTGTTTGATTAGGGTTAGAGCTAAACCCTGCAGAAAAGTGGATCTCGTGGGTCACATTTGAGTACCCCTGCTTTAAGGTTTATAAGAGTTTTTTTTTTTTTTTCAAACTGGGTAAGTGTTGGTTTTATGTGAGTGTGTGTGTGCATGCACGCTTTCTAACCTGCTCTGGTTTGGGCTTCTCTGTAGCCAGACTAACACACACGACCACGATGAGTGTGAGGAGGGTGAGAATGACGGAGAAGTACAGGTAGTGAACATATTTGATGATGTCAGGCCTGGTGTCGCTCTCGTAGCACTGAGGTGTGGGATAGACGAAATCCAGAATCATCCTTGTACAGCCCACCACCATGCCCACTATCAGACCCCAGAATGCACCCTACACCAACACAACAGAAAAATGAATGAAACGAGACCATGTGTGTCCCAAACTGCGAACTTCTGACCTCTATCTACTTTGTAGAATAAATGAATAGTGTTCAAACTGAAAATTCCAAAAGAGTGCATTGCTTAATATGAAAATAAAAAAAATTAAAACTTGTTGCACTTATTGAACTCAAAAAGCAGAGAAGGGGCTATCAGATTCAGATGCTAGATTATAAATAACCTTCTGAGATTCATACAATAGCCAAAAGTACATGATGGAAAAAAATGCTTTGGTAAAACAATCATAAAATAAAAAAAGTTGAAATTATGAGATGCTTTGTCATAATTATAATGAGATATGTCAAACCATGACAATCAAATATGAGATAAAGTATAAATTATAAGATACTGCCATTGAGAAGTCTGAGATTCTAAGTCATAATTATGAGATACATTTTATGAAATAAAAAAGTTGAAATTATGGCATATTGTCACAATTATGAGATAAAATCATGAAAGTCATAAATCTGAGATAAAGATCTAATGAAAAAGTCATCATTATGAGATGTTTTTATGACAAAAAGCTAAAATTATGAGTCATCATTTTTGAGATAGAAAGTCATTATGACAAAGACAAAATTATGAGTCTTAATTATGAGATAAAAGGTTGAAATTATGACATAATGACTGTCATAAGTTTGGCTTTTTATGTCATTAGCCAAAGCATGTTTTTTATTATTATTCTGTGGCAGAAATGGGTTTATGTAGTACATACAAAAGTGCATAGTGTATATAGTAGGTCATTTGGGACACAACTACTGAGTGAGTCATTGATTCATAAACTACTAATCCATGCTACTTAAACCTCATTCACAGTTTCACCCAGGTGTAATTTTAAACAAATGATTAATGAATGCTTTTCAAAATCATATCAAATCTTGATCTTACTTGAGTGCTTAATCTACTGTAAGTACATAAGTTTTGTACCTTCTCATTGGTCCGTTTCCAGAAGCATCCCGTGAAGAAGATGACCGTTATGGGGGGCTGCAGGTACATACTGATAGACTGGATGTAAATGAAGAGCTGCCCCCCCTGACTGGCCTGAACCAGAGGAATCCACAGCACTGACACCACCACTAACACCAACACAAACACTCTTTGAGATGGAAACACACACACAAACACAGCAGCTGAAACAGTCCAGCTTTACAAGAGAGCAACATTTAGCTTTGCAGTTGTAGAATGACAATACTAGATTAATTTACCATAAGCAAACCAATGAAAGAAGGAATTTATTTGTTAATAGCTTCTAACCACCCAGCATCATGAGAGGTTGATATTTGGTTGAATAGAAGTTCTGACATAGGGTGACCAATTCTATGTCAGGACAATGTCTAAGGCCAATGTCAATATGACGTAGGACACTTAAAGGGACAATAAGTAACTTTTTAGGTATTTTATTATCTAAAATCAATATTTTTATTCATAAATATGCCCTCAATGGTGTACAAATACCTATGCCAATGTTTAAACTAATCCTCGTAAATTAAGAATTTATTATCTTTATATACATGGGACGGTAGGTCGACGGAGGCTTCCATGTAGTTCCGCCATCTTGCAAAACTATAAAAGCAGAGAGGGACAAAAAGTACTAAGCCAACGCGTTTCCACAGCGCGTTTTCGGTCAGAGCCAGAAACGCAGGTGCAGAGCAGTGAGAGGCGCTTGAAACTGCACCGGCAAGTTTAAAAGTCTGGATTGCATTCTTATTATGGACCATACATATGCCGCGCCACAGGAGAAGAAAACATAGTCGCCAAAACAGTCAAAAATAGAACGTAAAAGGAAACGTGACCGTAGATTACAGAAAGCAAGAGTTAATGTCGGGGAAGCTTTTTCTAGGTGGAAAGAGCTAATGCTGGATAAAGATTTCAAAAGAGACGCTGAAGTGGCCAGTTTTCTTCTCGACAGGTAAGTCAGTGTTACAATCTATATTACAATATTTTTTTATATCTAACAATGCACATTATTCAGAAAATATAACGAATAAAGAAGACATAACTACTAATTACAATATTTCATGTTTTCCACAGTCAGTAATTCATACTGTAACATTCGTTTGTTAGTTGTCATGTTGCAGTTTGTTTGAAATAACATACCTGTTCACCTGAAGGAAAACACGACGAAGTGCTATTAGAAGACATCCTGTCAAAGCCTTTTTGTACATATCGCCTACCGTAGATGCAACGCGCATTTGAAAAAGCGAGGCGCTGGAGAGCAAAATGAGTTTGAATGCAAAATACAATTTCACCACTAGATGGGAGTAATTCCTACTTAGTGTCCCTTTAAGTAATTCTGCTGATGTTGATATTTCATTGCTTTTAATTTGTGCTATTAAATAATCAAAATTCAGTGTCTTTCAAGCCATCTTATTGATGTTAAACATTGACAGTTAATCGTCAACCATGAAAATGTAATCAAAAACCAATGTCTGCTAACATCAAAATGTTAATGTCCACAAAACTTCATTAGATGTTGATATTTAATTGGTTTTCAAACATGGTATTAAATAACCTAAATTCAGTGTGTGTCCAATGCTGGAGGTTTATGCAAGCCAACATTTGGTTTTGGCATCAATCCGATTTTCCTTTCCAACCAAAATACAACATTTTCCAATGTTGGTAGTTGATGTCAAGCCAATGTTGGGTGTTGGCATCAAAATGATTTTCATTTCCAGCCAAAATAACACTGATTAATAATGTTGATGTTGATATTTAATTGGTTTTAAGTTGTGATATAAAATTACCAAGATTCAATGTCTTTCAAACATCGTGTTGATGTTAAACACTGACAGTTAATCATGAGGTAACCTATGGTAATCAAAAACACATGTCTCCTAAATATGACAATGTTAATATCTACATAACAGAAAATGATAAGATCATTAGATGTTGATTTCTCATTGGTTTTCAGTCTGGGTTTTAAACAACCAATATTCAGTGCATGTCCAATGTTAGAGGTTGATGCAAGCCATTGTTGGGTTTTGGCATTAACCCATTTTTAATTACCAACCAAATTAACGTCAGCCTGTTGTTAGAGCCTTTCTGTGTACTTTTAAATGCATACAGCCATTTTATGTCTTGACAATGTTTAACATCATGTCAATTTGATCGAGAACACTGACAAATACAGCTGATGTTGATATTTTGTTTGTTTGGGCTATTAAGCAACCAAAATTCAACGTCTTTCCAATGTTGGAAGTTGATGTCAAACCAATGTTGGTGATTTTCATATCCAACCAAATTAACACTGACGAATAATGCTGATGTTGATATTTGGTTGGTTTTCATGCTACTAAGTAACCAAAATTCAATGTCTTTCAAACATCATACTGACATTAAACACTGACAGCTAATCATGAGTTAGCGTATGGTTTATCAAAAACCAACATGTAAAAACACATTAATGTCCAAATAACATTAGATTAAAACATCATTAGAGATTGCTATTTCATTTAATTAATGATGGAGGATGAAGGCAAGCCAACCCTGGATTTTGGTGTCAACCTGATTTTCCTTTCCAACCAAATGGTCCAATGATGGAGTCTTTCTGGGTACTTTTAAATGCAAATAGCAATATTCAGGAAAGATAAATTGATCAATTGTTCTTTAGAATCTAGTGTATATATCAGCTTGTTGTTGTCAAACCTTCCCACAATCATGAGCTCCCACTCAGAAGCAGTGCGGCGGATGTTTCTCCAAAGGTCCATGGTGAAAATGGTGCTGGAACTGTTGAATATGGAGGTCAGAGAGGACATGAGAGCAGCCAACATCACAGCCATCATTAAACCCCTCAGACCTTGACAAACACAGAGGGAGAAAATGATTAATCACAGCCACCTGTTCTAGAAACTGAAAATTGTAGAAAAACAACCTACAAACCACTTTTATTACAGAGGCTAAGTTGTATAGGTTTTAGTGAAACTGCTATAAATTGGTTCAATGATTTTTTTATCTGGAAAAACTCAGTGTGTATCGTATTAAAAAACGAGAAAAGGTGTTCCACAGGGTTCTATTTTAGCACCAGTTTTATTTTCTATTTATATTAATGACGTTGGTCATGGGATAACCTGAGCTAGAATTAATTTATATGCTGATGACACAATTATTTACACAGTAGCACATCCGGTGAATCAAGCCATAGAGGTCTTGCAAGAATCACTGCAACTGTCACTGTCCAACTTAAAATTGGTTTTAAACTCAAAGAAAACAAAATACATACTTTTCACTCATCGTCACAATGAAACAGATTAATCTATTTCAACTTTACAAGGAGAATCTATTGAAAGAGTAAGTTGTTATACATTCTTGGGCATATGGTTGGACAACAAATTGGAATTTTATGTACATATTGAAAAACTTTTGAAAAAGCTTAGACTTAAATTGGGTTTTCTTTCCTGCTTAAAGAAATGCTTTCCTTTTGAAGCGAGAAAGAGAATTATACAAAGTTGTTTCCTGTCCGTGTTAGCTCATAGTACGTGATTTATATGCATTCAAGTTTATCTTGGACTATGTACAACATTTTGCCTTACGTGTTGTGACAAGTGCTTCTTCACGAACTCATCATTGTTTACTGTAAGAATTGGTGGGATGGTCCTCTTTGTTTCAAAGAAGGAAAGTGCACATGCTGTTGTTTATCGCTAAGGCACTGTTAGGTAAATGACCTTTTATCCTTTTACACATGTAATCACAACACTAAATCTTATGCTTAAGAAGTATATTCGAAGCTTGGCAAAACTGCCTTCTCTTTTTTTCTTTGCTCCCTCATTATGGAGTGAGTTGCAGAGTGTTATTATGCTGGAAACACTCCCCTCTTTACATTTAAGAAAAAATGTACTTGCTATGAGTAAATGCTTGTTGTTTTTTTATCAAAAAAAAAGTCACATATTTGTAATCATCTTAATGTAGGACATAATTTTGTTAGTTTTATGTGTTTGTAGTTGTTCTATTTTGAAACTTTTTATGCTGCCATTTTGGCCAGGAATATCTTGGTAAAATAAAGGATAAATGAAAATAAAGAAATAATCCTGGAATCTCACTGATACCTGCAGGAAGGAGCTCCATGACCAGTTTGGCGTAAGCAATGTCTGAGCAGCCCACCGGATTCCCACAAACTTGTTTACACACATCCGGGTCTCCACAGCCCACCTCATCTACAATTCACACACACGTTCACATACATTTTAAGAAAACAAACAGTGTTTAGATGTTCAAAGGCCTTCAACTTTAGTGTTTGCTTCAGTGACGCACCAGGGTAAAGTATCCTGCTGATCATGCCTGGAATCACCATCATGAAGAAGGGCAGGACTTTGAGGTAAGCGGCAAGCAAAGATCCTCCTTTAGCATGCACAATGTTCTTCGAAGCAAGTGAACGTTGAACTATGACCTTCACACAGGAGCGATAACAAAATATATTATGTTTGGAGACAGATGATGAACATCAGATTAGATAGATCTACTTCTGTATATCAGCCATCATGAGAACTGTGTTTAAAATAAGTAAGACCAGTCAGCCCTGCTGGTTCTTCACCTGGTCAGAACACCAGTACCACATGGAGGGTATGGACATGCCCAGGATCACCCCGGGCCAGGGCAGGTCAGAGGTCACAGGGTGACGGAATATGTGAAAGGCATCCTCCCGTGGGATCCCGCAGGTGGTGTTGGGCACTCGGATGGAGGGAATAGCCTGAGGATACTTGTCCAGGACAGCTTGAAAACCCCCAACCTCTACAAAACCTTCACAGCGACATTGAGAAGAGTATTTTATTATTGTTTTCCAGGCTTCAGGACTTCAATCCGCATCATTGCTGGCACTCACTGAAGCCCATCAGGATCAGGGCTCCGATCACCATGACCAGAGTCTGGACCGCATCGGTGTAGATCACTGCCGCCAGACCACCTGTGACCACATCAGATTAGAAGACTTCCTCATTTCTGATTTCATTACAATAGTGCTGTCTACACTGCAACTATAACATTTTTCCATCAGATGAACGATCACAAAAAATAAAAAAAATTGAGTTACACTTTATTTTAAGGTGTCCTTGTTGCAGTTTAATTATACATGTAAGTACTAAGTAATATAACATTTATTATAACACACGCACACAAACACGTTTGTTTTTGTGAAAAGTGGGTTCATCCCATAGGCGTAATGGTTTTTATACTGTACAAACTGTATATTCTATCGCCCTACACCAACCCTAACCCTCACAGGAAACTTTCTGCATTTTTACTTTCTCAAAAAAACTCATTCTGTATGATTTATAAGCGTTTTGAAAAATGGGTACATGGGTTATGTCCTCATAAGTCACCCTCTCCTTATAATACCTGTGTCATACCCATGTCATTATACAGAGTTGTCCTGATATGTCACAAAAACAAGAGCACCCACACACACACACACACACACACACAAAAAGCTGCCTGACTTTAATTGCTTGCACTTTTAATGCTTGCAGCAGACAACATAACCGTGCAGACTTATAATAAACAGAGTGTTATTTATCCTCTGTGATATAGATGTTAATATAGTTATCCTTCTTGGTGTGAATGGGCCTCAACTAGAACTATGAAGTTTTAATAATCGTTCAAATTCTGTGAGAATGGGGACGCCCACACCACAACTATAACAATAACAACACAGAGGAATGATACTGTTGGAATAACCTTCAAAAGGATTCCAGCTGGTGAAC
Organism: Carassius gibelio; assembly: GCF_023724105.1. Classification (NCBI taxonomy): domain Eukaryota; kingdom Metazoa; phylum Chordata; class Actinopteri; order Cypriniformes; family Cyprinidae; genus Carassius; species Carassius gibelio. The sequence continues at coordinate 8,742,284 of NC_068373.1, read as the reverse complement.
CATAAAAACACTGATAGACAATCAGAATACATGTGACTTCAGAGCAGTAGTTTGATTGGTCTATTTAGGCTATTTGATGTGTAGTTTGTATTTGTATTAGTAGTAGTAAAATTAAGTATGCAAGTAAGCAGTAGTTTTATATATTTTTACCATAGACATAAGTAATATTTTATATGTCTATGATTTTTAAGGTTTCGCTGCTCAATATTTACTGCTGCAAATATATCACTGTTGTAAAGCAATTAGTTGTTTTTTACGGAATTTTGAACCCACTCACACAAAACACTTGAAGAGACAGAGGGAGTGTAGGCGCTTATATAGTTATCATTACAGTTATCGCTAAAAAGTGATCAAATATCTGACCTGCGATGGTGTATAGAGCGGTAATGCCAAGGAGCAGAACCACAGCGAGGTAGATGTCCCACTGCAGAGCCTGCTGGATGAACACAGCTCCTGCATACATGTCCACCTGCACACACAGCTCACGGCTGATCAGCACATCCGCTCTGCTAATTACACTTTTACATCTGCCATACTTACTGATATTTTTGTGAAGATGTAGATAAAGAGATATAAAACACAAAGAAATAACTGTATCCTTTTTCCACCAAATCTTTTCTGTAGATACTCGGGCATTGTTGTGACCTGCAAAATAGTGTAAATTCATCTTAATTCACACAAACTGTAAAAACAACCAGATGGACACAGTTGCAAATGGATATATGCAACTTTTGAACATTAATTGTAAAAAGTGTGTGTGTGTGTGTGTGTGTGTGTGTGTGTGTGTGTGTGTGTGAGTGTATAAAAGTGACAGGAAACATTTTTACAATCAATGTGGAAACACTTTATAATAACCTGCATTGATAAATCATTAACAAACATTATATAATTCTTAAAGGATCATTAGTTAATGTAAATTCACATAGCTAGAAATGTTTACTAATAAACTTATTAAACACTATCTAATGCTTAACAGATAGTTATTTTGTATAAATTAAAATGCTTAGAAATGTCATAAAACTTATATGATTCAATTAAATATATTAATTAAATATGTCATTAAATACATGAACTCAAGTTAAATTACTTTTTTTTTGTATTCAAAAGTGCAACAAATCAGCATTTAATAATTGTATGATTTCTGTTAAAATCATTTGTAGATTTTTAAGAAGTGCATGACCGTATAAATTGAAAGTTTAATGACATGTAAGCATTAACTAATGATTTGTTAAGCATTATATACAATTTGTTAATGATTTATTAATGTAAGTTATTCTAAATAAATACTACAGTTACCAACTGTTTTAACAATGCTGAAAATTTAGCTTTACCATCACACAAATAACATGTTAAAATAATGTAATTATATTTCACAATAATACCTTTTTTACTGTATTTTTTTTATCGAATAAATGCAGCCATTGTGAGCATATAATACTTTTTTTTAAATGCTTAAAAATGATACAAACTGCAAACTTTTGAATAGCAGTACATACAATTTTTTTTAATAAATCACTTTTATTGCTTGAGACCGGTTAAATATACCACAAGTGTATGCATTACTGAATTCTGTTGCTGTCTCACCCTTGATGCAATATAGATGGGTAAAAACAGCCAGCCCAAGAGCAGCACCATCAGCATGCCCTGCACACCAACACAAGACATGATGAATCTCTGAGACATTACCTCTGTTACAGCAGAAGCACATTTCTGTCAAGACAACTCTCGGAGGGATAACACCTCATAGCAGATCTATACAGGTGGAGCTGGGGAAGGAGGAGGCTTTCTGACGCAAGCTGTGACTGCTATGGCCATCTCAAGTCATATATCTGAATGTTGAGCAGCGAGCTCATTGGCTACTGATACAGGAGAGAACCAATCAGCTGTGCCATGTGATAATGATGTCATTACGTCAGACTGAGATAAACCTGGCTCAGAGTTTCATGCCAGAACTCTGTGTGTAGACGTCACTCATTCCCAGAAGTCTTAGCTTTTTTACATAATGTACTCTATGAAGTGGTATATTAATGCACTCTCTATCTCTTCAATTGTAGATGTGGTGTGCTTACGTTCCATTCATAAGCAGTGGCTGCGATACCCGCGGCCGCCCCAGAGCCGGCGAGACCGATGAAGTGACCACTGCCCACATTACTGGCAAACAGAGAGGCGCCCACCTGCACAGACACCACAGACGAGGCCGAAATTACACCCGACCTAAGGTTTAGATTCAATTTAAATATTGCATTTTTCATCATTTAACTAAAAAGACCTTTTAAAACATGAATCTCCCCTGATCACACTGCACCCCGAAATCAAAAGGGAAAAAAATATACATTTCGCATAACAGGCCAATTTGTTAGGTCTTAATTATTTTCATTAAACATTTTAAGGCATTTTTCATAACCATAATCTATAAATAAAATAATTAACTAAAACTGAAACCATAAACCATTTTGCTTGAAATAAAATTAACTTAAACTTTAACTGAAATAAAAGAATATATAAAAAACATGAAGTACTAAAATAACTTAAAATAACCTAAATAAACTAAAACAGATACAGTAAATAAATTTTTTTAAATAAAAAACAAAAACAGAAAAGAGAAGAGAAAACACAACAACAACAAAATGACTAAAACTAACCAAAATTAAAATGAAATCTGAAAATATAGAAGTCAAATCTGATTCAAACTATCAACAAGAACCGGTGGGAAATTGTGCTTAAATGTCATGAAAATAATAACAGAAAATGTTAATGCTCCTAAAAATAGGCTTTTATTTTATGCATACAATTTTTTGAGAAGTAACACTGTATAATGCATACATTTTTTGTATTAAAGAAATGAAAATAATGTCAAATGTAAATGGTCTTAAAAATAAGCTTCATGGTTTGATTGAGATTTAATCACTTACCGGCCACCAAGTCATATTTTTGCCAGCAAGGAAGTATCCATCCACCGTGCTCCTCTTGGTCTTCCACATGGACTGTTGAGTGAGCAAAGGTTATAAATATTCCATAAACAAGATGTGAAGCCATAAATGTGATAAGTAGCTCATTTACTGGAGTTAAATTCAGCTACAACACGTGTAATATTACACAGACAACAGACACTTATTATAGAGAATAAAGATCTAGATACAGCTTCAGTTAACTTACCCATAAGCCCACTGCCAGAACCAAGAGGAAGTAGATGACAAGCACCACTATATCTGTGTTGGCCAGGGTGGTCGGGCGCGAGGTGTCCTCTGCGGTGGGGGAAGGGGAAACATTGGGATGCTCGGTTGCAGCCATGAGGAGTTTCTCAGGTACGTGTCACTTTATAACAACAGATAACAGATAATCGCTGTCATCAGCACACTTTGACAAACTCACTCGGTGTAATGATATGAAGAAGTAACTGTGTGCATGTTAATACTTCTCCAAGAATCACAGAGAGACTGGGTATAAGTTACAGAGGAATGGCAAATGTTTGCCTATGGAGTGTAAAACTTAAATTAACCCCTTAGTAAGTTCAGGAAAACCTCAAACAGAAATGGCATTACCCTCGCATTTTCTGATTTCAAGTCCACATTTGATAAAGAAACCATACATAAGCCATGTCTCCTCGCAGATACTTTGGATTTAATCATTTTTACTCTTGACAGAAGAGAGAAAGATATGCAAACATGCTAACAAAAGCCTTTCAAAGTTTGATTTTAGCATTAAAGCAATTGCATTATCTTCGGTCTCAAAATATCTGAAAACACACACTATTAGTTACCTAGTAAAGGGTTTCCACTACTTTTCACTACTCAAGTTGTTCATTATACAGAATTTAATGTTTGCGTTTCTAAAGTGCAATTTAGAAACTTTTAAAACTAGTTTTAAAAAAGAACAAGGGCTAAAAAATGATCATTGTAAAAAGTTAAAGGTCAACACCTTCAGCCTGAACCTGAAAATCTCAGCATTAGTAAGTTATAATGCTAGTCACCCATAGTAAATCATACCCAGGTAACAACACATCTACATACTTTACTGATTTAGTCAGTTTTACTTACTAAAGTTGTAGCAGTATAAAAGCAGTATAAGAGAAACAGAGGAACTAAAGTTAAAGACTCACCTAAATAACGGGTCAGAAACAGGAAGAGAGCTTTAACTTAATATACAGTGCATTTAAATAGGACAGAAGGGTCTCCAGTGAATGAGCGCAGAAGTTTCTCTGATGATCCCTCTCTGATCAAAGGGATCAAACTCCACACGGTTTCATGTAACTCTTCACGCTGGTTAAAATGTAAGAGCATTTTATTACCAAAACAGTAATGACAACAGAATGTTGCAACATCTCTTATACAGAGTTACTCAGTAGAAGCAGCAGCGTGGATTATACATGATTCATTACAAAAGAAAGGAAAACAGATTCTGAAATAACTTTCATCTGATTTCTCAAATTAATGAACAATAATAAAAGTCCTGTATACTGCCCTAGAAGTCTTCATAACTTCACTAGTTGGTGTTTTTTTTTTTTTTTTGCATGTACTGTATTAACAACAGATATTAATCTTATATGGCACTTTCAGTCCAGGTCCTTCAAATGTATTATTTTTTTTTCTTTGGGCCCTCATCCCATCCATGATGAGAGTTTGAAATTAGCTTTTAACATTGTGAAACATGTCCTAAAATAAACCATTAAAAACAACAAGTAAAATACAAACATGTTACGAACTTTACTGACATTCAAATAATGACTTGTAAACTATAAATAACAATAATAAAAGACAGCTAGGAAATGTGCTGTGATCATAGATGCATACATTTTCTTTTTTATTCATATTACAAGTACCTTACATTCAGTGGTGATTAAAACAAAAAAGAGGCAAAGATGAGTTAATAATAAACATGATAAATATCAATGATAAATATTGCTATATAAAGATTTTTACACCTGGAAAACCAGTCAATATTGTGATAAAGGCTCAATCATATGTGCATTTATTTATTTGTTTATGTATTTTTACATTCAGATAGTTTAATACAAATCATACGGAAAGTTCCATATAATTATTTAAACATTCATTATAACTCGAAGGACAGAATGATACAGGAATCATATGATTATTATTATTATGGAAATAAAGAATTAAAAGCAGCACAAAAGTTAAATGTTAATTAAAAGTTAATATTTAAAAATACCAAAAGCATTTAGTGAAATCATAATCTAGCTCATCGTTGTTTTCCATAGCTAGTAAAGCAATAATATAAGAACCGTATCTCGTATTGTACAATAATATATCTTGATCTATGCACTTTGCACTTATATATTCTGTGTATGAGAAATTACTTTTTATCATTTAAGACATTAAATCATCAAAATATTGGTTTACAGTGCAATGACCAACAAACAGCTCCAACCCAGGATGTTTGAATACATTAAAGCAGAATTAAGACACATTGTTGAAGCACTTCTCCTAAACAACGGCTTCATTAAAATATCAAGTCAGTCGAGATCTGACATCCACAGTCCTAATTACACTCTAAATTAAACATCTTATCTAACTGCACTTATTATGATTTACAAAATCCACAGCGAAAAGTCTTGTGGCAATTATGCCCCAACAATGGACTCCATTCCTGGTTTTTGAATGCCAGGAACAATCACAGAGTCCATCCCAGGCCATCTTTCCCTGTACCTTTTGCTCTACTACAGAAGCTCTTCCGTCCGATCTGTGCCTGGGAGTTCACTTGTGCATTAGTTGCTATTGTACACATGTCATTGACTTACTATAAGCCTATTACTAAATTTAGACTGGACAGTGGACAGTTAGTGAACATTTATGTACTGTAAGTCTCTAAGCATTTGTTTGTATGAGTATGTTAGCCTCATGTTGGGTGGTTTCTTCACCAGGCTTCAGGAGAGGTCATGCGAGGGCTCCTGGGGCTGCGTGGAGGGTTTTCTGTAGACTGGATGTCACTCAAAGTCCTCTAAATAGAGCAGCACACAGCAAACACATTGACAAACATATATAACACCTTTCAACTGCATTGAAACCTCATGGCCACTCTTAAAACTAAAGGTTCTAAAAGTTATTGTAATGCAACTAAAAAAAAAAAAAACATTTTGGGTTGGCTAAAGAAACTTTCAGTGAAAGCTTTTTTGGCTATTCAAGATGAAATTTTGATACAATCTTGGAAATATTTAGCATTACATCACTTGCTCAACAATGATCTTCAGAATTGAATTAGTATTTTTGGTCAGAAGGGATAGTTTAATGATGGATTTGTTTCTTACAAACATGCATCTTTTCGCTTCACAAGACATTGATTGATGGACTGGAGTCGTGTGGACTACTGTGATGATTTTATCAGCTGTTTGGACTCTCATTTTGACGGCACCCATTCACTCCAGAGGATCTTGCCCATTTCTTGCTCACCAATGCTACATTTCTCCAAATCTGTTCTGATGAAGAAACAAAATCATCTACATATTGGATGGCATGAAGGTGAGTGCGTTTCCATTTTGGGTGAAATTTTCCTTTAAAATGAACTTTAAATGATCTTTTAATGTGAAAAACATTTTAATAATTTAATTAAACTTCTTCCACTATAAAGCACCTTTTGTGCATTGAAGAGGTTCTATGGATGTTAAAGCTGCATTATATGTATATATTTCTTTTATTTTGGGGGGTTATAAAGTATCCAAAATAAATTACTGAGCAAGAACATAACCAATCAGTGTTCAAAACCATCTCCTTACCTTAGCCCGATTCACAGCGGTGAGCTTGTAATGTTTTATCATTTGAGTAAAACTCCAAACTTACGTAATGTAGCTTTAAATGTTCTTCATGGAAACACTGATGCAAATAAAGAACCTTTAATTTCAAGAGTGTACACATCAAAGTCTAATAATTGTCATTGTTAAATGAAAAAAAAAAATAATAATAATAAAAAAAAAAAAAAAAATATATATATATATATATATATATATATATATATATATATATATATATATATATATATATATATATATATATATATATATATCAGCCAAAATTCAATGAATATCAATGGTACATCTATTCAACACGAGATTCATGCTTTTCTTTATTGTGCATATTGCAACTTTCATTTCTTTTGATTTAGCAGTGCATTCAGTGTTGTTCTTTGTTATAGACATTCTAAATGTCTGTTAACTAGTTGTGTTGTAAGCGATCAGAATGTACATAAAAAAGCCCTCAAGAGAGCTGGGAAGGAAGAGTGACCTATTTTATGCCACATTTATCTACCAGCATTCACCTCATTTACTAGATTTTCATGAAAATATCCATTAAGACGTCTAATACAAAACCTACCTCAAATTTAGCCATGAACTCGGCAAAGATACCGAAGAAACTCTCTGTGGTGGCGGTCTTTCCATCCTCGCCAAAGAATGATGCAACTTTGCAGAACTCTTCCATTGCCCTCTGCTGCAGAGACTCCAGAGACTGCACTGCAGGGTGGCTGTTTTCCAGAAACCCCTTCATGCAAGTAGTTAAGGTGGTTTGTTATGAATTTGGCAGCTATCAAGTATATTCAGTGGTTGAAATTGTCATATAAACTTGTCCTTATGGGTGGGAATCTGACCTGGATCTGCTTGGAAAAGTCTTACAGTCTCAAATATGGCACAGTGAAACCTTGTAGAAGACAATTTACAGTCAATTTTAATGTTTTGGTGAAAGGATACACTCATAACAATGGCAAATCGGTCCTCAGCCGTGGCTGGCATCTTCTGGCAGGCTAAACGAATGTCCTGGATTGTGGCATGTAAGTCGTTGAAGTCAGAAGTGATGTTTCTCTGATTCACTGTGGAGAACATAGCAATGAGAAATATAAGAGAGATCTGACCTCTGCAGAACCTTTTATGGAAACAAAAAAACTACATTCAATGGGAATGCTGCTCCACATTTTGGACAAAACTTGATGAGGAGCACCATGGATTGTGTAAATTAGTGGTTGGGTGCTTTCACACCTGCCTCATTTAGTTTGGTTGAATCGTACCAGAGTTCGTTTCCCCCTTTGGTGCGGTTCGTTTGGGTAGGTGTGAAAGCAGCAATCTTACTCGGGTGCACACCAAAAGCGGACCAAACAAGCGTACCGAGACCTGCTTGAAGAGGTGGTCGTGGTACGCTTTCAAACAAACTCTGGAGTGGTTGGTTTGTGGTGAGAACGTGATCCGACCTCGAACAGACCCAACTCCAAAAAGTACTGATCATTTTTGGACTAAACCAGCTGCCGTAGTCCGTAGTATGAGGAAGTGTTTGTTGACAGTTTGCACTTTAGCATGGCAGCATGTGGACAAACTTGGAGCAGTGAGGAGGTGCAGAGCCTCATAGAAACTTGGTCAGATGACCATGAGCATGTCAGAGTTAAGAAGAATTAATGCACGCCTCCGCTTGAAGTTGCGAGCGATTCCTACTCGCCGTTTGCAGTGCAGTGTAGATTATGGCCAGGGACAAAACCAGCCCGCGCAGTCGTCTTTCCATAGTTGTGTTGTCTCTGTGTTGTTTGCTGGCTTTCCCTCTTATGTTGAAATTTCCCCGCACGTAAATTCTGACCAATCGAAAAGCAGTTTAGGAAATACGTCATGGCGAATGATTGATGTAGATGTTGTCATGTGACTGCATTTTGGTTCGTTTCAACTGGTACGGACCAACGCAATCAGTGTGGTGTGAAAAGGAACCAAAAAAGCTGAAGAATGCTACAATGTATAATTGTTTGGCCTTGGTTGGGACCAAATGAATCGAACTAGAGATGTGAAAGCACCCTTTGAGTGAGTCTATAGCCTTGGACTATGAGACAACACTGGAATTTTAAAAAATAAAAAATTATAATAATTTGGATTGCATATGAGTCTATGCACTCAAGTAGATCTTAACCTTTGGCGGCTTGTGGCACTGTCTCAAGCTCTCTCCCAAAGTCCAGAACCTCTGGAAAGTGCTGGCACAATGATTTCACCAGGATATGCAGAAATGTTGACTTTCCATCCACTGTTTTGGTGGTACTAAGCTTCAACCAGAGAAATGTAGAATTACATTTATATAATGTTATAGAAAATCAACTTTACACGTTTATTGATGAACGACATGAACTCATCTGCAAAAGATGCATACACAGCGACAAGGCTTACTTCAGTGAGAAAATTGATCTTAAATCCAGTTGTTTTATTGGTCTTGGGTTGGCCGTTATTCAGATAATTCCCCATAGCCAGCACAAACTGGAAAAAAATAAGGAAATTAATATACATGCCATAAAAAGAAGACCATATTTATCCAAAGTGTTCACAGGCACAGTATGAAAACCTGCCACATCAACACTCTTTTATCTGTTTATCTTATTGTTTTCAAGACTGTATGATTATGTGAGCCTAGGCAGAAACTAAATGACCAGGTGGAAATGAAGGAATTATACCTCCAGAATCTTGGCCAGTTTTTTGCTGTTCTTGAGCTCCAATGAAGCCTTGAAAACACAGTCGTAGGCCCCCCTCATCTCTTCTGTTTTCTCTTGCAATGTAGTCTTAAAATGCAGGCTTTTCAAACGGGTCTTATACTCTGGCACAAATAGCATCTGAATATATACAATATACACAAAATACATACTATATATACAATATATATATATATACAATAGCACAAATATTGTAAGAATTGTATTAAAATTAAATTAAATTAAAAATAAATAACATGAATATATTTTAATCCAACTTTACATTTAATCGTAATGTCAAATGCAAACCCCAGAAAACTTGTTAAATCAAAATAATCATAATTTATTCATGAAACTCTATCATTATTTGTCACGTACCTGTAGGACAAACTGATCGGGCTCACTGAGTTTACTCGGGTCGTCTCTGTACTGCTCGTATTGTCTAACCTCATCATCGTCTGGTGCATATAGGAGCAATTGTTTAATATGTGAAGACTCTAAACGTTCACTCGACATCGTCATCAGCACCTGGCGTAGCTCACTTGGTGACAGCTTCAGATGGGCAATCAAAATTGCTATAAAAATGGTAGAAGAGTCTTAATAACAAAGTGTACAAGGGCCATGTGCTTATAGGCTAATGGCTAAAGCTAAGAAGCTTGTAGTCTAACAGCTGGGACAGTTAGCTAAAGGAGCATGCTATTATCAAGACTAATTTAAAAACAAAAAAGCACGGTCGCAGAGCAAGACAAAAAAAAGGACACATGTATAAGTTAACACTTGACATAAACATCATCTTACAGGTAAACTCCACTAAACACTTACATGAACATGAATTACCATTTACAGCCCATTACACTTTTGTAATCCAATGTATTTCCAAAAAGGACATTTAACTAGAAAAATATATGAAGCATTGTTTGTTACTCACAAGCATTGTAGGCTTTCTTATGGGAGAGAATCTCCACCACATCTTTTTTCTTGAAAGTCTCCACCTGAGGTGAGGGTTCTGGAAGAGAAACTGAGACATGAACCATAGCGTGAATGAAAAGAACTTGTGACAACAAAACATTGTGTCAAATAATTAAAGGATAGTCAGGACCAGTGCTGCCTACAGGTCCTCCTAGAAAATTCATACATATGAGCTTGTAAGTGATTTTGGTAGGAAGTGACAGGAAAAAGTAGGCACACATGTCATATACTGGAATAGTAGGTTCAGCCTTAGACGTTATGACCATTGACTGTTAGCACACAAAACATCATCATCTGATTGGTTTAATCTCCAGGACTTCTGGGTTGTGTTCTTTAAAAGTCCACTTTGAAACATAGCACAACAAAACAAAGCCATTGAGATCATAACTGTGACAATGATCACTTATCAGAATCAACTTAATGCTGGATTTTCTAAATTATGTAAAGTTCACAGCAACATCGTTGCAATAAACTTGCATGAAGTTCTTGAATCATTTGAACACAGGTCTGTTACTGTACGGACATAGACTCTACATTTTTACTCCCCTTAATGTGAAGCTGCACAAAACTAACTGATTCATTGCTGTACATGTCTGTTAAGTCCTCTTGGGCCTTCCTTGGGCAATGAAATCCGCTATGGAGTCCAGACCTTCTGGCATCGGTTTGAAGTTCTGGCTATATGAGACTACTGGAGTAGTGCTTTCTGGCAAGTTTTATCACCATTCTTCATCCAAAATAAACAAAAATAATTTGTACAGCCAACATTTGCAATTAAATCTTTGTTATGGCCAATAATATTATGCTTTAACCATTATAAATAGACACACGGCAAGTCAAAAAGTCTGGGAAGTTACGACATTGTGGTGCACTCCACCGGACCCAGAAGTTTAATTTCCATCCTATAAGACCATAAACTCTTCCTCTTTATCTTGTTTGTCTTCCACAAGATGTGCTATAAAGATGTTATCTCAAGGTTAGAGTTTCCCCCAACTGTCTTCTTGCAACCCTTTAGTTTGAGCTAAATTTATGAAATGTGCAGGCTGTTGTCTCAGTTGACTCCTTCAGAGCTTCTTGTCTGAATACTCCAATTTGGAGGACAACCAGTTCTGGGCAGATTTACAGGTGTTCTTCATTTTCTCACTTTAAATTATGGACTTTACAATGCTTTTAAGTATTAGAAAACACAGAAATGGAGTTCAGTACCCTCTACAAGCAACAACTGACACATTCTACCTATGGACCACACTGTATCTTTCTGTTCGAAAGATATAAAAAGCAGCTCTTAGCTGGTGAACAGCATTTTTGTTCCCTTGGAAATTAGTTATACATATTGCTTTTCTCACATTTTACTCACCAGGGCTCTTTTGTGTCCCAAAATGAAGCTCCAAGTCTAGGTATTTCACCATATCACTCAGCTTGTCATAATCAGAGTCTTCTTCCAGCTGCAGTGAGAAACCACATCTGTCCTTACATTGTTCATTCTAATAGACTGAGACAAACTAATAATGATGGACATACTGAAATGTTCCAATATATATTCCAATATATCATAGAGTAGACCAAAATGTTTCATATAGCATACTACTTTTTTCATGGTCTCCTCCAACTATTACTAGAGAATTTAACATTGTCAGTTTGGCTCATGTGGTGTCATCTGTTTGAAATTGAAATATAAGTGACCACGAGATTTAGATCTCCTTTAGCTAAAACTGATGCAATACATAATCAAGATTCATTGGGTCAAGAACAAATGCTATAAATAGCCAATACCAGCCATTTAAGACATAAACAATTCACAAAAACCTTTCTTACCTGTCCCCAAATGGTTCCCTCAGAATTTTCCACTTGTTCCCATCGTAACCGCTTTACACTCATATGACTGGAATCAGATTTTTGCGGTGAGGTTTTTGGGAGCGGAGGAGGCATGCAGGGTGGGGGTAAAGGTGGAGGAGGAGGTGGCTCCACAGTTGAACCTTCATTGGGGTGGTGAGTTTGAGGTTGGGGTGTACTTGGTGGTTGTATTTGGGACTGGGCCTCATGGTGGTTGTGATGGTGGTGACGATGATCGTGGTACATGGGTTGCGGGCTCTGTCTGGCCTGTGCAATGGGGGGATTCTGTGGGGTTGAGCGATGTTGTTGCTGCTGCTGAATCTGCTGTTGCTGCTGAGCTTGCTGCTGCTGAATCTGCTGTTGGTGCTGAAGCTGTTGTTGCTGCTGAATCTGCTGTTTCTGCTGCTGAAGCTGCTGAATCTGCTGTTGCTGCTGCTGAAGCTGGTGCTGCCTAATCTGCTGTTGCTGCTGCTGAAGCTGTTGCTGCTGCTGAAGCTGTTGCTGCTGCTGCATTTGCTGTTGCTGCTGCTGAAGTTGTTGCTGCTGCTGAATCTGCTGTTGCTGCTGTTGTGAAGGATGAGGCTGAAAAGTTGATAGAATCTGTTGGGTCTGTTGAGGTTGGTGGGGCTGATGGATCTGATGGTACTGAGGAGCTGACTGGATTGGCTGAACCTGGTGTATGTGTTCAATCTGATGAATGTGGCGGGTTGGTGGAGGAGACTGGGTTAGTTGGTAGGCTTGATGAGCTTGATGCATCTGGTGGTGGTACTGTTGCTGAGTTTGTTGAGACGGTTGAATAGCATGAGAAACTGCTTGAGGCATGTGTGCGAGGTTCATTTGTCTGTCCACTCTCTCCAGTCTCTCGATTCGTTCCATATGCTCCAATCGTTCCAAACGCTGGATCTGCTCCAATCGGTCAAGTCTATCCATGGAGCTTGAGAGGTGAGCCTGATGACTCTGATGCATCTGATAATCATGGTGTACTTGTTGATCTGGATGCAAGGGTTGGGGCTGCATGTCATAGATACGTCTATCAAAGTGTTCTTTTCTTTCAATCCTGTCAAGCCTATCCATGGAGCTAGAGAGTTGAGTCTGAATAGTCTGGTGTGAGCGATGGCTTTGGTGCACTTTGATAGACTGAGACTGGCGACTTGGTTTATTTTGATGAATTGGATGCATCTGTTGTTCCTGTTGCACCTGGTGGTGTTGATGTACCTGGTTAGCTGGATGAACCTGATGGTGCATCTCATAGATTGCATGACTGGGGATGGGTGACTGGTTTATTTCTGGAGAGGGCATAGGGGGCAGAGACTGATGCATCTGCTGCTGAGATTGCTGTGGGTGGCTGGTTGTTGGTTGAACTGGAAGCGAGTGGTGCTCCTGAAAGACTTGGTGCTGGGTCATCAGCTCATCATGTGTGGGCAGCACCTTGCGAATGGATTGTCTTTTTGGAGGTGGATTGGCTCTTGGCGGAGGTGGCGGAGGAGGTCCCGGGTGGCGACGGAAAGTCAGCTGTCGGGGTGCATGGTCAGGAGTGAATCTAGCAGGTGGATGGGGATCATTAAACTGGACAGGGGGAGGGGGAGGAGGAGTCTGAGGGGGTGGAGGAATATGCTCGGAGCTGGAGGAGTAGGTAAGAGAGCTGGCATCCTCACTGCTACTATGTACTTCACTTGGACTGCTTAGCTCGGGAGGCATGTACGGACCCTCTTCCTCCTCCTCCTCTTCCTCCTCTTCCTCCTCCTCCTCATCCTCCTCCTCTTCCTCTTCCTCCTCTTCCTCATTCTGGAATGTCATCTGGACAACATCCTGGAGATGATTTGAAGTAAAATATACAGATATCATTAAGTTTTTGCAATAATCCATTGAAGATTAGCCACTGTACTTGTCAAGCCAATGAAGCATTGTCAAAACAATAAAAGCCAAAATATCAAGTCAATTAACCATTCTAATATACAAACCTCTTCATAGTCATTCTCTGGTGACAGGAAGTCATCCACAGATAACTGCTGTCCTAGCTGTTCACTCAGAACCTCCATGAACAAATCTGTGTCAGGGGTACGAGGGGGGCGTGAAAAGGTGTATCGCTTCTTCCGAATGGGTGGACTAGGGGGGTAGTCCGGAGGAGAGGGTGGAGAGAGAGGTGGACTGTCTAAACTGATGTATGGGTTGGATTCAGCACTGGTTTGAGAGGGAAGATCTGAGGGGTAACAGAGACACTGGGGACTCAGTGGAGGCTCCTGCGACCAAGAGTCAGGTTGTGGTGGAGGTGGTGGAGGTGGCGGCACATGCTGGGCTGATGCAGATTTGCGGCTACCTGAGAGATTAAGTTGGAAAACAAAGGTTAAGAAGATAAAGATGTCTCTGCATCAGACGAAATTCCCACTAATTACACAAAGAAACGACAAGGATTTTCTAAAATTCAAAAGCTAGAATGCCAATAAAAACGTATAAGTACACTGACTGTACCTGAAGTGGCCCTAACAGATGGAGAGGAAGAGTGTGCCCTGATGGACTGTGAGGAAGCATGCGGGAACATATCTACGTTAACCAGAGTTTCAGGAGCTGGAGGAGGTCGAGTCTTCAGGGATTTGGATCTCTTCCCGGCATAGACATTCTCCAGCTCAGCATACACAGCTGACAGCTAGATAGAGCACAGGGACTGGGATATTAATATAAAGACAGCACCCTTGCTCAATCAGTTCAGTGTTTGTAATACCTTAAAAAAACCAAAGAGCGCTCACATTAGTCAGATTGTTGGGCGTCTCTGGTAAGGATGTTCCATCCCCTGATTGTCTCTCTCCAGGAGTCAGTCGCATAGGTGCAACCTCCACTGGCTCAGTGGAAATACCTCATGAAGTAAGAAAATAGCCCACCAACTCATTTCAATTTGCTAAGAAAGCTGCAGTTTTAATGATGGCACATGATGCCTACAATGCTACAATAATATCTACAATGCTGTTTTCATGATGCATAATACTGGATATGAAAGTTGACACAATTTCACTACATACATAGATAACTAAATATGTATATGCCAAAGTATGCCCGCATGCCAGCTGGAGTCAAAATGAGAATTGTGCTAAATGTATAAGGTCTGTCAAAGTTCATTTTTTAAACACTTTGTGAGGCTAGTCAGAAATTATGAGATCACCACTTCCTTGACTATAGACAGCCCTAGTTTTATATAACAGTAAAAACATCAAACAATTACAAAACGCTGTCCTATGTTATAATGTGTACTACAACATAGTAGCCATTACCCATGCCCAGGTGAGTGCCGATGACCAGATCATCTGAGCTGCGTCCCCTCACACTGCTCCTGTAGGTGGTTCCTGTCACCTTCATGGAGCTGCTGCGTCTATGAGGCTCATGGGCTGGAGGTTCAGGTTCTGCTGATGGCACTAACAAAAATAAATACAAGCAAGCATACATATGTATGCGCTTATACTCTATACAGATTGAAGAGGAACAACAAGACAAATTAGGGCTCACGTGTAACTTTATAGCCAAGGAAATGGGAGATCTTGTTCTGGCAGTGTTCCTGCTCCTCATAGGTCAGCAGCTGGTAAATGAACTGCCAAATCACCTGTTTTGCTGGGGTATCCAACACAGGGAAGATGTCCACAATCAAAGTGTCTACATTTCTAAAAGGCACGGAAGAAAAATGAATCAAATCAGGTTTCACACAAAGTTAAAGGACGTTCTCAAAAAAGCAATGGGAACAATCTCGGATTCCATCTGATAATACTCTTTCTTTCTTTTACTAAATTATTATTGGTATACCCTTCACCTGTGCTGGAAGAAGGCTTCCAGGGCCTTGCAGATGGTGTATCTCTCCTGGAGTGTGAGAAGGTGCTCAAGCTGCTGGCTGAAGGTGCGACCTTGTACGCGGATACTGGGAGGCAAGATCTCTGCGATCCACTGCAGGGAGCTAAGCACAGGAGCACGGGAGCGGGGAGAAACCTCCACCTGTTCGGGTTCGGTCACAGTGAAGGCCGGCAAGCCGTCTTCAACCACCAGGCTGGGCATTGCCCCACTCCCCTGCAGCATGGACACAACCTTCTCATGTGAACAGTTCCTGAGAGAATGTAAAAAAAAAAAAAACGAAGCGTATACGGTGTTAGATTATGAACATGAAGAACCCATCTTATGCATAATAATAGTAATGCCTGCTTTAGACTTTAATTCGGTTCCACATTAGGATAAAAAGCCGACCACAAGCATCACCTCATGTCCAACCCATTGAGAAACAAGATGCGATCTCCAGGTTTGAGACCCGCCTTCTCAGCAGGGCTGCCTGAAAGAGGAATAAATGAATGAATAAATGGTGGGAAACCAGTCTTGGGCTGCAGGGTGATATGGCTGTGGCAACAAACCAAGCAGAAATAACTTCTGACAGTACGTCATAAGGGCTCCAACTGAGAATAGGCTGTGCTCATAAAATGTCCTTTGAATTGACGTAAGATCTATAAGTCAAGACACTGCAGCTTGGGTGTTTGTCACATCCTGCCCAAGAATGGATGTCTCTTTTTGGATTTTGAGGGCTAGATGTGGGGAAAGTGTGAATCTAAAAGGATTTGTCCTAGATAAAAACAGAGCTCTACCACCTGTGTCCCTCTTACTCAGCTTCTGAAGAGTCTTGTGTTGTGTATCGTCTCTCTCTCTCTCTCTCTCTCTCTCTCTCTCTCTCTCTCTAGTCTCCTGCTGTTCTTGCACACTGCCAGTTTTTTTCGCCTAACTTTTTAATGGCTGACATGAGTCAGAAATGACAGAACTTTTATTATTTCAGCATTCACGTCATCTGCTTCAGTAATATGTCTGATAAATGACTCCCCTTCACTTGTTTCAAGTCCAAAATATTTTTTTTTCATCTTTCTAAAATAGCTTTTTTTTTCTTTTGTTCCAGGATGTTAAATAAAATAAATGTACAACAGGACACAAGCCCTACCCCTCACGACAACAAAAGACAATGTCTGAAAACACTAAGAGAATAATGTTGTTGTGTTTAATCTTAATTAAATATTAAATGTTTCAACATCAAAATAAGACACTTTTGGTATATTTGATACCTGGTATTACAGAGTCGATCCACACTGGAGCATGACCACGCAGAGTAAACCCGAAACTCTGGTTCCCTTTGTACACCCGTACTGTCCTATAGTGAAACATGAATACAACCTATAGATGGCATCTTGAATCTTTATATAATGCAGATTAATTCAAATAGTTGTTTATCAAACTAATATTCATGTGATATTATTGGAAAATATCTATATGATATAGATATAGATTTACATACATGTATATAGTAAAATATATTATCAGTTAAACAATTTGTGTATGAATTTATCAATAAATCTATCTATCCATTACCCAGCATTATATTTATATGAATCTTTATTAAGTAGCAAAAACAAATTAAAATATACAATTAACAAAAAATGTAAAAAAAAAAAGCATTAACAAAAAAACTTTACAGTGTTCTTGTTACATGTTACATGTATTATAATTGTTATAAATTATGGATGATTACATGCAGCTAACCCTGAACCCTAATAGTACGTTGTACATGTTAATTAATATTATTTAGTACTTGAATGTGTGATTACACTGTAAAAAGGACACCTTAAAATAAAATGTTACCAATAAAAGCATAAATAAATAAAAAAATGTGAATTAAATAAAAAATAAAGTCAAATAAATCTGAAACACTGTAGTAAATACACCTTAAAATAAAGTGTAATCAATAGAAGCATAAATAAAATACAATAATGAAATTAATAAAATGAATCTAAACAAAATGAATTAAAAGTTAATGTGTTGCATATGTGATTTATTGGCATAGGCTACATAAAAACTTGAGAATTACATAAGAACACGCTCAAAAACTCAAAATATGAATTAGGAAAAAACATCAAAGAGCAAAATATTGACGCAAACGGCAATTAAAAATTCCACCACATCAGTAACAAAATGCAAATGCAAAAAGAGAACAGAAAAATGTGCAACCGTTCCCAGTGTGACCCTTCCTCTGACCTGCGGGTGGAGAAGGAGCTGGCATGGCCTGCGATGAGTGAGGTGGTCTTGCGGAGGCCACGCGCAGGAGGCATGACCACTTCTTCATTGGCGGTCCGGGGCACAGAGCTGGCTCGAGTGGACACAGACAGCAGCCGGTCGGGGTGGTCTTCGCTCCGGCTGCGTCGTAGCCGATTGTTCCTGTGCTCGCTGAAGCTTCGGCCCCTCAAGCGACTGATCAGACTCTGGGAGACCATCTCATCAAAGCGCTGCCTGTGCTTCTTAGGGATGAAGATCCTAACAAACATGGCACACACACAGCAGACGGAGTCACAGAGGAGAAACTGTTCAGGCGTGTGTGAACATACTCTCAAGCGTGGAGACACACACAGGCAAATGGAGAGGAGGAGGAGGGACGGCTACGAGAAAGTCTGCTATAATTACACACCAGACTGCGGAGATGTTTGTGACCTGCTATGAAAGAGAAGAAAGAGCTCATGTGATGCAATGAAGCGTTTGTTTTCTGTCCTGTGAAGAGAGGTGGGTAAAAATATCCTGTTTGATCAACTTCAAAAGCCAAGCAGGTGACTTCTGAAAGATGTCCTGAGAGGATGAAGGATTGAAATGAAAGAGAGAGCGCTTTCTAGCCAAGCCCTCTTTACATTTTTCATTCGCACTATCCTTTAAAACCAAATTCAGAGCTATAAACCTACCTGAACCACTGAATTATCCCTTTAATGCTTTTAATCACAAGGATATAATTCGGAGGTGAAGCTTCAGATCACAACCTGCAGTTTTCACAGTTGTAATTGCAATTGTAAATACAAACACTTCAGCCATTGTGTACACAACCTATGCTGGTTTTCCTGCATCTGAAGAGCTCAGAGCCCAGCAGTGGTACTGAGACATCACAACCCCCCAAAAAACTAACTTAAAACTAATATCTGTAAGATTTGAAATCAAATATGATCAAATCTATAGTGTAACTCAAGTACAAGTTTTACAAAAATTGGATTCATTAATGAAAGTTTCCTAATTCAACATAAATCCATTTTTCTCTCAAAGTTAACTTTCATTTAGTTCAGGATGCCCTCAATTAGAAGGAGGTCACAGGAAATCTAAAATTAACCCCCGAGTCAGAGAGGGGAGGGAACGCAGATCAAGGACACACTTTTCAAAATGAATGAAAGTGGGAATGAAGAACAATCTCAGATATAAAAGATGTCTATTAACACAAGCAAGTGATCTCCAAATCTATTTTAGTTCATCTTTGAATGCCTCCACTCACATTAACAAAGCATGCCATGCATTTACAAACAGATTAACATGCTCTTAAGTCTTGCATGACGTAAAATGAGAGAACTCATTATTTAAAAAAAAACACAAGCTCAACAAGGCCTTTTTCACAGTAGGTCTCAAAGCTTTAATGTCTTTTCTATTTGCTCCATAGCTATAGTCCAATATTGCACCAAACTGAATAAATTATAAATAGTTGTACAATTTCCCTCGAAATTTCTTACCGAAAAGGCTTGGAGAAACCCCTGTCACGCCCCATCTCTCCTTTAAATTATGTCTCAAACGAAAATATACGTTCTTGATCTCAGTGCAGGAGTCTTCATAAAGCTGGAATAACCTTCCAGTGAATAGAACCGGATAATCGGAAAAGCCATTATCTCCAGTATCCAGATGAGGAGACGCTTATCAGTGCCAACTTGAAGAGCGATGACGTTGCATGGATGAAGAAGCGAACTTCAGGTCACGTCATCATCGAGTCAACTTTGGCAAGATCGCCACATCTCCGTGCTGAGCTGCCTTGGGGAGTTTAAGGCTAAAAAGGAGTCTACATCCAAAACCGTAGACCAGATGCCTTCAACTGCAAATGAGATGTGAAGAGAGAGAACAGAACGAAAGAGTGGAGCAGGAACAGAGAGCGAGTGAGAAAATAGACACCGTCCCACTGGAAATCTAAGCCAGGTCAGCATGAATTCCTCAATCCACACTCGATCCACATAATGTGCACGAGTCAGAAGATCCTCAAGTATCCGAGACGCAAAGACAAAACAGAAAACAGCAACCAGATAAAAAGCTGTTGTTTCATGCAAAACCTGAAGCCTGAAACATTTCCCTCAAAATCCTTCTTGGCCGCTTTGTACCTCCGCTGGAAACACGCAACTTTAAAGCAAGAAAGTTGTTATGTGGATTGTGTGCAAACTTCTGGTGCGTCACAGACCTAAGAGAGGTTTATTATAAGAAGTAGGCTGCTTAAAAATAGGGAGGTTCCATGGGGAGAACTGGGCAAAATTTTAGCAGGGACGGAGCGCAGCATACAAGCTGGTCAGAGACAAAGGTGACTGAAGGACTGTGAGAATGCAGTGGTATATGCCAAATGCAAGTGATGTCGATGAAGATGAACTAGAAAGGTCATGCTCTCACTGAGATGCTTACATGCATTCAATCTACATTTGTCTGATTCTGATATGGTTTAGGAAATTATAATGGCAATTGCTACTTTTTATTCAGTTTTTTTCCTCTCACAATTCTTATGTTTCACAATTGACCCCTGATAGACCACCTCCTTTAGTTACCGTTGCTACGTCCGACAACAAGCCATGACTCTCTCACACCACACATCATGTTCTCATGCAGCGAAAAATACATTATGGAGCAAATACTCAGCTTTTAAAATTTGTCTTTTTTTTTCTTTTCTTTTTTTAGAAATTCAGACAACCACATTTTTGCTTTTAAATGAGTCGTGACAGATCACTTTGCATCAGTTCAAGCGTCACGTGAACCGACCATTTCTTCTTTATTACAAGTTAAAGCACAAAATAAACATGAATGGACATCAGAAGTATCTTGTTTCAGACATGGAATGATTCAGGTCCAGGGTCAGGTCCACCAATGTTAATCTACTCTCCTGTCTGATGATTGGTCGGATCACCTGTCAATCAAACGCCCAGCAAAGGGTCAATTGTGAGGCAAGTCAGAATTCTGAGTTGATAACTTGGGAAGTTGAGATTGACTTTTTTTTTTTTTAGAATTGTGAGTTCATATTCACAATTCTAAATTTGTATTTCACATTTCTGAATTTTTTCTTCTAATACAGAATGTGAGATATAAATGTGCAAATCTGAATTGCGAGAAAAGTCTGAATTGTGAAATAAAAATTCTTTACCTTTTTTTAAAAATATATTTTTTTTCCATGGAGAAAAATTTTTTAAAATTGAAATAAAATCACAGAACAGAAAAAAGTCACAATTGCAAGATGCAAAATCAGAGTTGTGTTACAAACAACAACAAAAAACACACAAAAAAAACTTAATTATAAAATTTATATCTCACAATTTTGAATTGTGTGATAAGTCGCAATTACCCTTTTTTTTTTTTTTTTATCCAGTGGCAGAAACAGGCTTCCAGTCTGAACTACTTTTTCATTCAAAGTCAAATCTGATCAATATTCAAAACTGACACCATCTACAGTCCACTGCTTATACTTCACATTCTGAAGACATCCATCCCATAAAAAGCAACTTGTCTCTGAACAATGGCAATGAGAGAAAAATCAAAGCTTTGTGCATGTACAAAAAACTTTTCTTACTTGCTAAAGAAGGCATTCATGGTTCCCGATAATACAAGGACAGGCTTTCAAGGGTTAATAAGAACAAGCTGATGAAAAGTGTGAATCTAGGTATCTGGAGCATGCTGTTCTCCTTCATAACTCACTCCTCATAGAAGTAAGGGTGATCTAAAAGTGGTCCCATTTTCATAGTTTCCAAGCATATAACTTCAAAAAATAGCATGCACTTGATGAAACAATATGTTATCCAGTAAACCTCAGATGTATAATTCCTCACTGCTAGCAAGAGGCGACTGCTGTTAAAACTGCTCTGTCAGTGTAACTGAAAACATTTCAGCTTTGAGACGCATCAAATTCTCCTGACAAAGACCCTCATCAGCGAGTTATTACACCAGAGGGAGACTTCTTATAGTGTACATTTTCACAAAATAGAATACTATTAAATCTAATAACAATAGTTACGTAAAATAAAGAAATAATCTAAAAATATTAAAATCTAAAAGGTATTTTTCTGTATTTTAAGCTGTAAACTAAAAAGACGATATAGTCGCCCTAATCTTTTAAAGCAGAAAGAGTTTTTAAAGAAGGATGCCAGCTCATTAAAGATGGGCACATGCAATGAAATGGCAAGTTCATGTTCATAAAGCTGCTTCATATATAAATAAATAAATAAATAATAGGGAGGCGGGTCATATAATTGGGCTTATGAAAGCTGACTGATACCTGATGCTGTCAATCAGTTGCTGATGTTCCTCGGTGAGCAGTATTTCTGGAAGTGTAGACGCCAGACCTTCAACATCCCTCTCGTTTGCATACTGCTTCAGCAAATCAAACAGCCTCTCTTTCACCTCAGGCTCCTCCCCTAAAATCTCCTCAACCTATACAAATTCAGAACAGACCATTTGAGCTTCGAGTTTGAAAAACACTGTGTGATGTTTAACCAGCCCAAACGAACTTTTCGAAGGTTTGAGTTCAAGAACACTTTAGTTTAGGGACCAATTAACTAGTTGTTTATTAGCATGCATATTACTAGGCTGTTTATTTGCACTTAGAAAACACGGATTTATGATTTCTGCCTGACCATATTTTAGTTACTTAATCCGACCCCTAACCTAAACACAACCTCACTAACTATTAAGCAGCAGCAAAGGTCATGGTTAATAGTGAGAACTGATGTCCAAACTAAAGTGTGACCCAGGCCCATCCAAGCCCGTTGAGACTGACCTTCTTGTTGAACTCCAGGGCTTTGTGCTTGCGGTCCTGTCTCACCATGTCTCCGCTCTGGTAGGTCTCTTTCATGCTGCTGCTGGTGCGTTTCTGCCAGCGGTTGATCCGCAGCACGCCCAGACGCAGCGTACGTCCCTGAGAGGTCTTGATCATGGCCGCCGCCGTCTCGTGCTGTTTCACTGGAATACCATTCACCTCCATCACATAGTCACCTACTCGCAGTCCACTCCGGCCTGCTGGAGAGTTCGGCATGCAGTCCTCCACCAGCAGGGGGCTGTCCCCCACTATAGTGAAGCCAAAGCGACCATCGGGCCCCGGGGCAATGTCCATCTGTGGAGGTAAAGTGGATAAGGGTGAGTGACACTGGTTTGCTCCACAGGAGGCAAAGGAAAATTAGGAGAGATCTGAATTATCTTTCAAGGGTAACTGGACCTCAAAACCAGTCTTAAGTGTCAATATTTCGAAATTGAGATTTATACATCATCTGAAAGCTGGATCAGACAATATTTGGCTGAGATACAACTTTTTGAAAAGCTGGAATCTGAGAGTGCAAAAAAATCGTAATACTGAGAAAATCGCCTTTGAGTTTTTCCAAATGAATTATTAGCGATTCATATTACTAATCAAACCTGTTAAGTTGTGATATATTTACGGTAGGAAATTTACAAAATATCTTCATGGAACACGATCTTTACTTAATATCCTAATGATTTTTGGCATAAAAGACAAATCTATAATCTATCTTTTTTTTTTTGCTGTTGCTAAAAATAAACCCCAGCGACTCAAGACTGGTTTGGTGCTCCAGGGACACATATTCTAATGATATTATATATTACGTTATTCTTTAAATTATTATATCTACGCTACTGTTTAAAAGTGCATTTATCAAGAGACTTTTATTTTACAAAATATTTATATTCCAAGTAAATGCTGTTCTTTTGAGCTATTAATATATTGATCAAAGAATGGAATTATTATTATTATTTTTTTCATAAAATGTTATTGCTCTGAAAAACATTTCCGTAAACCTATTAAGCAGCACAAAGATTTTCAATACTGAAAATAATAAGAAATCAGCATATAAAATACAGCTTTACATCACAGGAATAAATTACTGTGCATTTATTATATGCATAATATCTAATACATTTTAAAATATATGCAAATAGAAAATAGATAATTTTACTGAATAAGAAACTTTAAAAAAATAAAATAAAATTGTTGCTATGCCATTCATGCATTTTTGGCTTGACTAAAAGGTAAAATTTGTAAGATATTTTCGGTAAAATATCCAAAAACCACTAGGCTAGTGTTATATATTTTGTCCAGCTGATTACTAACAATATCTCTAATGTTTTCAACTACTTGTAAATCATGAGAAAATTCCCTTTTTAAACAGTGACACGGGGCAGTGCAGTCGCCTGTGGATGATGTTAGTTCTTCTTTTTAGTTTTATGGCAGATTGCAACCATGGCTTATCAGGTGCATACCGCCACCTACTGTATCGGAGCATGTAGCATGACTATTAATCTAATGACGTTAGTTACCCTTTGTTACTGCCTTTACTGACTTAGAAACCACATGACAACAGTTTCGTGGACAAATGCGGAAGTAGCTTTGCGAAAAACTTCAGCTAGAAAGAGATGCCGATCTCGCTTGTTTTACTCGACAGGTGAGTTGTTTTGATTCGTATCTTTAAAGAAAACATATGCTGTTATAACGATCAACAAGATTAGTATGATGGGGGATACACGCCAAACGCGGGGCATCGCGTCTGATCCATAGTCTGATCGCGCCTTTGCATTGACTTTGTATGTAATCTACTCGAGCAAATCGTTGAACTCGCGTTAAATCCATGATTTATCTTCCGTCTGATTGATGGCTGTCAGCGTTTGGGTAGAGGACAACAAATCCCATCATTCCTCGCTCCTCCTTAGCGTCATCAAACCACACAATTGTTATTGTTTTGGTAGTGCGCCCTCTAGTGGCAAGTCCTACAACATGTCGTTGTGTCCAAATACTTCTTATGGCAACTGTATTTATATAGAGAGATAATATATAGGCAATTTTGGACATTTGATACGATCTCGCTTTTCTATTTAATAACCAACCAATTTCCCATATGAACTGCTTTCTTCTCTTAAATTCCGCCACATTTAACCAAATTTACTCAGTTTTGTTATTGACAGTAAATGGCATGTCAGTAAAAACTGGCCTGTTCAATTCTAGACACAACGCCGATGCTGGGCGGCACAGTCTTGAGGGTCTGAGCCAGAGCGATGAGGGCTTTAGTGCTGAGGGACGAGACGTTCTGCCCGTCGATCTCCAGAACCTGGTCCCCTGGCTGCAGTCCGGCCATGTAAGCGCTGCTGCCCTCCACCACAGAGAGGATGTAACTGGGTCCATCTCCACCCAGCTTGAAGCCAAAGTCCTCCGGCCAACCCTGGTTATTTGCTGGAAGGGCCAGTTCTGGAAAACGCCAGTACATGAGAGATAGAGAACATTTCACGCATTACGTTTGCAGCACTTCATCATATAGCAGACTGATAACAGAGGGAGGGGGAAAACGATCAAGAAATTACTTTACGCACCAATATCCAGTGGGAAATCTCTCAGCACATTAGGGTTTGGGTCTGAGGAATTGAAGAAACATATTAATTTATGGATATATATAAAGAGAAAGAGAGCAAGATAGATGGAGAGGGTGTATGCATCTAAACTAATAAAATATACATTCTTTGATAAAAAGAATTGAAAATACAAGCCTGTTTCTCTGAGTTCCCACCTCACAGTGTTCAGCTTTATGAACTTACAGAAATCTTTGGAGGCACTGCGGGATCCCGATCGGCTTTGACGGAGAGAGAAGCGGCCCTTCTGGCTCTTCAGAAATCTTCTCATCATGGTTTCTGGGTCTTCTGTGTGGAAGTGGAGCTGTACGAGGTCACGTCAGGTCAGGTCAGGTCAGGTCACCCTCCTCCAGAAGTCACTGCCACATCATTACCAAACACAATCGATGCGGCAGGTTTAGCCTCCATCAGTCCAGAGTAGATCAGGAGAGCGCTGTCAAGCTCTCTGCAGCCGTGGCTCTACATCTCCACTGAGTTAGTCCAGTTCAAACCCTCTTGCAGAGCGCTGAGCAGAATCTGGGACAAGCTAGCTGGGTCTTTTAATGATTCTTTTGCAGGAAAAGGTACAGTGAAGCCCCATTTTTCTATAAATACCTCCCTCTCTCTCTGTGTGTGTGATGCTGGTGGATTGGGCCCTCTCTCAGGGCTGAGGAGTGACCCAGAAACTGCCTGTCAGAGCAGCAAAGGACAGCGCTCCCATTACAGATCCTCAGAGATGCTGTGGTACAGTTAGATGTAGTCTGGTACATTTAACTCCTGTTCCCCTTCTAAGAATCTGATCCGGTATCATTCTTCCAACTGTTCCTTGTTCAAGCACAGCCTCAGAGCAGCAGGAATGGTTAACCTCCAACACTGCAGTGATAGATATGGTTTAATGTGATATTAATAGCATTTACAGCATGACGGCAGAAAGTTATGAGGAGGTCTGTGGTGCTCAGGGCTGGTAGTCAGAAGGTTGCTGGTTTGACCTCTGCAAGGAAAATGCAACCCAACTGTGCCCTTACCCTTAGGTTATGCTAAATGGAAGTAAATAAAGTACTTTTGTTTACTTCCCTTTAAATAAATAACTTGGAATAAAAGGGTGAATCTCCCAAAATGTCAAAAAAACAAACAAACATTGGTCACAAAACAAAAAACACATAAAAAAATATTTAAATGGTAACATATTTAAATAAAATATATTTACATTTAGATTTAAAATACAAAAACAAAACAAAAATATATATACTTTTTTTAAATAAATGTAAATTAAACAAAAACAAATTTTTTTGAAACAACAAAATTAATTTAAATTGAAAAAAAAGCTAAATGAACAAAACTAAATAAAACAAAAATGTAGAAGTGATTTTAACATTTAACATTTTTTTCTAAAATTGTAAATACAAAATAAAAAAGTATATACAATTTTTATAAACAAAAATTAAACAAATAACAAAACTAAAATTAAAAGTAAAATCAAAAGTAATATATATATATATTAGAAATTGTGCTCAACTATAAAAATGTTTATATGTTTATAATGTTTAATCCTAATGTCCTCATTTTTTATGCTTTCTTGTATTTCATTTTTATGCTTTCTTGTATTTCTTTTGACTTGGGGGATAGGATTAGGTTATAATGCCTTTGCTGGCTATAACGATAACATTTCAAAACCAAAACAGTGTTTTAAAAGGCATTGTTCACTACAAGATGACCATTGATAATCCTATTTAATATCACTCTGAAACATGTCAAACCAGAGGGTGCAACTCTTTTTCAGTGGATCATTTGCAAGTCAGGTCAGGGATTCATAGCTGGAAATAAAAGAAAAATGTCATTATATGTGGGCATATGTGAAGGCCTGAAGGGGCAAAGCACTCCAGCATGTGCGCTGATGGGAGGGAGAACAGATAGTGAAGGTGACCAGAGCTTCAATATGCCCTCGATCTGCCAGAATCTCCCGCCTCGATCTATCTGGATATAGAAAAATACATCAACCTCATGCATGCATGCTTACTAACCTCAAAGAGCAATATTAAGACAAATTTTCAACTCCTGTTAGGATCGTGAACATTGAAATAGCAGAAAGGCATCAACAATGTGCAGGTATTATGTCAATAAATTATAAATGAAAGTTCATTAAAGCTCCTAAAAAAGCATATGTATATTTTTATATTTAGTACATATTTATCTGCTCTTAAACCCTCCAGAAAGCCTTGCTCCATAGACACAACAGTGTTTTTACGAAACATCAACACATGCGTTCAACAACACTCACCGTGCTTTCAGAGCCCAGAATATTCCTTAGATGACTTATGCATTACTAAAGATGCACAAATGAGAACTGATCAATGAAGGGGAAAAAATTCAGAGGCACATGAAAATATATTTTTAATGTTTTGTACTGTTGTTCCCTGCCAGGTGTTTTATGGGCCCTGTTATTGGTGGCAAAGTTACGTTACATATTCATGAGTAGATGATAGTCGTTTATGATTATATGCCATGCATCAGAGAGAAACTATGATACGGCAGCATCACATTAAACATATAGAAAAAACATGGTTCATTGGTATAAACCTGCAGCTCGTTTAAAACCCAAAAACACAAACGTCTGAAAGTTTCCTTAAGCAAAAGTCACAAATCCATCGTGCAGCGCAGAACATGTGGATTAAGGAAATGCTACACCACGGCTGTCCAAAACCTGCATCTTAGACCACTACCACAGTCTGGATCTCCATTTCGTCGGGTGAAGCGATGACGTACTGCTCCTCTTGCTCCATCGTCTCAACATCCTCAGCTGATACCATTGTGACTGTGGTGTGGGGCGTCTCAGTGGCGCCCTCTGTGGCCGTCGTGAGGATGGTGCCGTCACTGATGGCATTAGCGAGTGTCATCGCCACCTGCTCGGTCAAACTCTCAGGGGTGGCGATGGTGATGGTGTCTCCGCAGTCCGAGATGCCCGGGGTCTCGTCTTCGGCCACGTTGCGCACGATGATCTGGTGGCCTCCGTGTGATTGGCTGACGATCTGCTGCACCACCTTCATGATGTGACTGTCCATCTGAAGTCAGACACAGCGAACAATGTGGTTAACCCCATTCGGCTGACAAACTGTCCTTTTTCATCCTGCTAATATTTGATTTAGGTTGACATTGACGTGAAGGAAAAAACTGAAATTAACCTGCTGCTGATTATCTTGGATTATTACTTCTTCCCCCTGAGTTGCTTCCTCAGCTGGTGTCTGAAAAAAAAAAAAAATCAAACATTTAAATACAAAAATTACATCACTATATTGCAACAGCTATCTTAATACATTTTTTTGGCCATCCCTATTATTATCAAATATTTTTAAATATACACTAGCATTTAAAAGTTTGGGGTCAGTATGACTTAAAAAAAAATAATAATAATAATTAAATTTTTCAACATTGATAATAATATTAAATGTTTTCTGAGCAGCAAATCATCATATCAGAATGATTCCTGAAGGATCATGTGACTCTGAAGACTGGAGTAATGATGCTGACTGGAAATACAGCTTTAACATCACAGGAATAAATTATGTTTTTAAATATAGTGAAATACAAAACATTTATTCGTAATAATATTTCACAATATCACTGTTTTTACTGTATTCCTGAGCAAATACGTGCAGCTTCGGGGAGTATAAGAGACTTATTTCCAAAACAAGAAAATAAATCTTACTGACTGAAGTTGTGAAAGGGAGTGAAAAATATTGCTTGTATATGCATGTAATGATATGACATTTAATATAAGAAAATTAATTCATTTTAATTAAAACAAAAAGTCACACAAAACTGGTTGTATTTTCATCATCATAAATTGTAATAAATTTTCATCTGAGTATAAATACACACATAAGCAGTATATTGGCCACACATCAGTATACGTAACACAAGTGCTGTTTACCCCTATGATGTATTCCTGAGTGTCGGCCACCACGGAGGAGAACTCCACCAGCACAGCATGAGGGTCGTCTGACACGATCTCAGCTGCCAGCTCCTGCTCCTCACAGCTCCCTGCGTGCTCAGAGTCCTTCTGCTCCGCTGCAGAACAGCCCCCTGACCACACACACACACACACACATTACAAGGGACTACTGGAAGAATGCATGATGTCTACACACAGCTTAGAGAGAATTATGTATACACTTAGATTAGATTCAACTTTGTTGTCATTGTGCAGAGTGCAAGTACAGGGCCAACTGAAATACAGAGATATATATATATATATATATATATATATATATATATATATATATATATATATATATATATATATATATATATATATATACACACACACACATATATATATAGACATATACATATACATATACATACACATAAGGCTGCATTTGGATAACAAACATGGTAAAATATGTTATATTGCAAAATAAAACTTAACTTTAAAATAAGTTTTGCATATATTTTAAAATCCAGAGATGCAAAGCTGTATTTGCAGCAACATTACTCCAGTCTTCAGAGTCACATGATCCTTCAGACTGTATGTTGCTTTTGATAAATGCGTCTTCTAAATAAATTTAAAACATTTATAAATGTACATTTTTGTTATTTGCAATAAAATAATCATTAATGGAAATAATATAGTAAAAAACTTCAGCAAATTTTCCTTTAGCTGAAGTTGAAGCACTATAATATAACTATAACTGAATTTATAGTTATATAGTAATAACTATAACTAAATAAATGATAACTGATGAAAAATATACATACTATATAGACGTTCTTAAGAAAACTATTGCTACAATTAAAGTTAAAATAGAAAGTATACAAATGAAGAGTTTGAATTATTTGAATGTTTAATCGATGAATCATTTGAGTGATAGCCGTTTCTAAACCTTTAGCTCGCAGGTGACGGTTCAGCGTGCCGTGCTCAGCAAAGCCCCGGCCACAGTTGGAGCACTTGAAGGGCTTTTCTCCCGTGTGATGTCGGATGTGTCGCACCAAAGCGCTCTTTTCCCGGAAGCCACGGGTGCAGTGGGGACACACGTAAGGCTTTTCGTCTCCATGAGTGCGATGGTGGACCTGCAGAGCATTCTGGGACACGACACACAGAACATGCTTCAAAGATGACACTAGGGGCGTTTCCATTACAAATGTGGGCAAAACTATGCAGATATTTTATGTCGTTAAAAATGTATTGCGAAATGACGCCGTTTCCATTAAACGATGCTATGCGACTAAAACTTTATTTTTTCCTCTCTCGATAAGTCACGATTTTGGCTACACTTGCCATTATATTTAACTGAAGTTTTACTTGGAGGTTAGTACATTGAGGAATGATCATATGACTTTTTACGTACACCATGTGACCTGTTAATACAAAAAAAGAAGAAAAAAAAATCTCCATTGCAGTTTTGTGAATTATTCATTTTTCTCACTGCCTGAAAAATCACCTCGTATGAGTGTAAAAACTTTTTCACGATATTTTGACGTTTTTGCGTCAAATTCAATTTGCTATTTAAATTTACGCAATTTGAAGGGTAATGGAAACGCTCCTAATGTAAAACCTATGTTTGCACATTGACCTCACCTTGGTCTTGTAGCTCTTGTCACAGAAGTTGCAGTGGAACGGCCTCTCGTCTGAATGCGCTCTCATGTGTTCGCGCACGTGTCCGATGGCTTTAAACTGTTTGCCGCACTCTCCGCATTTGTAGCGCCGCTCGCTGATGTGCGTCTCCATGTGTTTCTTCAGCACGTAGCCCGTCAGGAACTCTTTCTGACATGTTAAGCACTTAAACGGCTTGTACCCTGCGGAAGAAAAAAAACACATTCAGAGACTCGGATATTACACAGCTATTCCAGATCGTAATGAATAAACTGCTTTGAATGGGGCTTACCAACATGCCCTTTGACATGGACCCTCAGGTAGGCCAACGTCTTGAACATGCGTTCGCAGTGAGGACATTTGTATAATTTTGTCTCAATGGGTTCATCTTCCTTCACAGAGGAATCCTAGAACGGATGAAAGAGTTTGAAGTTTATTGTGTTATTTTATTGGAATAAAACATGGCGTCTTCAGGGCTTGAATTTCGGTGCGGGAATGCGGGGATTGCGCATAATTTAAACCATTCCCGCAAGGTTAGCTTTTATAGTGCGAGAAATTCCCGCACAAATATATTTGCTTCATCTCAGAGCAAATGATTAAAAAATAAATTCACACTTGCGAGAAAAAATATGTCAAATTGTCTAGTCAAATTGTCTTTTATTTTCGAATTTAATTCCTCAATCGGCGCTGGACCGGCATTTTCTGTCTCAGCGCTGAGCTCATAGACAGTAAACGGCGGAGCCCTGGCTGCTGTAGACAGATCATGTTTCACGCTGTCAGTGCAGCGGTCTGCGTTGCGCTGATCTTATTCACACTATCAAGTGAAGGTTCAGCATTCTATTCTTTTGAGTCAAAATGAGCTGTTTGTGAAGAAATTATCCGCTTCCAAATTGTCGTTGTAATAACGAAACTGAAACATTAAAAAACATTTTGCTCTTTATGGTGTGCGAGAGATAGAGCGCGGCAGCAACGAACCAACTGATCAGCTTACAGCGTCACAACATTGAATGCTCGGCCGAACAGCTGATCATAGCTGTACTTTATTATTTTTCATCTCCATAAATATATCTATAAATATATCTAGTAATAAAGTTAACGCAAGGGCTAGAAATCAATTAATATTTTGCTGATCCTTCTTGTCATCATGGAGAGCGCAGTTGGTTGCATGGCAACGACAGACGCCACGAGAGTGCAAGCGCTTGTGGAAATGAGACTGCGGCGCGCGCGCCCGAGCTTTCCACTTGTTTGAGCATGTGACTGCGCGTTTCCCCTTGTTTTCTATTCATTATGCGCAGCATATTTCCCGCGCGCACAAACACGGCCACAGACAATGAATTGTTTGGTTAGCGTAGTAGTTTAAATATGGACCGTTGGCTGAAGCGAAAGACAAGTTCGGATGATGCAGATCACGATCCAAAGAAAAAAGTTTTCACTGAAATGGAGAAACTCATTCAGACAGCCATGGTCATACCAGTAGCGAGTGTGTCGTGTGAACGTGGATTCAGCACACAAAACAGGATCAAAACTAAATTCAGAAATTCACTGAATAATACAAGTCTCACAAATCTAATGATCATTTCAGAGCTTGGACCTTCCCTTGAGCAGTTTGACTTCAACAGAGCCATCATCAAATGGAAAGAAATGAAGATGAGGAGACAGATGAGAAACTTAGAATAAGTCACATGAAAAAAAGAAATGGAAAAAAAATGACTGAAATAGAACTGAAATGTATGAAAGACATAAATACTTATAGTTTAAACGGAGTTCTTAATATCAATTTACGATATCAATATCAAAAGTTAAAAAAAAAGCAAAGAATTGAACTGAACTGAAACACATGAACTGAAATAGACATTAATATATAGCATAGGCCTAGTTTAAACAGAGGTCTTAATGTCAATTTGAAGAGCATGATGTATTTTGTATAAAGTTTTTTTTTTTTTTTTTTTTTTTTTGTTAACTGATTTGAGAACTGGAAATGCACAATTCATGCATACAAATCTGTAGATATTAATAAATGAACATGATTAAATTAGACCGATGCATCAAAAGTTATTCTCCCCCCCATAATCTTTAGATCCCCCCCATGTGACCCATGTAAGGGGGGAATTCCCCCCCAGTTTAAAAAACGAAATTCAGGCCCTGGTCTTCATCTAAGAAACTCACTTGTGTTTCCTCGGCCACGGTCTCCACACATTCCTCCGTCACCTGGATCTCAGTGAGTCTGGCGTCAGTCTCAGGAGTCTGCAGGACTGCTTTAGGTGACGGGACCTGTGCCTGCTCGGCCGCCTCCGTGGCTTCGGTCTCCAGCGCGATGCCAGAGTTAATGATGGCCTGGCAGATGAGATTGTCGGCTTCAACCACAGTCTCAGTTTGAGGCTGAGACACGACCTGTTGCGGACAGAGGAACTACATTAACTCTAGTGAAACCAGCTACAACTACTGAATATATAAACAAACTAATCTAATGAAGCATTACTTAAATTCAAAAGTTGTGCTTGTTAACATTAGTTAATGGACTGTGAATTAACATGAACGAACAATGAACAAAGATGAATAAATACTGTAATAAATGTTAATGCATTAACTAAAGGAACTTTGTTGTAAAGTGTTACCTGTTAATCTACACAACCTGAAATGCTAATACATTTACAGTATATGTAGAAATCAATAAATAATGTAAATGTATTTCTCATTGTTAGTTCATGGAAATCTAATACAAGATATAACCTGAACCTTGTAACTTGTACTGAACCGTTATGATTCATGATAATGAAACTGAATTGTCATACAGACATAAGTAAATATCAATTTTACATTATTTTAATTTTATAATCTTATCAATATTGGTTAAAGCAAAACGAATCTCAACTACTGGCTATACTGTTGAGACTAGGTTAAACTGTATCCCCCAAAAATGCAATAACTGTTCATGTTTTTTTATTTTTTATTAGTGCATTTCAACATGCTTTTCCACACCAAAAATATTTGCAATTAACATACTAGTTTTGTTAATCTCAGACCTGTTGCACTTGTCCTACCACCTGGATCTGGATGATCTCCTGGCCAGCTTCCACAACTCTCACCACAGGAATCTGCTCCTTCTCGGGTTCAGGAGGGGACGGCTGAACATCTAGAAACATGCAGCAATACAATCAGTAAACTGTTAACACATGAAGAAGAATGTCGGGGTGAAATTAAAACCAAAATGCATGCTATAGATCTTATTCTGAAAGATCTATTCATTTGAAAACAGACATCTCTCTAGTGGTGACATATGCTAGACTTCACCAATCATTTAGTCCACTTAAATCCTACCACACATCTACCCACATCTCAATCATCTAATGAAAAAAATGATGCATGGAACCCCCCGTCTTTTGTTTTTTTTCCCCGATCTGTTGCTGAAGAGGTCATTATGAAAGGCTTCATACCTTTCTGGACTCCATCCTTGCTCACCAGTATCTCTTTACATTGACTGTAGCGGATCTTCTCAGTGCAAGGCGTGAGAGACTTCAGATGTCTGGTTAGCGCTCCGGACTCTCTGAACGCCAGTCCACACTGACTGCAGCGGTACGGACGCTCATCTGCCAAAAGAAGTGATATCATAATACTTAGAAAGACACAGGCACTAAATAACTCTCACTACTTAACAGAGTCCAGTACAAGGATGCTTTGTTTTACCCGTGTGCCGACGATTGTGTCGGATCAACGAACCCTTGGTCCTAAAAGCGGTGTTGCATATTTCACACTTAAAGTCCTTCTGGTCAGTGTGCGTGAACATGTGGGTTCTGAGAATATTTGTCTGCGGGACAAAGAAACGGGAAAAAAATGACCAACTGAAGTGAGTTTTGCTTGCATACTCCTAAATACTTCAAATGCATCGAAATGATCAAAGATTGTACCGTTTTGAAGGTCTTCTCACATATCTCACAGATGTACCGGCCCTCCGCATTTAGCTTCCAACCAACTTTTGCAGGACTGGAGCTGTCATCCTCGCTTGCAGAGCGGCTTCTCTTTTCTCCTCCAGCTGCCGCTTTCTCTTCCTTGTCTGAAGGAGCAAAGCGACTTTAATTTAGTGCCCAAACAAAGACAGATGGATTGGTAAATTATGTTCAATTTAAATCTCTCAATACAAGGACAGTTGTTTCATTGACTCCGCTAAATAAAAAGTGAAGTACCTGCATTTGACGTTCCCGCTTCATCAGATGAGCTATCATTTTCACTTAATTTCACCTTAACAGCAGGGTCATTTGTCTGAGGAAGGAGACAGACAGATGAAAACTGATGTATCCTGAGCTTACATGTTGGATGATGCTCACACATACTCTGCGGTTTCAAAATTTGGGGTTGGTAAACTCTTTCATGATCTTGGATGTTCAGCAAGGATGCATATATTTGATCAAAACTACAGTTAAAACAGAAATATTATTATTTTAAATAACTTTTTTCTATTTGAATACACTGAAAGCTGTATTTTATTCCCGTGATGTTAAAGCTGGATTTTCAGAGTCACGTGATCCTTCAGAAATCATTCTGACATGCTGATTGGCTGCTCAAGAAATATTTCTTATTATGAACAATAATGAAAAGAGTTTTTGTTTAATTTTTGTGTGGAAAGTATCCAGATATCATTTGACACAAACCTGAAGGTCGTGCTGAGGACGCCTGCAGCTCCTGATGAGTTTATGTCGGATGAAAGCATCCAGAGCGGAGAACTCCTCCAGACACCTCCCACATTTATGAATATCCTCATCTGAGAGGGAACACCAAAACATTGCATATCGCACTTTCAGTCTGACGGATCGTGCACATTACAAAAGCATCTATGCAATGTGAAACAAACAATGCAACAAACAGCAATATTTATCGATCTAAAATACTCACATTTTCCCACGACTGTGGCATCCAATAGTTTTTTTTTAATATAAAATACATTTATAAAATGTTTTAATATTTTTTATTGTAAAATAAAGTGTTAATTATTAATGTATAATTTAATGTTATAATGCAATTAATATAACTTAAAAAGTATATACTATTATAGTTTTGGGTTCGTTTTTATTTTTATTTTCTGTTTTCATTATGATTTCAGTCATTTTTGTGCTATAACTGAGGAAATTGTGTTTTCAGAGAGCTGATAAACAAACCCTGATTCAACAAAAGTCAGGACACTGTACAAATTGTGAGTAAAAAAGGAATGGAATAATTTACAAATCTCGTGAACTTATATTTCATTTACAATATAATATAGGTAACATATCAAATGTTGAAAGTGAGACATTTTGAAATATCATGCCAAATATTGGCTCATTTTGGATTTCATGAGAGCTACACATCCAAAAAAGTTGGGACAGGTAGCAATAAGAGGCTGGAAAAGTTAAATGTACATATAAGGAACAGCTGGAGGACAAATTTGCAACTTATGAGGTCAATTGGCAACATGATTCTTTTTCTCTGGGCCAAGGCTCATTTAAAATGGACTCTTGCAAAGTGGAAAGCCGTTCTGTAGTCAGACGAATCAAAATTTGAAGTTCTTTTTGGAAAACTGGGACGCCATGTCATCCGGACTAAAGAAGACAAGGACAACCCAAGTTGTCAGCTCTTTCAGGGAAGACCTTGCATTTTCCATCATGACAATCCCAGACCACATACTGCATCAATTACAACATCACGGCTGCGTAGAAGGATCCGGGTACTGAAATGGCCAGCCTGCAGTCCAGATCTTTCACCCATAGAAAACATTTGGTGCATCATAAAGAGGAAAATGTGACAAATAAGACAGTTTAGCAACTACCACTGTCCACTACGTGGCATCCCCTCTTCTTTTTTATAACAGTCTGCAAACGTCTGGGGACTGAGGAGACAAGTAGCTCAAGTTTAGGAACAGGAATGTTGTCCCATTCTTGTCTAATACAGGGACAACATTCCTATTCCTAAACTTGAGCAACTTGTCCCCTCCGTCCCCAGACGTTTGCAGACTGTTATAAAAAGAAGAGGGGATGCCACACAGTGGTAAACATGCCCTTGTCCCAACTTCGTTTAGATGTGTTGATGCCATGGAAATTAAAATCAACTTATTTTTTCCTTAAAATTATACATTTTCTCAGTTTAAACATTTGATATGTCATATATGTTGTATTCTGAATAAAGTATTTGAAACTACCACATCATTGCATTCTGTTTTTATTCACAATTTGTACAGTGTCTCACCTTTTGGAATCGGGTTTGTACATAAAAAGGAAAACGTGTGTGTGTGTGTGTGTTGTCAGATCTCCCTCCAGTACAGATGGATGCTAAGCATTAGCATGCTGCTCAGAAACAACACTGCGGCTAATGGAGACTCTGTTAGCGTGACTGAACGAGCCTAAGTCAGGCCACACATTAATCTCGTTTCTCCCACGCGACTGCGTCCCGTCCCACCGCACTGTTTCTACCTTCGTCTCCGAGCGTGGTCTGGATGGTGATGATGTTGCCATGCTCCGCTTGGTCGCTAACTGTTGCTGCCGTATTATTATTTTCTTCAGTCATGTCGTTCCAGACCTCCGTCTCTGTCGCAACGTTTCAACAGGGAAAACATGGCGGATTTACGACCTCGTAGTCATAACAACAAAAGGGCGGCGCGGGGAGGAAAAACGAACACGTCATAATAGATTCGAAATAAAGGCGCGCTCATTTTCTCCGGTCAAATTGGTTCTTTCGAACGGTTCGTTTCAGAGAATCGGTTCAGCGATTGGCATCCATGATCTAAAACGCTCAACATATGACTATTTATAATGTATTTAAAAAAAGTTTTATGTTTTAGATGTAAGGACGTTGATTGTAATTTAATGTGTTCCCAGCATTAGTTTGTGTGAATTAGTTTTTTTCTTTCAAATCGATGATGTTTCAACAATAACGTACTAAAAATAGACTCGTTTTAACAACGCAAATATGAAACAAAGGTAGTTTAAATAAACACGATTTCGCAAACCTTGCAACGTTTCTTCAAAGAGGTGTGTATTCATTTTTGTATTGTTTCATGTAATTGTTAGTAATAGAATCGGACTGGTTTTGTGAACCGGTTGAACTGATCCGTTGAAAAGATCTGATTCAAAAATAACGATTCGTTCACGAATAGGACTTTGCTACATTACTTGATTTGATTAAAACAGTAAAAATTCTTTATTTAAGTTTCTTTATTTGACATCATGTCACACCAAAATGTAATATATTTGACAAACTTTTTATAACTGTGATGATAACCATTTTGTAATGTTATGTCTGAGCACCTAGAAACCATCGAGTCTTAAATATTGCGTTTCTGCAGTAATAAACACAGTGCAAACTGTACAAGTACAAAAAAGCTTTTATTTTAAGTTGCAAACACACACGCAGACACAAAACCCCACAGAAAAACTGTTATTAGCACTGTTAGCTACTGTAAAAGTAACACAAGCTCCATGGCCAGCAGGTTTCCCGTTTTAATGTTTTGAGTAGTAAATGCTTCTATAGCTAATGCAGAACTATATCTGTAATAGTGATATAGCACGAAACATGCCAAGTATCTTTAATCGACTTTGGCGATTCCACATTTTGCAATTGTACAGAGCTGTTTGTGCTCCTCAAACGTACAAATGTACAAAATACATTTTGCGTGTCAAAGAAATGAATGATGATTGTGTTCCATCCCTAAACTTTCATAATAATAATTATAATAATTATAATTTTAAAAACACATTACCTGAACCAATGTACCTGCAAAGGCAAATAATTTACATCATTTTGAGTCAGCTGAAAAACAGATTAATTAAATGTATCAGTGTGTAGTGTTGTAAATCCACTTCTTCAAGAAGTGCATACACAGTGTAATAAGTGAACTTCTGTGAAACTTTTATTAATGTTGTCACTATATGGAATGTTCTTCCTGTTGGTCCACTTGTCTGTTTCACCTCTTTTTCGAAGGATCCTCCTTTGGCTGTCCATTGAGTTTTATGATTCGTTCTACATCAACCACCATCTCATGAAGTCTTTCTATGTGTTCGTTGACATTCTCTTCCATCCACTCCTCTAAAGTGTTTGGGTAGAAGATTGCCACCATACTTTGCCGGAAAGTCAATAAAAAGGAATCCCATTCATCCATCAATCTGACAAGAGGGAAAAAGTCAGAATATATAAGATACTATATATTTCCATTTATGAACCTCATTAACAAGCTTAACCAGAATTTCTAGTGTGAAATAATCTCCTGCACCTGCAAAAGTACAGTGTTCACACCACGGTTATTTAAGCATCATTAAGATACTATTATAGTTTTTATTAATATTTCATGATAAGCTTTTAATTTCAGTTAAATTTTTAGCAATGTTTCATATATATATATATATATATATATTATTATTATTATTATTATTATTATTATTATTATTATTTTTATTTTTTTCAGTTAATATTTTATATCAAGTAACAAAATAATTTTTTTAATGGTTAGTTTTAGTTAATAATTACTGATTTAAAAAAGAAAACTTTTTTTTTTTTTAATTCTGATACAGACTTTGATACAAACCCTGTATCCAAATAATAACTAAAATGTTTTATGAGAAACACAAAAAGACTATGTTTTTCTTAATAAATGTTTTGATATATGAGTGATAAAAACCTTACTTTTTCAGTTCATTTTTGAAAAATGCAAGATTTCGAGGGTTTGCAAAGTTGTGTTTGCGATGATATTTGCTGAATGATCCTTTGACATGGCTGCGAGACACAAGACAAACCAAATAATCAAGCAACAGAATGTTCAAGACAAAGAATTTAGTTGCACTAAAAGAGAAAAAAAAATAGCAGTGGCTTATGCTCTGTGAGAATGTCATCTGATCTCATGTTTATATGTATATGTATGTATATGTATAGGTCATTCAGAAACAGAATCACTCACTAGCTTTCCGTGATCTTTTTAACTGAACTCTCAAGGTTGTTGTGGATCTTCTGCACCATTTCATAAACATCTGAGCCAGGAAAGGATGCACCCTTACTGCAGTACATCAAGAGAACATCATTTACAAACATTATGAACTATTCAAACATTTCTACAGTATGTCAACAACTTCCTACCACTCGTTTTTGCTCAGCTCAACCTGACATCCAAGGAAGCGCTGAGCCTCCTTCTGTGCCTTGGCATCAAATGATCCTAAAGCAAACAAAACACATGACCGCATGACACCTTTGCAATAGATCTTATCCTAACAGCAAGTCACATTCTCAACCCCTCCAGAAAATAGCACTGACCGTATTTCAGTGTCTGAAGACAGACAGCCAGAGAAGGGATGGCCACTGGGAGAAGCTCACACAGCACAGTGTGATGCTCATACCTTCACAGAGAGAAATAGGTTTTAATATGAATGTTATGTTGTCATATATGTTTGTATGCATGCATGTATATATCCTCATATATAAACTGCGAACACAGTAATGCTTTGATGGCACAACCGTTCAGTAAAACTGCAGGCTCACCTCTGCCAGCCAGTCAGAGCAATGCCTTGGAATCTCACAGACTTGTACTGCGGCATGGATTCAATGACTTTCTGCCACTGGAGGTGGTTTTTTAAGTGTTGATTGATTGGAGTCCATCTCTGGTCAATTCCAGAGGCTCCTTTAAAAGCGCTAGCAAACCACACACCCTTGAATCCAGCCTGCTCATACTTCTGTATATAGCTACCTACAAACAATGAGTACATGTGGAATTAGATTTGGTTTGACATACGCAGTCATTCAAAAGTTGAAGGAAGTGACTTATATAAAATATGGTAAAAACTATAAAATATGAAACATTTAAATTTTATTTCCATTTAAAATAACTGTTTTGTATATATATAGAGAGAGAAAGAGAGAGCGAGAGAGAGAGAGAGAAAGAGAGAGAGAGAAAAAGAGAGAGAAAGAGAGAGATTGTGAATTGGTGGGTTTTTGTTAAATGTGAGCCAAAATCATCACAATTAAAAGAACCAAAGTCTTAAACTACTTCAGTCCGTTTGCATTGAATTTATTTAATACATGAGTTTCACACTCATTGAATTACTGTAATAAATTAATACATTTGAATTACTGTAATAAATTAACTTTTTTCACGACACACATATATATATATATATATATATATATATATTTTTTTTTTTTTTTTTTTTTAATAGAAAAATATAAAATAAAATAAAAATGACATTATGTATAATTTTTTTACAGGATTCTTTGATTAATACAAAGAACATAATTTATTACCTTTTAACATTGTAAATGTGTTTCCTGTCACTATTAATTCATTGAATGGATCACTGCTGAATAAAAAAGTATGACTTTATTTAAAATAAAAAATAAAAACGTACTGAACGCCAAACTTTCGAACTGTAGTGTACATAACGGTGTACATATAATCGGTCATATTGATGCATGCATATCTATAAGTAGTGATATGTGATATATTTTAAAATTCAAATGCATTTAAAAAGAGAGAATTATTCCGAGATGGTTTTTGAATATTGTCCTTTTCAAGATTACAAAGAGAACACTTTTCCCCTCTGAACAATGTGCACAGAGGAATCAATATTTTCATACACCATAAGAGCCGGAACAGGGTCTTACCAATCTCTTTCACATCCATGTTCGGGATGTAATTCCATATCATTGGCGATGCAATGTCTCGCAAACCCGATTCTAAAAAGTAAACACCCACATCAGAACCAAAAAGCACTACTGTGTTATTAACATTGTTAAGCTTAAAAGGTGCATCAAGTAACAACTTCCATTGCAAAAGTCTCCATCCTGCCATGTTAATACCTCTCATTTTATATTAGTATCCCCCTGTTTTCATACTGTAAAGAATAATAATAATAATAATTTCACAAGGTACACCTGTGAATAGGACACTGACAGTATAATGGCTTCGGTAACCATTAACCACATCATTAGATGTAACTGTTAAGTCTAAAAATAACTATAAGAAGTACTTTGTAGTTTGTACTATCATTATCATGACACCTGCTATTTGATAATAGGAAAACAGACTTTCTCATTCTACCTTTGATGGTGTCGGAGCTAACCTTCCTAAGCATGTCATCCCACAAGATCAACTTGATTCCTTGATTCAGTTTGGTGATAAATCTCCCGACTGAGGTCACATGATTGAGGAAAAGCTTCCCCGTGTCTCTATTGTTGGCTTCCAGCCAGCGCTTCGAATCGTCACTTTCGCCCAGGCCACGTACCTGAATGCAGCAGATATGAGCTTACATTTGAAAAGGAGCAGGTCACTCAAAAATGGAAACAGTTTCCATGAAATACAGCTATTTTTAATGATCTGTAGAGATCCACTGACCTCATCGGCACCGATGTGGAACCACTTTGCTTCTGGGTGCTTCTTCATAACCTGCGTTAGCATGTCTTGAACGAGATCCAGGCTTCCTGGGGCCAGAGAGTTTAGGCTATTGGGAAATGTTTCCACTTCTCTCAATTTGAAATACTTCTCGTGTTTCAAGACGAACTGAAATGTGAACAGAAAGACTGAGTGTACAGTATGCTAAACCACAGTGCATCCACAGCATTTGAATGATCTTTGCCTCCACATCAACTGTTGATGGCTGACTTATAAGTGCATGGTAAAAAAATGTAAATGTTCCTTTAATGCTTTGCTGAAGTACGTGGTGTGCTCATGTTTGAGATTCTGAACTTGCCTCCATGTGTCCGAACACCTGCACCAGAGGAATCAGTTCAAGCGTGTGCCGTTTGGCCAGAGACTTCATTTCCTCTATATCTTCAGGACTTAACAAGAAACAATAAAGATAAGAACGTTCAAATGTCTAAAGAGAAATAAAGCTCAACAGATCATATGCTTATGATCTCTGAATATATTATTGCAATAGTCCGACTAAAAATGATTTGAACGGAGGATTCAGTGAATAATGTAACAGTGACTCAAATGTCATTCTGTGCCTCGTGCAGAGTTACTGTATTTGGCTTCAGTGGACTTGGAATATTTTTGTATAAGTGTGTATCATGTAAACGCATTTCTATGGTATTTGTATGTTTTGTTCGCTCCTTTTTGAAGCTTGACATATGTGGTAATGTCCTTCAGTAATTCAAATAAAACTGAAGTAAAATAAATGTTAATATTAGATTTTTTTTTTTTTTTTAACAAATATTGGAAATGTTGTCTCAGCAACATTTAGCTGAAGTACTAAAATTACCAAAACTGAAATTAAAAATGAATTAAAGCCAAATACAATTATTTAAAATCAACAAAATGACAAAATCGATCAAATGAAAAATTTAAACTCAAAATGTTAATAAACCTAAAATATTCAGAAATCCTATAACAGTTATAATAATAATAATCTTTATTTTTATAGCACCTTTAAAAGCTACATCTATAAGTTCTTTACTAAATAGAGCATAGAAATACAAAAAAAAAAAAATATAAATGAAAACATGCAACATAACAATTTAAGATTTATATAACATAAAATAAAAACAACACTAGATCATTTTTCTCAATAAACAAATGACAAAGCATATATTTTGCCTCATTTGTTTGATTGGATATTCCTTGTCAACTTTCAGGACTTGAAAATGATGCTTTGGGTCATATTTCTGCAGAAATATATGCAATTCTCTCTCTCTCTCTCTCTCTCTCTCTCTATATATATATTATTCACTGTCATTTTATGGAAAAGTGCTGCATAGAGTAAATATTCTTTCAAATATCACCTTTTGTTAACCACAAAAATAACAGCATACAGGTTTAGAATCAAATAAAGCCAGAATTGAAATGTTTGGGTGACCTGAGCCAAATGAAGTCAAGCTCAGTTAATGAGGTGCTCAGGATCAGTCACTCACCTGTATGCAAAGCTAGATTTGAGAATACTGAGTTCCCCTTCATAAGGAAACATATCCTCATATTCCAGCAATATCCCATTAGCGCCCAGAGAGGACAGTAGAGGGAATATCTACAAAAGAACATAAGGCAAACAGTAATGCATTGTTCCACATGTTAAATCAACATCCCTGTTTGCACATACTGTTTTCTTACCTGTTCGAGGTATTTGACTTTGGGTGCAGCACCTTTCAGATCTAAGTGCACGATTTTTAATGAATCTGTGTGCGTATCATCAGGAATTCCTGGTTCGGACTCCTCTTGGTTTGATTGGATCTTCTCCGTTTTCTCTGCCTGAACCTCTGTGTTGTCTTTATGTTCTTTTTTGACTGGATCCTGCTGAATATGAACCAAATTCGGCTGTGGGACACGCTGGCTAGCCCAGAATTTACCTCCTTG
The DNA here is from genome assembly GCF_023724105.1 of Carassius gibelio. Taxonomy (NCBI): domain Eukaryota; kingdom Metazoa; phylum Chordata; class Actinopteri; order Cypriniformes; family Cyprinidae; genus Carassius; species Carassius gibelio. The sequence goes on along the minus strand of NC_068373.1, from coordinate 8,697,741 downwards.
TATGATTTGGTGGGTCTTGTGACTTGTGTCTTTGTTCGAGCTATAAACAGAAGTCAAATAAACGTCAATTACAGGCTTGTATGGGAAAGTGAAGTGAATGGTTTGATGCACATGTACACGAAGACCCATGAGAACTGCTATCCTCACCTGGGACTAAAGAAATATTTCATCATGGCAACGATCACCAAGCAGCCGATGACCAACCTAATAAACTTCTGATTGTTCATGTTTGCTTTTCTGCAGGTGAATGGGATAGAATGGCATAGATATTAAGGCAGGTGTTGAACTCGGAGGTGACCTTCGAAACTAAATTTGCATTGAAAATCACAAGACATAATGAAAAGCTCAGAAATATTTACCTGTTTAAATGACAATAGATTTACAAACGCATGCATTAAATAATAATAACAACAATAATACACTGTACAAGTGATACAAATAATACATTTCACACTTTACAATACATTTTGGAAATTAGAAATCTATTTTAAAAAATGGCTTAATGCCTCAAAATCAAAGTAGATCAACAATTTGACTTGCATTTAATATATTTTCTCACAATTAGGACTATTTAGCATTAAAGGAGAAATGTTTTCCTGCACACAGAATATATGACGCTTTATAAATGAATGCAGGTGTCTATCACTTTTGTAAAAACATCGAAATGTGTACTCACTTTGCTAAAGAACATTAATCCTTCAGGTAAAAGACTTTGTAAGCAGACTCAGGATTACTTCTGTGTGCAGTTTAATGCTGCAGCAAGTGTATTTGTGTGAAAAACGAGACAAGTTCAACCTGTTTAACGTGTCGTGCTTACAATAGTATATTTGCATTGATAATTTTCAATGACAGATGGTTGGCAGACGTTTGTGCACCTGAAGGAGAGGAGCGTGAGCGTGACAGTTAAAGTAAAGGTGCGCGTCACGTCGACGCTTTACGGCGCGTGATGTTTAGTACATCGAATACAGGGCAGAAGTAACATCGCATATAAATACGCACAAAAATACATTTTGATAGTTGTCATAACCTGTCAAGAAGTGACAGCGAAGTACTGCTGTGTTACACGATATATTTAATCTCCAACAGCATTTTCTAATTATTGTATAATGATTTTACATGCGGTTTTTATGTTGTCAAGGACTATGTAATATCCTTATTTTTTAAGATATTATGACTAGTTACAACACCAACCGTACATAGCAAGTCCAATGTCCAGTGACAGTATTATATTTTCGCATTATTTTAATGAAAAAAGCTCTCTCTGTCTCTCTCTCTCTCCTTTTTTATTTTTAGAAAGATATATTTTAATTTGTGTCTTATTTGAAAGTACTTTATCTTAAACTGAAACATATATTAAAATGTTTCTAGCCTATCTCGTGAAATGCAAAAACTTGGACCCTGAATCGATAACAAGAAGTGACAGGTGAGTCCCGCCCTTAGCCTCTCACTCTGTGCTTTGATTGGGCAGAGCCGCTTCCAAGTGGCCTGAGATTGGACAGTTTAGAAGTCATTCACAGAGCCCTGCCAATCGCATCACAGGAATATAAATAGGAGTCAATGACAGTGCTTCAGCTCGCTCCTCACGGATCTGGATGAGTTTATTACTCCGTCTCAGGTTTGCGTTTACTTTGAGTCAGATATGGATCATAGACGGTAAAAGAAAGGTATGGATAGGAGAGAAAAAAAAAGATAAACGGAAGTTACATTGTGTAAATAACGATACAGTTTATAAAAGTGACACGTTTCTCACAACCACATGAAGTCATATTGAAAAATCACTTTTTTGACTGGAAATTGGTCAGAAATTCTAGGAACCATGTAATATTGTGGTATTCTTGAAAGTGCATTAAAATACCATAGTAAATGAATACAATAATAATTCATGGCTTGTACTGAAATACCTTGTTATTAAGACCTGATAAATCACTCTTCTTATGTACTACCACAGTACTGTTATTTTAAGGAATAATATGCATTGCTCGTCACATTTTATTTATTTAAAAACACTGATTTAACAAATGTTTGTTCCCCATAACATTTGAATGCAAAATATGCAAAGGATGTTATTTGTAGTATGCACTGAAAGTCATTTTTACTTCAACTTTTGATTTATGATTATAAAAATATGATCGCATGTGGCCATGCATGTAGTCATTCCATGAATGTAATTCTACTTACTGAGAAAATAAACGATAAATATATTTTACTCAAGTTTTATTTTTATTTTTTCATATGTTTGTGATTAGTTTACTTTAATCTTTTTTTAATAAAGCTATTTTGATTCAGGGCTTTTTTGAATGACCAAAACAACAACAAAAAGAGGATTAAATATTAAAGTATTACATATGAGGTATTAAATTAGTCCTGATATTAATATTAATGTGTGCACGGTACACCATTTTCACTTATGTGTGACTTTTAAAGCTTTAATTTGATACTTTTAACTATTATAATTTTAGGACAGTTGGGAGTTTTTTTTATCATTAGTACTTAATATTGTTTTATACAAAAGCAGGTAATAAAACATCATTAATCTAAAGTGATGTTGAATTTATGACAAAAAAAAACCTGGAAAGAGCCGTTTACATTTACATTAAGACTTTATTCAGTTTGAACAATGTAATTATAATTAATAATATCTGTTATTTTTGATGCCAAAAAGTGCAAGTTCAGCTGAAACAATGGATGAGCTAAAACCAGCCGAAGAGCTGAAATCAGTACGCCGTATTTTCTACATTCAAAATCATACAGAGACATCAAAATAAAACACAATTTAATCAAATGTCATTTTCCGATGGACATAAAAATATACCAAATCTCATTTTGCAGGAACACCTCGCTTTGTTTATAACATTATATTAAAAATGATTCTTTTGATTTACAAAATAAAACATTGCACATTAAGACAAACATTTCGAAGATAAAACTATGATTTAAACACACGACATTGGTTCAGTGCCTGGATCTTCCCAAAAGCTGAACGTGTCCAAAAATAAAACTTGCGTAAATAAAATTTTGCCTAAAACACAGAACTAGTAGATTTGTGTTGTCTATAAATGCAAATCAATGGCATAAATGTATTCTTTCATCAATGAAAACATTCTAGATATTTGTTTTGTTTGATCTATTGCTTGTAGCAGTGGTTTAAAAGCGTTGGTTTTACAGGCTGACAGTCCTGTGTATTGCTCAATGAAGACGATACGCTGCCTTAAAGAAAAAAGATGAAACTAAACTGCTCAATAATTGTGCTTTTGTAATGAATGGAGTTCCTGCATGTGCCTCATGTCCTGCTGTTGTTAGTGAAGTGATGAGCAGATATAAAAGTAGTGCTGATGACCAGCGCAGAGACAAGCCTGAGAGCTCAGTTCTTCGGGACTTTAAAGCGGTCCTTCTCTTTACGGATGTTTCTCATGGCTTCAATCGGGTCACTGCTCCCAGCATGCTCTTGTACCGACTTCTCTCTGAATTGCAAACACATGGGGGAAAACTGACACAATACAGCAAAAAATAGAAATAACTGACTTAAAACCATTTTTGTTGGTGAAAATACTACTGGCCTAAGACTTTTATACACACTTGTCACATTTGTATAATTTACACACACGCACACAGACACGCGCACACACACGCACACACACACACAGACACGCGCACACACACACACACACACACATATACACACGCACGCACACATGCACACACAGACACATGCACACACACACACGTACACACGTACACACGCACACACACACACACACACACACACACACACATACACACGCACGCACACATGCACACACAGACACATGCACACACACACACACACACACATACACACGCACGTACACACACACATAATTATAGATTTTTCATGCATTTAAAAAATAATAATAATAATGCGCACACACACATGCACACGCACACACACACACGCACAATTATAGATTTTTCATGCATTTAAAAAAAAAATAATTACACACTCACACACACCCGCACATACACGCACGCACACACGCACGAACACACACACGCATCCACACACACATGCACATGCACTCGCACACACATGCGCACACACACACACACACACTCGCACTCATGGATTTAAAACAATAAAAATAAAAGTTTTTCACCATTTATTTGTTTTATCTTTTTGTGTGTGTCTGTTTTTTTTTTTCATAAACCAACATATTTTTAATGGTAATATTGGAAGTCAACCCATTTGTCACAGATGGTGTAAGAAGTTTTATATGATGTATAGTTAGGAGTTATGTCACGTACCTCACTCTCATGAAGGGGTTAAATGTGAACTCATCAGCCACTGTAGAGGGAATGGTTGGCTCTCCGTTATCATATTTTTCCTAAACAGTGTAAGACAAGGTTATTCAGAGACGTTTCATTCATGCAGTTAAAGTGCATTAAAGTGAATACGAGTTAAAGAGGAGTTAAGCACCTTAGCCCATGCTAACTTTTTCTGGATGACCTCGTTATTTGGTTCAACATGCCGTGCAAACTTCAGATTATTGATGGTGTACTCGTGACCACAGTACACACGCTGAAACAAAAGAGATATACGTGACTTTAGATGACCTCAAACATCTATTATTCAATAGCATTTATTCCTTTAATAATAAATGATTGGTCAGTAGCATTTTATAGGACGAAGGCAGATATTTGAGTTTAGATGGTGAAATTGTTACCGTCTCTGGAGGAAGACGACCTAAAACCTCGATCAGGGCTTTATACATCTCATCAGCGGTACCCTCGAAGAACTTCCCACAGCCGGCCACGAACAGAGTATCCCCTGTTTATAATGTGAACATAACAAACCACCACCGACTGTTAACAGACACCTACAGACTAATACTTCTATACATTATAGGCACTGCTTTAACTGATCAGAGTAAAGACATGTTACATAATACTTGTATTTCAAAGAAATGCTGTTCTTCTAAACTTTCTATTCATCAAAGAATCCTGAACACGGTTTCCACAGAAATATGAAGCAGCACAACTGTTTTCATCACTGATAATATTCAGAAATGTTTTCGAACAGAAAATCATATCAGACTGATTTCTGAAGGATCGTGTGACACTGAAGACTGGAGGAATGATGCTGGAAATACAGCTTTAGATCACAGGAATACATTACATTTGACTAAATATTAAAATAGTACACAGTTGTTTCAAATTGTAATAATATTTCACAGTGTTTCGGTTTTTACTGGATTTTGTATCTTTTAAATGCAACTATGATGAGTGGAATAGACTTTTTCAAAAACATAAAAAATGCAATCAGTGCATCCTTGTTGTATATTTCCTAATTTTCATTAAAAAAAATAAAGAAAGAAAGAAAAACATTTACCTACTCCACGCTTTTGATTTGTAGTGTATGTCTTACCTGTAAACACAGCTGGTGGTTCAGTGCTGTTTTCTTTTGTTACAAAATAGCAGATGTGACCGCTGGTGTGACACGGCGTGAACAAACACTTTACATTCAGAGAGCCCACCTGGAATAATAATACAAATATGAACAACACTGACAAATCCTACCATCTTACATGTGTCCAGCAGTTTGTGACGAATGAATCTGATTGGCTGAGCTGCACTCAATCCAGTGTATGCACACATGAGATTACACAATACCATCCAGGAGTCTGGGCTCGGTGAGGTTTCATAAAGAAGTCTCTTATTTAGAAGATATATTTATTTGATCAAAAAACACAGCAATAACAAGGATATTGTGAAACATTATTAAAATTGAAAATGACTGATTTCTATTGTGATATATTTCTATTCTAATTTATTTTAGTGATGACACAGCTGTATTTCCTGCATCATTCCTCCAGTCTTCAGTGAAACACGATCCTTCAGAAAATCATATTAATATGCATCTTCATATTTTTTGGAAACCATTATAATTTTGTTCAAGATTCTTTGATGAATAGAAAGTTTGAAAACAGAATTGGTTTGAGATAGAAGTATTGCATAACATTATAAATGTCTTTACTGTCACTTTTGATCCGTTTAATCATAAAAATATGAAGTGTTGCTTGAAAGTTTGTGAACCCTTCAGAATTTTCTACATTTCTGCAGAAGTTTGACCCGAAACATCATCAAGTCCTGAAAGTTGACAACGAGAATCCAGTCAAACAAATGAGACATATTTTCTTTGTCATGTATTTATTTATTCAGGAAAGTTAACCAATATTACAGATTTGTGAAACACAGTCATTTTCCTGGATAAATAATTGACAAAGTATATATTTTTGCTTCCTTTGTTTGATTAGATTCTCTTTGTCTACTTTCAGGACTTCTGGGTTTCAAAAAAAAAAAAAAATATATATATATATATATATATATATATATTAGGGCTGGACAATATGGACAAAATTTATATCGCAATATATTTCTGTCTGTGCATACAAACTTATGAAAAATTAATTTGGCTAGTCTATGACACCTCATTTAAAACCATATAATATATATAAAAAAATAAATAAAAAAACGAAGTTAAAGTTAATGTTCAGCATTTTTTTCTTTAACCTTCATACAAACAAGAAATGTGCAATCACTGTCAAATAATCATCTCAGACTCACCTAATTAATATTAATCTCTTTAACTTCAAACTATAGGCTAATATACTGTACACTACCAGTCAAAAGTTTCTGAACAGTAAGATTTTTTATGTTTTTAAAACATTCTCTTGTGCTCACCAAGCCTTCGTTTACTTGATCCAAAATACAGCAAGAACAGTAACATTTTGAAATATATTTACTTTTTAAAAAAATATTTTTTTTTATTTGGAAATATTTTTAAATATTTTAAAATGTAATTTCTTCCTGTGATTTCTAAGCTATATTTTTTGCATCATTACTGTAGTCACACGAACCTTCAGAAATGTATATTTATATTCTGATTTGCTGCTCAAACATAATTTATCATCATGTTGAAAACAGCTGAGTAGAATTTGATCAGGTTTCTTTGATGAATAGAACTCAACTGTTTTTAATATTGATAATTGCAAATCAGTATATTAGAATGATTTCTGGATCATGTGACACTGAAGACTTGAAGTAAAGTTGCTGAAAATTCAGCTTTGAATAATTAATTTAAAGAAAAACATTATTCAATAATAATAATAATAATAATAAAAACATTTAAAAAATGTTTTTATTATTTTTTTCATTATTTTAAAAATCTATAAACTTTTGCCTGGTAGTGTAAGCTGATTATTTTTATAGATTGAAAAAAAAAATGTGTTTTAGCCAGTATAAAGACTATAAAAAGTGCTCTGAGTTGCTGCAGAGAAATAAAAAATGTTGCTAGACTTAAATGGAAAGTGATTGTCTGCCGGCAGGAGGCGCTGTGAGAGCGGCAGAACAGCAGCGCTGTAAACAATGCAGCTCCACTTATAAACGCTTCTTTATCAGATAAAATGCAAATGCCATCTAAACTTTTTTAAAGACAGTCCTTTCCCTTCAGAGATACATTCATATAAAACACCCGGGACGTGTTTTAATTTTGAAACGTGCAGTGCTCATGTCTATTCAACAAAGTCAAACGCCACAAATAAATCAATGTATAAGAAATACTGGTGATGTATATAAAAAAAACACAAATGTGGTTAAAAATCATATCACCGTCATTGATAAATGACATTGCGATACATATCGATATTGAATTATTGTCCAGCCCTAATATATATATATATGCAGAAATACAGAAGATTCAGAAGAGTTCACAAGCAGCTCTGTATTGTGTAAATCAGACTTACTTTGAAAGTGTTGTAGTGCGTGACTTTCTGAGTTAAAGCTCCCACTCGGTCATCTCCTCCATAAACTGTCAGTCCTGGCATGAGCTTTACCAGCTTCTCATTACCTCCTGCATGATCCCTGCAAGTTATTAAACATCAAATCTTTCTTAACCACTCAAATGCTGTCATATCAGAGCATATAGGCCACACACACACTCATGTTTGTTTATGTGTAAAGTGGGTTCATCCCATAGGCTTAATGGTTTTTATACTGTACAAACTGTAGATTCTATGGCCCTAAACCAACCCTACACATAACCCTAACCCTCACAGGAAACTTTGTGCATTTTTACTTTCTAAAAAAAACTAATTCTGTATGATTTATAAGTGTTTTGAAAAATGGGGACATGGGTTATGTCCTCATAAGTCACCCTCTCCTTGTAATACCTGTGTAATTCTCATGTCATTATACAGAGTTGTGTCCTGATATGTCACAAAATCAAGAAAACACACACACACACACACACACACACACACACACACACATATTCCAAGTCTGACTCACCAGTGATGGTGAGTTGTCAGGACGGTTTTGAGATTCACGCCATGCTTTTTGACCGCATCTACAACCTGAGACAGATGACAATTATGAATCCATGGTATACAGTCTGTAATGTGTGAGGTGCACAGTGAAGTGTTGTTACTTTCTGAGGCTCTACTGGATCGACGATGGCTGCTTCCTTCGTGTCTTCATCGATGAGGAGGTACATGTAGTTGTCGGTGAGAGCCGGCAGCAGTTCTACCTTCATGTCTGTCTGTGCCACCAGAGATGATCTCCTCCGAGCTGAGTCAAACAAGACTGTGGGAACTACAAAACAGACATTCACCATCCCTATTAGTGTAATAGATCTACATCATTTTAGATTGCATGAAAAACATACCATGGTCAGTCACTAGTTTTTTTTTTTTTTTTACTATTCAACGAATTTTGTATGTTTTTCTAGCTGGTTATTTATGGTCAGAAGTTGGTTAAGTCAATATTTGGGCAACTGCATCAGCTCATTATCCATGTTCACCAGTTTTACTATTTTGGCCTGGTATGGCCAGTGATAAACGCAATTTAACAAAATGGCAATGCCAAATGACAATTTCAATAACTGTGGTACATGTAGTAATTCAGTAGAAACTATAAAAGTTATATTTTGGTAAAGAGATCTATATTACCGTTAATAAATCTGAGATGCAGAACAAGCAGAAAGCATACAGTGTTTACGAAAGACACGACGTGTAAAGTGTAGCACTGAATATATCACACGATGAGTGTAATCGTGCACGCAACATTATATCCTCTGACGTATGTCAACAGCTACAGTAGGATGACGCAACTCTTATACTAAAATCAGAATCAAAACACTGAATCAAAAGGTTCTGTGAGAGCGCTGACATGTGGTTAAATAAACCCCTTGTCCATAAATAAACCCCTTATGAGATCTGACCATGCGCGAGAGGAGATGCTCGTGTAAACATACCGAGTTTGCGCGAGACCGCTCCGAGAACACCGAGAGCGCAGGCACTCACCGCCAGCGACCGGAGCCACATACCAGGACTTCAGCTGTCTCAGATCAGGGAGGAAGCAGAGAGTCTGGGTTAGAGTGCAAATCAGCCCACTTTTTAACTCTGACCCCTCGTTTAACCAATCCAAAACGAAGGAGTGTCGGGCGCGCTGCTGTAATCCGCACTGTACTTGACGTCAATGACGAATTCTACTATGACGAAGGCGTGGCTGTTTTTTCTATTTTTAAATTATTATTATTATTTTATTTTTTTATCCAGAATATCATCAATAGAATGAAGTACAAGCTAACTACAGTAAACGGTGAAACAATGACAACAACAACAACAACAAAAAATTAAACAAAAGACAAAAATAAAATATTTACACATATTTTATGACGGATGTCACAAATCTATCACAGATACCTATTAAGGAAATTCATTTTAAAATTATTATTAATATTCATAACTCACATATATGATATTAATGTCTCATTGCCAGTGGTTCAAGGATTACCAAACTATAAATAGCGATTCAAATGCATAAAAGAGAAAGAGAGAGAGAAAGGGAGAAATAATATAAATTTGACAACAACAACGAAAAACAATTACATTTAATAAATTAATAAATAAATGAAAACTATTAAACAGATCACATAACGATAAATATAACATCCTTTCCTACAAAACGTAAAAAATATACAAAAACACCCAACAAGTGAGCATACATTCAAAGTTTTAGCTGCCTTTTTGTTTCAGGAAGTAAAGATCAAAGTAATAAAGTTTTTTTTACAAATTTTGGATGTGAGAAACATAAAGTAGGCTACCCTCCAGTTCACATCTATACTTAATTTTAATTTCGACACAGTAAATGTTATTAACAGGATGGTAATGATGATTTAAAAATAGAGCTTTATTTAGTCATTAATGAGGGCCAACTAGTGGCGTCGGCAAAACGTAATTAATATTCAAAAGAACGTCAGCGCGAACTAATTAATATTCATAAGCTAAGCCTTCTCCCTAGTAGGAATCTTAACATCGCTGTCGAGCTGCAGCTGCGGTGAACGGGTTCTAAATGAATCTTTTGGACTTAATTCCACACAATCGTATCTGTTTCTTGTTCGATGTGTTCGCATTATGTAACTAGAGTTACATAATTCGCAATATAGCCTACTAACGGGTCTGACCCTTAGTTGCTGTAGAGCGACCAAAGGTCATTTTATTTCCGGCTGCAGATCTCGCTGTCTGGTGTTGAACTCCGAAATGAGCGCAAGGAATATTGCACGCTTTTGGGAATGGGGAAGGAAAATTATATGCGTCGGGAGAAACTATGCAGATCACGCCATCGAGCTCAAAAATGCAATTCCCAGCGAACCCGTTCTTTTCCTGAAGCCCCCGTCTGCTTACGTCACAGAAGGGTCTCCGATCCTGCTTCCCTTCTACACCAGCAGCCTCCACCATGAAGTCGAGCTCGGGGTGCTGATTGGTAAAGGGGGAACCGATATTCCTCAATCGTCAGCCATGGAGCATGTGGCTGGATATGTGTTATGCCTTGACATGACAGCTCGGGACATTCAGGACCAATGCAAGTCCAAAGGTCTTCCATGGACCCTGGCCAAAGCTTTCAACACCTCATGTCCCATCAGTGACTTTATCCCCAAGGAGAAGATCTCAGACCCAGGGAACATCAACCTGTGGTTGAAAGTGAACGATACTCTGAAACAGAATGGAAGCACATCCCAGATGATCTTTTCTATCCCGTATCTCATCAACTACATCAGCCAGATCATCTCTTTGGAGGAAGGGGATCTCATTCTCACTGTGACCCCCAAAGGAGTGTCAAGTGTCCAGGAACAAGATGTACTTCAAGCTGGGATTGATGGCATTGTGACCATGACGTTTAAAGTTGATCGGAAAAGTTGATTTTAACTAGATTTAAAGTTGTGATTGTTGCTAATGCAAATACAATGTATGACACAATGATTTAAGAATCTGGGGAACATTGTATAATGTTTTATTTTTTCTAAATAAAAATGTGCATCTGACTACATCATATTTTGAAGCCATTCTATTAATGTTCAATGATCTGAGGTTGATTTGCTTTCATGGAAGTTAAAATTTACTTTTTTTATCATTTATAAATGATAGATACTGATTGACTAGATTATTGACATAATGGTATGCCAGTTACAAGAAGCAATAGGAAACAGCAGCTCAGCCTCAAGTCATGCAGAAAAATCTGCATGTGTTTGCACTTGACGCCTGAATAAGGACACTGTGCATTTAGTTTATATAGTTTAATGCAATTGTGGCATAGGTTGCTTTTACTGAGCTCTACTGGAGCATGAATGTACTTTATAGTTTTAAAGTAACACTCTTCTGCATTACATATTCATTCACACAAACAATGTATTCATTAATCCCATTTAAAAGATGTTCATGGTAGCTTTAAGAGCTTGAACTTTACACTCTTGGGTTTCCATTAATATGTAACAGCAGAAAAATCCAGCAGTTTACATATACAGAAGAGTAATGGACAGACTTTTGAACAGTAGTGTACATTGTGCATATCTTATAAGAACTGCATAGTTGTGCGTACAGTATATTGATTGGTAGTAGCAGTTATTGGGAGTAAGCTTCTTTGTGTTTCCCATGAGGCTGTTTACACATCATCGCTCTGAATTTTCCTCTGTGGACTTTTCATCAGAGCCTTTCATACACCATCCACACGGGAAACACATCAGATCTTCTCCAAACATCCCCACATGCTCATATCCATCCGACATCTGGCTCTACTGCTGTTCATTCTTGACTGGGAAAGACAACAAGAGGGTTGTGCAACATGTCAAATGCATAAAAAGACATACTGTACATAGGTAGAAGTAAAAATCAGTTGCTTTATGAAATATAGCATAGTGTCGCTATTCAGATAATATTGAATTGTTTCAATTGTATTTGAAAATTGTTTGTTGTGTATACCTTTAGGAATGAACTTCATAGAGCTGCTGAATATTCAGAAGCGCGAGAGGCCGTGTTTGGGTCCGTCATTCACAAACTCATGGCCGAGACCATTTCCACACTTACCACACTTGACCTGTATAAGATGATACAGAACTCATTGTTCACAATCTCCACTTGCTCACCCACTGATCCTCTGCAGTGCATGGGTGCCGTCAGAATGAAAGTCCAAACTGTTGCTAAACGCTAAATTTCACCAAGTTCTGATGAAGAAACAAACTCATCTACATCTTGGATGGCATGAGGGTGAGTAAATAATTTTCCATTTTGGGATGAACTATTCCTTTAAACACTTTAAAGCAAATTCTCAAACAGGTTTCACCTTATAAGCCCCCCGTCTCTCCTCGTGTTTGGACACACTGTTTTCATGGATGGTCTCTGTGAAGGCTGGCCAGGGGGATGAATGCTCATATTTGGATCTGCTGGAGAACAGCTCGTGTCCACATTTGGCACATACATACATGCCTGCAGGAGAAATACACTGTAATAAGTCTCAAACTGAATCACACTGCTAATATTAAATATGCATGGATCTTATTTTAAACAGTTACTAATTTGCCAAGAAGTCACAATAAATCAACTACATTCTCTTGACAAATTAAAGTAATAACTGTTGATGAAGAAGATTAAACTGATCACTGAGAAGTAAAGAGATGAAGAAAACCAACATAACGGTTAACGTTGCCTTTCATTTGAATGATGCTTCGGCAATAAAACGTTTCAAAAAGTATTAGAAACGGCTGGAAAATATCGTTCTTCACTTAGCAAACTGGAACCATGTGTGATAACTTTAAAACAAGACTTCCTTACAGTTTTACTAATCAAATTACACAAGGTAGCTACATAATACATGTTATTACATAAGTCGCCATGTTATACTCTTCATCGGAGTCAACTCACCGGCATCAAAATGATCTTTATAAAACTCCCCTCGAGAGAACGAACAGAAAGACATGACTACAGCGACTGTGATGAAGTTCAGACGAGCGACTGTAACTATCTTAATCAACGGGTGTTTTATAAACTCTGGATCGGAGTTATGCGAGACGCTCGCGCGCGCGTGTGTATGTGAGTAGCACCACGTGACCACACGGTCACTACTGTACCACAGACTGTTTACTGGGCAAGCGGGTGAAACAAATAATAAAAATAATAATGAGACGTCGTGTCATAAATGAGCCCAGATATAATAGCAAAATAACAGTTTCTCAACCTTAAGAACCAACCTTACAATAAACATGATCTAAAGTACTGACCTAGAACATATTAAACGTAATAAAACCACACATATGTCCAGTCTGTGATATAGACATAACATATAATTTACATTTACATATAAATCTTTTTTTTTAAGAAGATGACCATTTGTTCAGTGTGGGAATGCAGATTTAACGAAAAGTCTTGAAATTCTTGAAAATATGTTTATTATTCACCTCTTTTTTAACATATTTTACATTTTGTATTTGCATCTGGTGTGGTTTTTAGTTTATTTTTTTTAATTTTTGGAATAAAAAGCGCACGTGTTACAATGTCACTAACGCGCGTGCAACGAGGACGTCTATTTGTAGAAAAAAGAATTGCATCAGTAACCTTTCACCTTCAGTCTGACGATTTACAAGCGAAGTGAGGATAAAATAGTCAGTTTGATACAGATTAACTGCATCAAACTAATATAACTAAAGCAAACGTCATGTTCACTCCGTTAGCTGCTGTTCGGTGACCTCTTTCGCCATGTTGCGCGCATGTTTCTGCCAATTATGGATGTGCATTTGTGTTTTAACCCTCGTGTCAGGGTACGTGATTTGTTAAAATATTACCGTTCCTGAACCTAGTCAGTATCTCATCTAACTTATGAGTCTCTCGAGTCCATGTTGTTTAATATCAAACTTAAAAATCAAACTTACATTATGTTGCATCATTTTTTTAAGAGTTAGTATTGTATTTGTTAAACTATGATGTGTTTTGTGACTTTTTTCTTCATTTGTTGGTTGTTGTTTTGTAATAGCAATGCATTTTAGTTTTATATCATTTATTGTAATTCCAGAAATCAAGAAATAGTTCACCCACAAATCTGTTGAAAATTCCACCCTCAAGCCATCCAAGATGTAGATGAGTTTGTTTTTCACTGGTACAGATCTGGAAATGTAGGGTTACCAATGCTCACCAATGGATGCTCTGCAGTGAATGGGTGCCATCAGATTTAGAGTCCAAACAGAGCTCATAAAAACATCACAAAAATTATAAACAGCAGTGCTTGATCTGGGCATATGTCTCTCCTGATTTGAACAAAACAAGTTTTTCACTGAAGGCGGCAATATTATCGACAGAGGACTTTATTTTAATGCAATTTTAAGTTGAAAAATCTTAATAATAGTTTTTTTCCTTGCAAACGCAGCTTTTCACTTCCCAAGGCATTAATTGAAGGACTGGAGTAGAGTACTTGTGGATTATTGTGATGTTTTTATCAGATCTTTGGACTCTAATTCTGACGGCACCCATTAACTGCAGATGATCCACTGTTGAGCAAGAGATGTGATGCTACATTTCTCCAAATCTGCTCTGATGAAAATACAAACTCATCTACATCTTGGATGGCTTGAGCGTGAGATAACAAAACATTGGCTTGTAATTCATGATCCTAATTTGATTGCCCTGCTTTTTGATGCACCAGACACTGTTGAAGGCATCTAGAGCGGTAAGAAGTCTCACTACTACCATCAGAGGTTTTAATTCTTTTAAATGGGGATGTAGGGGCGTACGCCAGCGACTGATGAAACTGAAGAAGGGGATGATGGCAGAGCAACAGCAGGCATAAACATGCAAACCTCTCCTTTGCCTTTTCTATGTCAATCTCTTTTATCAGTGTATCAAAAAAAGTATCAAATAAAGTTAATTGGAAACAGACTTAGTAGCTTGTTCTTTTTAATAAAATCCCATCAGTTTTAAAGTAGTTATTACTAGTCTTATATAACACCTTCATGTTATTACTTTTCAGTTGTGTTTTTGGTTACGTATGGACATTTCCAAAATTTTAAAAACCACATTAGTTCAGTTCATGCATCTGCTGGCTTAGTTATGCTAGCACAAATGAGAAAGTGGATAGTACAGCATTACAGGTGAATTAAACAGCTATGATGCAAAATGTTATAAACACCTATATAAACACTTAATTTGTGCTTATAACCCCTTCAGCCATAGTCACAATATAGCAATATAGCACTTTGTTGCGACCGTTTTGAATACGCAAATCAAAAATCCACAAAGCATCTGCTTTCACGTAGCATTTAAACATTCAAGTCAAACAACAGAGCACAGACTTTTCTTTCTGGACTTTTATTTCGATCAGTTGTACAAAATTTAGGAGGCTGCCTGAAGAGCTCCCTGAGTCCTCTGAACAGAGACCCTGGTGTGAGTCTTGGCCAGATGATCAGTGAATTCCTGAAACGGGACACACACTTTAGTTTCAAGAAAGCAATGATGCATTTGTGAAAGGAGCAAGCTGTGAAAATACACATTACCTGGTAAGGAGACTTGGTAAAGATGGTCTCCTTCCAGAGATCAGGGGTCAGGTAGCTGTAGGTCTTTGAGATCGCGTCAAAGGTGGCCTTGGCTGAAATTATAATAGAAGTTTTAAAACTGAGATACTAAAACACGGGACGGCTGCAGCCCAAAACACTGGCTTTCAAATACAAGCCCCTTACCAAAGTTGCCCAGAGTGGCGGTGCAGCCCCTGGCTGAGGTGTAGCAGTCGTCGATACCGGCCATCATCAGCAGTTTCTTGGGTACGGGAGCGGACACGATGCCAGTACCACGGGGAGCGGGAATAAGACGCACCAGGACCGACCCACAGCGACCGGTCACCTGAAGAGACACATGCTCAGACATTAACAACCTTTCCAAATGAGCGTCAAACTGTGTGCCAAAACACGTTTGAAGACTCACTTTGCATGGCACGGTGTGTGGTTTTCCGATCTTGTTCCCCCAGTATCCTCTTCTGACGGGAATGATGGACAGTTTGGCCAGGATGATGGCACCACGGATAGCGGTCGCTACCTCTTTAGAGCACTTCACTCCCAGACCAACATGTCCATTGTAGTCCCCAATAGCAACAAAGGCCTAAAAGTACAAGAACCGAGTGATTAGGAACTTTAAAGAGAACTGATAAGGATGTGTATATCATGCTGATAGTATTTAAAATCTGTAAATTATGTCCATAATAGTTATCTGTAGAGTTATTGTACGTATTGTAGACCTTGTATATTCCACACTTAATGCTTATTGCACTTCTGGTCAGATGCCAAGTGCATTTCATTGCCTTTTACCTTACATGTGCAGTGACAAAGTTGAATCTAATCTAATCTAATTCAGACTAATGTCAATCAGGAAGCAGGTTTTTCACCTTAAACCTGGTGCGCTGACCAGCCCGGGTCTGTTTCTGGACAGGCATGATCTTCAGGACCTCGTCTTTCAGTGCGGAACCCAGGAAGAAGTCAATGATCTCAGACTCCTACAGGCAAGATAAACCATGGGTTTCATAATAGGTAAATCATTTGCGCCTCTTTTTGTAACTCTAAGTGACAATGGAACAGAAGTAGACTGAGACACAGAGCTTAAAGGACTGTCAAAAAAGGCAAAACCTGCAGGAAAGTACTTGGTTCTATGAATTGAATTAAAATTTTCACCTGAAAATCCAGGTATATTTAACATAAGATTTTTTTTTTTCAGTGAAATGCATGCACAGATAAATTCTTCACTTCCAAAATTTCAGCATACGTTCATATAAAGATAGCTTTAATACCTTGATGGGCAGAGAATACAAGTAGATCTCCTCCAGAGTCTTGATCTTCATGTCCTTCACCAGGCGACCAAGTTTGGTCACAGGAACCCACTATATGAAATATAATATTGTCTATTAGCAAATGGAAACTGAAGCTACAGCAATACATCTCATCAATAGTTGTTGACAGCTAACGTTACTTGAAGAGTGAAAGAGCCAATATATTAGCACACACTGGATGTGATAATGTATCCTTTTAATAAAAACCATATATAACGCCAGATCATAACAGAGTCACAGTTGAGCACGATTTAGGTGGTGCTTTACCTCCTTGTCCTCAGACTTGCCTCCCCGGGCCCCGCGGCCTCTTCCCCGGCCTCTGCCGCGCCCTCGACCGCGACCCCGGCCTCCAGTGCCGAAGCCCCCGCGAAAACCTCCTCGACCACCGGCGTCGTCCGCCATTTGCTGGAGAACATCAAAACATCAACGCGAATTAAAAAACAGGTTCATTTTTAAAGTCAGACACGTCCAGAAAGAAAATGCACATTAAACACACTTATCGTATTACTACACATCTTGGACATGTTAGCCGTAGAGCGATGTATTCATTAGGCATTTATTCATCTTTGACACCATCCATTTAAAACCGCTCGAAATTAACGTATCTACACAATTCATACGATTCATTTAACGATCACATTGTTATTAAACCGTAGAAAGAGGTTTTCTATAAAAAATATCGCATTTTTAATTTGCGATTGAGGAGATATTAATAGATACTGCTAAGACATGACAGACTTACGTGATGTGTATTCAGGAAGAAGAAGGCCGCACGAGAGTTCGCGGAGTGTTTATTCCAGGACAACTATCGCGATATTTTGTCACAGCCGTGATTTTGATGACCTCTAGCGGCAGACGAGAGACCTGTCTGTTCCATAGACAGTAAAAGAAAAAGGGTTTACACTTTAGAATACTGTTTCTTACTTACTACATAACTAATAAGGAATTATTGAAGAACTAACAGGTGATTATTCATTAACACTTGACTCACTACTGTTAACTACTAAGAAAGATGTGTTAATTAATCAGTATGTAATATAATTTTATAATTATGTTAAGTAACAGTTAGCTAATCAGTAACTAATATATTCTATCATACCTCCTGAAGAACTACTATTAATTATCTACTAGTTAAGGTTCAAGAAAAATAACTATGAAATAACTACTACTGAACAGTTATACGCAAATAATGACTATAATAATCAGGCTGTGTCCCACAAGTACATGAGTAAAAGTACAGATACCCCAATAAAATATTACTCCAGTAAAATTATAAGTAGGCCTATTCATTACAGAGAGGGGAAAAAGAAGAGGACATGATTGATCTGAATTGGTTTATGTATGTTTGTTTGTGAGTAGTTTGTTAATAACTGAAAATAAAAACAAATTTATGCAAATCTGATCGTATTTTGTAACGATCGGGGAACAAATTTGACATGTTCGGAATTAGATTGTTTAAATTATGTCAGATTTAGGGAAAGGGATTATTTTTAAGCAAAGAAATTTCGCTAGCTGTGTACACAGCCTGGTGTAAAATACAGATAAAGAGAGCACATAAAAGAAAACAAAACTTGGTCAAAGGTAAAAAAAACAACAACTAGCAAACACAAAACAATCTGTACTAAAACAAAAACAAAAAGTTGCCTCCAATGTAAGAATGAAAAGTGTTGTTATGTCATGGTGCAAATATAACAACAACAGTATATCCAGTTCATTCACAGCATCTTTAATACAATCAACACTAAATGACCAGGAACTCTCTGGTGCATTGATTTCAAAACAAGTCTAGAAGACGAAATCTTGAGTGTTTTTTAGCTTTCAAATGATGCACAGTTTATGATAGCTAATTGAATATTTTTAAAACACGAAGGTAATTGAATGTACAGTCATGCCTAAACAGTGTGGTTTAAGAGCCTTTAACTGAACAAACAGCATACGGTTACAGAGTGCTCACGTGATTTATAAAACACTTGTGAGAGGAAGGTCAACGACAGACAACATGTCACAATCTTGGGTCACCCAACCACCATATTACAACATCATGTTTATTTCAAGTTTATTTTTTCACATGACGATTTTTTAAATGAGTGCAAAAATCCAATATGTTGAAAGAAATGTCATTTCCCCAAATTATAGCTTCCAGGTTTGCAGGGACAAGTGTGGATCAGGGCAGTGGTTTCCTTTCACTCATCAAGATTTTGGTAAAGATCTTCACTATGGTGCTGATTCTGAAGAGCTGTAGACTATAGAGAAGATTGGAAATAGAAGTTAGGCAATAACAAGCTCTTTTTTATCATACGGTATTGTAAAAATGTCAAGAAAATGTATAGCTTAAAACTCTGCCAGGTGCATAGAAATTATTAGAAATTATTGTGCATTTGCTAAAAATGTTCTTGTGTGTTTTAAAAGCATAGTCTGAAAACCTTGTCTTGTGAAACTTTGTAGTGCGACTGAACTTTGCGACCACCAACTAAGTTCCTCTTGGCCAGTTCTTGCATCACTCCGCTGAAGAGAACTTGCTTAGCTGGGTTCTCCTGAGAAGAAATTCATACGTTTATTCAGCAAGGATACATTTATTTGATCAAAAGTGACAGTAAATGCATTTATAGGTTACAAAAGATGTCTACTGAACTGCATTGCATCACATGTGACAAATAAAGAACCTTAACCTTAAACCTATTCAGATAAATGCTATCTTCTAAATATTTTCTAAAGGATCATGAAGACTGGAGTAATGATGCTGAAAATACAGACAGGAATAAATTATATTTTTTAAAATGTATTCAAATGGAAGATTTTTAAAATTTTTAATTGTAATAACATTTCACAATATTGCTATTTCATGCAGCAACATAGCAAACCAGACAACTGTATTGAGGGCAAACAATACCTTTTTCTCACTTTTACTCCATCTTCTTTTAAAGACTAAATCGAATTTTCCAATCTATTGAAAAAAAAAAAAAACTTAAATTAAACTTTCTTTAAAAGGCATTTCGAGGATGTAGTGACATTTTGTAAACATTTTGGAGATTTAACCATTAGAGTAGTTAGGTACAAAAGCTTATATTTGTACCTTATTTACTTCTAAATGGTGCATATAAGTACCTTAAAGGTACACATGAGCTCCTTTGCTTTTGTATCTACTGCACCAATGACAGCTTTGTACCTTTTCTCCTGTAACAAGTGTAACATTACTTTGAAAAGGTGTGTACTGCACTGTATCTGTACCTTTATGCAGATGATGATGACCAGGACGAGGAGGCTGTACACAATCAGCAGGACAAGCAACGTCAACAACAGTGCTTGAGAGACATTTAAGCCCGTCTCTAGATACAAACCACAACGAACATCATGATGGGTGTGAATTATGAGCAGAGCGGTCTGGGGTTGTGCTGAATCCTCTGCTAGCTCTTACCTGAGACTTTTAAAGTGGTTCCCTGTCCGATTGCCTGCGCCCCATAGTGAGCCACATCCAGCAGAGCGGCTGCACAGAGGTAAACCCCAGAGTCTGGTTCTGACAGAGAGCTGATTTTCAGGCCGTGTTGCTCCTGTGTGTACTTCAGCGAGTTGGCTTTCAAATCGAGCTGGTAGTGAGAGTCATTCCTGAACACATACCAAGAGATGTGAGGCTGGCTGTTTGGACAGCTGGACACGGAGACGGAGCATGGGATGGACACGGACTGATCCCGCTTTTCTCTGATCAGCTCCGGTGACTGTTGGACGTCTACCTTACATCCGCTGACTGTAGAAGTTAAGAACATAATTAGTTTAAGACTTCAGTACCATTCAAATTTATATGTAAAGCGCTTTTCATGTCTCAAAGCAGCTTTACACAAATTGCACGGGTCTACATTACAATCTAGAGTGAGCTTTTATCAGAAGTGAATGTGTCCAAGTAATGTCCATTTCACAAATGAACAGCGCAAGATAATAAACAGTCATCTAATATGAATGTATTTTCATTGATTATTTAGAAGTCACATAACTACACAGAAAAATGGTGTAGCTTGGGATTTACTCTGAAGCAGTTTTCACTGAGAAATTGCTAGTCAGTTTCTCAACTAATTACAAAGAAATGGCGAAAATACATTGATTTTAATTTGAAGACCATAAAGAGCATTTTCTTGTAAAACGTTTTGCAACAATATTTGTTTAACCTACAATATATATATATATATATATATATATATATATATATATATATATATATATATATATATATATATATATATATATATATTTGTGCAAATATTAAGCTCTCTCTAAAGTAGTGTGTTTAAATGGACAAATTCGCACAAAAATTATGTAAAAATTTTCATCTTGGTAAGTTTCATATAAATTTAGCCGGCTGAACATAGGCCTACTGTATCAGTGCATTCTCTTAAAGGGACAGTCTTTATATTAATCTAACCGCAACAACAAATAAATCACTCACTGCTCTTGATCAAAACACTTTTGTAGCTTTAATAAAGAACAATCTTTAATTTATACAGTCCAATGTGTAATGCTGTTTTACATTTGATTACTTTATTCAATTTCTGTACCTAAAAAAAACCCCTGAAAATCACTGTTTATTTTATTTGTATCTTTACTCTGTTGTAGGCTATTTATTTGTGCTGCTGCTTGTAGTTAGATATAATATTCGTAATAATATATTATAAAATATGAAAGTATATTTTCTATAAACATAGCACATACCAAACCATACCGAAACCGTGACTCTAAAACCGTAAATCAAACCAAACCGTGAAGTTGAACTATTCCACCCCTTTACACAATATATATATATATATATATATATATATATATATATATATAAATTGCTTTTTCAGTTTCTGCTCACCTGTGCTAAACATAAGAAATGCGATGGTGAAGAAGAAACCCAAGTTCATGTTGATTTCACGGTTGTTGTGTTGCTCCTTTTCCTTTCATTAATGTCTCTCTGTGATCGATTTTTCAGTTTCCTAGACAGTCATCCGAACAAAGGTCTCACGCCTAACTGAGAAATAAAACCAGAAATGTGTAAAAATGAGAAGTGAAATAGCCCCGTCCCCTCAGTTCTGTCTTCCTTGTGTGACACAGTTTGTCACCCTCAATCTATCCATCTATCTATAGCACAATACACAATCATACAGAAATTAAAATTACTTTTTTTCTTCTCTTAACAATGTTATGTTGATTAGTAAAAAAAAAAAGTTCGATAGTAACTATGTATACGATGGTAATTTTAGTGAAGGAGCCTCAGTGGGCGTGGTCAGAGTCATTGACTACACTTCCCAGGATTCATTGCGGTTTCGCAGTTGGCCACGTCACGTCCAGCGGCCACGTCGCCCCTCGTTCGCCATATTTGCTGGAGGAATGCTCTGGAGGAGAGCGGCATCGAGCCGGTTCACAGTCACCGCACTCACCCCGAGCTCTCTTTAACTCTACTACAGTCAGCTCGAGAGAGGAAGACATCATGAACATCTTTAGACTGACTGGAGATCTGTCTCATCTGGCTGCCATCATCATCCTGCTGCTCAAGATCTGGAAGACCAGGTCCTGCGCAGGTAAACAGACTTCTCTCGTAGATTTAATACTTCATATGTGTGTCTGCGAACGAAAGAGGATACTTTAGACCGGATTGAGCGGCCGGAAAAGTTTTTTGTGCGTTTGTGTATTATTTTGTGCATTATTCAAGCAAGAAACATGTATTTAAGTGCGGTCTGTGTAGCGTTAAAGCTAGTAACGTAGCTTAGCTTGATTTGAAAGCTTTTGAAGGGTAGATTTGGGCTAAATTTGACAATATAAATTGAAAACGGTCGGATCTGTGTGTATTATGTGTGTGTGTAATGCTTGGAATATTGATTTGAAGCTTTCAGACATCACAGACTTCTTCTCAGTGACTGAAATAAGTGAAAACTTAAGGCCAACTTACTAACTTCAGTTAGTAGTTATAACTTACGTATGTGTGTGTTTGTATATGTGTATATACTCGGTCCTCAATCATCGCGTCATTCAGACTATGCTATGCAATTAATCTCACTATTTAGAGGACGTTTGCATCTTTATACGTTGTACCGTGGGACTCAAAAGAGTTTTTTTTTTCATATACTTGATGTCATGCAATTTAAATTCTTCCTCCTTTTATTGGCATGACGTGGCAGTGCATGTAGTTATGTGTGGGCTTTGCGAGGATGGGTCATCTGGGTTGTCTAGATCCATTTGACATCATACTTTTGATGTATAGAGAACATAGATGCATCTCTTCTAAACTTGTATGAACTCTGTGTTCAGAAAAGTGTTGTGTTCTCCTATTTCCTTCTACGTTGCAGTTGTCTGAGCGTAAATATTTGTTGCCCTCAGGTATCTCTGGGAAGAGCCAGATACTCTTTGCCTTGGTGTTCACCACACGCTACCTGGATCTCCTGACATCCTTCATTTCTCTCTACAACTCTTGCATGAAGGTAAAGACACTTCTACACGCACACAATGCATTTCTCAACCTTGAATATCAGTGACTCAAAAAAATCACTGGTTTGCCACATCAGCGTAAGCCGGTTTATAAGTGCACTGACCTTTAGTAGCTAATCAGTTTCAATGAGTTAATCAGTTTCCTGTGCTGTGAAAACAGATTATCTACATCGGATGTGCCTACGCCACAGTCTACCTGATCTACGCAAAGTTCAGGGCAACTTATGATGGGAACCATGACACTTTCAGAGTTGAGTTTCTCGTGGTTCCTGTGGGAGGTCTCGCCTTTCTGGTCAACCACGACTTCTCTCCGTTGGAGGTGAGTGTTACTGCACATTTGGGAATTTGACTGTCATTTAAATGTGTTATTCGTGCCAGTTTTGATTCGAACCTTTATTAAACATCTGCGAAAAACAACAATAGGCATCATCGTTGGCAAACACAATCATATTTATTGTGTACATACACACAAACCGCTCCAAACCGGAATGACTTTTTATTTTCTTGACAGATTCTGTGGACCTTTTCCATCTACCTTGAGTCTGTGGCCATCCTGCCTCAGCTCTTTATGATCAGCAAGACCGGCGAGGCCGAGACCATCACCACGCACTATCTGTTCTGCCTGGGGGTCTACCGCACCCTCTACCTCTTCAACTGGATCTGGAGGTTCTACTTCGAGGGCTTCTTTGACATGATTGCCATCGTGGCTGGAGTCGTCCAGACGATTCTCTATTGTGACTTCTTCTACCTTTACATCACAAAAGGCGAGTTTAAACCTTTTTAAGGACCGTGGGTGTGAAATGACGTTTAGTTTGGGTGGTCATGAATTTAAGGTCAGCAGCATGAGATTAAAATTGACACCTTTAATTGCTTAATTGAATTGAACATTGCATTCTATGACTTGTCTTTTAATTCAGAATTTAAAACATCTAAGATACAGGTAACCTTGTTGTGAGATTAATGTTTCTTCTTCAGAACAGGTTTGGAGAAATGTAGCATTGCATCACTTGCTCACTAATAGGTCCTCTGGAGTGAATGGGTGCCGTCAGAATGAGTCAAAACGGCTGATAAAGGCATCACAATAATCCACACTACTCCAGTACATCAGTGAAGTGAAAAGCTGTGTGTTTGTTAGAGAAATCTGTCATTAGGACATTTTTAACTGCAAACCGTTGCTTTGGGCTAAAATGCGAATCCTTTATCCGTAATATCGCTTTCTACAGTAAGAAGAAACAATTATGCTGTCTGAATCAGGAGAGAAATATGCACAGGTTAAGCTTTTTCATGCAAAAGTTGTTTAAAACAGTTCTAAACAAAGTTAATAGGTTTTGAGAGGACAGTAGGGTTGGACATTTACACTGGAGGAAGCATCATTACTGATTACAGTCTCCATATTTTGACCAGACTCTGTCGTTTAAAAATTAAAACACATTAATAATGGATTTGTTTCTTACAAACATGCAGCTCTTCACTTTATAAGACATTAACTGATGTACTGGAGTGGTGTGGATTATTGTGATGGTTTTATCAGCTCTGTTTGGACTCCCATTCTGACGGCACCCATTCACTGGAGAGCATCTATTAGTGAGCAAGTGATGCAATGCTATATTTCTCCAAATTTGTAACAAAAATCTCTGATACCCTAAAGAGAGCTGGACCGTTACTTTAGGAAAGGTACCAATGTGAATAAACGATTTATCTCAAGTAATCCTTTAACATTAATGCATGCATTAATTGCAGTTTAAGCACCGGTTTGGCTTCCATTTTTAGAACTTGTCATGTATAGGATTAAAAATAAATAAAATCCTCTTCCTGCTTCAATTTCTGACATCTTTTTTCTTTCTGGCCCACAGTGCTGAAAGGAAAGAAGCTGAGTCTACCAGCCTAAGTGCCAAAGAACAGAGAGCTGTGTCTCCATCAGACTTATAGAGGGGCACAAGCCAATGATGCCATCGCAAGATGCCCAAGACAAAGAACGCATAACGCCAGTTCAGTCACTGATTTATTTCTCTCCGCCTGGACACCAACCATCCCCTTACAGAAACGAGGACGTTTTTGCAAACTTTTCTTCTGTCTTTCGCATCTTGCAATGCTTTTTTTTTTATTGCTATCGAAAAGAAAAAGAAGAATAAGCTTTTCTATATACAAGGTGTATTGAAATATCGAAAAGTGCATTGTACACATTGACGGTTAAATGCGTCGTTGTAAATTTGTCCATGATTGGAAATGACTCCCAGTGTCGAATAAGTTTGTGGTTCTTTCCTGATTTAAGAGGGGTAAGAAATGAAATGTGTAAATTCAAGAATTCAGATTATTATCCCTATTATTTTTTTTCCAAACAATGTACATGTGGTTTAAATTCGTCCCTTGCTTCAATGAACGATTTTGCCACCACTGAAAATTTTCAAAGAAAGTCCTTTTCATTTTTTCCCCTCTCATAAATGCCTTATTTGTATTTTTTTAAGTTAATGTACATAACCATTTTGTGTTGATGCCCCCATAGCAATGAGTCAGCTGTAAATAAGAGAGCATTTCATATTCTCTTGTCACCCATATCATTTTTTTTTTCATCAAGTCAACATTTATTCATGATATGTGATATTACAGCAAGGCTGTTTAAATATTCAGTTATTACCTGCAAACATCAGCTTGTTGAAATGCAGTAATTTATGGTAAGAGCATTAAACCTAGTGCTGTGGATACTGTCAAAGCACATTTTGGAGTGAGTTTTGTAGCCTAGTATTTTTTTTTTTTTAATTAACTACAGCTTGTTTTCTTTAAGTTCAACATCCCCAATGTTTTCCCCTCTTGAGTCATTCCTGCAGGGTTAACAGTTGTTTTTTTTAGTTTTTACATGTCTCCAATAAATATTTTAAGGGACATGATTTTGTGTTATTCCTTTGTGTTTTATTAAAATCAATCGTCTAATTTCCATTGACAATGCTACCTAATTTATTGCACTCGTTACATGTAATCTCTCAATAATTATGGTCATAAAAACGGCATGCATAGTTATGAAACAATGTGCAAAATGCTGTTTAGATGGAGCAGTATATCACATTACAGAAGGTTTTCCAGAAAAAATAGAACATATGAACTGAATACTTCAGATCTGTGACTATACAGCCAGAGAAAGTGCATCAATGAATAATTAATTCAGCTCCCAACTACAAAACACAGGCCATATGATCTCTTGACCATGTGCAGTCTACACGTCTAGCAGCCAAGCATTCAAACATTTACTGATTCTTGAGTACCCGGGAAAATATATATCAAGGAATTATTTTGAGGTATTTTTCTATGTTTCGGTACATCATCTGCTTCTATTTTGTCACAAAATATGTTTTGCCTTGCCTTCATTTAATATGAGACAACACTGTCAGATGCAAAAAATTATGTGCAAAATAGTTGTTTTAAGTATTTACAAGTTTAGGATTCACTTCAATGAATGAAACAACTGACAGACAATTTTACAGTGCTTTAAATAACAAGATTTAGGATATCACAAATTGAGGGAGAAAAGTAAACTTAATATTGATAAAGTCATAATTTGGAAACAATAATGATAAACTTGAATGAATAATACATGTGAGCAGTGTGTAAAATATAATTATAATTGAAATATATAATCCATTACATCAGTTGTGTGTTTTCCATCTGATGATCCTACCGTAGGCGTACTCTGTAACATTTACACTGTCAAAAATTTCCTGAAGAAAAATCTGAATCTGATTTTGACAAAAAAAAAAGAAAAAAAGTTCCTTTCGTCTGCATGACACTGAAACTCTTCTTCATTTGGCATTCGCCTGTTTTATAATAAACCAATTCTCTTATGTAGATTCTATATTCACAAAACAAATTTTCGAATTTGTAATCCTGTTTTTGTAGCATATTATTATTTGCTCATCATTTCACTTAACAAGTTTCACTTAAATGGGTCATCAGATGCTAAATGCACTTTTAGAAGTTGTTTGAACTGAAATGTGTGTTGGCAGTGTGTACACAACCACCCTATAATGATAAAAATCCACCCAGTGTTTTTTTTTTATTTTTAATCTTGTTAAATGTTGGATCCAGCGTCACCTCCAGAAGAAGTGAGTATAAGGTTTTGCAATGAATCTTTGCAAATCGCCTTTCCTAATATTGTGCAAGTTCCACGATGAATGCGGCTAAAGTAAACAGTCTCTCAGAGAGAAGCTGGAAGAGAGGGGCGGAGTCAGCAGAGCTCATTAACATTTAAAGGAGAATGCTACAAAACAGCTTGCTCTGAAAAGAGCTGTTTGTGACTGGGTAAAAACTGTGTTGTTTTACAGTACCATCGAGATATTTAACCAAACTATGTTACAGACTTTTAATTAAGACCCTAAAGAATCATATCAACGGGTTTGGAACGACATGGGGGTATGTGATTACTGACAAAATGTTCATTATGCGGTTGAGTAACCCTTTAAGTGAATTAAATGGTAATAATCAACAATATGCTTTCACACAAATAACCTTTTCTTTTTTTGATGTTTCAATATTTGGTGACACAAATTACTTATTTTTCATTAATAGAATATTGCACTGAGATATCAGAAAAGAAATGCCTAAAGACTATATTACTTGATGACGTCACGAACTGATGAATCGTCTTGATCTGTCAAAGAACCGCCTCATGTAAATGAATCGGACTTTGCATCACTTCTCAAAACACCTGGCTGGAAGTTTCTATTATACCTAGTATAAAAAGGAGCTTGATTAGCTGGTTCAGGTGTGTTGTACCATAGTGTAAACTGAAGGTTTAAATAAAGCATTAAACAAATCCTACCGTAGGCTTACTAATGCTAATTGTTACCACTTATGACAACCATATGAAGTTTTGACGCAACCTTGTCACAAATTTTGATCGCCATTTTTTTTTTCATACGTTCATAAAAATCCTACTACTAACACTATAACTGCAGTTTTTTCAAGACCACTCTTGATATCAATTCTATTATTATCAATTATGATTAACTGATTAATTCCAAAGAGGAAATATAAAATAACACGAAAAAATAAAATAAAATAATAAATACAATCATGGCAGGTAAAGTTGCGGGGCATGTTTCAAGAACAATCATATTATGAGATTCGATAAGGCCAAGAAATTATGTGATTTGTTTAATAATTGTGATTTTGTGTTAATCCTCTACATTGTCTATGATTGAATGAATATATTTTTATTTTATTTCAATTTTATGGCTTGTATGGTGGTTTATTTATCTTTTATAGTATGAATAATACGAATCTCTCAGTCTGTGAGTACTTACGGTTGTGTTTGTGGTAGCCTATTTTGTTTTGTTAAGATGCTTGAAATAAAACATAAAAAAAAGAATCATGACGTTACGCCGCGTGACGTCACCGCGCGATTGTCTAGTCAACAGAGGCTCAGCTGTTGTAGGGCGACCGCGGGAACAAAACATACATATATTCCATCGTCCGGTTCCAGGGAGGGACTCCGGACTTCCGCGGGATCTGTGTTTCGGAGAATATAACGGGAATACATCAGCATTCGTTTTTCACATACAACCCAAGAGACGTTGGGTTGGCATAGCGGAGGTTTAAATCGAGGACAGTCTCTCTCGAGAGAGGAAAGAAGGAAAATGGAGCTGGATGACGGAGTTGTGTACCAGGACGACCCGGGGACATCGGCGATCATGTCGGAGAGGGTCTCGGGCCTGGCCACCTCCATCTACCGCGAGTTCGAGAGACTCATCCGCCAGTACGACGAGGACGTGGTGAAGGAGCTGATGCCGCTGGTCGTGGCGGTGCTGGAGAACCTCGACACCGTGTTCGCGGAGAACCAGGAGCACGAAGTGGAGCTGGAGCTGCTGAAGGAGGACAACGAGCAGCTGGTCACGCAATACGAGCGCGAGAAAGCGCTGAGGAAACACGCCGAGGAGGTGAGTGCACGAGCTCTGAGAGCATCACATCACTCACGTGCAGACGAATGGCTTTGTCATGCCTTCTTTAGCCAGTGCTGCCCTTTGAGGATGAAACAAACAGCCTTGGGCCTTACGCAAATTAATAAATAAATAAACTAAATTGCCCTCTGATGGTGTGTCTGGTCTGACGGTTAGAACTCAATGTTCAAGCGGTTTGTTTAATAGAAATGGCGCAATAATAAATTGATTGTGTGCTTGTAAATGAAGCAAACAAACATGTCAGGCGTTTTCTATGTTGTCTTACAATGCACGCTACAGAGGAAGATGCTTGCATCAGTAACATCCAGAAGAGAACGGGGCAAGTTGTCACAGTGGCAGAACTTTGTATGTGACGTTCTGACGATCGAGCGTTCTTCCAGTAACTCTAATAGAACGTTATCTGGTCTTTAATAATGTTCTCAAAACGTTAGCGCCAAAACGTTCATTATAAGTTTTTCATAGAAAGTTTTTTTTTTCTTTCTCTGAAACATTTTAGTTGGATGTTTTTTTTAATGTTACCTGTTAGGTAATGCACCCAGATTAACAAAGTCTAGTGCCCTAAGGTGACAACATTTGAAGTGCCTCCCCAAATGTGGAATGTATGAGGACTAACATTACATGCAAAACGTCTCCGGTTACTATCGTAACCTCGGTTCCCTGAGAGGCGGGAACGAGACATTACGTCAGCTAAGACGTATATGGGAACTCTTCCCTTCTCCACTTTCACTGAAATCTTATTGGCTAACGCCAGCTGGGGACAGCTGGCCAATTGACGCGAAGCATGCAAATACTGGCGGGTAAGCGTGCAGTATAAAATGCATGGGCGCGAAAATTACGTCAGAATCACGACTGAACGCTAGCACAGCTGATCAAACAGCGACCACGGCGGCTAACGTAATGTCTCGTTCCCGCCTCTCAGGGAACCGAGGTTACGATAGTAACCGGAGACGTTCCCTCTCGAGGCGGTAACTCAACATTACGTCAGCTAAGACGTATATGGGAACTGTATAAAATCCCGCCGTGAGAGCAGTGAAGATAAGCCCTGAACGGAGTCAATCACCCTCACACAAGCAGTACAGTTCTAGCCAATGGCCGTGTCGCTAAGAGTGCTTGCATCTGATAGGCGGAACTAGGCCAATGAGACATCTGCTCCGACCCTAACAAAATATGCATAACTTCAAGCAATATATCGAAATCTGCACTAACCAGGGCAGACACAAAGCAATAAGCACTCAAGCATGAGAGTTAAACAGAGTCGACGGCGTTTGCGGTGACTGCTGCATAAACCATTTAACCATAACACAGAGTTAGCAGCCATGGTAACTACTGTATAGCTGGTTATAACAGCTTTAATGAATAAAACTTAACTCACCGAAAAAACATGTGACGCTACAGAGGGTACATCCAGCTTGTAAAACCTGGCGATTGTGTTCTGGGAAGACCAGCCAGCAGCAAAACATAAATACTGGACAGACATACCTCTAGACCAGGCCCATCAGGAAGCATTTATAATGTCCTCGCAGAATGAGCTCTGATGTTGAGGGGGTAATCCTTCCCCTGGCATTTGATAGCGTCCACGATCCAGTGAGAAAGTCTCTGTTTAGAAACAGCACGTCCCTATTACATCCACCAAGCACACGAACAGCTGGTCCGACTGACGAAAGGCGGCCGAGCAATTCATATACATCCGTAAAACCCTAACAGGGTCCCGGCGCTCTGAGTATCAGCGTCGCGCGAGGCTGACGGCTCAACAGATAAGGCGGGCAGGGAAACAAAACGGTGTATTGAGTGACTTCGAAACGAAACCCGGTCTCGGCCGGAGAGTGACATTACAGTCGCCAGGCCCGAAACCAATGCAATATCGTTCACCAAACACTCACGAAATTCTCCAAGGCACTTGGTAGCACGAAGCTAATGGCTCGAACGGTAATAAGAGATAGAGCCCACGGCGGCACGGAGGGCGGCCATGAAGTACACAATCTACTTGCTCCCCTGAGAAAAATGAATACCAGAGCGTGCTTACCGATCGTTTACCCGTAACCGGGGAACGAAAGCGGCAATAGCGGTCACATACACCTTCAGCGTGGATGGTTTCAAACTCCCGCTATCCAACTGTGCTGTAGAAAGCGCAAAACATCCGACACGGAACAGGTCCCCGGGTCAATATAATGTTCTCGCACCATTTTGTGAAAACTCACCACTTCTGCGCATAGCAGCGAATGTTTGATGATGCTCGCGTCTCAGTAAGTGTATTTAGCACTCGTCAGTGCAGAGTGTCCCGCTCGTTAGGGTCCCCGCAGCGGCCACACATGAAGGTTCCACAGCTCGGGGCTGGGGTGCTATATTGTGCCATTCGCCTGAGACAGCAGGTCCTGCTTGAGGGGGATTCGCCATGGGGGAGCCATCAGTAACTCTCTCAGGTCCGCGAACCAGGGCTGATTCGGCCAGTTCGGGGCCACGAGTATAACTGATGCTTTCTCCTCCCTGATTTTGCACAACACAGGCGGAATCTTCACAGGAGGGAATGTGTAAGCCTGGCTTCCGGCCAGCGCGATGTCAGAGCATCTCCCAGCAGGGGGGAGTGAGATAGCAAACGTGATCTCGCTCGTGGCAAACAATCCACTTCCTCCCTCCCAAATCATTAGATCTGATCTTGGGTGAAGCCAACATCTCCTTAAGGAATCCCGTTCCTCAAAAGCATGCTCACTCCACGGTTCAAAGTACCGGGGATGTGCGACGCTCCTATGGAGATTAAGTGTCGGTCCGCCCACAACAGGAAACTCGCTGCCTGTTTGAATAGAGCTCTGGAGCGCACGCCGCCCTGGCGATTTATGTACGAGACCACAGACGTGTTGTCGGTTTGAATCAGTACATGTTTCCGCTCCAATTTCGACCGAAAGGCTTGCAGGGATATTAGGACACCGCTTCCATTATTCCAAACGGTTTTGTGTCACCTTCTCTGTGACTCCGACCACAGGCCCAGACGCACTGCTCCCCGGCCTAGATCGCGTTCGCAGAGAAAAGAACTCCTGGGCTGAACATATCCGGGCTGTTCCACGGTCTCAGAGTGCTGACGCAACTGTGAATGACCGTAAGTGCTTGTGGACCGAAGACCACGCCCTCGGCGGAACTCGAGTTACAGCCAAAACTGTAGCGGCCGCAATGTAGCAGACCCAGATGGCACACTGAAGAAGTCGCCGCCATCAGTCCCAGAAGCCTCTGAAATTCCCTCAGTGCAAACGACCTGCCCAGTCAGAAACAGCACAGAGTCGATGAAATGCTCTAGAGAGAGATGGGCTCGGATCGCCATCGAGTCCAAACATATTCCCAGACATGTTACGGTCCGACTCGTAAAAACACGCTCTTCTGCATATTCACACGCAGTCCCAGCGTATCCAAACGGCGAAGCATTGTTTCCACGTGACTGATAGCACATCTCTTGAGTGGGCTAAAATCAGCCAATCGTCCAGATAATTCAACATGCGCATTCCGCTCGATCTGAGGGGAAATTTCGCTCTATCGCTCTCTCTCGAGCAGACTGAGAACTTCCTGTCGCAGAACAGGACGGTTTTGGGGCAAAGTCAGTGACGGGACCACGCCATTGAAGCGGGGAGGTCTGCGTTTGAATTGGAGAGAATATCCGTCGTGAATTATTCCCAGTATCCACGGTGAAACGCCCGGGATAGCCCTCTTACCGTCCATGAGATGACACGGCGGACGCGTTACGTCTACAGCCACTGATGGCTTATTTTAATTAGGGCCCCGCCCCCGCGAGGCTGGAAGCACTGGCGGGAGGGCGGGCGCGTCGCGAAATGGTGTGACACTCTTGCGCCATCATGAGGCCATTATAATCATGGACTGTGGCTCTGCGCTGTTTGAGACAGGGCGAGTGACACAACGTTGGGTGCAAGAATTTGTATATATGCTTCTTTAGTACAATTTTTACTCACAAAAACATCATTTAAACACATATAGCAATCGTCACCCATAGTTATGTGGGGGACATGATGCATGTGTCTTTGTGGTGTTGGCACTCTCGCTCCTTCGCGAGGCCATTATAATAATAGGTTGTGGCTCTGCACTGTTCTGAGACAGGGCGAGTGACACAGAGATGAGTGTAAGAGGAAGTAAAGCTCTTAGTTGATTGTAACATGCTTTTATTGTGGAACTCACACAAACAGCATTCAAACAGACATAGCAATCGTCGCCCGAAGAAACATGGGGGACATGATGCATCTGAACATTGAGGGTGACACCGTGTTCATGTGGTGTTGGCACTCTCGCGCGGCCAGTATAATCATGGGTTGTGGCTCTGCACTGATCTGAGACAGGGCGAGTGACACAGTGATGAGTGTAAGAGGCAGTAAAGTTCTTTCGCTGATTGTATACCTGTTTTTATTGTGGAACTCACACAAACAGCATTCAAAAAGACATAGCAATCGTCGCCCGAAGAAACATGGGGGACATGATGCATTTGAACATTGAGGGTGACACCGTGTTTATGTGGTGTTGGCACTCTCGCGAGGCCAGTAATCATGGGTTGTGGCTCTGCACTGTTCTGAGACAGGGCGAGTGACACAGAGATGAGTGTAAGAGGAAGTAAAGCTCTTTAGTTGATTGTAACATGCTTTTATTGTGGAACTCACACAAACAGCATTCAAACAGACATAGCAATCGTCGCCCGAAGAAATATGGGGGACATGATGCATCTGAACATTGAGGGTGACACCGTGTTTATGTGGTGTTGGCACTCTCGCGCGGCCAGTATAATCATGGGTTGTGGCTCTGCACTGATCTGAGACAGGGCGAGTGACACAGTGATGAGTGTAAGAGGCAGTAAAGCTCTTTCGCTGATTGTATACCTGCTTTTATTGTGGAACTCACACAAACAGCATTCAAACAGACATAGCAATCGTCGCCCGAAGGAAATGGGGGACATGATGCATATGAACATGGCGCTTGGGGGCGGGGCCTCCCGCTCACTCACTCTTTCACCGTCAGGGAGACGGCTCGTATGGCGCGCTGGCTCTCTCGCGGCGCGGGGTCCTCAACTGACCCTGACGTTACCTTCCAGGCTCTTACCACTGCTGGTTTCGGCAGAAACGAGCGTCCGGTTCAGAGCGGGGTGCCACTGCGGGTTATTTTAGCTGGTTTCAGAGCCTGGCCCGGTGCATAAGAATCTCGCAGAAGAAGACTGAGGTGAGCGACGGGGTATCACATGGCTCATACTTTGGCGCGCTTTCTGCGTCTCTGAGAATAGCTCCATGACGTCACCAAAGAGGCCGGAGGGAGCAACTGGAACGTTTAGGAGCGGCCTACGGTCCGCGTCTTTCAGGACAGCTAGGGAAGCCATAGGTGCCTGTAAAGATGACCATAAGCTCCGTAAAACAGCTGAGCAGAGCGCTTAGTAGCAATCAGCGCGAGATCAGTTGCCGCGTGCAGATCCTGATGACGTCAGCGCTACTGTGCCACCGTTTGCCTGAAACACCTTGAGTATTGCCCTGGCAAAGAGCAGAAGCTGCACTCGCTCTTTCTAGACTGTGGTCCGGACCAAAAGCAGAGGGAGACGAGCACAGGTGTGTGGTAACAGTCTCCTAGACGGGGGGGGAGGGTCTCCGTCCCGTCCACGTGCGTGATATGGCCTTCGTAGCAGAGTGGGTGCGCGCCGATTGGGGTGCAGCCCACGATTTCACCACGAGCTGTTGCATGCCTAAATGCCATCTGGTAGCAGCTCGACTGGAGGAGCCACGAGTCTAGTTACCTATCACAGGCTCGTCATGTGCGTTGCAAGCGAGACTCAGCTCCGTGACGACCTTTCCGAAGACCCTGACGAGCTTCTCCTGGAGGTCTCAGGGCCCTCTTGGTCGGGGCGGTCCCACTGAGAGGCCCAAACCTTTTTCGACGTCGAAGCGACATGGAGTCGTTTTCCTCGCCAGCTCCGAAGAGGACGAAGTTCGCGGAAGCTATAGTCCACCACGCCGACGTCAAACTCGTCTTCGGGCGGGGGAGGGCCCACCAGCGGCTCGCTGGCGGCAGTGGGCCTCATTCCCGCCGTCCTCCGAGCCACTCTGGCTCTGAGGGCGCGCACTGTCAGCTCGGTACAGTGGGCGCAAGTGTTGTCCGTGTGAGAATCCCAAGCAGGTCACACAGAACTGGGGAAGGTCCGAATCTAGCATTAGCAGCCATCGGATGCGGAGAGGAAAAACAGGGTGAGTAGTCCTCTATTGCAACTTCCACGATGACTTAGATAAGACTTCTAGCGTGAAGAAAGAGATTCTGGGGTAATTTTCGCGCCCATGCATTTTATACTGCACGCTTACCCGCCAGTATTTGCATGCTTCGCGTCAATTGGCCAGCTGTCCCCAGCTGGCGTTAGCCAATAAGATTTCAGTGAAAGTGGAGAAGGGAAGAGTTCCCATATACGTCTTAGCTGACGTAATGTTGAGTTACCGCCTCGAGAGGGAACCATTATGTCTAAAAATAAATGCAAAAATATACCAAATAAGTAAGCACAAGAAAGACTGCCATATCAACAGCTGAATTCAGCACCACACAGCAGTAAAACACACACACTGAACTTTACAAGCATCTCTAAGCAACCAGCTAAAAGGGAAAACCATTCTACAATTTTTAAATCATCAACAGCGTCACATATTTGTCCAGATATATTTGTAAATAAGGCTTGCCTTTAGCAGATTTTTTTCTCTCTAGACTTTGTGCATGTGAAATCATTAAGTCCATTCCCTTGACTAGTTCTGATTCGGTAGGCAGCAGGGAGAGTGCAGACCGTTTCTCTCTCATGGCTGTCCTGAGTTCATTCTTCACTCTTTTAAGTTGAGAGAAGGATCTCTCGCCCTTGCAGTTGGTAACGAGCAGGGTTAAGGACAGTCCGAGTGCAACACATACACCTGGGAAAGTAGTCTGTAGCCCATTATTTATATATTCTCTTCCCGCACGAAATTCTTAAACAAAAGAAGTTAATTTCCAAAAGTCTTTGTCCAGGTCATCTGGAGATGTGGATGAGAGCGCAGCAGCACGTGCACACCATCACAGTCTGTATGGTTATCAAACAAAACCCCAAACAGTCCATTCAAGTCCCTGTGTGCATCGATGTGATCATGTTTCCACCCTAAATCCCTGTCTCCCATCATCTGCAAATATT
Source organism: Carassius gibelio (assembly GCF_023724105.1). Classification (NCBI taxonomy): domain Eukaryota; kingdom Metazoa; phylum Chordata; class Actinopteri; order Cypriniformes; family Cyprinidae; genus Carassius; species Carassius gibelio. Next base: position 8,661,012 of record NC_068373.1, on the reverse strand, counting down.
ATTATCTAAGTTTATATCATGCTTCTGCACTGTATCCCATAGATTCGCCATTATTGATGTCTCCAATTTATCAGAGCACAACAGCCACGCGCTTTGTGTCATTCTTCTCCTCTGCATCTGTTGAACCTTCCCAAGGCCTTTCTTACTGCACTGTAGTTTTCTCTCAAAGCTTTGGTGGAGTCAGCTCTAGCTCCATCCAGTATTTGACAGTGGTTTAAGAGTACAGCTGATCTTCACATCCTTGTTGTTAAACATCCGACTTCGACAGTGAGGGGATTCGGCACAAAACACATACAGTGACTAAAGTATATCAAAGACAACACTCTCATCTTTACACAATGCGTCTCAAGACCTCCTTCCAGTATTTTCCCTCAGCATGTCTCTGCCGCCTGAGCGAAGCATCTACTATGCCCTACAATTGTAGTGCATGCATCATTAGTTTTAAGTTACGAACCTTTCATAGTTGATGTGAGTGAGTGAGTTCTTTGACGTGACTCTGATCTGTTTTGGAAATGAGATTACACTGCATTGTACAGTTCTCAACATATGTAAACCCGACTTTAGACAGATTAAGGCTGCTCAATGGTTTTATGTGTTCCTGCCACTGTGACAGTTAACTGGGATTATGAGCAATATGTCTGGCACATTCTACAACCAAAACACACTGAGCCATGAGCTGCGTTAATCCCTGTGTGTACTGATATGGGATCTGGATACATCCTATTATGACCGACAGATTTCCCTTCCAACAGCAGAGTGACATAAGGCTGTGTCAATATTCAATAGTGGTGAACATTGATCATTCACTCACGTTTCAGCTCACTGATGTACCAGAGGAATTTAAGACCATGTAGGATCTTTATCGGGTTTCAGGCATAATGCATTCAATTTTCATTCTGTAAAAATCGTAAAGTAACACATAAAACAAATACGTTGTCTCAAATCAGCGTTACTATTATTTATACAGTATTCTTCTATTTATGTTAAATTAACTATATTTTAATTTAAATTTTGCTTTTAGTAATTCAGCTTGCACACATTCGATCAGTTCTAATTTTCTTACCATTTTTAAATATATTTTTATAATCTAAAATGTACATTTTTATGGTACAATTACTAAAAGTTATTTTAAATAGTTTTATCTTAATTAATGATAACAAGTTTTAATCATAGCTGCAAGTTTGAACTTATATATAGAGTCATCCTTTAATATTTAAACTAATGTAATTTAATGAATTTGCCATTGATAATAATTTTGGTATCTAGAGAGCAGAGTGTCAGATATAATGACCCTGGACCACATTTTTCGAAATTGAGATTTATACATTGTCTGAAAGCTGATAAATAATCTTTCCATTCATGTATGGTTTGTTATGATCAGACAATATTTGGCCGAGATGAAACTATTGAAAATCTTGAATCTTAGGTTGCAAGAAAAATATAAATATTAAGAAAATCCCCTTTTAAATTTGTCTGAATGAATTCTTAGCAGTGCATATTACTAATCAAAAAATTAAGTTTTGTTATATTTACAGTTGGAAATTTACAAAATATCTTCATGGAACATGATCTTTACTTAATATCCTAATGATTTTTGGCGTAAAAGAAATATCAATAATTTTGACCCGTAAAATGTTTTTTTGCGTATTGTAAAAAACATTTCACAGAATATTAAATAAGACTATGTCAACAGAAATTGTATATTATCATATTGTCGTAGTGTATGTCTCGTCTTAAACTACTTTAACTTTATAACTCAAACTGTGTGTTTGTGAGAGCTCTGTGTTGCACTGGAAATGAATGGGAATTGAATGTGACTTGAACCTTATGTTTGTTGATCTCTGTGCTCGAGGGGGTCCACTGAATCAGTTTTTGCAGGCCAGTGTGACAGAAACCTAAAGTGACACAGAAACCGCTCCCCTTTATCGTATACTCACACTGCACCCGGCTCTCCAGGGGACCCCTGTACTCCAGACATGAAGCATGCCTTCTGTAGGGATGTGCAGGACAGAGATTCCCATTAGGGAAAAATGCGTCACTATATTAGTTCCAGGTCATGGAGTGCTTTGCTGCGACCAGCTATAAAAACTCTTGCTGGATTCACACTGTATTTTGCTTGTGACACTTACAGCTTTGTCAATCTATAATGCACGTTTTGCTGTTTTCATACCCTGAGAGTTTTTGAAAGAAATGATTATTTTTATTCAGCAAAGATGTAATAAATTAATCGAAAGTGAAAGTAAAGTCCATTTATAATGTTCATAAGAGAAATGCTGTTCTTCTTTTGATGCTGAAAATACTGTATTTTTGATCAAATAAATGTAGCACAAGCAAGTTCTTCAGCTAGTTTATTGAAATAAATTCTTAGAAAACTTTTATGCCTTGTTTGTGTCCTGATAGATTTTAATGTTTTAATTTTGTTCTTCAGCTTTTAAAGAGGCATAAAGACCTAGAAAAATCCATAAAACTGAAGATGAAGACATTTATCCTATTCCTGATCTTATTTTTGGTCCATTCTACTACCTGGTAGAAATCATAAAAGTGCATTTTCTACTTGAAGTTTTGTTGCTTTTAGTCTTGGTTGAGTGTATAATCAATATGCTAGCTAACTAAAGTTCTTTTTAGCAGATATACACACATACAAAAAAGACCAGAAATATTGATGACTCATCTTGAAAATGTAGATGACAAAAAAAAAAAAAATCGATCCCCTACAGTTGACGACGTCATGATGTGACATAACTACATCCTGTGAGGCCTGTTAGCGCTTTAAGACTAAATGTTTTTTTTTCTTTTTCTTTGTGTTTTCTGTGAGCAGAAGTTTATTGAACTTGAAGATTCCCAAGAGCAAGAGAAGAAGGACTTGCAGAACCATCTGGAAAGTCTTTCATCACACTCCCGTCAGCTGGAGCTGAAGATCAAGAGCTATGCTGACCAGAGTGAGAATCACCTGCTTTCTTCCCTCTCCTCCTTCAGTCTAACACTTCCAGCATCTGACTGTTGTTTTTTAGACCTTCATACATATGACTTCTACATGTTATTCTGTTGTTAAGTGATGACGTAAGAAGCGCTGTTTCCGGGTCCAAGCCTCAACTCACTTCACTTGAGCATACGACCTCAGCAGCCGTTTATGAGCACTGTTTATTCATATTAATCATTTACGCTAAAGGCTTTCAAACTTACGGTTTACACTACAGTCTCCCTGCTCATAATATTTTTTTTTTATATTTATATTTTCATTGTCTGGCTATCTGGGACTTGGGTATGGAGTTAAAGGTTAAGATTATAACTTTTTCGCTAGTATTCTATCACATTGTGAGTTTATATTAGCAACTTTTGTTGTTTTCTCATGGTTACTGATAGAGCGTTTGGACACGGAAGCGCTGCTACGTGACGTCAGACTTAACAAGCGAATATGTCCGTGTATCGGCTCTAAACCTTAGCCGTTGTAGGGATGTAACGATTAACCGCGAGCCGTTGAAATTTAATTCAAATATGTCACGATTCAAATCGGTTGAGATGCTAAAGAAATCGTGATTCAGTTAGGGGTAGGAGTTTATATGAAAGTGTGTCTGAGGGAAACGTACTGTCTTTAGGAAAGTTTAAATGGTATTTTTTTTCTTGTCATCTTGTCTCTGTATAATGCATATTAAAGTTCATAAGTGCAGCGCTACTTTGTTTACAGTGGTAACCAAGGAAACACTGCATCATTGCTGTTCATAAGTGCTGTGCTGTTTTGTTTACAGCGGTAACCAAGGAAACACTGCATCATTGCTGTTCATAAGTGCTGTGCTGTTTTGTTTACAGCGGTAACCAAGGAAACACTGCATCATTGCTGTTCATAAGTGCTGTGCTGTTTTGTTTACAGCGGTAACCAAGGAAACACTGCATCATTGCTGTTCATAAGTGCAGCGCTGTTTTGTTTACAGCGGTAACCAAGGAAACACTGCATCATTGCTGTTCATAAGTGCAGCGCTGTTTTGTTTACAGCGGTAACCAAGGAAATACTGCATCATTGCTGTTCATAAGTGAAGCGCTGTTTTGTTTACAGCGGTAACCAAGGAAACACTGCATCATTGCTGTTCATAAGTGCTGTGCTGTTTTGTTTACAGCGGTAACCAAGGAAACACTGCATCATTGCTGTTCATAAGTGCTGTGCTGTTTTGTTTACAGCGGTAACCAAGGAAATACTGCATCATTGCTGTTCATAAGTGCTGTGCTGTTTTGTTTACAGCGGTAACCAAGGAAACACTGCATCATTGCTGTTCATAAGTGCAGCGCTGTTTTGTTTACAGCGGTAACCAAGGAAACACTGCATCATTGCTGTTCATAAGTGCAGCGCTGTTTTGTTTACAGTGGTAACCAAGGAAACACTGCATCATTGCTGTTCATAAGTGCAGCACTGTTTTGTTTACAGGAGTAACCAAGGAAGCACTGCATCATTGTTGTTCATAAGTGCTGTGCTGTTTTGTTTACAGCGGTAACCAAGGGAACACTGCATCATTGCTGTTCATAAGTGCAGCTCTGTTTTGTTTACAGGAGTAACCAAGGAAGCACTGCATCATTGTTGTTCATAAGTGCAGCGCTGTTTTGTTTACAGCGGTAACCAAGGAAACACTGCATCATTGCTGTTCATAAGTGCAGCGCTGTTTTGTTTAATGCGGTAACCAAGGAAACGCTTTAAGCTCCACCTACTGGCAGAGAGTGAATCAGCATCTCGTTCAACTCGTCTGCTGTTTCTGTTTCACACAGATACTATTTATGTATAGTTTTACAAACTGACGTCAAATCATTCTGTTTTTGCTTCAAATCTTAAAATTATACAACCTAATTTAGATTAAAAACGGCTCATGTTGCATGTATGAAGCATCTTTGTCTGGATCATGGTTAAAATGCAGTGGTTAACCTCTCATTTTAAATGGAAAGCACAGACAAAGTCTTAATTTGTTTATTTGAAGAGATTTTTGTGTAACTTATATTTGATATTTGTGTAACTTATTTATTTGATTTGGGGCTTGTTTTAAATAAAATTTCAATTTAGTTTTGTCATTTAAATTTACATTATATTAAAATTTTGCTATTTGGCAGATGCTTTTATCCAAAGCGACTTACAAATGAGGGCAATAGAAGCAATGAAAACTAATGAAGGAGCAATAATGTGCAAGTGCTATATTAGTATTTTATTATAGTGTTATATTTCGATTTCACAAAGAAACGTGCAGCTTTTTGTCCAAGCAATAATAAAAGGGCACATTTCATTTATAATTTGTCTTCAATCGAATCGTAAGTTGAGTGAATTGTTACAACCCTGCTGTAAACATGTGAACTATTGGTAAAGTGTTCTTCACACATTGTTCATAATAGAGTACTGTCCCATCATTCAATCTGCTCTCTCTCTCCTCAAACCATTACTGACCCTAATAATGGATCACTGATAATAAACAGTTGTCCATTTGCAGAGCAAAGATTCAACAATTTTTTGGCTTCAACATATGAGTTCATCTTTTTAAAACAGTACAACAACCTTTATTAATGTTACTTTAATACGCAGTAATTCTGTTTTTCAGATCACATGCACACAGAAACTCTTCTCTGCACATTATAGAAAAATAATTATGAATCACGTCAGGATAACCCATCCAAGTTGTGACCAAATTTCATGATGCATTGCATCTTTTCCTAAAGAATCGGAAACATCATTTGAATTGTTGTCAGAGCAAATATTTACACCCCAGTAGTCTGGCTTTGAGTAAGGGAGTTTTGTTTGGTTTTGCATTAATGTGATTAATCGCTTCAGTTTTATTAAATGCAATGTCTTCTTTGGCCCTGAATAGCATTACTCATGTTCTGTTTCTCGAAAACATCCGTAAAAAAAAACATCTAAACCAGGGTCAGTTCAGCTTGAGTGTGTGCTAGAATAGGCCTGTCCTTGACAAGATCCCGTGGGTGATAATGGTATTAGTCAAGCACCAATACATGCTAATTATGGATGTCTGCTGTTTTAATCTGGCACTAATTAATTAATTCTGGCATTAATTAATAGTGCAATTCATTTCCAAAGCAAACCCTTGTCTGAGATTTAAAATGGAAATCAGTTTTACTAGAATTCACTGTGATGTAACGGAGTATGCAGACAGTGAATTAGCCGGTCTGATGGTGGGATGCATTAGGCAGTTAAAAGTGGATGCTATTTTTGTTACCTCTTAAATCAAGCCTGATTCATATCCTCTGTGGATATTAATTCTACAGAACTGCAAGTGTTTTTAAAGCCCTCGCTGAAAGCATCAGCTTTGCTCACTCAAACTAGCTTAAAATCTGGTTTCAGGCCAATTTAAATTGGCAAGCTGGTGCGCAGGATTTTTTTCAGGGCTGTACAGTTAAAGGCGAATTGTCATTGGTCATTTGCATGAATTTGCATGCAAAAAGATGCCTAAATATTGTCTTTAAAAGCAGTTGATTGTTAAATTAAGCCCTAAGAACCCGAAGCGGAGTGCCTAAAAACCCCCTTAGCTGTTATAAATTCAATGTAAACCATGGCTTTTCGGGACTTATTGCTTTTATAAAACGGTTATTTTAAACATTTTAAGCACTTGTGGATGGAAATACAATTCTGAAATACTGACTCTTTAATCCTGCTTAATTTCTTTAATATTATTATTCTTTTCTCAGTAAGTCGATTAGAGGAGCGAGAGGCTGAACTCAAGCGCGAGTATAACTCCCTTCATCTGCGGCATACAGAGGTAAGAGAGAGAGATAATTCAACACCATTTAAATCACAAAGGCCTTGTACACACTGAAATTTTGTGTGTGAGTGAGTAAAAACCATTTTATATATTAATCAAACAGTGAATTAAAACGTCTTTATTTTACAAAAGTTTGGGGTTTGAAGATTTCTTATTAAATAAATTATTACTGTTATTCAGCAAGAATGAATACAAATGATCAAACGTGACTGTAAAGCCAATGGTACAAATAGATTTTTATTTCAAATAAACACTGAAAATCAAACAATCCTGAAAAAAAATGTCACGGTTTCCACAAAAATATGAAGCAGCACGACATAATGATCAGAAATGTTTCTGGAGCAGCAAATCATCACATCAGAATGATTTTCGTGAAGGATCGTGTGACGCTGAAGACTGAAGTAATGATTCTGGAAATTCAGCTTTTCATCACAGGAATAAATGGCACTTTACAATATATTCAAATACTAGGGTTATTTTAAGAACATTTCACAATATTAATGTCTTTGATCAAATAAATGCAGGCTTGGTGAGCATAAAATACTTCTTTCAAGAATCTTAGCAACCTCAAACTACTTTTGAATGAATAGACAGCCCACATTTAGCTCTAGTATCTACCTGGAGCTCTATAAGGCCAGTTAATAAGGTCAGTTGTTCTTCAGATGATCCACAACTACATGGAGCATGTGGAACGGATCCGGATGCAGCAGACGGGAGGAGACGCCTCTGACACAGGAACAATTGGCCGAGTCCGGTAGGACAAACATATTGCTGATCATTCCCTGTTTTAAAAAGGCATTTGTGTAGTGCAAATGTAGTGAAGTTCACAGACCGCAAGCAGTTTGTAAATCAAGATATATGTGTGTGTGCATCAGAAATACATTTCTGAATCTTGTCCTGTGCATTTGTGAATCTTGAGTGCATTTGTAAATGTTGTTTGCATTTCTGAATTGTGTGTGTATTTCTGAATTTTGTGTGCATTTGTGAATCTTCTGTGCTTTTTAAATTTTGTGTGTGCATTTGTAAATTTTGTGCGCATTTGTGTATCCTGTGTGTGTATTTATGAATCATGTGTGTGCATATGTGAATGTAGTGTGTGCATTTATCTTTATTGAGACTCTTTTGGCTCCATACAAACATTAGTCCTCTAATCTGTGCTAAAAACAAACAGACGCCATGTAGTTGTTCTAAACAGTACTTTTGCATGATTGTTTATAGAAATTGAAAAATGTTGATTACACACATTAGTAGTAATACATGTTTGCAGGTTACAAGTTTGTATCAGATTTTTGAACTTCTTTCTCTCATTAAACAGGAAAGAGCGGCCCCTGTCTCTGGGAATCTTCCCCTTGTCCGGCGGTGGCACTTCACTGACGCCTGACATCCAGACCAGAGTCGAGGCTCCTGGGACGGAGGGCTGGAGATTCAATAACCTCAGTCATCAGCGCTCCAACGCCAGCCTCAAGGTACGACTTTACAACAACATCTACTGAGACTGATGTCCAGGTCATACATACACACATTTGATGTCTTGGTTGGGTGCGCATGAAACAAACAGGATTTGTTTTTGTGACAATACATGTTTGCTGGTGGATTGGGAAGAAAACATGAGCAGTGGTTGGTTGACAGATGTAGACAGTGATAATGCTTTTTCAAGCATCCTGCAACATCTGCAATGACCCATTTTACCAAATTTGCTACCAGAATACAGGTTCAAATCAGATTTTAGGGTTTGCGATGCAGTTAAATGACTACAGGGTTAAGTTACTGTATTAACATCATTTATTTGACCTATGCTTTAAGATAGGCTGTGATGAGCTTGTTGTGAGGATGTTTAGATAACATGTGTAATATGCAGTAATTCTGAAAAATATATAGCAGTTCATTTAAAAAAAAAAAAAAAAATGGTTTGGACTCGATTCAGTGCTTACTGATGTTCAATTTAAGAACGTCAAATGGACCCTTTTCACCAATTAATCCATGATGGTGTTTCTGTGACTTTCCAAAAGAGGAAATAAATAAACATTACAGTGGTTGGGAGAGAGAAGAAGGTCAACTTCCTCCGCCATTGTATTAGAAACGCAGCAGCATTAACTAGTTTTCTGAAATGAAATGCCAGTGTAACATGGTATAGTTTTATAAACTAACTTAACATTTAGTTTTTTAATAAATAGGTGAAAATATACAAAACTTCACAATGTTAATAAGTGTGGAAGTGCGTCATGTGAAAAGGGTCCATCAAGGGTCCATCATTCACACGAGCTGATTTGATGCTTCGACATCCACGTTGTCCTGCATGAAACATGGCAGCATTATCTACGAATCTGAAGCTCTCTTCTGTGCATCGCTGCTTTAAATGTTCTCATGCATAATAATGTTATGTTAGAGTTGTGTTCTCCCACCCACCTGATCGCAGCACAAACACATGCGAGCGCTACGGTGTTATGTGTTTCAAACAAATATAAGATGCACCATCCCAATTTTCTTGTCCAAGCAGTTGGAGGCGGAGGACGCTCCAAAGAAAAGGGATGGTAAGGATGTTCTGGAAACTTGGGACTCACTGGCAAACGACTGCAAGGTAGCAAGGCTATGTGGCAGCAGACTGTGTGTCGTGCAAATCACTGTTGTCCTTTAATAGTCAAACATTTTTTTTTTTACCGAAGGTTGTTTGGTGTCTTAACTGCATGCAACTACACAGACATAGAAAGTCTAGATTAATAATAAATGCTAATTAAATAGAGCATGTTAACACAGAGAAATGCACAACTATTTAGGATAATGCATGCTGTTCATTTAGCTTTCACCACATGTGATTTCAGTTTCACGCTGTCTTAGATTTCATTCTTCATTTGCACATTTCTAACATCAAAATGATTGCTGACAGTGTCACTTCTTTAGTTTAACACTTGTTGTGGTTATACATTAGGTTTAACCAGTGTTGGGGAATGTTACTTTTAAAAGAAATGTTATCCTTTTTACTTCTAATTAAAGTTGGGTTAGTTTTGCATTATTTTGGATAAAGTGTTTACTCAGTTTTAGTAGGTTAATATTTCTCTACAGTATAAATACCCCCAACACTAGGCTTTTACAGTTTTTCTTCTTTTCTATAAACGACTGCATTCATTTCTATTGTGTTGCATTTACAGCAGTGTTTTTAACTTATTTCATCAGCGTAAATTATATTTGCATTGTTGTTTGGGGTGTGTTGTGTACATCTCTGTGTGTTGCAGTGTGTTTTTGTTGTAGTTTTTTTTTTTTATTGGACTGACTGATAATTGGTTTGGATTATATATTTCTTCTCTCCTGTATCGGTATAAATCGTATATAGTCTATATCACTTTATTTAATATATTGTTTGTTTGATTAAATTATAAACGTATACATATTTTTAAATGTGTATCCTGATAATCAGACAGCAAAGATACAAAACGGCTTTGCATTAAAGGTACAATTTGTAAGATATTTGCAGTAAAATATCCAAAAACCACTAGGCTACTGTTATATATTTTGTCCAGCTGATTACTAACAATATCTCTAATGTTTTCAACTACTTGTAAATCATGAGAAAATTTCCTTTTTAAACAGTGACACGGGGCAGTGCAGTCGCCTGTCAATGATGTTAGTTCTTCTTCTTAGTTTTATGGCAGATTGCAACCATGGCTTATCAGGTGCATACCGCCACCTACTGTATCGGAGCATGTAGCATGACTATTAATCTAATGACGTTAGTTACCCTTTGTTACCGCCTTTACTGACGTAGAAACCACATGACAACAGTTTTGTGGACAAATGCGGAAGTAGGTTCGCGGCAAAGTTCGACTAGAAAGAGATGCCGATCTTGCTTGTGTTTTACTCGTCAGGTGAGTTATTTTGATTCGTATCTTTACAGAAAACATATGCTATTATAACGATCAACAAGATTAGTATTATGGGGCATACACAACAAACACGGGGCATTGCGTCTCTAAACCTGCGCGAGGATGCGTCTGATCCATAGTCTGATCGTGGCTTTGAATTGACTTTGTATGTAATCTACTCGCGCAAATCATTGAACTCGTTTTAACTCCATGATTTATCTTTCCGTCTGATTGATGGCTGTCAGCGGTTGGGTAGAGGACAACAAATCCCATCATTCCACGCTCCTTCTTAGCGTCATCAAACCACACGATTGTTATTGTTTTGGTAGTGCTCCCTCTAGTGGCAGGTCCTACAACCTGTACCTTTAATATAACGGCATAACATGCATTTCATTGTATTTTTGTGTTGAAAAGCAGAAATTGTAACTTTAAAAAAAATATTATTACTAATATCGCAAGATTTTAATTATCAGGCACTTGAAAAAACTAATCCGTATCAGTCAATCTAAATCTTTTGGTGTCCTAATTGCTGTTCTCTGATGTTTTGTTGTTGTTTTTGTATCATGTACGCTTACAGTTGCATCAGTGAGCTGTCAAGTGTTTGCCCTTTTTTTGTGTTTGTTCTATTTTAAAACCTTTTAGCCTGTACTGACACCGATTAGTCTAGTTATTATTTGACACCAGCAATGTCAGCTTATTATCCATTATATATTTCAATGTGTCTGTCCTGTGTGTGTTTGTGTGCCCACTGGTCTCACATCAGTTAGTGGGTTTAAGTGAATATCCCAAGCCCTCATGTTGCTTCCTCTCCTCTGTCCCTGAGCTGTGACCTCTGACCTTCAGGTAATGAGCGTTGTGTGTTGAATGATTTCAGGATGAGCTGTCTGACCTCAGCCAGGGCGGCTCAAAGTCTGTGACTCCCATGTCCACCACGGCCTCTGATCTGGCTCTGGACTCGCACCGAGAGGATGGAGAGGGATTGTGGAAGAACACAGAGGTCCAGGCTGTTCCAGGGACCAGGAGCGTCTCTGCGGGTTAGACGCTCTTTTACTGTGCATGAAAAGAGTTACAGCTTTAAATGACTGGGGTCGGTACGATATGCTACATTTATTTGGTCAGAGACAGTAAAACCGTAATATTGTGAAATATTTTTACTTTTCTGTTTGATTTTAAGAAGTAATTTATTCCTGTGAATTTATTCCTATCCCTTTTTTTTCAGGATTCTTTGATTAGAAAGTTCAAACGAACAGCATTTACTTAGAAATGTTTTATAATAACTTCACCTTCAAACACTTAATGCCTCTCTGCTGAATAAAATATTAATTTCTTAAAAGAAATGTACTGACCCCAAAAATTTTGAATGTAAGTCAATGCAATACAGTGCAAAAACGCCTCTAAAACGGCATGCTAAGCTTTAGCAAACCATATAGTGAATTGTTTCAATGTAACTGTTGCACTACCTGTAATGCTTTTTGACTGTGACTACCTTATTGTCAAAGTGTATGAGTGGAAAAGACCAGTTTCACCCACTCATACGTATTGCAGAACACATTTTAAATGACGATAAACAGGTAATTGTCCATTTTGATTATTCAGGTCTGGCTGATAATGAGAAGTCTGATGTTGAGGCCATTATTGAGTCCACACCAGAGCTGGACATGGACCTCGGATATAAAGGTTCAAGGTAATGTCCAGAAATACGGTTTAGTCTTTGAACTGAACTGAGTAACTGTAGTTTTACTCTCTCATATTAAAGTATCAGATCCTTAATGATGTATTGAATGATGTAACCTGCTTGTTGCTGATGTGTTGAAGCACCCCGACCCGAGGGATTGAGAACATGGCATTCGACCGAAATACAGAGTCTCTCTTTGAAGAAGTGTCGTCAGCAGGCACGGGTTTGATTGGAGACGTGGATGAAGGAGCAGATCTGTTGGGTACGTTTGTTGCTGTTCATTTTCAGATATTATGAAGGGAAAAACATAACTTTTACTTGAGCATGATTTTAATAAAAAACAAAGGAATAGTTCACCCTCAGACCAATCCAAGATTATTATAATTTTTTTTTGTCACATACACAATTATATAGAGCACATATAACCAGCAGTGAAATATGAGTAGATTTAGCTGTAGATGATCCAAGATGTAGGTGAGTTTGTTTCTTCATCAGAACAGATTTGGAGAAATTTAGCTTTTCATCACTTGCTCACCAGTGGATCCTCTGCAGTGAATGGGTGCCGTCAGAATGAGAGTCCAAACAGCTGATAAACACATCACAATAATCCACACAACTCCAGTCCATCAGTTAACATCTTGTGAAGTGAAAAGCTGCATGTTAATAATAACAAATCCATCATCAAGGTGTTTTTAACTTCAAACCGTTGTTTGCGGAAAGAGTCTTCTATCTGTAATATTTCTTTATAAAGTAAAGAAGTAATCTTGTCTGAATCAGGAGAGAAATATGCACAGGTCAAGCACTGTTTACAAGTGAAAATGGTCCAACACAGATTAAAAGAAATATGTCCGTGGATATTGATGGTTATTAAGGATTATGTTTTTTTTTTTGGCCAGAAGCAATGGTTTAAAGTTAAAAACGTCTTGATGGATTTGTTTCTTTTCACTTTACAAGATACTGATGCACTCAAGTCTTGTGGATTATTGTGATGTTTTTATCAGCTGTTTGGACTCTCATTCTGACGGCACCCATTCACTGCAGAGTATACATTAGTGAGCAAGTGATGCAATGCTACATTTGTCAAAATCTGTTCTGGTGAAGAATCAAACTCCTCTACATCTTGCATATCCTGAGGGTGAGCATATTTTCGTTTTTAGGTGAACTATTCCTTTAAATGCTGTATGTGCCATTTGCCATCATAATGAGATGAGCTCTGTGATGGTGGCACAGTCCCATGATGCTCTGTTCTGCATGTTGAACTGACCCAGATTTCTCTCTCCTCTCCCTCTCGTCCTGTTGTTTCCTCTAACCGCAGTGGAGTACTCTGGTGTGTATGACATCCTTGCTTCTTTCCGTCAGAGAACCTTTGCTTGTGTTTCATTTAGCATCATTTTTGCATCTGGATCTTTCACTCGTTCCTCACACTTCCCCATACTTTCCTCTTTAACTGTATCATACAGTAGCATATAGTGACAACCTTGTGGCAGCAACATGATATGAACTTTTCCCTCTACTATAACATGATGTAGAGCACAATGATGGTGTTAAGGCCTGTTTACACCAAGGCCGATATCTATAAAGATAGCGATAAAGATATCGTTCTAAAAATCATTCTCAGTATAAGTTAGCTTTCTTTCAGAAACCGGCTTGACTTACCCCGCTTTCTCAGGTTTGACAAACCTCCCATTCTGAAACAGAAAACCTAGAGTTTCCCTCATTTCAGGGTTAACATACTCAGAGTTTTCACTAAACCTCCTTTGTGAAACGTGCCCCAGAAGTTGTTACATTAATGTTTTTGCATCATTTCAGTATCATGTGTCACCATTATGGGGTTTAGTGTTTGTGTTAATGACACTGTGCACTTTTTTTATAGAAGTATTGGCCTCCTCAGCTCATAGAAAACCTGTTTGTGATGAGCTTTGTTTTGTCGTGTGGGCCTAGTTTTTGCTGTTAGCAGTCTGTCCACTCTTTATAGCATCTCTTGGTTAACTCTCACCTCACAGCTCATCCATTCCTGTTTCACTCTCCATGTGTCTGTCTCTCTGTCAAACACACACAGTGCATGCACTTTCACACCCAAGTCTGTCCTTTAAGATCATTCAGTGGCCTGTCTAACCCGAAAACACAGGGCATTAAAAACTCATCTCCAACCTTGTGCTTTAATCGTCAGTTTGCCTTGGCTGTACTGTAATTTAGCATTATGTGTTGTATCCTTCAGGCATGGGTCGTGAGGTGGAGAATCTCATTCAGGAAAATGTGCAGCTGCTTGAGACAAAGTGAGAAATATTGTAGCTTTTTACAGTTTATTTGCTGTGGTGTGTTGCATTGTTGTTGACGGCGCACTGTTTGTGTTTGCAGAAATGCATTGAACGTGGTGAAGAACGATCTGATCGCCCGTGTGGACGAGCTCTCCTGTGAGAAGGATGTTCTTCGGGGGGAGATGGATGCGGTTTTGCTGGCCAAAGCCAAACTAGAGGAGAAAAACAAGGAGCTGGAGGAGGAACTCAAAAAGTGAGTCATTGTTGCATCCAAATAATACAAAGAAACACCAAAAGGCTGCATTCATATGCAGTTGTTCAAGATCTAGTTATGATGTGGTAGTAGCCGAGTTTTAGGATGAATCAAACATGACTTATTCAGGTGGTTATCACATTAATGTGCATCTTTTTCATGAGCTGCATGGACTGTAGATAAATTTGTAACTGAACTGTACAAGTGCACTGAAAATGTGGGACTTATAAGAATATTTCATAACACAGAGTGAAAGCAGAGGCAGAGGTGATCAAACAGAACAATAATAAAGAAGAAGATGAGGTAAGTATTAATATTTTAGTACCGCAATAAATATAAGAAAATGTTGCTCTTACTCTCTAAAGCATATTCAGAATACATTCTTAGGCGAACTGTTAATGTACTAGTTCACCATATTACAGTAGTCTTTTTAAAACAGCACGCAGTGACTAAGACATGTTGAAAGAATAACTGTTAGGCCCAAATGGTGTTTGTAACATGGTCTCCTCGTCCGGTGGGTGTCCGCAGAGCGATGTGCCCACAGCTCAGAGGAGGAGGTTCACGCGGGTGGAGATGGCTCGAGTCCTGATGGAGCGAAACCAGTACAAGGAGAGACTGATGGAGCTGCAGGAGGCCGTCAGGTGGACGGAAATGATCCGGTAAACAAAGGATAGCTCCAATTTAACATCTCTGTCTTTTTTTCAGACGGCAGCCTGTTTATATCTGCTGTCTTCGGTGTCTGACCAGACCATCTTTTTTATGTTCCGCTTGAGTCCTGTTCTCTAAACTAATTGAAACAAGAAAGTAGAGCAGTTTTTCTGGCTGTTGAACCCTAAAAGCCCACTCCGGTACATGAAGACATGCTCTGGGCTCTCCAACAGTGCTGTGTCTTGTGTTTCCACAGAGCGTCACGGGAAAACTCTGAAGGTGCAGAGAAGAAGAGGTCAAGCATCAGGCAATTGTGAGAGCCTTATCTCAAACGTTAGTCACACAGATCACGCACGTGAGCTCGGTCTCTTCACACCTGTCGTCCTGTGTGTCCCGTTTCAGCTTCAGTCGCCTGTTCAGTTCCTCCAGTTCTTCAACGTCCGGCAGCACAGCGAGAGCTGTACCCTCCAGCGTCAAGTACAACCAACCCAGCATCATGAAAAAGAGCAACACCTTCTCCCAGTTCCCAAGAGAGAAGTCCAAAACGTTCGACTTCCTCAAAGAAGAGTAAGTCTTCTATTTAACCTTGTCAAACATATTTTTAAAAGTTAAATATTTTTTTATTTGTGCATCAAGAGGCAAACAAATACAGCAACAAAACTACAGTGAAACCAAAATGCCATATTTTTTATTTACATATTTTGGTGGGTCATGACCCATCTGTTGAAAGCCATATAAATCTAGAATATGACGATCTTGTTGTGTGTTAACTGGTATGACACAGTTCATCATGCTTTAATGCCCTCCTCTTCCATCAGGGTGGACTCGAGTGGGTCCCTGTCCCGCCGGGAGCAGAAGCGCGCTCAATACCAGCACGTGAAAGCCCACGTTCAGAAGGAGGACGGCAGGGTCACAGCACACGGCTGGAGTCTCCCGGGCAAATACAAGGCACAATTAAATTTGATTTGATTTTGGAGGTCCAGAACTATAATGTGTTTATTACAACATTCAAGCAAATCATAGTGCTGTTATGTGCATATGATTTTTTTATATAAAATGATTTTTTTTTGTATGTGTGTATGTTTATGTATATACAGTACAGACCAAAAGTTTGGAAACATTACTATTTTTAATGTTTTTAAAGAAGTTTCTTCTGCTCATCAAGCCGGCATTTATTTGATCAAAAATACAGAAAAAACTGTAATATTGTGATATATTATTACAATTTAAAATAATTGTTTTTAAATGTATTATGCTTTAAATTATCATTTATTTCTGTGATGCAGAATGCAGATGATATATATATATATATATATATATATATATATATATATATAATATTGTATTATTTATTTATATTTTGTAAGTTCAGAATTATATTTAAAATCAGTGCTACTGCTTTGTAATCATAGTTTCTGATTTTATTTATAAATATATCTGTAATTATAGTGTTATCTTTCTTTTAAGAACCATTTGCTACATTATATTTAATAATTCCACATTCTCTACTTTTAATAAAATTATTATTTCTATCCTGTTCTTTATAGGTTGCTAATGGTGGCCAAGCGGAGAACAAAATAAACCTTCCTGTTCCTGTGTGTCTCAGGCCACTGGAGCAGAAAGATGCTTCTATGAAGGTGAAGAAAGACGAATGAATTAAAATCACAAGTGAAATCAGCGTACTTCAGTCGTTTTGTTTGTTAAGAACATACACCTACGTTTCTGAAGTCTCAGTCCGTGTGAATTCGGCCTCTGATATCCCTGCGCAGCTCCTGTGTGCCGCTGGAGTGAACCTCTCAGGTGGACGCTCATGTGAGGGAAGCTCTGGCGTCTCTGGTGAAGAGTCCACGGGGGAAACGGACGCCCCCAAACAGACGAAAGGCTCTCAGAGCAGCCTAGATCAGCTGGAGCAGGAGCCTACGGTAAAAGAGTGCTCGAAACTGCTAAAGGTGCCATGTTTGACGTAAAAGAGCTTGATGTAGATCAACAACAACACACCAGTATGAGCTCATTAGCATATTAACACCCTTTTCAATGTTTCACGATAAAATACTGATAATAATAAAGGTCGTTTACACATTAAAGCTATATACATACAGAAATGCACAGTGGCACAAACCTATAATTCAGAGAGAGCGTGCAAAACGTTCCAACTAGACTAAATAAAGACTAGTTTTGATGCAAGAGATCTTGACGAACAAAATAAAGGGAGTCTCATGGGTTAACATGTCCGGTGTTGGTGATGCTGTGTGTGTTGACAGGAGCAGGAGCGGGAGCAGACGGTGCACGTGGAGATGTCCAGTCGTGTTTGGATCTGTACGAGCACTCACTCCTCCACAAAGGTGATGATCATGGATGTGACACGACCCGATGACCTGCTGGACAGCTTCTATGTCTGTAACTCGCGTGTGCTGTGCATCGCCAGCGTACCAGGTATACATTTCTTGAGGACGTCTCGTATTGATGCTGCTAAGACATCCAGGAAAAACAAAACAAAACGGAGAGACCACGCTTTGATTTCAGTAGAAGTAGTTACGCCGTTTTCAATCTTTAAAAGAGCCAACTCAAACCAAACTAGTGTCCGGATGAATAAATGGAGTAAAAAAGTATTTGTTTGTTGAAATTGGGCTTAAACCTCAGTTTAGTTCTTATAGTAGGAGCGTTTCCATTATATTTTATAAATGTTTTTATATTGCGAAATGACGGCAACTAAAAAGTAACCTTTTGCCTCTCGCGATGGCAATGGATTTTGGCTATATTTATTCAAAGGAAGCGTATGCATGTATCTTGACAGAAACCACACAGAGAACCGCTTCAGAAAAGTGCGTGGCATGGCTGAAAGAAACACAAGTGGAAAAACACAAACTTTTTCTGTTGCAGTTTGGCGAATTTGCGAAATTGTTTCATTTACATTAAATGTATTTTCAATTAGCAGATTCAATTTGCACAATTTGAAGGTTAATGTTACATTTGCACTTTTTTTTTATGAAACCAATCAATAAAAACATTTTATCATTTTTGTAATTATAACTCTAAAAGACCTTTCCAACATTTTAAACATGTATCTGGCAGAGAACTACAAAATAAACATAAGAAGTGAAATAAATGACAAGTTTCTGGGTTTATACTGTAAATACTGTAACCTTGTCTCAAGAAAAACATGGAGGAATTATGTAAATGTGAAATTAATGTAAACCTGGGGCACATTGTGTTTCCAAAAGATTACATTGTACTGGAACCCCCTTCAAAATTTCATGAAAAATCACTAGATAATCCCAAACCTGTTGTTTAGTAATCGAATAGGAACATATAACTCATTGTACATCATTGTTAATGGCTCTTAGATAGCCTTTTAGCATCATTAGTCACATGACACCAGAGACAATATATTTGTTTCAGTAGAAATTGAGCTTGAAGTAAGTGCACATGTTTTGTTGCTTGCAGTTCTGCAGGAGTGTATGCAGTGGTAAGTATGATGTGGCGAAGCCAGTAGTGTCTGTAAATGTACACTAGCCTTTGTTGTCACACGTTTGGGGTTGATGGAAATGGGAGTGGAGAAATGATTCACATCATTAATACAATTAACGTCTAAGAAGCTAATGACTATAGCATGAGCTCTAAATGAGTTCAGTCATGTTGTTCAGGTAGTGTATTGTGATCTCCAGGAGTCTTGGAGACAGACTGTCCTGCAGGGGAGGAGATCCCTCAGGACCCGGAGGCGGGGCCAGACGCTTTATTGGCCAGTGGCAGCTCTCAGGGCAGTGAGGGGGTGTTGAGTGACGTGTCAGCGGTGGGCTGCAGTGTTGAAGAGTCCAGCACAGGCTCTCAGACGGGCAGCACAGGGACCACCCAACGCTCAGCAGAACAGAGTCCGGCCAGAGGAAGTGGTAAGAACGGACTTAAACCTCACTGTGAATTAAAGATATGTTTTGATAAGTTTTTATAGAAGCAGTAGTTCAGACTATATGTTTGGATAAGCTGTTGTTAGTTCTGATAGGTGAAGTTATAGTCCGAAAAACTGAATTTGAACAAAATGGAATTAAAAATTCACATCTCATACTTCAATGGGAAAAAACTGATTCAGATTGCATAGACAGATGCCAAAACTGTTGCTGATATTTATATGTACAAAAAGTAAGATTAAATCCTGTAATGTTTTCCAGTGAGTAACAGAGGACTTGAAATGTTATCACTATTTATTGTCCATTAATATATCTTAGTAATATGCTATTTAAATGCTTAGTTTTATAAACAAAGCTCTGTAGTTTTTATTGTGGGGCAAAACATGGAA
Source organism: Carassius gibelio (assembly GCF_023724105.1). Lineage (NCBI taxonomy): Eukaryota > Metazoa > Chordata > Actinopteri > Cypriniformes > Cyprinidae > Carassius > Carassius gibelio. Next base: position 8,641,287 of record NC_068373.1, on the reverse strand, counting down.
TGCAATACAGTGATGGTTGAGAGAATAATAAATGTTCCTCAAAAACCTGCTGTATCTCATTTTATACATTTATATATGTATTTATATATTTATTTTTATTACAAAAATATATATATATTTTTTCATCACAGACCCAAAGTTTGGAAACATTACTATTTTTCAAGTTTTTGAAAGAAGTTTCTTCTGCTCATCAAGCCTGCATTTATTTGATCAAAAATACAGAAAAAACAGAAATATTGTGAAATATTATTACAACTTAAAATAATAGTTTTCTATTTGAATATACTTAAAAAAAAAAAAAATTATTCCTGTGATGCAAAGCTGAATTTTCAGCATCATTACTCCATTCTTCAGTGTCACATGTAACATCAGTCGATCACATGATCATTTAGAAATCATTCTAATATTCTGATTTATTATGAGTGTTGGAAACAGTTCTGCTGGCTAATATATTTGATGAAGAAAATTCTAATATTATATTTTCTTTACTATCACTTTTTATCAATTTAACAAATCCTTGCTGAATAAAAGTATTGATTTTATAAAAAAAAGAAAAATACTTACGTATCCCAAATTACTGACCAGTAGTGTATATTGTTATTACAAAATTAAAAACATAGCTTCTTTTTTTTCTTTCTTTTTTTTTACTTTTTATTCATCAAAGTATCCTAAAAAAGTATCACATGTTCTGAAAAAATATGAAGCAGCAGAACTGTTTCCAACTTTGATAATGAATCATTATATTAGAATGATTTCTAAAGGATCATGTGATAATGATCCTAAAAATTCAGCTTTGCATCACAGAAATAAATGATAACTAAAGTATAATACATTTAAAAACAATTATTTTAAGTTGTAATAATATTTCACAATATTAAATGTTTTTCTGTATTTTTGGTCAAATAAATGCAGGCTTGATGAGCAGAAGAAACTTCTTTAAAAAACATTAAAAATAGTAATGTTTCCAAACTTTTGGTCTGTATTGATAATCAAGTAAACCTTTGCTTCGATCCATCAAGTGTTCTTCTTGAAATATTACAATATTAACAATATAAAAGTCATTAATGCTTAAAAACATCAGTAAAGATTTCACATCAAAAAGACAACGTGAAGATGGATGCTTTTCGAATGATACTAGAAATGCTTTTACTTGCTAATAAAATATAAACCTCAATCAACCAGACGACACATCTTTCAAGTGTTGGCCATGTAAGGACCCAGAAACCTGCTTCTCCGATATGATACACTAGGCTTTATAGGGCTTAAAAGGAAACGTGACAGAAGTTCCTCTGTTGTAGATCTTTCCAGAGCTCCCAGTGAAGACGGGGTCCCTGCAGCGGAGGAGGCTACGGAGGCCACTGAGGAAGACCAGGAGAGCCCGGGACAGGACACCAGCCAGCCAGGGATCTACACGGAGCACGTGTTTACAGACCCGCTGGGAACAGAGTCTTCTGGGGCTTCAGCAGGGAGCGATAACCACAGGTGAGTCACTTTATCACTGTTGATCTATATCCAGATTTGGATGAGAACTCATCCTTGGTTGTTTTCGTTGTCAGGGAGTCTGATCAGGACAGGCACGATACGGCCTCAGCAGGCGAAAAGACAAATCTGGAGGAAGAAGAGACCCAGCGGATGAGCAGCGCACTGCCTACCATGTGGCTAGGGGCTCAGGACGGCTGGTGAGAGACACGCACGCTAATACACAAACACACTCACAACAAAAAAGCCGTATGTTTTCCATGATGTGAAAATGGCAGATTAAATCAGGAGTAGGGCTGCATAGTTAATTACATTCAAACTGAGATGTGGCCTTGTGTCTGTGACTTCATTTAAACATCCAGTCTGGCTGTTCTGCGTGTCTCTGTGTGAGTGAATGAATGGCACGGTTTCATTTACTACACATACTCAAGCATGCGTGACGCTCATGGTGTTTTCAGCATCTGTCGTCTCACGATGTGAAGGAACTCTACATGAACTTCATCTCCAGACCTTGCTCTGCCAAAATAAACACTTGATGTAAATGTATCACTTATATGCAGTAAAATCCACTTCTCCACTTTAATAATAATAATACATTGACCTGTTTTTTAAGGGACATCATCCAAACAAGAATTTAAATAAGTATTTAAATTTATGAAAAACATAAAAATATTCTGCACTTTATTTGATAATAATAATAATTATTATTATTTTTAAATCCAATGTTTTATTTTAAACCAATTGTTCTGTTTTCAGATGATTACATTTTAAAAGGCTGATTTTTTAAGTTAAAAATGAATTTGATTAATAATTTTTTCCACTGTTTCTGGTGAAAAAAAAAAAAATTATAAAACAGAATTTAGAAACGTTTTGTGAGCAACAAATAATTTGGAGAAAACTAATTTAACTACCAGTTGTCATAATTATTAAATTGTTCGTTTTATAAATTCAGTTAATTGGACATGCTTTTTTTGGATGCTTGTAAATTAATGACTCATTAAACCAGAATCAAGAAATATAAAAAACTCAGCTGAACAATTAACACGTGCCAAATTAAATGTAGTGTACTTTGACCAAGATCTACAGTATAGAGACTGCACCGCATTGAGAAATCATTTGGAGAGCTGTTTAATGTACACTCTATCACAACATTAATGATTTAACAATCTGAGAGTTTAACATTTGTCACTTGCAAATGTCTTTTGTGTAGTTTATACGTGCACTCATCGGTCGCTCGATGGAGGAAGTGTCTTCACGCCGTCAGGCTGAAGGATTCCATCTTGAACATTGTGTAAGTTGAAAGTGACATTATTAATTCAGCAATATAGTGTAACTTTTGGAGTGATTTGTGAATTTTGCTTTTTAGCTATACAATTTTTTTTTTTTTCCCCAGTAGCACTTTCATTCAGTTTTCAGGTGACATTTAACCTTATTTCTCTACTCAGACATGTGAAAGGCCGTGTTTTGGTGGCTCTGACTGACGGTACACTGGCCATCTTTCACAGAGGTCTTGGTAAGACACTGTTAGTTTACTAATAATTCAGATTCTCTTCTCAATTTGAGGTTTAGTTGCTAAAAGCTCCCTCGTTCTACTTTTCTACAGACAGCCAGTGGGATTTAACCAACTACCACCTCTTGGACCTCGGCCGGCCGCATCACTCGATCCGCTGCATGACCATTGTGCATGATAAAGTGTGGTGCGGCTACAGGAACAAGATCTACGTGATTCAGCCCAGAGCTATGAAAATAGAGGTTCAGAATTATGTTTTCATTTTTGAGAAATGTGTTGGATGCAGTATTGGTTAAAAAGAATTTTCTGAACTTGCTTGTGATATTATTTATTTTTTCTTTGTGTGAAACAGAAGTCTTTCGATGCCCACCCGCGTAAGGAGAGTCAGGTGCGTCAGCTGGCCTGGGTGGGTGACGGTATCTGGGTGTCAATCCGGCTAGACTCCACCCTCCGCCTCTTCCACGCTCACACCTTCCAGCATCTCCAGGACGTGGACATTGAGCCTTATGTCAGCAAAATGTTAGGTGAGAATATTAATTTATTCCTTCTTCTGCCTGAAGGGGTTTATTCTGTGATGATAATAACCGTAATAACTGGCTGGATGTACATTATCCTGCTTATTGCATGGCTACAAATAATTAGACACAAAATACTGCTTTGAGTTGAGCTATTTTAATAGCTCTTTAAACGCAAAGCTTCAACAAAGAAAAAAACAGTTCTTATTAATCTTGTCTGAACTTCTAGGCTCACAGCCTTTTGTTGTTTGAGGCATAATGTACAGTCGTATTACTAGTTACACAGCTTTTATTTAAGAAAGCATTTTAAGATCTTACCTGTTTGTTATCTTAAATCGTTTATAGCTTACAAAACAGTTGTTCTACCAACAAGACAAACACTTTTCGTTAATTAGCAATACTTTTTAGCAACAAGACAAACACTTTTAACAATACTACTTCAAGCCTATTTTGCAGTAAATACAGTCAGCAACAGAGGCACAATATGATAGTAGTTGTGTTTGAAGAAAAGAGCGATAGCTCAGTGGTGAGATATGAGAGACGTGAAAGAAGCGCCAGCCTTAGATACCTGTATTGACTGTGTGTTGCTGTGTCGCAATTCGCATTCTATCAATCCTAAATAGAATTAGTATGTCCCAAAATGTAGTGTTGAAATGAGTACGAGTATTAGTGCAGATTGATGACCCATTGCTCATTGGACAAGGATTCGATTAGATCTACAAACATGCATAAAAAAAGGAGACAAATAAAACATGGTGGATACCGCGAGACCAACAGAGAGGTAGAGAAAGGTGTTTGAGTGATAATCAATGTCTAACCTGATGAAATTTTATTTTATATTTTGTTATCCGTGTGCACTTTTATAATGATGCATTTGGTCATTAACTTTTAAATGCATCATTATGCAAACATATGAGCAGAGTTCACAGCACTAAAGACCCGCAACTGGCAGATCAACGTGCCTCTTCATTTCTCTGCAATATGGAAGTTAATTGAATTAAACGAAAGGTGGGTAATGCTAACTTTGACTAGATGAATAGCATATAGGATGAATTCAGGTAAATTGGTACACTTTTTGCCTGGGGAAAATGGCCCAATTATCCTGAATGAACCTTAACATCAAATGATCTATAACTGCACAGCTGTAAGAGGGAATTTGCTCAATTTAGGGGATTAGTTCATAAAAATTGTCAATTATCTTCAACATCCCCCTCATTTCACTTACTTTCTTCTGTGGAACACATAATACCACTGATACTGGGCAGTCTGCGGCTTTGGTCTTGCTAGACCTTAACTCTGCATTTGACCTGGTTGATCACAACATTCTCTTATCATGTGAGTGCCTACAAGGTACGGTGCTCCAATGGTTTTGCTCATATTTATCAAATAGGAGTTATTCTATCTGCCTCGAGCACCATTCTTCCTCTAATAAACAGCTAAGTTCTGGTATCCCTCAGGGCTCTATTCTTGGCCCGCTACTGTTTAATCTCTACACGTTACTGTTGGGTTCTATTTTATCTAGATATGGTGTATCTTTTCATCTGTATACTGACGACATAAATTTATCTGCCAATAAAGCATGATGATAAGCTTGCCTTTAAGCCTATATTTGAGTGCTAAGACGAACTCAAACTTAACTTAGGTCTTAATGAGAGCAAGATAAATTATCTTGTTTGTTTCAAATGATCACAGCACTCATGATATTGATCTCGATACCCTGTTACCTTACAGTACCACCTGTGTTCGGAATCTGGGGGTTTTGCTGGATAACAGTCTTAAATTTGATAAGCAGATTTGTGCTGTGGTTAGGTTTTGTTCTATCAATCATCTTCGTCTTTTAGCAAAGGTTAAGCCCCTTTTTTCTGGTAAGAATCTTGAAACTGCCATGCATGCATTTGTAACGTCTCATCGAGACTATTGTAACTCTTTGTACATTGGTGCCTCACAGACCTGTGACGCGCTTCCAGTTAGTTCAAAATGCCGCAGCCCGGCTTCTCAAAATTACACCAGTTCTGATTTCGCTTCATTGGTTACCGGTCTAGAATTGATTTCAAAGTTTTGTTATTTGTTTTTAAGTCTTTGCAGAACCATCCACCTTCTCAGTCTAGATCACTTAGATCTAGGAACTCTTATTTACTATATGTTCCTAGAGCCAAACTTAAAAACAGGGGTGATTGCGCATTTGGGGCCATCGGTCCTAAGTTATGGAATAGCCTTCCAGCCTACATTAGATCCGCCATAACCTTTTCAACTTTTAAATCTGCCTTGAAAATTTACTTCTTTTTTTTCCCTTGGCTTTCATTATCCCTTGACTCATATTGGCATTCATTTTTTTGTGTAACTAGCTGTTCTCCTCTATTTGATTATTTTTATTTATATCTTACTTTTGGTGTTTCTCTAGTGCTTAAATTCTGTGTCATTATTGTCGATGACTTATAGCCCTTTAAAGCACTTTGGTCAACACCATTGGTTTTTAAATGTGCTATATAAATAAACTTGTATTGTATAATATGTATATTGTCCTTTGAATGTTTGGAGTCGGTAACATTTTTAAAAGTTTTATATATACAGGTCCTTCTAAAAAAATTAGCATATTGTGATAAAAGTTCATTATTTTCCATAATGTAATGATAAAAATTTAACTTTCTTATATTTTAGATTCATTGCACACCAACTGAAATGTTTCAGGTCTTTTATTGTTTTAATACTGATGATTTTGGCATACAGCTCATGAAAACCCAAAATGCCTGTCTCAAAAAATTAGCATATTTCATCCGACCAATAAAAGAAAAGTGTTTTTAATACAAAATAAAGTCAACCTTCGAATAATTATGTTCAGTTATGCACTCAATACTTGTTCGGGAATCCTTTTGCAGAAATGACTGCTTCAGTGTGGCGTGGCATGGAGGCAATCAGCCTGTGGCACTGCTGAGGTGTTATGGAGGCCCAGGATGCTTCGATAGCGGCCTTAAGCTCATCCAGAGTGTTGGGTCTTGCGTCTCTCAACTTTCTCTTCACAATATCCCACAGATTCTCTATGGGGTTCAGGTCAGGAGAGTTGGCAGGCCAATTGAGCACAGTAATACCATGGTCAGTAAACCATTTACCAGTGGTTTTGGCACTGTGAGCAGGTGCCAGGTCATGCTGAAATAAAGCTTTTCAGCAGATGGAAGCATGAAGTGCTCCAAAATCTCCTGATAACTAGCTGCATTGACCCTGCCCTTGATAAAACACAGTGGACCGACACCAGCAGCTGACATGGCACCCCAGACCATCACTGACTGTGGGTACTTGACACTGGACGTCAGGCATTTTGGCATTTCCTTCTCCCCAGTCTTCCTCCAGACTCTGGCACCTTGATTTCCGAATGACATGCAAAATTTGCTTTCATCCGAAAAAAGTATTTTGGACCACTGAGCAACAGTCCAGTGCTGCTTCTCTGTAGCCCATTTCCTGCACACGCCTGTGCACAGTGGCTCTGGATGTTTCTACTCCAGACTCAGTCCACTGCTTCCGCAGGTCCCTCAAGGTCTGGAATCTGTCCTTCTCCACAATCTTCCTCAGGGTCCGGTCACCTCTTCTCGTTTTTTGCCACACTTTTTCCTTCCCACAGACTTCCCACTGAGGTGCCTTGATACAGCACTCTGGGAACAGCCTATTCGTTCAGAAATGACTTTCTGTGTCTTACGCTCTCGCTTGAGAGTGTCAATGATGGCCTTCTGGACAGCAGTCAGGTCGGCAGTCTTACCCATGATTGCGGTTTTGAGTAGTGAACCAGGCTGGGAGTTTTTAAAAGCCTCAGGAATCTTTTGCAGGTGTTTAGAGTTAATTAGTTGATTCAGATGATTAGGTTAATAGCTCGTTTAGAGAACATTTTCACGATATGCTAATTTTTTGAGATAGGAATTTTGGGTTTTCATGAGCTATTAAAATCAGTATTAAAACAATAAAAGACCTGAAATATTTCAGTTGGTGTGCAATGAATCTGAAATATATGAAAGTTTAATTTTTATCATTACATTATTGAAAATAATGAACTTTTATCACAATATACAAATTTTTTGAGAAGGACCTGTAAGTTTTTATTATTACACTTTAAAATAATTGTTTTCTATTTATATATGTTTTTCAATCAATGTTGAAAACGGCTTAACATTTTATTTTGGAAATCACAAGCCATTTGTTTTCAGGAGACTTTGTTGAATATAAAGTTCAAGAGAACAGCGTTTATTTAAAATAGAATTTTTTTTTAACATAATAAATATCTTCACATTAACTTATTCTTTTTAAATAAAAGTATCAGTTTCTTTAAAAAGAAAAGTGCTAACTTTTGAATGTTAGTGTACAGTATGTCGAAAAATTACATTCAATTCCAAGATTTGACCTCTTTTATATTATGGTTATGAATAAATAGACTGAAAGCACTTCCTCTTGTCTTTAACAGGAACAGGAAAACTGGGCTTCTCTTTTGTGAGGATCACGGCTCTAATGGTTTCCTGTAACCGGCTGTGGGTGGGAACTGGAAATGGTGTCATCATCTCCATCCCTTTATCAGACTGTAAGCCACTAACACACACACACAAACATGCTGTTCATCAGTATATGATGTAGAAGGCAACATTAGTTTCAGTCTCTTGGGCCACTTCTCTTTCCTGTCTTCCTTCTTCTGGTCATCCTCGTCTCCTGTCTCTGTAGCTGTGGGTCAGTGTGGATATCTAGGTCAGAGGGGTGAGTGGGAAACACACTGTGGGCAGCAGGCTAATTCTGAGACAAACCCGCTTTGCCTTTGCTTGTTTGCTGCATCATGCTCCGCTTTGTTCAGTATTTCACCAACAAGTTCTAAGTTCCTCTCAGATCTACCCCTCTCACAACTTCTTTTCCATCTTTCTGGGCTGATCAGCACTGAATCTGCATCCAACTAAAATGAGCTTTTAACACTTTAATATTAATGACTGTATCCCAGAAATGTTGCAGTTGAATTTTAGTAGCCATTTGCTCTGCAAGATACGAACTATGCCGTTGGTGCTCTATTAAACGCTTTAGATGCTTGTGGTTAAACATCATCTTTTTCCTTCCCCAGCAGCTCATAAGAGTGTAGGAGCGATCGCCTGTCGTCCCGGTGGGACGGTGCGAGTGTATGACGACACTGTGGATGGTGCGGTGACGGGCTCATACGTACCGTACTGCTCTATGGCACACGCTCAGCTCTGCTTCCACGGCCACAGAGACGCTGTTAAATTCTTTGCTACAGTTCCAGGTAATACATAGTAACTCAGTATTGATTATAGAGACTGTTGGGAAGCCTCATGATCGATGGAGTCAACTCCAGGATTTGTCCTGTTTAGTAAAGTGCATGCTTTTGTAGGTTGCATTATGACATCGGGAGCAGGGTGACATTAACAGACGAACATTAAAAGGATAGTTCGTGCAAAGAAAAAAAATAAATAAAATATATATATATATATGTCATGTCATCATTTACTCACCTTCATGTTGTTCCAAACCTAATATTATCTAAGTCAAAGGGGACCAGCAACCGTTTGGTACCACGCATCAGAAAAAGAAGACTTGTACATGTTTGGAACAGCTTATAGAGCTGAGATAGATAGATAGAGAAAAATGGTGAAAAACCAAACAAACAAAAAATGTATTTGTAGAAATAGATGAAAGAATGTCTTCTGGTAAACCACCATTTGTCAGCCTTGTCCTTGATACCGTGATGGTGAGCGTCTTGAATTGCAAGAATGAGGAGTAGCATCTTTGATGAATAATATCGAGATTTGTTTTCTTAACAAAACAAAAATTAAGAAAAGAAGGCATTGCAAGTCACACACAAGCTTGTCGTTACTCCATCATTGCACTCTCTGCTCATACAGCTTACAGTGGATGACTGTTGCATATTGTTTTAAAGCGGCGGTGTTTGATATAATGACTGGTGACGTGTGAATCTGTGCTAATGTGCTAATGTTGTGCTTCAGGTCAGGTTATTGTGCCAGGAGCTGAAGTTACGACCGAGAGCTCAGACGGCAAGAGCATGCTCATCATGAGCGGAGGAGAGGGCTACATCGACTTCAGGATCGGTAAGAGCCTCAGTGTCACATGATCCTTCAGAAATCACTCCAATATGCTGAAACTAATACTATCATCAATGCTGAAAACAGTTGTGTTGCTTAATGTTATTGCTTTCTTTGTCTCTCTTAGGTGATGAGGACGGTGGTTTGGGACGAGATGAAGATGAGGAATCAGCCGAACACACTTTAAAGCTGCAGTCGGCTCCTGCCAAACCTGAGCGCAGTTATGTTATAGTCTGGCAGGTTGCTTCAGGTAGTGAGTGACTGCTAAATCACAGCTGCAGGTTCAACGGAGAACTCACACGGGCTTATTATTTTACAACTGTTCTTAATACAGACATTAATATTAGTATTAATAGTGCTGTTCTTAATACTACGTCACAACGACTTCTGATATTTGTGCTTGGATGTTTATTTAATTGTATTGTTTTAGATGAATCTGCCATTGACAGAAAAGAGATGGAATGAAGGAACCAAACCACGACTTGAACTCCGTCCGCAGCTATGATAAAATCCCATGCTGAGAGTTTTATAACGAAATCGGTCACCCAAAAATAAGATTTGCTAAAAATGTGCTCACCCTCAGGTCTTCCAAGATGTAAATGCATTTGTTTCTTCATCAGAACAGATCTGGAGAAACTTAGCATTGCATCACTTGTGAATGGGTGCCGTCAGAATGGGAGTCCAAACATTTCATAGTCTCATCTACATCTTGGATTGCCAGAGGATGACTACAATTTTTCAGCAAATTTTAATTTTTGGGTCAACTATTCCTTTAAGAGTTTACAGCACATAATTTTAGGGACATTAGTTTTTTTTTATGTTAGCTGCTTAAGATACATTTTTGTGTTTTTTTGTTCTTCACAGAATTGATCAGACGTTTCTCTTTGCACTATGGCAGTGGTAGCATTGTGAAGTTCATGTATATAGAGACTCGGAGAGCTATTTTATTTGCTATCTGGTGAGCGGTGTCTCAGCATCTTTACGGCATGCTGTGCGCGTGTGTTTGCATGAGTCCTGTATCATTCCTACACCGAGCCCCGGAGCTCTAGAAATCCTTCGCGCTAAAGCTTGCTGGCACTTTAAAGACCGTACCGAACACACAAACAGTACACAGACCCGGTTTACAGCAGTTGAGATGGTCTGCCTCTGCCCCTTTCACCAAAGGATGAAACACAGAACAAATAACAAACACTAAACAGCCTAGTTGTTGAATATTTTGCATTGCCAAGGCTTTTCAATGTTCTGTGATTCTCTTAGCAATGGACAAAATAATGTTAATAAAAAAAAAATTGACTGGGATTGTATAATAAATGATTCGTATTTCTTGTATCAGATTTGGTTTCGTTTGCTTCAGCACTAAACATCTCTGATAATTAATGTAGGTTTTTGTCTGTATCGTGTGTCCCAGTTTTCTAATTCTAATCCGATTTTGCCCTCCTTTTGTATCTGGTCTGTACGACACTTTTATTGTACCTTGATGTCTGTTGAAACATATGCAACAATGGTGTTTGACTTTTTATGTGTAAATGGGGAAAGGGGTCTGGTTTGGGCGCATTTGATTTCTTTTAAAATCTGATACCGTTACATAAAGGGAATCTTTCTATCATTGTCGTTGCCATTCAAGTATTTATTTTTCATAATGAACTTTACGGTTCAGAATGTAACTTTTTACATGTTTGCGAACAAGGACGATATTGTTTTGTTTTACATCTCAGACCTTTAAGAAGCGATGTTTTCGTGTTGAAGGAACTGAATAATAATTTTGACAGTATTAGACCGTATAACCTCCATGACTCATTTGGGAAATACACGTTAATTGTATTAAGCTATGCATGTTGTTTTATTTTTGTTGTTGGTTTTTTTTAAAAATAAGTACAATGTGGTTTGTTAGTTCTACTGTTTATCGCCACCTTTTTGGGTGGTTGTGTGTGTGTTTTGTCACTGTATCCCTTAAATTTGACTGGACTGCTTGTGCACCACAGTCTGTCATTATTATGTTTTTCTTGTCAAAAGTTTGCTAAAACTGCATCATAGCCTTATTTTTTAAACTCTATTAAACTCAATTTCATGGGGAATTCACCTTCTGTGTTGGTTCATATGTTCATGTCGTGATGTTTGTTTTCTGAACCGATTTTTCTTAATGGTTGATTCATACCATTTGTGTAGTCTTTCCTGTTACGCATTACATTAATTTCATGTCCCAAATTAAACGTCTCCGTATATTCAGGGAAATATTAAGTTGAAAACGTAAAATTCTTTTCTTAAATTTATACTAACTAGTACTTCCAAAATGAAAAATTAGATAATCTTGAATTTCTTCTTAAAATAAATACAATTTTCAAATAAATGCATACTTTCTTGTTTGAAACATAATATATTTTTGGTATTAACAATATTGTTCATATCAGTGATGCTATAAAAAAAATAGAAAACACAGAAATTTAAATAAATATATTTATAAATGGACAAATGAATCTAATTATTTAAAACAATTAATTTAATTAAAGTTTTAAATGTGGTAAAAACGTTATAAAAGTATCATTTATAAAATTGAGAAACAGATAAAAAAAAAAAATCTTTCATCCATCTCGGCATGGATGAAAGAACATCACTTACAGCTCAACCTGGCAAAGACTGGGCTTCTTGTCTTCCTTGCCACTCCAACTATACAGTATGATTTCTCCATCCAGCTAGGCTCTTCTACAATTTTCCCATCAACTTCGGTCAGAACATCAGAAAGATCAGGCCCTTTCTAACAGAGCATGCTGCACAGCTTCTTGTCCAGTCCCTTGTCTTTTCTAGGCTGGACTACTGTCAAGCTCAATCAAATCTCAACAAATGATTCAGAATGCATCAGCACGACTGGTCTTCAACGAACCCAAAGAGCCCATGTTACACCTCTCTTTATCTCCTTGCACTGGCTGCTGGTTACAGCTCGTATCAAGTTCAAGACATTGATGCTTGCATATAGAACAGCCACAGTCTCAGCACCCGCCTACTTCCACTCACCATTACGAATCTACACCCCCTCCAGAAGTCTGAGATCCGCTAGTGAGCGGCGCCTCATGGTCATATCACAGAGAGGCTCAAAATCACCAGAGGTGGAAAGAGTACTGAAAATTTGTACTCAAGTACAAGTACAAGTAGTTGCTAAAATAATACTCAATTACAAGTAAAAGTACTGGTGTTAAAAATCTACTTAAGTAAAAGTACAAAGTACCCCTCTCAAAAACTACTCGAGTACTAATTACTTTTTAGCCGGTGATATTTATTGAATTAACATCAAATCCATTGAATCAAATCAGAAATATGAATGGATCAAACACAGGCAATTTGTGTTTTATAGAAATAAACACGTATAAGCCCAGTAATGTGTTCTAGGTAACTTTTCTGATGAGCTGACCAACAATCTGTGGTGGTTGCAACAAATTTGGGTTTACCCAATTCTGCAATCAAAGTCTTCTTCATGTCGTCAGCAGCATCACAGATTCTGGTACGGACGGTGGATCTGGAGATGACTTTGGCTTGAGGTTGCAGTGTGGTAATTAATTCTTTGAAAGCTGGCTATTCTACCACTGTAAATGGCTGTACACTTTCACATATAAAATTGATGATTAGCTTGTCAACAGTTGTTCGAGGGACACGTTTGCTTGCAGCTGCCAACATCACATCTGGTAACTTGGCTTGCTTACTTGATGAGAGCTTGTTTGGTGTGGCTGTGGTCTTACGTTGACTACGTGCTGCTGCTGTCACAATGTCATTGTACTGATCAATCTTTGATGGATGTTTCCTCTGAAAAGATAAAGGAAGTATACAAAGGAAATTATATTACTTCATATCATTTCTTCATATAATTTTTATGGGAATCAAGTTATAAAAATGGTCTATTATTATTATTATTATTATTATTAATGAATTATGATGCAACAGAAATAAGCTTGTTGGTTTTTTTTAAATTATAAACAATTTTTTTAAAATATTTTTTTTACATTTAAAAAAAGCTGACTTGACAAGAAAGCTTTCCAAAAGTACCCTACTAATATTTCAAAAGTTATCAGCATTTAGCACTGACACATGCGCAATCTAGACAGGCTGTCAATCAGTGCAGTTACACTGTTATGCAAGTGGGTCGCGGCAAGAGACTGTTTTTATTAAAGAGTCATTATTAGACCGTTTATTATAAGCATAAAACACGGATTCAAAATGAATTAAACAATTTGTTGACAATAACATAAAATTTAACTTTGACCGCCACTTTAAAATGCTAAATCTTTTTTCACGGTCTATGTGCTCGTCACCTATAACGCTGAAGCTCATGTTTCAAGTGATGTTTTTAGTCAAATTATCGTGAGGTCTACCCAACATTAAAAACGAAAACAACTATCACATAAATATAGTTATAAATCTTCTTACCATAATGTGTTTTTAGAGATTAGAGGCTGAAGTCTTGTAAGCTGAAATCACTGCAGATGGCAAACAAAGTTTGCATTGCATTTGCACGCTGTCTCCTTTCCTTCCTCTGTATGTGAACAGCTCCTCCAGGTGCGGCCATGGGCACTCGTCATCATCCGGTATTTCTTCGGAATTTTCAATGAATTCAGCGTCTCGAATTTCCATGTCCATAACGCCAAAGATATACTTTCTTTGATAACACTAAAATACACCTTCACAGTGAAGGACGTGCGAGGACGAATGGATCTCCAAAAACCGGGCTTTTTTCCCGGTCCAAATACAAGGGTTTTTATTGGCCCGCCCACGATCAGTTATTTCTATTGGATATCCAAATACTGGTCAAATATTTGAATATTAATTTAATTCAAATTGTACAAGTACTTAGTAACGAATGTGATTTTTAAAGTAGCGAAGTACATTACTTAACTTAATTTGTACTTAAGTACAAGGAAAATTACAGACTTAAAAATATACTCATAAAAGTACAAGTACACGAAAAAACTACTTAATTACAGTAACGTGAGTAGTTGTAATTCGTTACTTCCACCTCTGAAAATCACTTTCCAGAACATTCTCGTTCACCATTCCTGGCTGGTGGAATGAAATTCCCGCCCCTATCCGGAATGATGAATCCCAGCTGAATGATAGCTGAAAACTCATCTCTTTCGAAACTACTTGGCTTCATCATAAGAAAATAAAATAAAAACTTCTCTTTATTTATTCCTTCTTTTTCTAGCTTGTACTTATTTGAACAATGACTAAAACTTTGTATTGCAAGCACTGCTGTGTCTGTTTGCCTCTTTAAAAATAATCGCTTTATGTATCCGCTTTTTGTAATTAAAGCGCCAGCAAAATGACTAATGTAAATGTAAATATCACTTTAACAGACAAAATCCAGTTTCTTAATGACATCATCCTCCAGGAAGTGACGTCATTTTGGAGCGAAATCAACAGTACAAACACTTGTAAGTATTAGCAAAAACTCCGATTATTTTTGTGATAATAATTTGTTTCGATCTCAAAGATTAGTCCTGGCAGCTATGATTACAGAAATCGGTTTGATGATAATTCTCTGCTGACACAGACAGGTATGTGTGCTGTCAGTACCGTGGAGCCTACATGCGCTAATAGAGTATACATTCATTTCGATGTTTGACTTGAATCAGATATATTAACTTTTGCATTACATTTGGTACTGTGTTTACGGAGCCCCTTCATATCCAAAGTAATCTCAAAACAACCATTTGAGAACCGCTGATCCATATAACATAACTGCAAAACTGCAAAACAGCGTACAGTTTTTGTCCAGCAGGTGGCAGTGCTGCACTGTTCCCGGGGGCCCAATGCAACACGTGCTGAGAACACACGCGAGCATATACACACAGAGAGAGAGAGAGAGAGAGAGAGAGAGAGAGAGAGAGAGACATAAACAGAGCTGCAGCGCTTACATAAGATGGCCAGATGCTCTCAGAGGCTCTTCTCTCTCTCTCTCTCTATCTCTGTGTGTGTGTGTGTGTCTGCTCAACTACCTACTCACATACTTTGAGGACAATCCCACACCTCCGTGATTTGTTTTTATTGTGATCATATTTTAGGTGTTTATTTTAATGTCGTTTGCAAAATTATCAAAATACCGTTTTTAAACATGTTTAACAATGTGGTTTTTTGCAATAATTTTACGTAATGAACATAGCACTTTTATGGAAGTCATTTAGGTTTTTGGTTTTACTTCGTATTAGCATGGTTAGGTTTTTTTTTTTTTTTTTTTTGCAAGCATTTACAATGTGTGATATGATTTCATTAACAGCTTTCAATGTAACGAAAGTGATTTTTTATTTTATCTGAGACTATTGCATGTTAATTGCAAGTAAATTAACATGTAATATGGTTTAAATGTATATTAAATGCAGTAAGTTGAATGTAAGTGTGCTTTTTGACCAAAGTACACACAAACACACATATATGTTTATGTATGTATGTATGTAATTTCATAAATACTTTTATTATTTTTGAAATATGGTTAAAGATTACTGCCAGTTTAACTAGTTAAAATTAAGTCAAATATTTACTTTGCTTTATATTAATCACCATATCATTGAAATAAGTGTGCATCTTTTAAGATATCAAAAGATTATGAAAAACAATGAATTAATATGTGCAGTTTTTATAAAATATATCACAAGTATTTGAATATGTCCAGAGTGTACAAAAAGTATATTGTACAGATGAGTGAGACACGGGTCAAAGGGCAGCGCTTACATGACTGGCATCCAGGCAAATGTCAGGGTTTCCCTGCGGCTGAATCAGGGATTATTCAATCACAGGAGCTGTGCGAGTGTGACAAGCGGTGCATGTAAAGTTTAAGATCACGAGGGCTATGCAGGGACGTCCTTCCCCTGCTCACTCCAGGCCGTTCCCTCAGGAGAGTCATCTAAACATAGAAGCGCCGCCAGTGACCATGTGCTTTTGTGTGCTGTATATTTAGGTGAGGTGTTAGTGTGTCTGGCCAGGATTGTGAAGGGTTTGTTCATTGCATTGGTATCTCTATATTTATACACACACACAACAGCTCAAGCGTCAGGCTGTGCTTTGTTTAGCATCGCTTGCACAGCTGTCCATTTGCAGACCGTATTCTCACTGTAGAAACATTTAAAGGTTTAGTTCACCCAAAAAGGAAAATTCTGTCATCATTTACCCTCCACTTGTTACAAACTGTTGAATTAGAACCGTTGACGGTAGTGTTCGACTTCCATTGTATTTCTCTCTATACTGTGGAAGTCAATGGCTACCGTCAACTCTTTGGTTACAAACATTCTTTAAAATATCTTGTTTTGTCCTCCATGGAAGAAGCACATACAGGTTTGGAACGCCTTGAGGGTGAGGGAATGATGACAGAGTTTGCATTTTTGGATGAACTATGGCTTTAGTAACAAAATTATTATATTTGGAGGCACCGCATCAAAACAATATCCATTTTAGTCTGTTTCAAAAGCAAGCTGCTTCTTTAAGAGGTTATAAAAGGGCATATCTTAAAGGAACAGTTCATGCATTAATTGAAAGTCTGTCCTCATTTGCTCACGTGGCTCTCAAATGTCATTCACCCTTCTGCATATTAAAAATTGGCATGTTGTGTTTGGTTCAAAGGACACGTGAGAGCAGATTTTGCATTGACGTCAAATCTGGTGTGCTGCATCTGAATATGCACATGTGTATACTCCTATACCTGAACTCCTACAGGTTCAGATTGACATGAGGGAGAGAAAATGATGCAAGAACTATTCCCTCAACAGGGTACAAAGCGTCTTCAGTCTCTGCCCAGTCTGTGTGTGGTTTCAGTGGGCTGTTAATGAAGTAAAAGTGAGTTTGAAGTCCGTTTGGTATTCCTCTCATTACTGCCCATTCGTTGACCCATCCACCCTGTGATGTGTCTTTAATTTATCAAGGCCTCTGAAGGCTGTAATGATTCAGGCTTTTTAATATCCCTGCACTGCAGTCCTCCAAATTTAGAGGTAGAAAGTGTGCGTGTGTGAGAGAGTGAATGTGTGTGTGTGTACTCAGCATGTTTTTTTGCTCGCCTCACAAAGGCACCCCTAAATTTATCCTGACAGTCTCTGGGGAGAGGCCTGGAGAACAGTGCTTATAACCACAGAGGGGCTTGCAGAGCATGAAACTAGAGCAAGAGCAGCCGAGACATTTCTCTAGAACAAAACCTGTCACGGGACGTTAAACTTCCAGCAGACCCGCTCCATGATTTTGACAGGTCAAAAGTACACAACAGTTCCCTAAGAGCAAAAGTAGACTTCCATAACTAAGACAGAATATAAAAAGCCAGTTTGATTCTCAAAAAAATCTAAAAATAAGTGTTGCTTGCCTCTGTAAAACTGTGGTTTGTTGTGTGGCTATGTGGTAGTGTTCTGGTTGGTTGCAGCATGGATTCTTACTAGCCTGAGTCTCTGTGATATTTTTACAACAATATGGTTTGTTAAAGGTGCAGTATGTAATATTTACAGTTAATGGTTGAAATGCATACTGCATTCCAAATGTAAAAAATTGGAGAGAGTTGCTTCCCCAGCCCCCTCCTCCTCAGACTCGCCCCTCACGCGGGTTGCCAGATTGAGGACATGCAACAGGAATGAGCGCAGCTGACAGTGGAAGGCAAAAATCTTTACATTGTAAGTTGATAAATTAATTTAACCGTGTTTAATTATGCATCTGGCCATCGAGTTTTTTAGATGGATGTCAAGTCTTTTTAGTGTCGGGTAGAATATGCTACGTCTGACCCAGTTTGTTTGCTTACTTTAATGGCTGCGTTACACTGTATTTCCTGCCAGCTGGCAACCTGGGGTGTTAAAATATTACTGGTTAAATTGGCAGTGGGTTTAACAACACAGACCAAAACTGACAAGGAACACACTTTTCAAAGCAGAATAACTGGATTTAGTATTGTTTTTAGAGAAACAAGTATGTGAACTTAGCATGTCTCCTTAATATAATATATTATAGTATTTATAGTCAAAAAATGTCATACTGGACCTTTAACAATTGAGTGTTTTTCGTCCACCAGGTTTAAAAACAAAATCATTTGGAAAATGTGATGTCTGTAGCATGAACAGTGCAGGATGGTTTAAACAACAAAGGTTTTTCTTTTAATCCATAACCATAACTATGAGTGTAAGAAGTAGTGGTGGTTGTCTTAGAAGTCGCTACTTAGGTACAGAATGTGCTTATTAGAGTCAAACATGTAAGGACATGCATTTGACTCTAAAACCAGTCACATGATTCCTGATGTCTTTAACAAACCTCCTGCATTCTACCCTGGAGGAGAATCAAATATAAATGTCTCGACCCCTCAAGAAAGCATTTGAGTATCAACAGTACACAGTAATGGGAGAAATTGTAATATGGCAGGCAGCTAAGAGGGGAAGCCCCACCTATCATTAAAATAAGCAAGTCACCTTTTTGATAGAGGAATCAGGTTTTTTCTACACCCATGTGTGTGATTTGGGGAGATGCAAAATGTTTGATATGAGATTGTATTTGTGATTTGACAAACACTACTGTTCTAAGGTTCTATCATTATAGGGCTGTGCGATTAATCAAAATCGTAATAAAATCGTGAATCTGAGTGTGCGCGATTTCTCGTTTTATAGCACAGTTTTCTGCGGCCCGATCTCCCGCAGTACGCTATACGAAACAATTAGAATGAAGTGCGCCTAAGTGGAGCGCGAGAACAGAACAGACTGGGCATATGCCTAACTCCAGTTTCACACACTCTTGTCTGTCTTTTTTTTTTCGAGCCCATGTTAACGGATCAGAACCTTCAAACTGCACGAGATAAAGATGTGAACAGAAAAGGTTAGAAATAGAAAGGTGAGAAAAGATTTAATATCTTGCGCATGAGCACAGAGAGAGTTGTGAGTGCACAGGACAGCTTGAGCGAGAGGAGACACGTTTTAAGGCAGCGTGTATCAGAGGCGTATACAGTCTATGATCTGACTGAAGTGTGACACAAAGTTATAACTGTGTGAGAAATAAGTTGAAATAAAAAAGTACTGTTTCATTTTTTACACTTAAGTGGAAACAGTTAAGGGATAACTGACGATGGGCCGCTGAGTAGTAAAAATAATGAATAATGCACACCTGAGGTGATGATGCGGCTGTGATGCAGAGCAGGTTTTTTTCTAATAATTCAACGGAGCCTGGTCAGTTTTTCCTCTTATACTATACCGGACATTAAAAGACACTAAGCAATTGTTGCTCCACTTTTTAAGACGATATTGAACGCATCTTTGCATCTAAAATAAGACATGTGCCTCCTCCGCCATGTTGCCGTCAAACAACATATGGTGCATCCCAAATCATGTTATACACTATTCTATGACGTTTTTTAAATTATGGTAATAGATGGTGTATCAGCACCTAAAAAGGACCTCAACAGCCCTGAAAGACAGCAGAGATCAGGACAACTAGATGAGCCGTGGTTGTATCTCATGTTTTTCACAAATTACCAAATTGGTTTGGACGTTTTTTGGATTTTCTAGTTCGGGGAACAGACACAGTCTCTATAGTGTGATATCTAGGTGAAAGAGTCTCTGTGTGCTCAGAATTAACTGACTTCTGTGACTGGAGGCAGCTAGCAGACGGTCGGTTTAGCCAGTCTGTCTGCTTCCTGACCTGGGCCCCAGTTAGTCAAGTATAAACTCTAAGACTATGTGCCATATTTCTAGACAGAAGAGTGGCGCCACCCCAGGAGGGATGAAGACCCTTTCTTTTCAACAGGTCAGGTCTGTCCCAAAAGCTCATCCAATTGTCTATATAACCTATGTTATTCTGTGGGCACCACTTAGACATCCAGCCATTGAGTGATGACAGTCTGCTATGTATCTCACACCCAGGATAAGCAGCGAGGGGACCAGAGCATATTACAGTGTCTGACATCATACTTGCAAGTTCACACACGCCTCTTTAATGTTATTTTTAGTGAACTCCGACTGGTGAAGTCGAACATCATTAGTGCCGGCGTGAATAACAATCTTACTGTATTTATGTTTAGCATTAGACAGCATGTTTAAATTTGACAAGATGTCAGGCGCTCTGGCTCCCGGGAAACATTGGACTATAGTGGCTGGTGTAGAATAGAATCACCAATACCTAGAGCACTTTGATCAGGTTTTTCAGTGGATGCATCACTGAGTGGGGAGAACCTGTTTAATGTATTGATTCGAACAGAAGAGCGGTATGACCCACGACTATGTCGCCTCACAGTCACCCAGTTGCCCTGCTGCAGAGGCTCTGTTACCGGAAGCGAACAATGTACAAAACTCACTGAGATGGTCGCATCCAAAGCCATATCTAGTGGGAAACCCTTAGGTTTACATAGAAAAACACGTTCTTTGTGAATGGCCGCTTAGAATGTTCATCAACCAATTAGAATCAGGCCCTTTTTACACTAGTGCATTTCATTTCATTTCATTTTTGCGTTTCAAAAACTATTTCCGTCTACACTACATAAAATGAAAATGCATGTCAAGTGACCATTCATGCACACTGGGCATGCACGTAAAGTGTAAACAAGAAGTCGGTTGCTAGTCACTGGCAGGTTCAGAAATGAGCATGATTACTGTTTATGATACGGTTACACAATCATCAAGGATATGCAGGGATCATGTGGGCAGCCACGCCATAATTCTCAAAAGTCTCCGTTTTGGTCCATTTACACTGAAATGCAAACCCGGAGTTTTCAAACTGAAACGTGGTCAACAGCGTGTTCAAAAGTCTCAGTTTTCGAACGTGCAAAACACCTGAGTAGTGTAAACAATAGACGTAACCTTAGTGGTGCGTTTTTAAACAAAATCACACTAGTGTAAACGTGGCCTCAAACATTCAAGATCCCCATAAGCTTCTATAATGCACAGATGCACAAGAAGTCCAGGTACATGACAACAAGCAAGTAAATACATTGATTTAATGCTGACTTTAAAGGTCCCATATTGTCAGAGTTTACATTTCCTGGCTTTTTTTCATGATAACTGATCTAGGGGCTATTTAACTACCATATAAATTTAAAAACAGTCAGTCCACAGTAAAATGCACACAGCCTGTGTAAAGTAGCTGTGATTTTTCACAAACAGTTATGACTTCTTTAAAAAGTTGGGTAATTTTAACCACAAAACCAGATCGGCCGACTTGTAACGTTACACTCTCACTGCTAAAATCGACCTGTTCTTAGCAGACCTCCTGAGAAAGGAGCTGTAAAAATGTAATGAGATGGTTTTTGGTAATTATACTGCAAATATATATTCTTAAGGACATCAAAACCTAAAATAAAACTCCAGAAAAGTGTACAATATGGGACCTTTAAGCAGGCTTTGGTTTTTGGGAATGAGGGACAGGTGCATCAGGAAACTGATGTTTAATTTATCACTGTAACTCAGCACCTGCATGCGCTCTCTATGTCCTGTTTCATGGGTCAGTGTTTTGGCTTTCACAGCATTTCTCTCTTTTCCTTTCCTATTCCATTTTGGCTCCTCCTCATTCCACCAGCACCATCCTGCTCACTCTCTCTCGCTCTGATGTGCGTCACAGGCTGGGTAAACACATTTGCTGTGGGGCCTTCTGCTCACCTTCTTTGAATTTTACATAGTGAGTGGGCTAGAAGCTGAGCGAGACCACATGAGTGCGTGTGTGTGTTAGAAGAGCGCCTCTGATCTCAGAGGCATGAAAATACATGCTTCATTAGCCATGTATCAGAGACAGTCCTTCAGAGATCACTGACCACTGCAACTCTACACTATTAGCATCTGTTTGCACATTTTATCATTCATTTCATATGGCAGATCACAAGTTTATTTGTGTCTCATAAGAGTCCTGGAAACTGTAGCAGAGCCCTGTTAAAGAAATAATTCCACTGGAAAAGCCAGTTGTTATTTGCTCACCCTCGTGTCACTTCAAATCTGCAACAGAATTTCTGATTTATATATATATATATATATATATATATATATATATATATATATATATATACATATATATACAGTACAGACCAAAAGTTTGGACACACCTTCTCATTCAAAGAGTTTTCTTTATTTTCATGACTATGAAAATTGTAGAGTCACACTGAAGGCATCAAGGGCTATTTGAGCAAGAAGGAGAGTGATGGGGTGCTGCTCCAGATGACCTGGCCTCCACAGTCACCGGACCTGAACCCAATCCAGATGGTTTAGGGGTGAGCTGGACCACAGACAGAAGGCAAAAGGGCCAACAAGTGCTAAGCATCTCTCGGGGAACTCCTTCAAGACTGTTGGAAGACCATTTCAGGTGACTACCTCTTGAAGCTCATCAAGAGAAAGCCAAGAGTGTGCACAGCAGTAATCAAAGCTAAAGGTGGCTACTTTGAAGAACCTACAATATGACATATTTTCAGTTGTTTCACACTTTTTTGTTATGTATATAATTCCATATGTGTTAATTCATAGTTTTGATGCCTTCAGTGTGAATCTACAATTTTCATAGTCATGATTTCATAGTTTTAGTTGTTTTTATTCATCCAGGAAGCATTTAATTAGTCAAAAGTGACAGTAAAGACATAAATAATATGATGAAATATTTCTATTTCAAATGAATGCTGTCCTTTTGAACTTTATATTCATAAAGGAAGCCTAAAAAATAAAAAGGATCCGACAAAAATATTAAACAAAAACTCTTAAGCAGAAAATCATCATATCAGAATGATTTCTGAAGGATCATGTAACACTAAAGACTGTAGCAATGATGCCGAAAATACAGCTTTGATCACAGTAATAAATTACATTTTAACATTAAAATAGAAAACAGTTTTTTTAAATTCCAATAAAACAGTATCATTGTTTTTACTGTCTATTTGATCAAATAAATGCAGAATCGTTGAGTCTAAGATACTTATTCAAAACAGTAAATTCTTACAACTCTACATTTTGAATGGTAGTGTTACGTGGAGGGTAGGGATGAACTCAATCGCAGACAGGAATGCACAAAACACAGGATTTATTACGGGGAAAAAAGGGGAAAACAAAACCCACGAGGGGGAAAACAATGACAAGGGCAGAGACTAAATAACTAAATAAGACTGGGTTGACACTATAAACAAAGACTCTAAACACTAGAACACTAACTACAAACACTCACGGGTAATACAATGACTTCAAGGGGTAACATTGATACAAAATCTCACTAGGAACAAATCACAGGAACCATGTAGAAACAATGAACCGACAAAAGACAGAGCACACTAGGGGATATAAATAGGAAAATTAATCAAGACACAACAGGTGGCACAGGTAAGGCAATCACGACAACTAGGATAACAAGGGGGCGGGGCAAGGGGACGAGACAACACAAGCACATGGCCCAAAGACAAGGCCATGTGCTTGTACACAAAACACGGGTCTGTCATGATCCTGCCTCAAGACTAGAGAAAAGTCAGGACATGAAGGCAGAATCATGACAGGTAGTGCATTTTACTTTAATATTTATAAAATATTAATTTGTATATTTACATGATTGTTTATTTATTTATTTATTTATTTATCAAACCTTTAATACTAAAAAGTCATTTTCAAGCCGTTAAAACCCTTTTCTCTTAAGGGAAAAATAGATTTAAAAACGGACTTCCAGTTTTATTATTATTTATCATAAGCCATACCTTTAAAAGCAAACTTTATATATTTATATATTTGACTGTTTGCATCTATGCTGGAAATAAGCACTGGTTCTTATTAATGTCATATCTGTTAATGTCATGTCTGATGGTGAGCTTTCTGTGTCAGCATTGTTCTGTCTTCACCGATCATGTTTCAGCACCTTGGACAGCAACCAAACAGAAGCGCATCGCTGAGTAAGAGCGAGAGATTCTGCCGTCGGTGTGCTGTGATTGGTCGATTTGAGAGGCTCTATGACTCATAATGGTGCCAGAAGACAGTGACAGAGTGATTAGCTCAACTATGACTGAACTGGGCCTCTGGACAGACAGACCGACCAGCACCTGCATCTGACCCAACACAACAGAGCCAAACACCACTGACCTTTATTTGTTAAAGGAATGCTCTGAGTTCAGTTACAAAGATAGTTTCAAAAATCACAAATTGTAATAATTTATTACCCCTCACTACCGTTCAAAAGGTTGGGGTCTTTTTGTAACATTATACATCTGTTTACAGCTACTTTTGATCAATTCAATGCATTTTTTCCTCAATAACAATATTATTTTGAAAAAGATTCATCTTATAAACCCAAACGGTAGTGTTTTTTTTTTCTTTTTGTCTTCCATAAACCACAAAATGAGTCCAAGCTGACTGTCCAATCAGTGTTAATTATGATGTCAAGCTCTAAAATGGACTATAAAAATGTCATAAAAGTAATCCATATCATTTGTGCACAATATCATAAGCCTTCAGAAGTAATACACGTAAGTCTATGTAAGAATCAGACTGCAAATGCAATCATTATTCAATAATAATCTGCAAGAACACATGCGATTACAAACTGTTGTTTTCTTTCCATTAACATGCCCTGATGAAACACTCACAATAAGACCAACATCCATTACAAAAGCCAAAAGTATTCATTTTGATTTCATGTAAACTTTAACTTGTGTTGAAACCAGGATGTCCCATCAAGTACAAAAAGCTAAAAGATTCATCTTTGCACCTTATTCAACCCTAAATGGTATATATTAGTACCTAAAGTTTTGAAATGGTAGCAGCCCAGGGACAGTTTTGTACCTTTTTTTCTTTTTATAAAAGTGCATCTGATTGATCAAAAATAGTTTGTCCTCATTTCCCTTGCTAATTTACAGAAAAAGCCTCAGAAAGATTAATTTCCTAATTACACACATTATTCTTCTGAGCTGTCCTCTGATTAGTTCTTATTAACAGCTCATTTACATTTTCCCTGTTTGGTAATTAGTCACAATGACTGAAACAGAAAATGATTTGTGCTTCTGAAGAGCTGCAGTTACGACTCATACTCGAGGAGTACAGAAAACATCAGCGGATTTGTTTTAGTTCTGCGTCTTTGATTTGACTGCTAACAGATGTGATGTTTTTTACTGAGGTTGCACATCACAAGAGCATGAAGGAGAAAAAAAAGTGTGACAAAAACAAAGCAAAAGCAGTTCGTACACTGCTGTTTGATTGCAAGACATCCGATTAGTCTGCCATCATCCTTCCTTTGTCTTACCGACAGATCTGAAGTGGCCTTAAATGCCTTTTCATTATCAGACAACACAATGAAATGCTGCTTGACACGTGGAGGGGAATCAGACCCCATGGGGCGCGGAGGGAAGCAGCACAATTGTGCATGTGATCCTGTCCGTGTGGGCGAATATGACTGACGCTCATATTCCAGAAGCTTTGGATTTGTCAGCAGACAGACCTGACTCTTCCTTGAGGTCGCTCTGAATTAAATATGAGAAATCTTGTGGAAAAGTTTCTGCTGGACAAGCAATTGTCAGGAGGTGTCTCACTGCTAATATTACATCTACTTTTTACCTGTTTGACTTTAATTGATTCTGTTTGTGACAGCTGCAGTGAAGTTGAAAATGTTTCACTGAGTGCAAAAGGTGGCTGTTAAATGTGGATTGTGTACTAATAATTCATACATTATTATGCCATTTTCTATGAGGTACATTCTGGCTAATCTAGGCTATTCTGTACTTGAAGAACATGCACACGGTGTATTATACATTGCAGAAACGGTAAGATGGTAGTATGCTAATCTGAACATCTTAAATTCCCATACTTTCACAATATATGTACTGATTTCTTGGCCATTAATGAAGCATGCTGTTTATGTACATGTTTGATCTGCCATGTCGCTTTTTGCATGAAGTTGTTTACATATTCAGACACATAGGCTATATTCGCAACAGAATATTAACATAATACTTAGTGCACTGTGCTGAAAAATGCTATTACTATGAAACGGCACACATTATGATAAGATAGACAATTGAAATGTAGTATAGTGTGCCACATTGTTGTTTTAATGGCATATGGCCACATGCATGCATATATATGTTTTGTTTAAATATATATATATATATATATATATATATATATATATATATATATATATATATATATAGATTATTTTTGAATATATTTATATGTAATATAATGTACACCTATCTTGTAAACAATAATCACGATTAATTGTTTGATAGCATTAATATGTGTGTATGTAATAGTGTGTAAAAATGTGTAAAAGTGAGAGTGAGAGCTACCTCTTGAAGAGTAGTAAAGTAAACGTTATTATCACCTGTTGTGTTGAAGAGTTAATGAACTCACTGGGGAATCTACTACTATTGAGCTCTGCTATGTGAGCAGGCAAAACTCTCTCCTTCCTTTCCTGCCTTTGTCTGTGCTGAGAGCTGATCTGGTCTCTCAGGTTCCCTGCAGTGTGCGGCGCTCCTGAGGGTTCAGTCGTTCCTGATCTCCTCATGTTCTCTGGCCTCTGCTCTTGCTCTCTGCTAATGAACTCCCATGGCATAGAAATATACAACTAAATAACAGCTGAGGGAGGAAAAACAGTGTCTCCACCTTCAGCTAGAGCGATACATTGGCTTGCTGGCTCAGCATTTGTAACACCGCTCAAATTCTTCAGAAAATTTGAAAACATAGCTAATCCTTTACTGTTGCTCTTTGTCCTCCACACACAGAAACAAATATCCACATGCAGTTTGCAAGCAATCTGATCTAGCCGGTTCGCAGAGGTTAACTAGCAAACAGGATGAGCTTTGTGGACATGGGGTGGGCGGAGCCTAAGGTTTGGAGCTGTATAAATAGTAGTTCTAATCAAGGGAAAGCTAAGCACAGGTGAACAAGAGCGACATGGAAAGGAGATTGTCCATTCTGACCCACAGACATAGTATAGTATTAGGGTTAGCTTTCCTCTAGGACACAACCTATGTATGGTAATGTGATGCTAGGCAGTGCTAATGAGATCTGTGTACACTATTAGCGAATAACGAGTTTAGCTTAAGCTTTAGTGTTCATTTGCGCTAGTTTTGAGGTCCGCAAGATTTTTTCTGTGATAATATTCCCATGACCTCGCTGGCATACAACCAGAAGCTACAGGAAATGTTTTAAATAGAGGATTGTGTGCATTGAGATCCTATATTGATATTTTGAGAGAATATTGTTTTTGAGAAGCTTTTGAGAGTCACAAATGTAGCATTCCATCACTTGCTCTCTACTGAATCACTTGCAGTGAATGGGTGCCGTCAGAATGAGAGTCCAAACAGCTGATAAATACATAACAATAATCCACAAATAATCCATACTACTCCAGTTAGACAATTAATGTCTTGTGAAACGAAAAGCAGCATGTTTGTGAGAAACACATCCACCATTAAGTTGTTTTAACTTAAAACCACCACTAATGGATTGTTACGTTTCTCCAAATCTGTTCAGATGAAGAAACAAACTTGGCTATCTTGGATAGCCTTGAGGGGGAAAGTATAAATATAGTAAATAATAGTGTAGAAAGTCATCAAACATATGATATAACACAAATGGCAGTATGGGAATGATGTAATGACCAAAAATATTTAATATAAAATAATAATAACAGATTTACATTCAAGCTTCTTCGTCTTTGTCTA
The DNA here is from genome assembly GCF_023724105.1 of Carassius gibelio. Taxonomy (NCBI): domain Eukaryota; kingdom Metazoa; phylum Chordata; class Actinopteri; order Cypriniformes; family Cyprinidae; genus Carassius; species Carassius gibelio. The sequence continues at coordinate 8,613,117 of NC_068373.1, read as the reverse complement.
GATTGCAGCTTTGCATTCACCATTTAAAGCATTCAATCAGATTTTTATAGACCTTATGAAACTGAAATGAAGTGTCTCTGAACTTTTGTCCAATAGTGCGTGCTTCCTGGTTAACCTGTGCAACATTATGCTTGCACAATTTTTAACCAGTGTTTACAGTGAAAACAGGAAAGCCACCAGGACAAAGTCTTAATCCATCCAGTTATTTTATAAGCCGACTGAACTACACACGCTGTTTTAAATCTAAATCATCTCAAAGCCTAAAAAAATGACTCCATTTATATCGTTCAAAAACTCCTCAGACCAACAGCACAGTGTTGCATTGCATTTTTGTATTGTTCCTATAGCTTGACATATCTTACACCAAAATTTATAAATCACAGCACTCTGTTATGACAATATTACATTTATTAAATAACCCAGAAAATCTAATGTGTGAACTAACAACCAATTACTGTGACTATCTATCACCCAGTTGACAGAGTTGTTTAAACATTAAACATCTTCTGAGAAAAAGTTCTGATTTGAAGATAAAAAAGTGATTGCATAACAAACCTCAAATGCTCACTTCAATTCATAACAGACCGATATTTTTAGTACACACACACACACACACACACACACACACACATACACACACACACACACACACACACACACATATAGATAGATAGATAGTTCCTGTATTAATAAAACAACTCAGAAACTTGTGGTTTTATATGTTTTTTTAACTCTTAAGATTTCACAGCTTTCATTCATGTGAAGTCAAAACTGAAGATAAATACCCCATACGATATTTTCAGTTCAGCTTCTTGAGAAGTGCTGCACTGCTGAAACGTTTTGTAAGAGGAAAAACAATGTCCTCTAAAAGTGCTGCATCATTTTTTGGAGAGCTACACTTTTAGTTCTCTGATTTTGCTGGCAACTCCAGCCACGGAGCCTCTGACTGCAATATCAACACAATTCCCACCGGGGAGCCGGTCGCCGCAGTGAGTGTGTGTGATTTCACTCTCAGGAGTGTGTCAGGCCTCCTGTCTCAACTAATTCTGTTTCCCTGTGTCTCATCAGTCTGCGATGACAACTGCTTCTTACCATGCTTTTGTCTGGGTTTACCTTTTTTGTGCATACAAAACTACTTATTAACTTTAACCTTCCTGCATTTAACATGCTTCCACAACCTTACATTGTATTTCTGACTAATATGATCTGCTCCTAGAAGAGTACAGAATTTTATATATGTCAGGACACAAGATAAGCATCTCGTTTACAGGACTGTCCAGAAATAAACTGGGCATCTGGTCATCTTGATGTTTTTAAATTCTGGTATAATCTTTAAAACTTATTTTTTTAAGGATAGTTTCGGTTTGCCAGCACAGTCTTTAGAGAGGAAAAGAGCAGCAACAACAACATGACCAAGGTTAAAGTGTATAGTCTGCTTTCCATCAATATTGTTTCGTTTTTTACTCCAGGTTTTACTCACAGATGCACTATAGTGTTTAACTCAGTATGAATGTATTTGAAGCTGAATTATATAATTTCTCTGCAATTAAAGTAGTAATACACTCAAATTTAAAACTTGCTGAAAATGTACTCAACCTCAGGCCATCCAAGAGGTAGATGAGAATATGAAAAGATTTGGAGAAATGTAGCAATACATCACTTGCTCACCAATGGATCCTCTGCAGGGAATGGGTGCCGTCAGAATGAGAGTCCAAACAGCTGATGAAAACCATAAGTGATCCCTGTGAGTCCTTGTTTGTTTAGAGCTGTTTTGGACTGTTTTCACTTGTAAATGGTGATTAATCTGTGCATATTTTTCTCCTGATTCAGACAAGGCAACAAAGGCAATGGTTTATTAAAAACATCTCGATAGATTTTTTTTCTTACAAACAGGCATTTTTTCACTGCATGTTTCACTGCACATGAGAATTACTTGTGGATTATTGTGATGTTTTTATCAGCTTTTTTGACTCTTATTCTGACGGCACCCATTCACTGCAGAGGATCCACTGCTGAGCAAGTGATGTAACGATACATTTCTCCAAATCTTTTTTATCTCATCTTCATCTTAGATAGCCTGAGGGTGTGTAAATTTTGGATGAACTATTGCTTCAACCTCACAGAATGGAATTGTAAAAACAATGTTTTTTTTTTTAGTCAGGACTGCTGAACATGCCCCTGTTTCATTGGTTAGATTGTCCTGTCCCAAACTCATGCAACTGTTTGAGCCAATGGTCAGGCTTATTGGTATGCTCAAAAGAGCTTATACCACAGTCTTTACAGAGAAATTAAAGGGTTACATTTGTCTCTGCATATTAATCTGGTATATGAGAAAGTATTTTAGCATGGAAAATTTTACACTTCACCTTTAAAAAAGGGCAGCATGAGTGCTGTGCCCATTATGTGTCACTAGGGGGCTGAGAGAGGCTGTTTCTAAAGCAGCCAAGCAAGACCAAAGATAGATGGACACTCAGAGTAATTACCTTTTTCTTTCTGGTCAATTCCACAGAGTTGTGCCGTTCACTGAAGGCCCTGAAACCTGCTACAGGCTCTTTAAAAATAAGCCGATTAAGGAGCTAAGGTGACCAGATTTCTGAAATGGAAACCAGGGACATTTCCAAGTTCAGTGGTTGAAATATAGCTGAAATCTCACTTGAAATGATCTATTATAAAAAAAAAAAAAATGGCGACAGTACATATGGCTATTATTATTATAATTAATAAATATTAGGATGCTTGCATGTCAAACTAACCTTAACTCTGTGCAAGGCTGTGAAAATTAAACAATAGTTATTATTGCACATCCAAACAGTATTTTATAACAAAATGATGTCTTATCTGGTACTAAACCTAGCTAATGTCTTATATTAACAATGCATGGATTGCATATTTGCTGCATATAGCAAGTATTTAGACTCGAGTCAGATTACTTTGCTTTCTGGATTTAAAAACTAATAGTCAATGTCAATAGGGCACGGAATTCTGGATTTTTTTTTCCATTGTAAACTCTTTTGATTCAGAAGAGAAGTTAATTTATCCTTTTCTCCTGGTGGGTGTCAGGAAAAGGCTAGTGTAATACAGCAGCTGCCCTCTGAACAGGCCTAGAGAGACATGTGTTATGCATGTTGATTCACCACAGAAATCTCCATATCTAACAAGACTTTTTCAATGGCAGCCATCTGTTAACTGGGACATGATTGCAGTTTGCTAGTTTACATGTTTGGTAGCATGTGTTCATTCACCTTGAGAGGCTTCTGGACTGTTGAGGAGGAGAGTTAATGGCAGAGCTGGTCTTTTGCTGCAGTTAAATAAGCACAAAGGACATGAAATTTAGTTCAATATATATATGTCTGTATATGCTGTTTGGCTCTTTATATCCTTTCACCTGACTGTGCTGCTCACTGCATTTGTTGACTGCATCTTACAAGCTGTTGTAGAGATTAAAAACAGCTTCCTTATTTACAAGCCTGTTTCAGTCTCTTTCAATATAAAAGTCTTTACTGCTGACTCGCTCATAAAAAGTGAAGTCAGGTCACGCTTCCAAAAAATCATGAAAAAAAATATATTTTTTAATGCTTTGCCCTTAAAACCTGCCCACAAATTATTCACCACTCATTTCCCTTTTGTTTTTATGTATTAGCTGCTTAGGGGTCTGTTTAAATACATTGCTACTATCAAGTGTTTATGCTGAACCTGTCTTTTACATGACACACAGCTGACATGTTAATTGCACTCCAAATGCCCTGTAGAAGTACTTTTTGGCTACAGTCTAGTAAATGATTGCCAGTGACCTGAATCCTGAGGGGTCAGAAGCATGCCATGCTCCAGCTGTTTGCATTGCAAATTTCCGATAGGCCTTATCTGACTCCTGTTGATTTTTCCTCCTGTACGTCGCCATAATTTTCCTGGCACCACCTTTGAGTAGCAACAGATGGATGGACCAGAATGATGAGGTGGGGGAAGGATTTGCGCTGAAAAATGAAGAAAGAGCGCACAAGGTTCACACCCCATGTACTGTGAATGACCCTCTGTTGAACAGCTTCGTGTTTTGCTGGCTGTGATAAGATGGATAAGATTAAGTGGAAACGTATTTTGATTTATTCATTACAGATACTTTGACCTTTAGCTGATTAGAGAATGACTTTCACTTCCTCGTTTGCTATAAAATGACCATTTCTCACCTTTCTGACACTGAATAATGTCACATTCAAGGACGATTTCACCGAAAGTTTTACGTTCTGCTATCTTTTTCTCAAAATAACTTTTTTTCAATGCTTCATTAGTCATTTACTATCATTATATACTGTAGATCAGGATATTCTGTACAAATTAGACTATAATGCTTCACAGAATAAATAAAGTTGAATGGGTTTGGAACAACATGATGGTGAGTAAATACTACGTGCTTCTTTTCATACAGTGTCTAACGTCAGATGTGAGTTTGTTCAGCAGTCTTCAGTTTACACAAGTTCATGTTTGCTGTTTGTTTGGCGTGTACTCATGGCCTGGAAGCCAAGGGTGGGAGTACACCTGTGTTTTAACAGGTCCTCCAATAGAGAGTTTTTGATATGGTTGTACTACAGTATGGACTTTTACCCCAGAAGATATTTTTGAGCTGTCTCGTAATGTGCTTTTTAGTTTGTAAAGATCTAAACCGGTATATTCATGAAAAACGTTTCATTAGAAAAAAATGGATTCACAAGTAAAATTTAATAAAGGTGCGTTGTAAGCGCAAAAGTCTCTGAATATAGCTTTTATTTGTTTGTTTGTGTTCCTCACTATGGCAGCATCACTATTTTTGTTGCTTAGGGCTGTCCCCCTAATAGTCCACTAACTGTAAGTCCATGAATAGAGGCTCAGTTTAAAATTTTATTACTTGGTTAATCACAGAAAAAAACTGTCCGTGATGAACAGATCATTAATGCCTGCTCCTTGAGGTAATAACTGTATATCGGGCAGAAAATCCTAATGTTTACCTGTCATTCATCGACCTTATTTCAAATTCAAACATGTATGAAGTAGCAGCTTTACATGGCAGCTCGATTTAACATTATCCTAGAGAAATGTGCGCTATAAGATGCATAGGTGCAAGTGTTTGTTGGGAAGCATGACATGAAGGTGCCGGCGGGGACACTGATAACAGTGGAAACAACTTAAAATATGCTGACATGTTTGCCCATGCAGATAAAAAGTAAAACATCATTTGAAACTGTAAAGGGCCTACTTTTATTTGTGTACACACAATATCATTAAAACGTTGTGCTTTTGTAAAATAAAGAATACAAACAGGATGCGCTCTCTGCTGTCTCGGTTTCCGTGAAACTCAGCGTATAAGCTGCTTGCCTCACAGACATGAGAAATATATCTACAGAAAGCCTGGAATGTGTACTTTAAAGTGAAATTCTCTCTGTTTGAAAGGCGCATTTCTCTTTGAAGTGTGTCACTCTTCTGCAAAGATCGCGAGTCAGGATTGTCAACTTCGTCTTTGCAGCCAGCACTGACTCAGAAAATTATATTTTATTAATTAATAAAATATCTCCTTTCTATTTTCCCCTTTACATTAATAATCACTACCCTTGCTGAAAAATCTTTAGTCGTGGGGGCAGCCCTTGTAAAAAAAATAATGCAGAATACCTTTGCAATTGCATAGCAACACCTCGGCAAACACCCACATCACCGTCTGGTATTGACTGTGAAAAAACTGCTCCATTTCATAACAATAATTCATCTCTGACTGTGCACTCAGCTGTTTGTCCATCCAGAGCGGCAGCTCTCACAGCTTCACTGTCCTCCATTTGTAATGTCTGTTGAGCTGTGTAAAGTAAACGGTGCATTTCCTGGACCTGGGGAACACTTGGAGACCTCACAGCATCAACAGCCTGACTCGCCTCTCAAAACAAATCATTCCTGATGCATTTATTCCAAATATTAACTGGCATGCATGAATCGTAGTCACTTATTTATAGGTCACTATTTTACATTATTTTACATCAATTATGTATTTTGTTATTGTGTAAAGGTCATAAATTGTTTAAGGATGTTACCAATTTGTTTTCCTACTGATCTTTGATAGTGTTGTTGTGCATTTAAACTATTGATATTGTTGTGCATTTAAACACGCTCACTGTTTGCATTCGAAGCAATGCGACTTGTTTTAAAACTCTGTTATATGACCTGAAGATCAATTAATATTATTTCACAAAGCCTACATAATACAATTACTATAATCATTCAGAGCATATGTTAATGCCACACAGATTTCTTCAGGCATTATGCTTGACTACTTAACAGCATGTTTCCCACTGATAAATCCAGTGCTACACACGTAGCTTCTTATGTAATCAACTTTTTCAAGCATTATGGGACGTGACTGCTCACACTGTGCTGGCAATAAATTCTCTAATAGCTTTGCCAATTAATTCTCTTCTTAACCAAGAACTTTTGCAACAACCCTGGAAAATAAAGTTAATCAGCTTTGGTCTAATGGGTTTCTTCGACTCTAATTGTCAAAATACAACAGTAATTGTGACAAACCATTGAGCCTTCCTCTTTATTAGTTTTTTTTTATTTTTTATTTTTTATTTGCTCTGAAAGATTTTCACACATTACCATCTATCTACTTTAGGGGGCATATGGCCTTTTTTCTTTGATAATTAATAAAGTTGCATGATGATTGTAGGTAAAAGAAACTTCTGTCTAAAATGCTGTGTCAGAATGCATTCACCTTTCTAAATTTGGTCACTCTGATGTCTATGTCAAGTTATACAATAATTAATTTATTTTTATATTTTGATATATACATACATACATTATATATATATATATATATATATATATATATATATATATATATATATATATATATATATATATATATATATATATATATATATATATATATATATATATATTAAATTACATGAAGAAATAATTTAAAATCTGGGCTTTGCATTAATTTAATTTGAAATTAAATTTAGAATAAATGTATTCGATTTTATTTAAATTATCAATGAATTAAAAAAATATATGATTGTTTTCACAAAACTAAGTCGTATAATTGTTTAAAAATGAAAAAAAAAATTATTAAATTTTGCTGTAAAATGTATGCTTATTTTTATTTATTACATTTACATTATAAAATGAAAATAAGAAATATATATGCTGTATATATAATAAATATTTTATAGAATTTATCTTTTATTATGTTTTGTTATGTATTATCGTTAATATTTTTAAATAAAATAAAAATATATATTTTAAAATATATTTAAATATAATCTGGGATCCCTTGAATTTATTTCTTTTGGTCATGACTCATGTCTTATTTTGTCTAGGGTACTATTAAAGTCTAGACTGACAGTGACTCCCCCGGAAGCTACAGAGAACTAGCTGGGCTCCATCTTTGCATTTAGCAGTTGGCATGAAACTCTGGTGATTTTAGCAATGTAAATGAAGCACAAGAGGAACAGGGTGAGCTCCATTCATCTTGCAAACTTTACACCTGAACCATATACGCGTCTCTCAGCAGCTGTTTGAAATGCCGCAGGATGCAGCATTCTCTCCCTGACGTTATGAGGATACACTAATGACTTTAGCAAATAACACAGACTGACAAGTTCCTTTGTCACATCATCAGTGTGTCTCCTCGTGTCCTGATTCAACAGCTCTGAGAGGGGCGGGGCTTCCAGTGACAGCCAAATAGTGGCAGCCAATCAGATAGAGGGGTGGAGATTCCTTACCCAGCAACAGCTAAGTGTTATTTCCCAATGCTCCACAACTCTCAGGTGGCCGTGTACATCCTCCAGGGTCCAGCCATGTTTTCTTGTCCTCTTGATCTCAGTGCATGACTTACAGTGGTTTTCATGAGTTGAGCGGTGGTAACTGCGATGCCAGAAGGTAACGGGCTTCTGACGAAAACAGAAATTGGTTTGGTCTCTGGTAGCGGCGAATCAAGAATCGGAAACTTCTGCAACTCTTAAGTGAAGCCCTCCTCCTCAGGATAGTGTTAAATATTTCATGTTAATTTATGTATTTAGTTTTTTTTTTTTTACAAATAGCCATGCAATAAGTATTATAATCAACAGTCGTTCTTGCAAAATAGACCCTTTCAGCCCGATCCAAGACCCTGCCATGACCGAAAATGATCCATTACATAACATCCATCCAGCTACTAGAGGCCTGAAATATAAGGCTTCCTCTTTTACTGGCGCTCATGTTGAGAGAGTACACAGCGAGCGGCTGAGCTCTTAAGCAGACCGAGTCTCAGCCCGGTGGGATGAATAGATGTTAAACAGTCTCTATTAGCCATGGGTGTGTATTAGCATGGGGGTGCACCTCGCCCTCTAGTCCAAACAAAAACGCTGTGCTCCAGCCCTGTGCTCCGGTTATTAATAGGCACGCTAAGCATTTCTCTCAACAGGAAGAGGCTGCTGGTGCTTCCTATAAATGCTCGGCTGAAGTCTAACAGCCACTGCTTATTTCTGAGCACTGGGTTTACGTCAAGGGCGCAGGTGCTGGATCTAAAACACACAGATGGGCTGTTTTTGTTTGTCGTGTCCTGACAGACACAGAGCATCAGGTTGATGCGCTGCTCACTGCTCAAGTGTGTTTTAGTTAGGGATGGGGTATGTGTGTGTGGCAGGCAATTGTGTAATTTTTAAGATTAGTGAGAACTGAATTTCACAAGATTCGAAACAGGAAGTATAGTGACCAGGGATTAATGAGAGGTGACAGTGACCCTCTCTGGGAGGCAAACATAAGGTTTTGACATCTCGGGCTGGTCTGGTCATCTGTTCCTCTTATTCCACTCAAACTCGTGCAGAAGAAGTGATGTTTAAAGAGACGGGAGTGCTTTTAAGAGCATAGTCAGCCAGAAATCATATTTCTGTCATCATTTACTCACCCTCATGCTGTTTCAAACCTTTCTTGTTTCGCTGGAACAACAAGAAGCTGTATTACAGGCTGCACAAGCTGCGTTCCTCCAGTACATTCACATCTACATTTAGTCGTTTAGCAGATGCTTTTATCCAAAGTGACTTACAAATGAGGACAACAGAAGCAATCAAAACTAATGAAAGAGCAACAATATATAAGTGCAAATGACAAGTTTGGGTTAGCCTAAAGCAGTGCACATAGCAAGGTATTATATATATATATATATATATATACTGTATATGTATAGAGAGAGAGAGAGAGAGAGAGAGTTTGATGGTCAAATATGATGGAACAGGTGTGTTTTTAGTTGTTTCCTGAAGATGGCTAAGGGCTGGGATTGAGTTGTGCAGGTCATGGCACCAGGAGGGAACAGTTCATGGAAAAGTCTGTGAAAGTGATTTTGTGCCTCTTTGATCATTTATTTTTCCCATTAAACGAGTGAATGGGCTGTCATGCTAAAAATATGAGTCATGCTCTAATAAATGGAAAACAAATAAATAAATTAATTAATTAATAAATCAAATTCCAAGTTGTATGCTATCATTGAGTATATGTCAGATCAAATTTTTGGTTATTATGCATTAAAATCTTAAATTAAAAGTTCTAACAGCCAGTAAGATTTTATTTTCTCAGATAAATGATTACCGTTACTCAGCAAGGATGCATTAAACTGATCAAAAATATCTAAAAACTATATTTCAAATGAATGCTGTTCTTTCGGTTCATCGAAGAATCCTAGTTTCATTTCACTTTTTACTACAGTTTCCACAAAAATATTAAGCAGCACATCTGTTTCCAGCACTGATAATAATACACGTTTTTTTGAACAGCAAATCATTATATCAGAATCTGAAGGATCATGTGACAGACTGGAGGAATGATGCTGAAAATTCAGATTCATTTGTCCCAGCAATACATTACATTTGAAAATATGTTCAAAAAGAAAACATTTAATTTAAAATGTCATAATATTTCACAACACGACTCAAATAAACGCAGCTTGGGTGAACATAAGTGATTTACAGATTTATGGCATTAGACCCCATCTATCGTTCTGTCTCCAGAAAAAGTGAGTTTCAATGAAATCCAGTGATTGAAATAGTATAATTCAGTAATGTACTGATTGTATCTTGGTAGCACTTGTAGCTATTCCTGCCCTTCGTCCTCCTTTTATCTCTCGTCCTCTTTTCTGCTTTCCGCTCTTCACTTTCAGTGCTTAAAAAATAAACAGTCGCTCTTGTTTTTTAGAAATAGCATGAGATCTTGGCAGACCGTGTGGACAGCTCTTAGTTATTCCTGCGTTTGTGTTTGTGCAGCTGCGGCGGACACGTGTGACGTCACTTGGCTTCTCTGAGAACAAACGCTGATGAATGTGAACAGTGGATCCAACACCGGTGGAAAGACGCTCCAGACGAGGTGCTAAACACCCTTCCTTGTATCTGTAGGGTCCCTTGGCATCGGCAAACAAAACACAGAGAGGTGCTTTCACTTTTATTTACCCCACAATCTTCATGTGCTAAACTTGAATGCATCGTGATTCATTTTTCACATTTAAGTACTGTGAAACCATACAGACAGCAAAAAAATTATAAAACGAGTAAAAATATAGCAAATGTGTGGTTTATGTTATGAAAATGCAAGCACAATATTGCAGCGAGTAATTTGAATGAATAAAATGAAATTATACAAAGACACTCTTTAAGCAAGCACAGCATTATTATTAACATTAAGGGAATAGTTCACCAGAAAATGAACTTTTGCTGAAAATGCACTTATCCCCAGGCCATCCAAGATGTAGATGAGTTTGGGAACAGATTTGTAGAGATCTAGAATTGTGTGTAGTTACAAAGAAACAAACTCCTCTCAGATGGCCTGAGGGTGAGTACTTTCTCTTTGTTCAGGGAATTACTCCGGTAAAAAACGAATTCACTGTATCTAAAACTTTAACCATTTCTGTCTGATTTTTTAACCTCAAGTTCACTATGTCTGCAGCCTCGGTGAAGAGGTAAACCAGTGACTACAAAGGGTGATAATTTACAATAACCACCAAAAGACAACCTGTAACACTTCTCCAATGCTGTGTGAAAGTGTGTGCATTGATGCATTTCTGTTGGATAATTAGTTCAAATGATCTAGAAGCATCTTCCTTCATTGTATTGTGACACACAGAGTACTGTGGGATAGCAAACAGCATTATGCTCTTCTTCATCTCTCTTCTTCATCTCACCCTTCTCTGTAAACTACATTCAAAATTCTTGTCCTGTAGGTGACAAATTGTGCACGTCTAATTCTCTCCTTTTTGTCTTGACTGCTGTTTTGGAAATATGTCAGCAATCGTCCAGCATGTCTGCACTATTATCTTTTATCTATTACCATAATGGAAGGAATTTCTCATGCACAAAGACTCATTTCCAGGGCCGTGGATCTTAACAAGGCGCACATTTGAAACAGCTTCCCATTCAATCATCCATGATCAAAGACAAAAGCTGCCCTCACGTAGTAATTACAGTACCAACCCAAATGAGTCCAATGCTTTTAACGATGGATAGATTGATTGGCGGGAGCAGTTTAGAGTTTATGTGAGGATCTCATTTGAACGTTTTTATCTTATTCTTATTTCAGTTTTGGAATGGAATGCTGCCAAGGCAACGTTTCTCATTTACATTTATTTTTCTTTTTTAACCTAATATTCATATTCTATTTTATTGAAGCCTTATTTCACTTAATGGAAACAATTTTGATTGTTTTAGTTAACAATGACAACACTGTATTGCAAAGAACGAAAAGTCTATTTTTGAGAAATATGTTGCAAAGTTCATAAATACTTAGTTAAACTCAATATAAAGGGTTTAATGCGCTCATTAAATGCTATAATGTTTCATAAGATCATTTTCATAGATAGAGCTCCAGCTTTATCAAGAGCCATTAAAGTTGTCTTAAATGAACCCTAGGCTGACATTTCTATTTCTGCTTTTCTTTGCTTAATCTCTTTGCCCTCCCTCTTCGGTTCTTCTGCGAAGGCAAAATCAATTTAGGCACAATGCAGCTTCTGGACTCTATTAATAAACGTCGGAAGAACAGTACCTAAAGCCCGGATTTAGTTTCAACCATTTCATAGTGCTGAAATGTTCCCACTCTCGTGAATTTGATGATGATGCCAGGGTACAAACCAGATTTGCTTTGCCTAAAGTAAATAATGTTCAATTTTATAATTGTTTCAACTTCTGGTTCTGTGTAAATCAAATACTGCATCATGTTATTTGTGGCCTGTGTATGAGAATCAACACAATGTGTCTTGTGTGTAATTTCAGATTTCCTACAGGTTTCCTAAACTAAATCTGCAATTAAACTGACAGACTTTCCTAAACGCATGCCACTGGGTAAGACATATTCCCTATTATCAATGTTTAAAACAGTGCTGCTTCATTTTAAGGTGGGAATTATACATTTCTTTAGCATGCTTTGATGAATAGACAGTTCAAAAGAACAGCATTTATTTGAAATAATGAGCGAATTATAATAGTTAGGATTAGAACAGACACTAACCAGTATTAGTATTAAACGGCTGCATAGCAAGCACATTGTAATTAGATCCCAGCAGCCACAGGTCAAGTGTATTGCATTTGTATCAGTATCTATCCATACGGGTTTTGGACAGGAGGTTGTAAAAAACAGATGTGGACTTCAGAGGCAGTGTTTACTGATCTGAGGATTAAAGAAGAGTTTTGAGGGCATGCTGCATTGGATTATCATTCTCTCACGACTCCAGCGTTTAATGATCCCAGCGCACCGGCAGCATCATCGTCATCCATTATCCAGAGATGCGCGGGTGTTGTTTATTCGTCATGGAGTCTATGCTCTAGAAATAGCTGTCGTATTGCGTAATGCATGTGTCTTTGTCGAATCAATAGAGGATCTCCCGACAATGAAAATAGGGTTGCGTGTGTTGCATGAAAAAGCTGTAAAGGCTGACGCTGGATGCAGTGTTTTGCATGATAATATAATTGTGCGAATGAATGCCTTTGAGCTGTTTGTGGGATTCAGACATGCTGGTGTAAAATAACTTCAGCTGCTGTTGCCTGTTATTTTATTTAACTGATAAACACATTTGTGAGAGAATGTACTAGATGAACCCGATAAACTGAGTGCTGGAAAAACAAACAAACACTAATGCTCTTGTGAGATGCTCAAGGAGGCAGAATTTTAATGCATCATAAGCGAGCTACAGATGCTAACGGCTATTCCTGAAGATAAACCATCTCAGTCGAAATGAAATACATTGTTTGAGGAGGGATCGCATGCATTCTACACAAAAAAGGCAATCTGTAAACGCACCACAAGAAATGTTGACTATAAATAGAGCTGTTCATTTGTGAAGTCAGTTTGTAGGCCTACCTGGATGGCTAATTAGGTTTTCATACAGTTTACATACAGTCATATCTGTTGCTAACAAGTTCGTATTTAAAGATTATTGCAGCTGAATGATTTGTCAAGCATCTTGCTAGCAAATTATTATGTTCTTAAAAAGTGCAATTTCAAGTAAATACTGTTAACCACAGATATTATTTTACTCATACATTCAAAAGCAAAAATCCAGATGAAATGGAGAGGGAGACATAGGTGGAAAATGCTCATTTGAACTGAAAAGCTTGATAAAATTTAATAAAATACTGATAAAATGTGATATTATTAATAAAAGTCATGTATGCAGTCAGAATTTGACTATTTTGCCTCCTTTCTGTATATTTCTTGTGCATTTTAGAGTATTGCAGCTACATGCTAATGTCAAACTCTATTGAAACCAAGTGTGAATGAAGTCTCCAGCTATTGGAGTCGCAAATAAAGTTGTTGCCTATTTAGTGCATTTTCTAAATGGGCCATTTGTAATATTTCCAGACATTTGATATACAGCCAAGACTCACTGGAAAAACATGCCCGTGGCAACATTTCTACAATATATTTTCTTTCTTGCACATTTCGCAGCAGTCTCAAAGTTAAATGTCCAGAGAGTGGCACTAAAAGCACACTCCGTTTCCAGAATAGATGTACATGAATCTGGAAATGTTTGGCATTTGTAGAAATGATGACTGGCACTAAAAGGTTAATGCTCTATTGCATTTAAAAACATACTGCTTACACTGCACCCTGAATCCAACTGATAGTACTAACCTAGCAAACATAAGATAAAAATGCATTTGTTTAAGCAACCATGCTATTTCAGCTTCCTTCTATAAGTTGTTGTTTTTTGGGTGGCAATGCTGTACCAGGTGGGCTTCCGAGCAAGTTTACATCAGAAAAGCCATACATATAGAGCTGGTTATTTGATGCATGCCAAAATGGTAAAAGTGTTTTGAGGTTGTAAAATATTATTGTGCAGGGAATCAAAAGTCTTTAAATGTCAGCTGCATTATAAATGTTGTTCATGTCGTACTGCAACTACTCTTCATATGAGCTGGAAACTGCAGTGAATAGTATGTATAGGCAGGACTAGGGTTTTGTGAAAATGTAGGTAGAGGCATGTTTTCCACTGAGCCTATGTTACATAGTTAGCCGCTTTTATATGTTGTAGAAAGCTAGGCAGCCCAATAGGTTTTGAGAGCTCAAGGGTATGAGTCAGATGTTGTTTTGACAAAGCGTATCTGGATTCTGGATGTGCGAATAGGCAATACCACATCTACATTTCCACTTTCTTTCTGCCTCATCTAAACATATTTTTCTGCAGATTCAGATCATTTTAAAGTCAGATAAAATGATAAATACTGCAGGGTGGCTGACGTCTGGTAAGGAAAGAAAGGCCGCCCGCGCTGTCATTGTCGTACTGAAAGCCTTTGAATGTTTATGTATTGCACACACTCTTTGAAGCATCATCTATTACCATGGCAATCACACTCGTCCGTTTCCATCACATTTACATTTAATCATTTAGCAGACGCTTTTATCCAAAGTGACTTACAGATGAGAACAATAGAAGCAATCAGACCAACAAGAGAACAACAACAGTAAACAAGTGCCATGGCAAGTCTCAGTTAGTCTTTTATAGAATGCATAGCCAGGTTGGTTGGTGTTTTTTTTATTTTGTATAATATGATAGACAAGAAAAGAAAAGGTAATTGCTAGTAGCTATTAGTTGGTTAAGTGCTGGCGAAAAATATGAGTGTTTGGATGTTTCTTGAAAATAAGCAAAGACTCGAATTGAGATTGGGAGGTCATTCCACCAGCTGGGCACAGTCCAGGAGAAGGACCATGAGAGTGATTTTGAACTTCTTTGGGATGGCACCACAAGGCGTCGTTCACTTGCAGAGTGCAAACCTCTGGAGGGCACATAAGATTTAACCAGTGAGTTTAGGTATGTTGGTGCCGTGCCAGTGGTCGTCTTGTAGGCAAGCATCAGTACCTTGAATTTGATGCGAGCGGCTACTGGTACTGGCATCACGTTTCATTTGTCGGCTGCTGTTCACTGTATTTCCATTAATCGCTGCAAGAGTTTGTTTAAAGAAATAGTTCCTTTTGCTAATGTTAAGTACAACATTTTTATTTCTGAGTATCCAAAACGTCCAGTTTTTTTAATTTTTTATTATATATTTTCAACGTTTTTTTTTTTCCTTGGTTATCCAAACATTACAGAAAACATTAAGGGAATGTCCCATTTTAGCATTTTGGAAACAGTATAGTAATTTCCTTTGATTGTTCTCTAAACGTTCTGAAACAGTTATGGTAAATAATAGAAAAATGAACGTCCAACTGAAACATTTTCAGAAAAAAAAAAACAATTCCATGAATGTTGTATAAATAAAGTTTTTGTGCTTATGTTTTGAGAATGCTATGAAAGACCAGATTACTTTGAACAAGTGTTCAGTATTAATGTTGCTGGAAGAACATTTGTTCAGCCAGAGTTCTAAGAACATTCTCTAATAGCTGATTCTTATCAAAACATCTCCTAATCTGTTCAATGAGAAATACACTTTTACTGTTTGGAAATTACATAAGGGTGAGTGAGCGATGACAGAATTTTCATTTCTTTTTAATTCCTCACTGCTATTGCAGTGATGTTTAATGAAAAGGAATTACACAACAACTGTTCTGAAATGCAAAGGAATGGCATTTGAGTGGTATGAATGAGTGAGTGACAAAGAGGACGTTCACACAGCCACATCACCCCCCACGCCACTCAAAGCCCACAAACACACCTCCTGACCTCGCTGACTTCTTGCATTCAGTGAGCTGCAAAAGGTCAGATTATTCCCCTTCTGTGTCCTTGGCATCGGCACATTGATGCCCAGAGCAGTGTGACAAAAAGACATTGCACTTGAATGTCACTTGGACAAAGGGAGAATGGGAAAGTGAACGAAGAGGCATAATTTGTAAGAGCAGTTGCCATGGTGACTTTGACATCACTGCCTCCAAACAGGATTGGAGTTTTCTGTTTGTGCTGATGATAGAGTCTGCACGTTAGACAAACAGGAAATAGCCATGCAGAATGACTTACACGGGCAGGACATCTCCTGTGACGCTGGTAGACTTCAAAATCAAACATTAATGAACAATCTCATCATTGAGAGTGCATGACCACAAAGTCTTTAAACTTTAAACTGTGACAAACTATGACAAATATTGTATATATACAGTATTGTATACTCTGCCATGCACGACTTGCATTTGATATGTAAAGTTATCCAGAAATTACACATTTAGGCGATCAAATCTGATCAGTTAACCAAATTATTTCCTCCTCACAAAATGGAGCAGTTTTTGTTGTCCCTTCTTTGCAGCAGGGACTGATCTGTGCTGTTTTGAATCGACTGATGCAAATAAGAACCAGGCAAAGAAAGCTTATATGGTTCAGTTGGCATGAGTTTTGTGTTCTGTTATGGTGGAGTGATTTAATTTACATACATGAAATTCTCTAGAAATGGGAACCTCCCAGTTTAGTGGAAACACTGCTTGTTTAACATGCCTTTGGTGTGACTTTGCTACCGTGGTGGTTATTTGGTTGTTGGGAGTTGGGATTGACAGAAGAATTGAAATAGGCATATTGACTTGTCTTTGGGTTCAAGGTGAAAGGTCACCCCCCAGCTGCCAATGTCACCTGCCTGCTGACCACTTACAGGCAGCCGAATACATGACCAGCATTCACTACAACAGCCCCATGTCACCCTGAAGCAGCTCTCAGATAAACTCAAGGCTGTATTGTGAATATAAAAATGGCTAAAGGTGTTCACTCCACTGCACATTGTGCATTTAGTTCTGTTCATATTCACATTATAGAAATGCCTCTTATACATCAGACATGCATTATCTGTGTGGAGCTGAGACTACAGTGTTGTTATTATTGTATCAATAATATGGATTGAGTTGCTGGATTATTCAGTGTATAATAATGAGTTAAGATTTTTCTTTAAAATGTTGTTTTATAAACGTCTGTAAGCATTTCACATTGAATAATGGTCTGTCTGTAATGCCTAAAGTCTTGCAAAGTATCCACATATTACATACATACATACACGTACATACGTACACACACACACACACACACACACACATATACTATCACAAAAAGAAAATAAAAAAAGCTGCAGATCATCCAGGTAACAATGCATATATATATATATATATATATATATATATATATATATATATATATATACACACATAAACTATACTGTCTTTATATTTTTTTCATATTTTATGAAATAGTCATAATATAGTTATATATTATAGTTTTTATTTTATTTTATTTCAGTAAACATTTATTTCAATTCAATGAACATTTCAAATGGAAATGTTTTTTTTTTGTGCATATTGTTAATTTTAATCGATTCAATTTCTGTTAAGCAGATAGTGAGCCACTGATAAATTAATTTAGGTTCAAACAGCAGGGAAAAGCAGCAAAGGTCGCTGTTTTGAAGGAGACAAGGGTTTTTGTGCTTTAAGAACTGGGATAATGAGAATGGGCCGGGGAGACTTGTGACCTTTTTCATGTTAATCTGACCTCAGAACAGTGGGGGGATTTGTCAGAATGCCAGCTAGGGCTTGTTGTAAGGTGTAAATGTCTTGCAGTGTGCTCTGACACAATAAATGCCAGGGCAAAGAAAACAGAAATAAATACCAGCTGATTGGTTACAGTGATTGCCAGCACGTTGAAGCTAAAGATATGCTCTATTTTGACATCCTCACACATAAAAAACTGTTTTCGATATATACCACAATCACAATGCCTTAAGATGCACCAGGAGGCCAAAATCTGTATCTACAAAACAAGAATCAGCTGTTCAGATATTCTACACATATAAAATGATAAACTTCAGAATTGATCCTTTAAACCATTATTTTTTTTATGAAAAGGGATGATTTAGGAGTATAAATTATTATTATTAATTTAAAAGAGGCTATGTGGGTGGATTTTTGCATTGGTCTGAACAAAAATTGCAGACTGGATTATTGGAAATGCAAATTCATTCCCAGCCAGTAGGAGGCGCTTTTGGAACGTCAGAAATCTCCCTGGTAACAAAGCAGCGCTCCTCTCATAAACGCTAATTTATCAGATAAAATGAAAATGCCATCAAAACTTTTCTGTAGACAGTCAGTTCCCCTCAGAAATATAAAAACTTGAATTAGTGAGAATGAAAAAAGTGTGAAAAAATTCAACTGATGGGTTACCAGTGTAAGCCTATGTGCCTGGGCTCAGAACAATTAACTACACTCTCCAAAGGCTGCCTAATTCTAAACTTTAAAACAAATTTATTTCCACTTATTTTCAGTACAAATTTAAATAAAACCTAAAAATAATGTAAAATAAACTATAAATTTACACACCTCAGGATTATATCAACCAAAAAAGTAAATGAATTTAAAACAATAAACATATAATATGCACTGTTGCTCAATATTTAATTACGGCTTCAGATGCATGATATTTTTATTTGCTACAAGCAGGATACACACAAAGTACGTTTAATGCGGACATGCAGATGGCTGTTGTAGTAAACAGCAAGCATTATTGTGTCCGTACTCAATGTGCATCTCATATATGAAAAGCATTTTAGGGGGCCCTTGGCTTTTGGGGGCCCAAGGCTGTTGCCAACCTTTGCCTAATGGGTAGGTTTGCCCCTGATCATGTATACTGGCAGATTTTAGTAGGAAATTAAAACTGCATTTTTAAAAGCGGTGGATACATGAATGTTTAGGAGCATCTGCTTTCCATGAATTTTCCTTCTGTTGTGAATACTGTGAAACTCTCAATTTAGTGCTGAGGCAAACTAAAGATGCTCCTTTCCTGTCTGTTCTCTTTCTGTGCCTGTTTTCATCTCTTGAGGATCCAGTTCCAGCTTTGATCTTTCCGAGCTTTTTCCTTCCAGTAAGGTCAATCTGACTTTTCTTAACTGCTTCCATGAGTTACTTTGAAACGCTTTCCAATATTAACTTTTCTTTTCTTCTCAAATGGTGCAGGTGATGGAGTTGATGCTCAGCCGAACCTCTCTCAAAATTGGCCTGAATTATATGTTTTTGCAGGGATGCCTTAGAAACTTTTCAGTTTCCCAAATAACTTTCCAGTGAACTTTTCAGTCTTTTCATGAAGAATATTGTAATATTTAGATCCTTTTTCCAATAAAAACATTATTTAAATTTTGATGGACAGGTAAAATGAAGTGGCTGGACTATGTCTGCGGCACAACAAATAGCAACAGAGTGTCTGTCAACGAATGCACATCACAAACTGATGCTTCAGGGATTGACTTTAATTAAGACAATTTTTTAAAGGCCAAAACACCCTTCTTTTTGGTAGAAAATGCATGTAACGTGGCCAGATTGGACAATAAGGATTTGGGGTATAAGATTGTCTTTTTACACAGTGATTTATTTTCCTCCCCCAGTTTACCTTCTCCTCCTAACTTCAGAAAGCACAAAACTGGCAAACCTATTAACTGGCTTAAACTCTGAGCTGGTGTCCAGTGCTGATTCGAGACATGTGTGTGGATGGAATGCAGCAGATGATGATGTGCTTTCCTCTCCAAGCACAGCAGGTCCAGAAATCCTCGAGCCATATGACTGGGCTTGGCCTCCGCTGCTGTCTGATTTGAGTCAACAGTCTCTTTCTTTTACCTCGCACCCTTCCCTTTTTCCTTCTCTGCCCCCTTCACACTCTAACTTCCAATTCCATCCACACACCGAGCTGCTCTCTTGACACCTTGAGTTTTTTTTGACTAGACTGATGTCTCAGCATGTCATATCTTCCTCTTTCCTTGTGACATGGGGGGGAAAGGGATAGTTGTTTGATCTTCAGAGGCCATTTCCACATCTTACAGCTCTTTCTCATCTTCAAATGACAGTGCCTCGGGGCGAGCAACTGCAACTGCAGTCAAGACAAAGCCACATGCCAGATTGAAGTCATATTAGATGTGCATCTCCTCTTCTTCAGGAACCGAGATGTTCTTCCAAGACAGAAAACACTGTAAGAATTCCAGATTGTTCAGAAACTGTAAGTAAAATAGATAAATACAATAAAAATGTAAACTTACCTGTAAATCAGTATAAACTCATTAAGTTTCAGAAGGACTGTGTCTATGTTCCTGATTACGAAAGAAATATGTCCAAATTCTATGTCCCATTTGACCTTTTTCCTCCATGGAACACAAAAAGATGAATGCAGTGAATAAATAAAAGTGACCACAAGCAGTAAATGTTCAAAAAGGATGGAAAAGCATTATAGAAGTATTGTAAAGATGAACACAGTGAAACTGAAGTCATTCAGTGTGTGTCAACTTTAACTTGAATTGATCAGAAAGCAGCAGCGCAAACATTATAAACCTTTTC
This sequence comes from Carassius gibelio, assembly GCF_023724105.1. Classification (NCBI taxonomy): domain Eukaryota; kingdom Metazoa; phylum Chordata; class Actinopteri; order Cypriniformes; family Cyprinidae; genus Carassius; species Carassius gibelio. The sequence goes on along the minus strand of NC_068373.1, from coordinate 8,592,372 downwards.
ATTTTGTGTTTCACAGAAGAAAGTCATTTCTTTAAGTCAAGATTTTTCATTTCGGGTTGAACTATTTAGTTACTGATTCCTCTTTCTTATTGTTAAGATACCATATGGTATTTCAGCCTAGACACTGGTAATGCTGACATGTCTTGACAGGTCACACCCTCAGTGTCAGATAGTGTGTGTGTTTGTTTTATTGCCCTTTATGACAGTTCCTCTAACACAAGGGAAGCTGACTAATTGTCAGTCAGCGAATTGAGGTCTGATTAAGCTGTAACCAAGATTGCAACCTACATTTTTGAGACATCCGTTAGTAGTGGAAACGATCCTGAACTAGAGAGACATTGCAAAGCGTGCATCTTTTATCAAAACAAGCCAATGATGTTATGATCTTAGACTTAACTGAAAGGCATAATAATACATTGTACATACTACGGTAGTAGTACTGTAAAAGGTCTAGAATAGCATCTCAAAAGACATGTCCTTTGTTCAATCCCACAATAGGTGGAGGTGGCCGATAACGCTTCTATCTGAATTAAAATTGTGGAAATGTATTTTAAATATATTAAAACAAATTCTAAATGGTTCATTTTAAAATAGTATTTAAGATGTAAGATGCACTAAATAAACATGTTATCTGTAAACGTACTATAGTTATTATATGGATAATAGATATATTTGTTGTAATATGATAGCATTTTTGCATCTACTGGACTGACTGCAGTGGAAATAATTTGTGACATGTTATGTACACATAGTTGTTTTGGAAAGTACTCCTGGTTTTGTAGGCATGCGGGTGTAAAACTACACAGTGCTGACACACACACACACTAAACTAAATGAGCTGTTCATGTCCTGAGCTGTGTTTTGCACTTGTTATGTGGGTGGTTTAATGAATAACTAAATCCCATAGCTGGAGTGGAGAAACTAGAGAAACTATTATTTAGTTTGTGCAATAGATCTAGTGCAATTGGCCAAGCGTTCGTGAAATGTCATAATACAAATCGTCTGAAGTGACAGCAAATAGCACGGTCATTTTCTTGCTGTTAGGCTCTTTTGCATAATTTATTGAGCACCCGAATGGAGCTGTACGTTGGTCTGGATGACAGCATGTGTAATTTATCTTCTCTGGATCAGTGAGCTGGCGTTGTAACTGTGACTCAAAGCCTATTTAAAGAGAAGATAAGGTCAGTGTAACAGGTCACTGTCAGCTTTGTAATCCTAAAAGAAATGCCAAGACAATACTGAATTTAAAACAATTTGAATGAATTCTTAGTGATATTACAAATCCAGTGAATTAGATGTTGTGTATAGGTTATGGTGAATACAAACCAGTGTTTGTGCTAAGAGATACAATAGATTTCTCTCTGAGTGCTGCATGGTGATTAGAGTTCTGACACCTTCCTCCTACTTCTTTTTAGCGTTCCCATTTTTTCGCCTCCCCCTCACTGCAGCTGACATCACAGAACATCTGTTGGTTGTGCAAACCCGCCTCTGAACTCCACGTTAAGTCGTAGCACTCGCCAATGTCAAAATTTCTTCATCTGAGACCGGTTTCTAGGAGAGGGAGAGAGTTGAGGTGGCATGGGCATACTGTGCACATTCTGTAGGAGTATGTTTATGCGTGATTCTCATGTGAAAAACCAGCGGTGCGTCCAATCAGGGAACAGAATTTAGCTTTGCTTTTCCCAGGAAATTAGGCTGCTTTTCTCCTAGCTGCAGTGGGGCAGAAATATCACAGGCCATTAGGCACAGAAACACATGAGCACTGCTCTTATTAGGCTACAGTGTACAGTTCCAGATCAGAGAAATGCCCTCTCATAATAATACAATTAGATATATCGCATATGCAGGTGGAAGATTAAAAACATAACATTCCCTGATCTAGAACCAGACACACAAAACAGAAATTAAGGTTTGTAATTTTTATGGTAGGTTTATTTTAACAGATAGAGGCAGAATATATATTTAAAAAAAATCCAGAATATATAAAGGTTAGAAATTGATTTGCATTTCAGTGAGTGAAATAAGTATTTGATCCCCTACCAACCAGCAAGATTGTACATCTGCACAAGGCTGGAATGGGCTACAAGACCATCAGCAAGAAGCTTGGTGAGGACACAACTGTTAGTGTGATTATTCAGAAATGGAAGAAATACAAAACAAGCATTAATCGACATCGGTCTGAAGCTCTGTGCAAGATCTTGCCTCATGGGGTAAGGATGATCATGAGAAAGGTGAGGGATCAGCCCTGAACTACACGGGAGGAACTTGTCAATGATCTTAAGGCAGTTGGGACCACAGTCACCAAGCAAAACATTGGTAACACACTACTCCACAATGGACTGAAATCCTGCTTAAGAAGGCACATGTACCTGTTAAAGGTTTGCCAAAGAACATCTAAATGATTCAGAGAAGGCTTGGGAGAAAGTGCTGTGGTCAGATGAGACCAAAATTGAGCTCTTTGGCATTAACTCGACTTGCCGTGTTTGGAGGGAGAAATGCTGACTATGACCCCAAGAGCACCATCCCTACAGTCAAGCACGGAGGCGGAAACATTATGCCTCGGGAGCAGTTTTTCTGCTAAGGGTACAGGACGACTTCACTGCATTGAGGGGCAAATGGACGAAGCCATCTACTGTAAAATCTTGGACGATGGATGGGTTTTACAGCATGACATTGACCCGAAACATACCGCCAAGGCAACACAGGAGTGGATCAAGAAGAAGCACAATAAAGTCATGGAGTGAGACCTCAGTCCTTTAGAAAATCTGTACAGGGGGCTGAAACTTTGAGAAACTACTCAAACTACTAGAGAGAATCCGTATAGAGGACTGGATCAAAATCCCTCCAGAGATGTGTGCAAACCTGGTGACCAACTACAAAAAAAAACAAAAAAAAAAATACCAAGGCCACCAAGGGTTTCTGTACCAAGTACCAAGCCATGTTTTGCTTGGCAATCAAATTCTTATTTCATTTACTGAAATGCAAATCAATTTCTAACCTTTATATAATGTTTTTTTTTTATGGATTTTTGGTTGGTTTTCTGTCTCTAGAAGTTAAAATAAACCTATCATAAAATTACAGACCCTTCATTTCTTTCTAAGTGGGTAAAGTTACAAAATCAGCAGGGGATCAAATAAATATTTTCCCCAATGTATGATGGTCTAAACAGGAAGATATAGATAGATAGATAGATAGATAGATAGATAGATAGATAGATAGATAGATAGATAGATAGATAGATAGATAGATAGATAGATAGATATGCAGAATGTAGCATTTCAAAACTTGGGGTATATTGATATAAATATATACATGCTATTTTTCTGATCAAAAATATACAGTAAAAAATAACATATTATAAAATTGGAGATCGACGACAGAAAAGGTAATATAAATGCAATTTATTTTATAAATATAAATCACGCTTTGCACCTGTATCTTTAAAGTTAATCTCATTAATAAATATAGAAAGGTAGTAGAATATAACTGTATGAAAAGGGGCACTAAAACTGACAGTACAAAGAGTGAAGACAAAGGTTTTTTTCACTGAGGCAGTTGTGAACTAATTTACATATCATCTGAAGTCTGGAGCCATTTGCTGTGGAAGGTAGTTTCTAACACCAAACAAAATAACAGTGACGAGCACATGTGAATCTTTATCTGCTTGGCCTTTCATACTAGAATCCTCTGGCCAGACAAACACATGACTGGGTTTTGGTAGGTTGTTTGCTGTATAAATAAAAGGGAGTGTGCTGTCAGAGTGATGTCTAACTGAGTCATTCCCCAGGTCCACTCCTGTCCCATCATATCCCCATCATTAAGACTGGTTGCCTGGGAAGATAATAATGTGATGTGGGATCCTTATTTGAATTGCACTCATAAGCTAACAGTGACGCCAACAAAATTAGTTACACTGCATTAAAAAGACCATGGATTCAGTAGCATGAAAATGACAGAAATTAATTTATAATAGAGACTATAGATATTTATTATTAATAGGATCTACATTTATAGCATTGATGCATCAAGATTTTTTTTTTTTTACAGGTTTTATTAACCTTTATGTTGTGTTTTTTTTTTTTTTTTTTTTTTTTTTACTTTCTTTTGACTCCTGAAATTTCTAGTTAACGACCGGCTTACAAAAAAATGGCTTATACATTTCTCATAATGTTATATATTGTAACCGAATATTACATTTTTATTGACTTGTTTTCTTTCAGTAAGCACGGGTTTTGTATTTATGTTTGGAAACAGTTGAACTAATTGATTTCTTACATGTTGACAAAAAAAAGCCTGAACCCGAGATTTGCTTATAATATAGCATAACTATTATTATTATTTTAAAAAGGCTGGTCATGTTTTACCAATTACAGCAAATAAGATAAAAGATTTTCAGCACAGCTCAAAGGCCAAAATAATTTAACCCCTTTCTTTTTTATTAAGGTCCTGTTACTATCCTGTTACAATCCTACATTTACATGACTGTCATCATTGTCATCAAATATACATGCAGTAGTAATTGAATTTTAATATACTATATACATATATAGTTATAGCTTTAAATCTAGTGATATCTACTGAATAACAATAACATCACATTAAAGATATGCTAATGAGAGAGCTCCTGTCTGCTTTGCAGCCAATAATAAGAGATTGTATTATTCTGCTACTGGTGATAACATGATAACAACATTGGTTTTGTATTGTTTTATTAACCAGCTTCATGCTTAATCATTAGTTTTTGTAATGTTTTATGTGTGTACTCTTTAACCATTGCTCACAAAACATTAATGTAAATGTATAATGAGATGCACTTCTGTAGTGGATAAAAGGAAAATTCCTTTTGGAAACGCATCGAAACACATCAGCTCTGTGTTTTGTGTAGTCATATAACGTAATATCATTTCAAATACAATTTTCCCCTTCACAATTAGCAGCGTTTCCGCGTTTTATCCTACAAAACAGTGATAAACAGATTAGCTAAGGTTGTATCAAAGCTATTCTCTTCTGCCATGTCGGCTCACTACTTAGCCTTATATTTATTCAGTCATTTGATCCACTTAGGGGCATAAATGTCGCTTTAACAGTCATGTTTGCGAAATATGAACATGGAAATGATATACGATACCTCCATGAATAGCCTGTCTTTTTTGTGGTACTAGGTAACGCGTGACGTCAAAGAGTCTTTATGACGGGCTCTACGTAAGTGTATTAAATCCTACTCCGTTTGCTTGATGGGAAAGTGAGCCAATGAGCTTGAAGGACGTCAGCAGTAGGACCCGCCTCTCTCTCGAGCCTGTCCAATCATGTCACGCGGATTTGACGTTCGTTTTGTTGTGACCTTTGGAAGCGCGTCCCCGCCCACCGCGTGCCCGTGGCGGAGGAAAACTATAAATAGAGGCGGATTGACAGCAGTAGGGGACGAAATTGTAAAACACCCAGATAGAGGGGGTGGAGAGGTTCTTATTGGGAAGGTGAAACAGCAAATACCTTACAGATAATTGGGAGCAACATAAGAAGAAGAAGAAGAAATTAAAACATTTCAAGTCTACCAACTGGAATACCTTTACGTTAACTAAATGTGAAGAAAGTATTTATATCAGATTTTTTTTTTCTATTTGCACTAGTTAAGGCTATACTGCTGAAAATCGTCATTTTGTAAACTCAAGTAAGTATTTCATTTCCTTGTATGGCTGTTTTTTTGTGATTTGTCCCGTTTTTAAAGCATCTCGTTTTGTACTGATCATTGCAACCGGATGTCTGTAATAGTTTAGTGAAACCTTAAGAGAATTTAAATGAATCCTGCTGCGTCAGTCGTGGGCTGTAGATTTAAGAGCTCGGAGGGATTGCCAACTGTGGCAAAACACCTTCTTACACCAGGAGCCATACGATATTTACAGAGAAATGCAAATGATCAGATAACAGAATATGTTATATGCTAGGTTTAATTTGTCAGCATATCCAGTAAGAATAGCACAGAACTGCCTACAACATAAACCGCTTTCTTGTCTTAGATGATGCATTTCATAGCGTATATGTATCAGTTTCTAAACTGTACATTATGTCCTCGCTTTAGTACCCCGTGAACTGGGTGGGAGCAACGATACGATCTCTGACGCCTATATTCGCTTTAAATGTACAAGCGAAACACAGTTTGCTTTTATATTTGATTTTATAACCAACGCATGAACCATTTATCTGTTTGTTTTACCATTCACGCGCATTTTTTTATTTCTATTCGCTTCATCGACGGCCGTGCGCTGATACGTGCGCGTGCTGACTGGTTTTCATATCTCCTCGTGACACGTTGGGTTTAATTATTAAAGTCTCGCATGCATTCTGGTTTCCTCACGCCGTGTATTTTACAAACGTACGTGACGAGATAAAGACAGAGTCCGATTGTGACGACAGCAGTAGATTGGTCACAGTTGTGCTGGGTCTAGTCAGGGCATGTTCGTTATTACGTAACGCGATCAGCTCCGCGAGACTCCCAGTGCATCCTTCCTATAATGGTAAACTGCAATTATAGGACTAGCTTAGCTCTAATATTATGCTCGACAGAAGGTGTTGTCTTGAATTTAACTTGAGTTGAAATTCAGCCAGTGCACTGAAGCTTAGGATTGTTTGTGTGCCTGTGTAAAATCTAATCCGCTCATGAGCCTATGAATGCACAAGCTGTTTTATCAAAACATTCAAGCTATTTTAATAAACCGTCTATTAAGAAAACTGACAGAAGGTAGCATGTTCCAGTTGTTATTTCCAACAGTGACTAATTAGCTGGAGTTATTAACTCTATTTGTTTTTGCTTCTCTCTAGGAACCGGATCAGCCGTTTGTGGACTCTCTGCAACCAGCACTTTATTTTGAACCGTTTTCCCCAAACTTTCTGTTTGTTTGCCTGGCTCCAGCCGAGCCTTGCCCTCTGGTGGCTTACAACACAATCCGTGAATTCAAACAGCCAACGGTGGTGATACTCCAGGGCAGCGCAGCAGCTATGCAGCTTGAAATCCAAGTAGCACTCAACTTCATAATTTCTTACTTGTACAATAAGCTGCCCAGGCGACGTGTCAACATTTTCGGCGAGGAGTTGGAGCGACAGCTGAAACAGAAATACGAGGGACATTGGTACCCGGACAAGCCATACAAAGGGTCTGGATTCAGGTGTATACATGTCGGGGAGAAAGTGGACCCAGTTGTAGAGCAAGCAGCCAAAGAAAGTGGGTTGGACATTGAGGATGTCCGCAACAACCTGCCTCAGGACCTTAGTGTCTGGATTGATCCTTTCGAGGTGTCTTATCAGATTGGGGAGAAGGGACCCGTTAAGGTGCTCTATGTGGACGACAGTAATGAGAATGGACTGGAGTTGGACAAGGAGATCAAGAACAGCTTTAACCCAGAGGCCCAGGTCTTCATGCCCATTAGCGAACCCCTAGGCATGTCCCCCACCTCCAGTTCCCCGTCCCCACCGTTCGGCCAGTCGGCGGCGGTCAGCCCTACCTTCATGCGCCGTTCCACGCAACCTTTAACCTTTACCACTGCCAGCTTCGCCGCCACCAAATTCGGCTCCACGAAAATGAAAACCAATGGGCGGAATGCCAACAAGGTGACCCGAAACTCCCCCACCAACCTGGGCCTGAATGTAAACAACATCCTGAAGCAGAAAGCCATGTCCACATCCATGCATTCTCTCTACGGCGTCGGCTTGGGCGGTCAGCCGCAGAAGCCCTCTGCCCTGTCTCCCAACGCCAAGGAGTTTGTGTTCCCCAATCTCCAGGGGCAGGGCAGCCCAAGTGCAATGTTCCCTGGGGAAACGTCCCTCAATCTCAGCCCTCTCCCGTACAATAATGCCTTTGATGTGTTCACCGCCTATGGGGGCCTTAATGAGAAGTCCCTCATGGAGAGTCTGAATTTCAGCTTGAGCAACATGCAGTATTCTAACCAGCAATTCCAGCCAGTGATGGCCAACTAGAAAAAGCGAATACTACTAACGACCAGAGATATGTGATGAGTTCACGTTTGGAAAATCCCCCCAAAAAATAAAAATAAAAACTGTAAAGTCCCGGTGAATAAGTCAAACGATGAGCCCGAGGGGTGAACCATGTTGTTCCCTTGAGTATTTTTGTCATTCTTTTTACAGTTAAGCTTGTTGTACAATCAAGCTTAGTTATCTAAACTCATATTGTTTTGTTTTTAAGTTGTTTTCTTTTGCCAACCAAGCACAAAATTATTTTTACTGACTGTTTTAAATATCTTTATGAAGAAGAAAACTACAAATCAAGGCCTCTAATAGTATTCAAGGTATAGCTACAAAGCCAATTTTTACGAGGATTGGCCTGAATGCTGAATGAGGGATTTCTTGGTCTTTTTTCTAACTGTATAATTAATTTAGTAGGAAGTTTGTAAAATATCAGAGTATATATTGTTTCTACGACATATTGCATTTATATCTTTTTACTACTCCAGTGATCTGTGATGGCTGCAGCAGCTTTTGTTATATTTTTTTTTATTGAAATTGTAAAATGAAATCCATCTTTAAAAACATCAACTATTCTAAAGATTGTGTACAGAATATTCCATTGTGTTGGGATTTAAAAATATTAAAAAAAAAAAAAAATTGGGGTTGGGGGAGAAATAAGAGTTGTATTTTCTGTTAAGAGTTCAAAGATTTTTGCTATACTATGGACAAAATGTAATCGTATATTAATTTTGTACCAACATTGTGCAATACTTGACAAAAACAAATAGTATAGCAAAGTATTTGGAGTCAGTGTCTTACATGTAAAGAGGGACTGATAGTTTATTAAGTTTGTATTAAAATGCTTGAAATTATACTCTTGGTCTTAAGCTTTTTATTCAAATCTTCATTTTATGTCTTTACTCTTTCACTGCTCCCATTACGAACTGAATATTACTCATACATACTACTAAATTACTGTTTTACTATTGTCTTTTTCAGTCAGCTTAAAAAAAAATGATGCAGAAGTACATTTCCATAAATAGGTTTCCATAATGTAAGTAGCATGACTCATAGTGTAGCAGTCAGATCAGCATTTATTCTTTTTATCGTGAATTGTAAGTTACACTCCTCATTTGCATTTATCCGTTTGCCAGATACTTTTATTCAAAGCAAATAACGTGCATTTTATCAGTATATGTATTCCCTGAGAACTGAACCGTGACCTTGTTGTTGCTAGCACCATGCCCTTTCAGGAAAATAGAGGAGTTTCGTTTAATGGAATTATTAGAGGTTTGTATTTAAACAAGCTTTTCTGTTTCCTAGCAGTCAGATATAGGTTTTTATACTAGTTCTCCCCTAAACCACAATCATTCACTACACCTTCATAAAGAGAAAAGACTAACCAGGTTTGTTATCCAAAAACAAGTTTAAACAGGTGCTGCTGGATTCAAAATGATCTGCTGTTTGATTAATGCCAGCTAGTTGCTCTAAGCATTTAACGGCTCTTCTGATTCCAGTTAGCAACATAGATCTACATTTAGAGCTCTAATTAAGTTGACTGAGCAAAGTGAATTGAGGAGGGAATTCACAGATGAGTTAACCCACAACCTCACTTTCTCTGGTAGATTTTGTCAGCCTTTACTGCATAACATCGGTCTCTAATAGAGCAAGCTTTCTGCATCTTTCAAGTTTTCATACACCTGTTATACAAGGTAAAATACACAGTTTGAAATAAAGGTTTGTTTGTAACCATGATTCCATACAGAATCTTTAACATCCATGAAACCTTTTAATTCCACAAAAGATTGTTTGTAGTGGGAAAAGGTTCTTAAGATTATTAAAGGAATAGTTTGCTGAATATTTCAGTGTAGTGGAGTGTGTTTACAGTGAATACATTTTTGACAGTTTTTAATTTTTTGTGTGATATATTTCTTTAAATGTTCTTCATACTAAGTTCTTTTAAGAACTGCTCACTGAAAAGATTATTTTGAGAAACCCAAAATGGATCTTCTATGGCATCCCTAAGAGCATATGATGCATAACAAATTCTTCCTCCAAATATGGTTTAAGTAATTCGATTACAAAATATTTTAGACCTCATTTGCAAATCTTGCTCTCCTCTTTCAAAGCAACCACCTTCTACCAGAACATCAACCCCTTCTGACAGCCTTGTAATGCAGAATAAATAAAGCTGCTTGCCAGGCTTATTTGTCTAACACGAGGTCAGGAATACAAAGTCCTCGGAGGGCGTCTTCATTTGCCTCTGTGGCTGCACAGTCTTGTGTAGGTGTTAAGCTTGGCAGCTCCCTTTCAGTGCAGTTCTGAACTTTGCCAACTCAGTGAGTCAGAGAGATGAGTTGCACCACATTGAGACAGGTGCAGGTTTAAGGATGGCAGCAGAAGATCCAGTTACACTCGCTGTTTATCACTGAACGCTAGGGCAAGAGGATAATGACAGATTGGGAATACCTAAGCCTCTGCTGAAGTTTTAAATTGATTAAACAAAAAAATTAAATAAAACAAATTATGACTATTACTATTCTATTTAGACACTTAGACAGGAAGAAACTTGTGTAAGTAACATGTAAAGCAATCAAACACACTTTGTTTGGTTTTTACATGTCTATTATATTATGGCTATTTCTATAACAATTTGAATCTAACGCCATTTTTAGATTTCCGGGGTCACTGAATGACATATGGAAATCGCTCTCAAACCCTGAGTTTCCCATTTTGTGACAATAGAAATGATCCACACATCATAGACACAGAGTCTGATGTGTGATGTTAGTGAGCGGATCCTTCCACAAGCTTTCTCCTTTAATTATTGACTTTAAAATACCTTTGCAGAATCAAACTGGCCTAGTTTTAAACAACTCTGTAAGTTTCAGTTATTCAGAGGTTCAGATAGCAGAAGTATTCCTTCCTTTTTGTGACAGTGGGACTGTGACAGTGGCTGGTGTTGTGTGTACTGAAGACTTCCACTTATGTGGTGCAGATGGAAGACGTTCCCAGTGCCACAGGAATGAATCTCAGCACTGCTGCAACTGGCTTGCTGACTTTCTGTTTTCATTTTTTCAAAGAAGGAAAGGCTTTGACTTCAAGCTTCTCACAGGTTTACTTCAAAGAGTTCACACTGTTCCCTGTTGTGTTTAATTAATGAGCCTCATTAGAGTGACCATATGTCCATTTTGTGTGTTCTGACATTTTTCTCCCTATATTTTCCTTGTATTTCAGAGATTATATTTATATATTAAAAAAAACCTCATCATCACCCTACACTTCATCAACCAATTAATTCTATCGAAGTTAATTTAAAGCCATTTGTAAAGTTGTCGACCTGTTGTATTGCTACGGTATACACAAAAAAAGTGAGGAAAAATAATAAATCATTTTTAGAGTTAACTCCACGCACACATAAGAGCTGCAGGATCTCACTCTGCAACAGAGGCCTATACCATCACCGACCCCCAGTACTGCACCTCACTCACAGTGGAGTGGCCAGAACCGGTGTGAGAGGAAGCAGAAGAGGGGTAAGCGTGGACGTATCTGTGCTAGGCTAATGGCTAATCCACACAAGCCAGCTATCCCCACCATCGTACTGGCTAACATACGCTCTTTAGACTATAAACTGGACTACATCCGACTACTATACTCAACTCAGAGGACTTTAAGACACTGTTTTGTTTTTGTGTTGATTGAAACCTGGCTCAGCAACAGCATTCCGGGCTGCGCTATTCATCTCAATCAGCTGACATGCTATTGAGCGGACAGAGTTCTGTGGAGGCGGGGTTGTTGTTTTCATCAATGATGCATGGTGCAGCGATGCTGTTGCGGTCTTCAAAATGGCTCACCCCGGTGGAGTTTATGAAAATTAAGTGCCAGCCATTCTATCTACCGAGGGAATATACAGCCATACTGCTCGTTGCTGTATACATCCCTCCCAGTTCCAAAAACAGCAACAGGAGCAAGGCACTAAAGTGAAAAAGTGTGACATGACATGTGACCCATACTTGGAATTCGTACTCTGCATTTAACCCATCCAAAGTGCACACAGACAGCAGTGAACACACACACACCCGGAGCAGTGGGCAGCCATTTATGCTGTGGCACCCGGGGAGCCATTGGGGTTTTGGTGCCTTGTTCAAGGGCACCTCAGTCGTGGTGTTGAAGGTGGAGAGAGCACTGTACATTCACTCCCCCCACCTAGAATTCTTGCCGGCCCAAAACTCAAACTCACAACTTCTGGATTACAATTCCAAATCTCTAAACATTAGGCCACGACTTCTATTTGTGTGTCATCTTTCACAGGGGCCATGCTAATCTGTATCAATCCAATTTTAGTATATGTGCCACTGTGGCGACTAAATGAACTGTACCAGCACATCAATGAGCAGCAGACAGCCCACCCAGATACTTTTCTCATCTTAGCTGGGGATTTCACCCATGCAGATTAAAAGAGTGTGTTCCCAAAAATACACCAACACATTGACTTTCCAACATGGGTTAACAACACTCTGGACTTTGTTTACACCACCCAGAGAGGAGCTTAAAAGGCCCTCCCCCTTCCCCACCTTGGTGCCTCAGACCACATCACTGTCATGCTAATGCCTACATACAGACCGCTTGTTAAAGTCACCAAACCAGTCAACAAACAAATACATGTGTGGCCGGGAGGGGCGTCAGAGGCTCTTCAAGACTGTTTTGACACCACTGACTGGAATATGTTTAAGCAGGCTGCCACATACAATAACACCACAGACCTCCAAGAGTACTCCAAGAATGTCACTGCCTACATCACCAAGTCTACTGATGATGTAAAAGTCACAAAGACCATCACTGTATGGCGTGGATGATAGGGGAGGTCTACAGACTCCTGAAGGCTCGGAATGCTGTCTTCAGAGCTGGAGATGAGATGGGCCTGAGGACAGAAGCAAAGCTCCGGGTCCTGACAACATTTCTGGGTGTGTACTGAGAGACAGGAACTCACTGATGTCTTCACAGACATTTTCAACATCTCACTTAGTCAGGCTGCTGTCACCACATGCTTCAAAGCTACCATCATCATTCCAGTCCCGAAGAAGCTGTCTCCATCCTGCTTCAATGACTACCGTCCAGTTGCACTTAATTGCACTATTCTCATTAAGTGCCTTGAACGACTAGTCATGCACCATATCAAGTACCACCCGCCTCCCCCGACGCCTTCCTGTTTGCATATCGGTCCAACCGCTGACCAATGACGCCATCGCCACTTCCATCCACTCAGCACTCACACATCTGGAGAAAAAAGACTCATATGTCAGAATGCTGTTAATAGACTTCGGTTCAGCATTCAACACAATCATCCCTCAACAGCTCATTAACAATCTGGTCAAACTGGCTGTTGGACTTTCTTACCGGAAGACCTCAGGCAGTATGGGTCGGAAGCAACACATCCAGCACCATCACACTGAACACTGGGGCCCCCCAAGGATGTGTGCTGAGCCCCCTCCTCTTCACTCTGCTGACACACAACTGCATACGTCACACAACTCCAATCTCTTCATTAAGTTTGCGAATAACACAAGTGTAGTGGGTCTCATTAGCTACAGAGATGAGACAGACTACAGGAGATAGGTGAGCCGTCTAGCTGGGTGGTGCAGTGACAAAAATTTCTCTCTGAACGTGGAGAAGATGAAGGAGATTGTTGTTGACTTCAGGAGTGTGCATACTCAACATATTCCTCTGACCATCAAGCAGCACCAAGTTCCTGGGTGTGCACATCACAGAGCACCTCTCCTGGACTGATAACACAGCAGCACTGGCCAAGAAAGCACAGCAGCGTCTCTACTTCATCTGCAAAATGAGAAGAGCCAGACCCCGACCCCCATTATGTGCACCATCTACAGAGGCACCATCGAGAGCATCCTGATTAACTGCATCACTGTGTGGTATGGCACCTGCAACGCGTCCTGCCGCAAGTCACTTCAACACATAGTGAGAGCTGCTGAGAAGATCTTTGGTGTCTCTCTCCCCTCCCTCCAGGACTTTTACGGAACCTGTCTCACCTGTAAAGCCCTCTGCATTGCATGTGATCCCACACACGACACACGGCTTCTTCAATCTGCTGCCATTAGGGAGGAGACTGTGGAGTCTCCAGGCCAGGACCAGCAGACTGAAGGACAGCTTCATTCATCAGGCTGTCAGGAAGCTGAACTCAATCCTGACTTTGCCTCCCCTCCCCTCTTTTGCCCCAGGCACCACTGAACTCTGAACCCCCTCCCCTCTTCCCCCCCCCCACCAGGTCTTTCTGCACCCCACTCAAACTCTGACCTGCACCAGTCACTTTGTGCAGCATTGGTCTGCTCACTAACATCACGTCCCAAAAGGTTAAAAAAGCTTTTAAAGAGCCACATTAGTGTGCATCATGCATCAAAGGGTTAATATTATATGTCAATATATAATTATAATATTTTATGATGAGCTACAAAACAAAACCAAACATATTTTATTCATGCACAACTGACCTTGATACATTTGTTTTTGACTGCTAAATATAGCACAATGTCTAGTACAATGTAAAGTTCATCTGTTTACCCAGATGACTTCAACTCATGACATCTACCAGCTTAAACATTAAACCAGAAGATAAAACTATAAAAGAACTCTATAATCAGTAGTCATATCTAGAATTAATTATTGTTTGTTTCATATAATATTTAACTAGGGCTTGAACTGCATGGATATTTGCAGTGAGCCATTTGGGTAATGTGTAACCTGTATTTGCAAGCATTGTTTTATAGTGTATGAGATGATATGCTAAGCAAATGATAAACGTCATAACACTTGTAATATTTTATTTATCTGTGCCGATGGGAGCCCTTGGCCTTGCTGGAGCTCGCTGAATGAATGTAGGAGGTTCTGCTCGGCTTCTCGTGGGAGGTGTTGCATAACTGTGTGGATACCGCTATCTTCAATAACACGTTAGTGGGGAAAGGGTGGCACACTTCCCAAATGCCATAACAGGTTCCCCTGAAATCACCGTGTACTTGCTGTTTTTCAGAATATCTGTTTTTGCAATTATGTAAATTCCCTTATGTGTCGGAGTTGAACTGTTAAAACTGACTTTGCTTTCTGTTGTTTTTTTCTGCTCAAGGACTCAGTAAGATTCTGTTTCATGTGAGGGCATGAATACAAACAGAAAGTCTGAGTTTGTCTTTCAAAGAAACTCAGAGCCTTGAAGAATCAGAAGTGGGTGGATGAGATGACCTGTGTTCAGCTGCAATCTGCCACTCCAAGAGTTTCATCTCTTCGTGCTTTGAGTTGATCTATAGGGGCAGTTATGCGTCATTATTTAGGCTCATCTGAGGTTATTATTATGGGTCGTGGTTTAAGCTGATATTGAGTGAGTCATAGTCAATGCTTGTGGCTGATCTGGTCTGATACTGTGTCAGGTATAAGTCAGGCTTATTTGGTTATTTCTGGCTTGTTTTTGGGCTTATCTTGGAGCAGTTATGGGTCATTATTGCTAAAGCCCTGGAGCCCTGCAGAGTTTAGATTCAACCATAATTAAACATGCATGATACAACTTATCAAGTCCTTCAGGCTTATTTGAAAACTAAATGATAAGTTTGTTGGAGTAGGGTTAGAACTAAACTCTGTGGGGCTCCGGCCCTCCGGGAATTCAGTTTGATACCCCTGATTTAGGCTGGATCTGAGGTTATTACTTTGTGTTGTGGTCCAGGCTGATATTGGATCAGCTGTACTCAACATTTGGGATCATTTGGCCATTTTTAGCTTTATTGTTCAGGCTGATCGTGAAGAAGTTTTATTTCATTATTACTGATGATCTACTGTAGGGTTAGTTTGCAAAGCTATTAGAGCTAAGCTGGAGTCATATTTATGGGTTTTGGTCTAGGTTGATACTGGGTTGGTTAAAAAAAATGTTTGGGCTTATTTGGTCATGTTAGGCTTATTTATTGGGCTGATCTAGGATCAGTTATGGGTATCAGTTATATATATATATATGACGGCTGATCTTGGGTTAGATATGCTTAAAAACGTAGCTGATACTTGCTCCATTATCATCATCGATTGATCTGATTGGTCACGTTCAGCTTATATTTTAAACTGATCTGAGATCGGTTTTGAATGATTTTTTAGGTTGATCTAGGGTTAGATATACATAATTTTTTCAGCTTGATATGAAGTCATTATTATTGGTCATGGTTTAAGAATGAACATATGGGCTTATCAGAGGCAACTTATGGGTCAATATTCAGGTTGATCTAGGGTCAGCTATAGTCTTTATTTCACCTGATTAGGAATTGGTTAATGGTTTAGGCTGAAATGGTGCCAGTTAATTATCATGTTTTTGGGAAGACTTCTCATGGACCTCACATTCTAATAGTGATGTTAGTATCTTTTTTTATACATTTCAAAAATGTATAGATTAATTACAAAATAAAGAAAGTTCACAGTTCTGACACAGTTCTGTGTTTTTTTTTGTGCTGCTGATGAAGCAGAAATTTGTAAGCCAACAAGAATTAACTTTCTTGCTTTGTTCTTTAAGGGAAACTTTGTTTTCACAAATACTGACTCTAAAAAGTAAAAGGTATTATAGTCAGCTCACTATAGTTTGTGAGTTCAGTTTTCCTCTGTCAAATTCTGCTAATGATGACCTAGTGAGAAAAAGAGTGCAAGAGAGTGAGAAGCGAGAGAGAGGTTTGGTGTCACTTTGCCTAATTACCATGTGTGACAGAATGTGTATGACAGGATGTGTGAGTGTCAGTGTATGCTCTGTATTTCTGTGTGTGGCAAGATAGTCGTGGAAACTGTGCATGTGTGTCTAGTTGAAAATGCCTATGAATGAAACTGTTTATGCATGCAACTAAGTATATAAGTGTGAGATACATGTGGTCTATATTCAAAAGTACATAGAAATGTTTGACTGCATTTAACTATGCCTACATTTGTAATTGTTTGTGAGGTTTTGTTTCCGATAGCATTAGATGGTCTGGTTGGTGGGATTTTTAATTAGGCCGTTTTTATTAGTAGCTGGTGTGATTTACTGGTTGTGGTCCACAGCTTGGCTTCTGACGACGTCAGCACTCAGGACTGCCAGTTATAGCAGGGGAGGGTGTAAACACAGCCTGCTCTCACTGAGATGAACAGAGGAACGGCCAAACCACAACACTGAACCTACATTCACAACTAGAGCACTCTGCAGCCCTTCAGGGAGCTGCTGTAGGTAATTATGCAGGCTGGTAGAACCTGTTCACTGCACAGGTGGGAGAAATGTTATTTTGAGCCGTTAGGTTATGCAATGTAAAATATAAGAATAATTAGAGAGAAAAGCTCTGGTTCATGTTGAAGCAGAGGTTTGCGAGCCAAAGATAAGAATAAACCAAGATAAAAATATTTTTCCAAGATGTTTTTTTCTTTCTTTTTACTGCAAAGAAAACTGTTTTCCAAAAATGGCTAAAACCTCATTACGATGAATATAAAATAAATTAATTAATACATTTTACGGGCAGTCTATGGTTACATGAATCGATTATTTATTCCAGATCAAATAATATTGACTAAGAGAAAAATCATATCACGTTATATATTTATTATATAATTTTAATGCTGTTTATCAGAGTGCTGTCTTTGTACTTTTGACCGAAATTGCCTAGCAACTTTTATGATGCCTGTAGTTGTTTATTAAATATTATTATTCAATAAATAATATTTTATACAAACCCGATTCCAAAAAAGTTGGGACACTGTACAAATTGTGAGTAAAATAAATAAAAAATGGAACAATTCACAAATCTCATAAACTTATATTTTATTTACAATAGAATATAGATAACATATCAAATGTTGAAAGTGGACATTTTGAAATGTCATGCCAAATATTGGCTCATTTTGGATTTCATGAGAGCTACACATTCCAAACAAGTTGGGAGGCTGGAAAAGTTAAATGTACATATAAGGAACTGCTGGAGGACCAGTTTGCAACTTATGAGGTTAATTGGCAACATGATTGGGTATAAAAAGAGCCTCTCAGAGTGGCAGTGTCTCTCAGAAGTCAAGATGGGCAGAGGATCACCAATTCCCCCAATGCTGCGGCGAAAAACAGTGGAGCAATATCAGAAAGGAGTTTCTCAGAGAAAAAATTCAAATAGTTTGAAGTTATCATCATCTACAGTGTATAATATCATCCAAAGATTCAGAGAATCTGGAACAATCTCTGTGTGTAAGGGTCAAGGCTGGAAAACCATACTGGATGCCCGTGATCTTCGGGTCCAAATAGACGGCTCTGCATCACATACAGGAATGTTACTTTAATGGAAATCACAACATGGGCTCAGGAATACTTCCAGAAAACATTGTCAGTGAACACAATCCACCGTTGCCGGCTAAAACTCTATAGGTCAAAAAAGAAGCCATATCTAAACATGATCCAGAAGCACAGGCGTTTTCTCTGGACCAAGGCTCATTTAAAATGGACTGTGGCAAAGTGGAAAACTGTTCTGTGGTCAGACGAATCAAAATTTGATTTTTTTTTTTTTTTTTTGGAAAACTGAGACGCCATGCTATCTGGACTAAAGAGGACAAGACCAGATCTTTCACCCATAGAAAACATTTGGTGCTTCATAAAGAGGAAGATGCAACAAAGAAGACCTAAGACAGTTGAGAAACTAGAAGCCTGTATTAGAAAAGAATGGGACAACATTCCTATTCCTTAACTTGAGGAACTTGTCTCCAACTTGTTATTTGCAGACTGTTATTAAAAGAAGAAGGGATGCCACACATGGCCTTGTCCCAACTTTTTTGAGCTGTGTTGATGCCATGAAATGTTAAATCAACTTGTTTTTCCCTTAAAATTTTACATGTTCTCAGTTTAAACATTTGATATGTCATCTATGTTGTATTTTGAATAAAATATTGAAATGTGAAACTTCCAGATCATTGCTTACTGTTTTTATTCACAATTTGTACAGTGTCCCAATTTTTTAGGAATCGGGTTTGTATAAATAATAGTGGTATTTAATAAAAGTATTTAGTATTGAGAAAGGTGTGTGTTCGTGATGGTGATTAGTTATATTGTTCTTCCATTAGATGATGACACAAGACGCAGTAAAGACTTTTATATTGAAAGACACTGAAACAGGGTTGTAAATAAGGAAGTTTTTATTTTATTTTAACATCACCTTGTAAGATGTAGTCAACAGATGCAGTAAGCAGCACTGTCATCGGAAATCAAAGAGCAAAGAGCCTAACACTTAATTCCTCAGCGGAGATTCAAACTAATGTTTTATTGTGAATATGAGATTGATCTGAAGAATGAATTCTGTATCAGATGCAGGTAATCACACTTACTCAGTCCATCTCTCTCTCATAATACTACATAATACAGTCAGATTTATTACAGTAATACAATAAGCTTTCAGTGAAGCAACTCAGTGTTCCTTCGTTACTAGGCCTAAAGTGACATTTTCAAAGTAACGGATCTTGGGCTCAGCTGTTAACCTGTCAAGCTGAGATCTGATATTATCGTTGTTATCATTATTATTGATGTATCTTTTCTAATGTTTCAGACTAAAAACGAATTAATATTAACATAATAATAATACTAATAATAATTAGATTGGTATGGGGAAGCATCTCCCTTGGCTTGTCTTCTTGTATAGGAAAAAGTTAGAGGTTAATTTTTTTGTTCAGGAACATGTTCATGTGATTCATGAGCTTGCATGACTATATGAGTTATGTGGAAAACAACAGAGAGAAAAGAGGAAGTTCAGAAGTCTGTGTTGATGTGATTGGCTGGATTATGTGAACAAGCTCCTCTTGAATATGTGTTGGGAACTCCATTTTGAAGGAGTGCAGTTGATTCATCGATACTCTACCATTGAGTGCTATTTTGCCAAGAGCCACAAACGACCCTTCTCTTAATAAGGTCAGATATAACCTCTATTGCCCACGTCCAACTCAGGCCTTGACCCAACTAGACAGGCCATTCCATGTGATGGAAACACACAAATCATACCTCTGTCAGACGTCAAATACAGCCTCCGAGTATAAATAGCTATGGATTGGACTCTCATCTCTTATCTCTGCTACAGCCGAAGACACGTCAGTGAACCGTAAATCACAGCCGTGTCCTCCTACAAACCCTGCTCTCCCGGCCGTGTATGTGTGTGTGCGCGAGTGTGTGCACAGCCTCATATATTCTCACAGTCTATTCCTGTGTTGGACATTTGGATTTATTCAGTGGCTTGGAGAAATTTGAAGGGAAGTACATCAGCATTGGTCTGAAGCGATGCATGAATGTTTTAGAGAATAAATGCTGTTGAGATGAAATTAGAAGCTATTGTGATGGCACAGTTAAATCAATCAATATTATTGTTGCTTTTGGATGATTACTATCTGTTACATAGAAGGATGAATTGAACAAAATGATCCGGAATGGAGTTCCCACTATTTGAAAATAAAATAATTTTTTTAGAACCCAAAATTTGGGTTGATTCCATCACATTCATGGAATAATAATAATAATAATAATAATAAACATCAAATTAAAGGAATAGTTCATCCAATAATGAAAAATCATTTATTCAACAAAATAAAAGTGACAGGAAATGAACTATGTGAACTATGTTCAAAGTTTTCTCAACTTCTTTCATAGATTTGTATGAGGTACAGACTGAATTTAAGTTTATATTCAGTGAAAATCTTGCTCTCACTATCTGCATCTACACAATTATGGGACCTACAGATATGACATGTCATTCAAATTACTTGTGAAAAACCTGACTTTAAAAAAAGTATTTATTTTAGTATTATTATAGTTTTATTAATATTTAAATTAGTTTTATATTTATATATCTTCAATTTTTATTTTGAGTTTGTGCTTTAGTAATTTTAGTGTGTTTTTGTTATTTTTATTAAATTGTTTATTTAATTTTTTAATTGTTCTATTTAACTTTAATTTATTTTTTATTTCACTTTTAGTTTTAGTCATTTTAATACTGAAAGTTATTTTGCAACATGTACAATATATATTATCTGGGGTCTAATATTTATATTTATTTTATTTGGGATTTATTTCAATTACCAATTTTTTTATTTTCTTTTTATAGTTTTCTTTTCTTATACAATGATTTTTGTTTCAGTGCTATTGCATGACTTGAAATTGACCACATGAGTCATGCATACTACTTATATGGGGTCTTATTATTATTATTATTATTATTATTATTATTATTATATTATGGTTTATTATTATTATTATTATTATTATTATTATTATTATTATTATTATTATTATTATTATTATTATTTTCATTTTGTTGTTTCAAATACCCAAACCTCATTCATTTTTATTATATGAAATAGTTTTTATTTTGTTTAATTTTTTATTAATTAATTATTTTTTTACACAGAAGAAAGAACAGCTTTGAAAAGACATGAAAGTGAGTAAATAATTTATTATATTTGCAGCGAGCTGTCTCTTTGAATATCTTCCTTCCATTTACTTTATCTAATCAGCCAGTTTAAATTTAACCCTTGTGTACAACCGATATATTTATTTATTTTTTTAGTTCAAAGGAAAAAAATAAAGCAGTCCTGCCAGTGATGATACATGAACTTCCAGCATTGTGTCCTTGAGAAACCTTAACCTCAGGCTGCTGTAATTAGTGCACATCAAGTCCCCTAGGATAAACATGTCCGCTAAATGACAATGCTAAATTCATGTTCTCATTTGGCACCAAAAACTGTTTGGGAACATTAGAGCTGTGAGGACATTTTAGCATTAGCCTTACAAAGCAGGTCGTTGGCAATGTCAAAGGTCAGCACAGGTTGCATGTTTTAGACAAAGACAATGTCAACTGTGGAAGCAGCTTCAGTTCAGTCATTCATTCAGGCTTCTAATTATGATCTTTGTTCAGATCTCCTCATATTACTGCTAGTTTGCTCAAGCTTAAATAGACAACCTCAAATGTAGCTCCCCATCACCACACATGTTTGTTGCGTAGTTGAAAGTAGCTATGCGGGCATTTGTTTCCTTTCTCTCTTCTCCCTCACACACAAAAGACAAGGACTTTAGTATAATGTGATGGTGCCCTTGCTGATACAGGCCTCCCTTTATGTTGTGTGTAATCTGAGCTTTCAGTGCCAGGACTGACCCTCCCCCCCCCCCCCTGAATGGAGCCCTGTGGGCCAGGCTGCTGTTTCCTGTGCTTTCACTCTGCTTAGCTCTGCACTACGATTATAGTAAAGCCAGGGGTGGGACAAATACATTTGTGCTGAGGAGACAGGCTCTCTCTCTCTCTCTCTCTCTCTCTCTCTCTCTCTCTCTCTCTCACACACACACAGAGAAAGACACTGTGAAGGTAAATGATGGCAGCAAACTCACAAAAACAGTTTGAGAAGTCTCAAGGGTTTGGATGTTGTGAATAAGCATCAGTTCCCTTTCAGTCGGTCACTTTCATATGATGGATTGGGAATCTCGTAAGAGAGACCAAACTATTTAAAGTTTAAACATTGGCATTGGAACTGCCACTGAACGCAGCGCCAGCATAAATAGGCAGCAGATGCACTGCATGCTCAGCTTTTCGCTTTGGAGGCGAACGGTGTTATCTTTCTATCGTTCTATCATCTGATCTAAATGGCAGTGCTTATGAGGCCTGTGCGCCTTACATGCCATGGTGTTACTGCAGGTCCACCAGGCTTAAGCACTGAAGGACCTTCACGAAGGTGGTCACAATCTGGAAGTTCAGAAAGAACTCCACATTGCAAATGACCATGTGCTCCCAGCGTCGAAGGTCATGCTGAGTTCTCTGGGTCATGCGATGTCAATATTTGTGGTCCAGGAGCACCAACTCTGGCTGTGTCTGGCTGATATTAGGGACGCAGACAAAGTTTTTGACAAAGGTTCATTTTAGACAAAGGTTCGTTAATGCCCCTGTGTTCCAGACCGGCTTCTTCGGTGATGCAGTCAGGAACTTCACAAAGCAGTTCTCGGCTGCATTGATTTGAAACATCAACCTCATCCTACTCATCGCCGAAGGCGTCCCCCTGTAGCCACCCCCACCCCCACGTTGCAGCAGCCTCCAGCTAAGCAGCTCCATGGAGTCGGTCACAGGGCATCCGCTCTGCCCATCTTGGCCCTCGCCAAACCTGGCAACAGGTGGAAGAGAGATGGTGAATGCACCTCTTCCACCCCTAAAGAAGGGCCGGGCGGAGAATCTCTTGTTTTCTGTTATCCTGCCACTGACCTCTTGGTCTGTGGTACCCAAACACTCAACAAAAGAGCAAATTCCTCTATCTCTGGATCTCAAGAGGGCACAGAGAGTTGTGGATGGTCCAGAGCCAGATCACATTCATCCACCTCTGTTGCCAGCAGGTGGTTCAAGAGCATCATCATGAACCCTCTGCCCAAATTTGGTTGCACTGCACAGCACACTCAGACCCCACTTTGGTCGGTCCTCTAGCTGACTGAGCTGGGTCCCTGCATTCTACCTCGCTGCCCCACTGCAGATACGCCGGTGGTTCCACTGGTCCCTTTTAATGGTATCTGGAACCTGGTTAGAGCTGTCCACCCCATTTTGCTGGCTCCTTCGTTTCCCCCAGTGAGCCTTCTTGCATAGACACTGTAAAAAGTCAGGGAGGATGAGGAGCAGGTCCTGCTTGTGGCGCCCTACTGGCCCAATCAGACCTGGTTCCCGGAACTGATGCTCCTCGTGACAGCCCCTCCCTGGCAGATTCCTCTGAATAAGGATCTACTGACTCAGAGATGGGACACCCTGTGGCACCTGCGTCCAGACCTCTGGAAACTTCATGTCTGGTCCCTGGAAAGGACGTGGAGGTTCTAGGTGACCTTACCCAAGAGGTAGTGGCCACCATCACTTCAACATGAGCACCATCTACGAGACACGCTTACGCCTTGAAATGGAACCTGTTCACCAAGAGCTGTTCCTCTTATCAAGAGGACCACAAAGATGTCCGATCAGAGTTTTGATCTCCTTTTTGCAGCAAGGGTTGGAGAGTAGGCTGTCCACTTTTAAAGTTTATGTCGCTGTTATTTCTGCTAACCACGACGCCATGGAGGGGAGAACGGTGGGGAACCATGACCTAGTCATCAGGTTCCTTAGGAGGGCAAGAAGGTTGAACCCTCCTTGACCTTTCTCTATACCTTCTTGGGACCAAGAAACAGGTCCCATTTGAGCATTTGCAATCAGCCGAGCTGAAGTTTCTTTCAATGAAGAATCTGCTCCTAGCTGCACTGGTCTCCATCAAGAGGGTAGAATTTTTCACAAATTTTCAGTCAACGAATCATGCCTAGAGTTTGGGCTGGCTGACTCCTGGGTAATCCTGAGTTCCTTGCCCAGCTGTGTGCCCAAGGTTCCTACTACTACCTTCAGGGATCAGGTAGTGAACCTGCAAGCACTGCCTCTGGAGGAGGCAGACCCAGCTTTGTTTGTCTTGTCCATACTTTAAAATTTTACTTGGACCAAACACAAAACTTCAGGACCTAAGAACAGCTCTTGTTTGTTACAGAGGCCGGCAAAAAGGGAATGGCATCTCAAAGCAGAGATTGGCCCACTGGATAGTGGATGTCATCACCCTGGCTTATCATGCACATGGTGTGCCCTTCCTGTTCAGGTTGTGAGGCTCACTCTACTAGAAGTGTTGCATCCTCCTGGGTGCTGGCTCATGGCGACTCACTGACAGACTTTTGTAGAGCTGTCGGCTGGGCGACCTGCAACACATTCACTAGGTTCTATAGCCTTAGTGCTGAACCGGTATCCTTGTGTGTTCTCACCTCAAACATGTATAAGTACAAATAGGGCCCGATTTAGTGTTGGCTTGCTAAAACCGCTCCAGAAAATCTGTGCTGTAGACACTATTGAGCTCCTCCATCCCCTCGGCAGCAGGATATGGCAGAACGTCTGGCGCCAGGCCCTCACTCAATGAACCCGTGAGAACCACGTTCCATATGTAGAGACCTAAGTGTGTAAATTCCACGCTACAGCCTCAGAGTCTGTGTTTCCCCCAGCAGACTTCTGTGATTTCTCAAGAGGGTGACAATCACCTATAATTCTTCCATATGCACCTAAATGATTGTTTATATGTGGAAGTGCTTCCTAAACCCCCTACAGGAAGGATGGGACTTCCACAACGTTCCTGTTCCAAGTGGAATGGATTATCAACAGAAAACCCCACAATTATATATTATACTGTGTGTATATATCAGGGTTGTTGTAATTAACTATAACTAAAACATGCTTTGAATGACTTCAGCATATCTGTGGCCGCAGGACATCACTAGTTTCCCTCACTGTGCTGTTGTGATTTTGGTCCACTCTTCTTGCACCCTCTTGCATAGTTCATTTTCTATAGAGTGTTTCTTAGCCACAACTTTATTCCCCAGAATTTTCAGTTGGGTTTAGATCAGGACCAGGGTTGTCATGTTTTCACAACAAAACCTGCCCAATTTTCCACTGGTAGAAATCGTGTTCCGGGGGCTAATAAATACACGTTTATTTTGGCAGGGTCACCCTGGTAAAATTCATATTCGAGGGGTTAGATATCATGTTAGTGGCGTCGCTTCAATCCGGTGACATGAAAAAAAATAAAAAAAATAGTGTCAACACTGTTAAAGTATACCAATTCTATGGGAATCTGCAGACCTGGCAACACTGATTAGGACTCTGGGCCACTATTTCATTAATTCAATGTTCTTGGCTTCAAGGAACTGTTTCCCCCATTTTGCAGTGTGACTCGAACATTGTCTTGCATGAAAATTGCAGGGAAGGAACTGCATGTAGAAGGAGGTTTCTGATAAACATTTGCATTCATCAACCATGTGTCTGTATAAGAGGCCCAACTCCTGCTCCTCCAAACCATTATTACACTTCCTCCTCCACCTTTCACTTCTTTACACACTTACGGGCTACAGTCTTTTCTCAGTTTAATGCTAAACAACATGTTTCCCATCAGACCCAAATAAATAAACTAACTCTCATCACTAAAGTAAACTTTGGACCAGTTCTTCTCTCTCCACACAACATGCTCCTCAGCAAAGGAAAATTATCAGTGAAAATTAGAGGAATGCTGCCAGTTAAAAAGTGTTTGTCATATAATTAAGGAAATTAGCACCAGGTGCCAGATTAACACCAATAACTTGTATGTGTCTGAAAGTGTTCTATACGTTTGGTAAGTTATTTTTCAAAATCTCATTTAAGTTTTTTTATACTGTGCTTCAGAATACAATTAATTAATGAAATATACATTAAAACACTGCCCTTCTACACCTGTTTGGAAAACTTCAAATAGGAATAAGCAGTGACCTTGAAGTTTTAAAGGAATAAACACACACACACACACTTACTAAAAAATGAAAATATTTTTTCTTTTATTTTTTTACACCCACCTGATCTTTCAAGTGACAAATGTCCCATATTAAATGTGAAATGAGGACATAGACTATAGTTTAATTGGCCTCTTTTCTGGTTAATAAACAGGTTTTAATTTGTGGCATATAACTGTCCTCAGTGTGTAACAGAAAACAGAACCAGAAAGAATTATGAACTGTAAGGAATACCTGTATTTTTTCACACTCTCTGGTTTTATTTATTGTTTTACTGTCTGGTTTTATTTTTAATGTTTCTCACTTCCTGGTTTAATTTTTATTTTTTCACACTCTCTGGCTTTAGTTTTATGGTTTCATTGGGAGACTGATGAAGCCTGTTTGTACTGATATAATATCCAGTTTGCATCAATTATGATCAATATTATAAACTGGATTTCTATTATCCTGTTAACACTTTTTTTTCGCAAAGACATTGACTATTAATCATATGTAAAATCTCAATACAATAAACAACAATTAAATGTAAAATTTATAGTGCTTCACCTTTAGTTTTACATCACAAGGTTGTTTTATAGACATTGTAGAAATTACTTGTAATCATTTCCATCCTGATAGTAAAACTCTTCCTCTTTTTTTAGTTTTAGTCTGGTAGACAATAAATTGATTGAAAAGATTTCTAACAACCAGAACATTATAGAGACTTGCAGATGGTCTTTTTTGACCTGTGCCAATATACAAAAAGATTTGTTCATGCAAATTTAGTTCATTTAATTCATTTAACATGATGAAAAGGACATTTCAGGACACATCACACATCACACAATGCTAAATGGACCATAACGGTCTGTCTGTACACTCTTACACAAAACCCACTAAAATGAGGTCTGTTCTGGAAATGTGTTGACAAAGGCACCCCTTCCTCTGTGGCAGCCCACTTACATACGGGCCATTGGCATTGTTGTGATGTGTGTGTGCGTGTGTGTGTGTGTGTGTGAAGGGTGAGGTCAGAACCTGAGGTCCTGCAGGCAAACTGCCCAACACTCAAAGCAAACAAGCAGGCATTGTCAAGGCAATGTGTGGTTATCTCTGCATCGCATTTCAATGGATTTGAAAGACACAGTGACAGAGAGAGACCTTTTGATAAGCGTTCACCACATTATTGTGTGCTATTGGCAAAAAAAAAAAAAAAAAAACTAACCAAAAAAACATGATCATGGCTGTGCATGTTCAAATGTCAAAATTAAGTCATGAGTAGGGTCATCTGAATGAACACAGCTAAGTTTCCTAATACACATTTCTGCTGTTAACGTGCACAGCATTATTAAATAAATAATATCATAACTCTAATAACTAATAAACCAACCATTGTGGATCTAATAACTCTCCAAAATAGGTTATTAAAATATTCTTCTTCTTATTATATATATATATATATATATATATATATATATATATATATATATATATATATATATATATATATATATATATATATACACTTGTATTTATTTTTATTATTTAAATTCTTACATTAAAATGTGTGCATATAATAAAGTTATAGTTATATCATTTTTTACATTTTCCTTGTTATTTAAGAAAAAAAAATTTACTAATTGTAAGTCTCCTTGACAAACCAGATGTCAAACTGACACCAATATCCTGAAATTGTCACCAGCAAAGTGGCCGATTACATTTTACGTTTCTTTGCTGTTAAAAATAAAATTTCTGTGCCCTGGGCACGGACCAATTTAAAGGCCCCTCTCAGTTGAAATTATATTCAAAATCAGGCTGAGGGGTGTATTTCAGCTGGGCCCCCTCTGGTCTAGTGCCCAGTTGGCCCGTGCATTAATTCGGCCCCGTCTACAGTGTAAGTTTTACAGTGCTTTTGCATCTGTTTTTGAAACACGAACGAGAGAAGAGCAATCTAAAAATATATTCTTTAAAGAGAACGTAACACACACAGTTTCTGACAATCTCATTTTAATCTTGAGCACCTGTAAAGCATTATTGCATCCTTCATATGTCAGAAGAGTCTTTAGTATTATCAGAATGATACAGCTTTACAATTCTTTCCAAAAACAGCTGAGCTCCTAGATGTGTGCTTTGGGGGCGGAGCACTTAAGCACAGATTCCCTGCAAAACACTGAAATTTGATGCAGTTTAACTCACCACCTGAGGTTCCGACTCATGACCAGGACCTTTTACCTCTGGGACCGCTCTGTCTTTCAGTATGAAACAATCTGCAAATCCAGTGTCAAACTGGGCCTTGTTTATAAAACATTTGTCAGCGAAACAACGGGAACAAACAAACACACTTGCAAAACTCTGTTGCTGCCCCGGGAAAACAAACTGCCTTCACTGTTCCCTTAATGCTGGGTTCTTTGGGAAGCTAAAAAAGGTAATCTTACCCTCGCATCCAAAAACACACTTCTTTGGAGACATTCTTCTCGAGCAACTTCCGTCGTTGACGGGCTGCTCTTGTTCTCGCTCTCAAGCTGTGCTTTAACAGTGTAAATAACTCAGAATGCACGAAATAGCATTAGAAACTCCCCCCTTTAATGTTCCACAGGAAAAAATAACAATATAAATTTGAAATGACATGAATGTGTGTAGATCATAAAAAACATTCCTATGATAAAAGTGTAATGAGTGAACTACAAGTAGTTCAAAAATACTTGATTAGAGTACAGAATTAGTTTTTTGTTTTTTTACATTTAAGTATGGTAATGAAGTAGTCTATAAGGAATAGTCACCGTGCATCACACTGAGGTCGAGTGTCTTGCTCGAGGACGCAATGAACCAGCAGCCTTTGCGGTTACCAGCCATATTATAGCAATCAATAAATCTGAAATATCACCGTGAACGGCAGAGAAAAACAACATGCTGCGAAGCTCCAGCACCATGTTTTACGTGGGTGTGTGTCACTGTTTCCTAGTATTAATAACGCAGCAGGGTTCACCTAACAGCTGCTCTCTGCCATACCTCTCAACTCTGGTAAAACAGGCCGCTAATGAGCTTTCGCTAAGTGCTAACCCGACCCAACCCGAGTTTACACCGACTGGAGAGATCAGAAGTAATGAAACCAAATGCTGACGTTCGCACGCTGCTCGACAGTTGTCATGATGAAGCAACTTGGAGGAGGACAGCTTCAGCTGGCTGGATTTGTCCCGTATTCCTGTGTACTGCTGGTTATGGAAACTTTCCTTGTAATTGGAGTCTGATAGTCTTAATGGCTCTGGCGGAGTCTAAGACGAACGCTGCGAATAAATGTGAGGCTATTTTTGAGCTGCGTTTCGAGGGCTGCGTGTGTGCTGCTCAAATACTGAGTGTGTACCATACTCTGGCAAATCGATGGAGTGAAGGGTACAAAGACACGGTGTTTGCACGGATAAAAAAACAAACAAAAACAGAAAACTTCTTTATAGTTTATACTATTATGGTTTTATGAACATTTTCAGCTTTTATTGTTTTATAGTTTCAGTTTTAGTTAACTATAATAGCCCTGCTAATTACTGATTTAGTAACAAAGACATTTTGGAAAACCTTCGAAAGATAATAGTTTCATGAACTAATGATTAGAAATACTCCGAAAGCATTTGTTATTCTTAATTCTAACATTTACAGATGCATTATTAAATTATTGTTAATATTATTTAATGGACCTGAGCTAACATGAACTAACAACTTATAAAGTGAACCTAATGTTAACAAAGATTGATAAATGCTGTAACAAATGTTTTGCTTATTGTTCATTAATGTTAGTTAATGCATTACCTTATTGTAAATTTTAAACAATAAGTTAAATCTTATAAAAATCGCACTAACCTAATTTAGAAATATTGTTTACAGGTAATAAAAAACGATAAAAAATAAACGTATTAACATTTAAAAGGAAGAAGACGCTTCTCATATATTTTACTGTTGTTTAATCAAAACTTATGGTTTTGTACTCTAAATGAAACTGTCGAAAGCTTAAAGAAGCATGACAAGAAAAAAAGAGAGAAAACAATATCTTCGTAACCCAGAATACCTTGATTGATTTTAACAGCTGTTTATTTTTTTTTTATGTTTCATAATCAACAATTTCGGTTCTTTGTTTACTAAATGTAATTAAAATTAAAATCTCTGCTTTGATTAATTTTGTTATTTTACTTTTTTGTTATTTTATTTTTATTTTTAATATGGAGAATTTCCATGTATGGGACCTAAGATTTGAACATATGGCAATATTTCACTGCATGGCATCTCTAATTCCTGTCCCAGGAACAGCTTGTCCTTTTTGGACCCTCTTTCATTTCTCCTCTGGTGGCTCTGACATGAAAAACAGAGAGAACGGTATTACGCTGGGCCCTGAGGTGCTCTTCATGACAGATGGCTGGTATGTAGTATGTAATTCTCCGGGATACTTATCCTTTCAGAATCATAGGAACAGGATATTGCCCTGGGATCCTCTCAAGAGCCCAAACCTCCAGTTCCACTTTAATCTGATTGTCTTTTAACTATGAGATTAAGGCATGGAGCAATCTGCTTGAGAGAAGGTGGCATGTGACACACACACACACACACACACACACACAGACTGAAGCAGACTGCAGTGGAATGAGAAGTGCACATCTCTCCTCAGGGTTGTTTTTTTCTCTGCCAAAAAAACAAAAATCCAATGAATTAAGCATTTCTTTAAACCAGTAGAAACTTTGTGATGTTTCTTCATCTTTTAAATCCTAAGGATTTCATTTGATTTCTAATACACCTTATATTTGTTATATGAGGGTCACATTAAAATCTATTGAATATGAATCTAATTTGATCACCTTTTCTAACTTTAGCTGCTTGTTATGTGTAGATTATTTTTTGTTGTTGTTGTTTACCAGATTTTTACTCATCATAAAAATCTGGATTGCAGCTTTCAATTATATATGAAACATTAAGACAATTTGGACATTTTTGATTACAGAAATCAAGATACTTTATTGTGCATCTGTAAAATCACATGTAATTTTATCAATTATATCTGAAAATGTATACAACACGTTATATGAAATATTATTTATTTGTGTGTAGAATAGAAAATGCTATGAAAGTAAACTTTCAAAATGCAACTTGTACAAAGTGTATTTTGAGAGAAGCACCTATTTTACACTATTGATAATGAAACCCTATGGTTCTTTTTAAACTGCTGTTCAATAATATGCACTGTTTTATGTAATATGTATGTTTTGTTGTATAATGTATGTAAAGCTGACGTCTGAAAGATGTAAGATCCGTGTGCTGGAGTGCTGTTTGGCTTGTGTATTTCTGAGCTGGTTTTGAAGCAGAGAAAGATTGCGTTGAATAATTCATCCAGGTGTTGTATGAGGCGAAAATGCAATAACATGGGAATCCTTTAAAATCATTTCTGTTGGAAAAGAGCGGAAGTCAAATCACCTGTGGTTTATGATTGAGCCACCGCAGTGACTCAGAGAAGTAGGTTATGTTGGCTTAATGATGAAAGATATGGGTTGATAACCCAAACATTGCAGGTCCCACACCATTTTGCCTTCAAAAAGGGGTACTGGTGACCCAAAAGGGGTGAGTGATGAACTGTACAATTTTGATATTTTTAAGCTGCTTTGGTTGCATATATAAAGATGAAAGGTGTCCGGGCATAGTTTTCTAAACTTATGTTGGTCACAGAGAGAATATACTATTTGCAAAACTAATAACCTAAACAAATCAATGCAAAACATTTCAAATATGTGTTTGGCAGTTTACATATTATATCATAAGCATCCAGCCCCGTGTGTGTCCTCATCTCTGTGGTGGAAGGAGAAACCCAACACCCTGTCTGCCGTCGCCAGTCCTGTGGTACCAAACATGGCCAGGGCAGCATCAGATTTACTCCAGGCCTAATAATAGTCCCAGCTGCCTCAGAATGTGCGGGTGCTGCCAGGGAACACTCTGTACACACGATCCATGCATTTCTGTGTGCTGACAACACAGCAAGGACTCCTACTCACCCGTCCTGGCACTGGCACCCAGCCACCGCACGTATACCCGCATACATCTGTATTTAAAACACTATGACGCCAGAAACCACTTAAAGTCACCATGAAATCAAAATGGATGTTTCTTGTTTTTATGGAATATTGTAGTGTTTATTATCAATGATTCATCCATGCACATCATTATTTTATTTTTTTATTTATTTGCCCTTGTAATCTTTATTAAAAATGATTTCCTCTCCCCGTTCACATCTCTTCTCTTCTCTGGCGCAAATGCAGGACACAAACCGTTCTCCTCAGGCACTGATTCAATCATTTCCAAACCGAACAAAATGAAGCCACGCCCTACAATTTATTATTTATTTTTTTCTCATTCCAGAAGCCGTTGCACTCGGATGTATGTCAAAATAGGGAAGTAAACTAACCTAAAATAATTAAAATATCATTCATATTATTTAATAATAATTCAATAATAATATAAGAAATTCCATTGCAATGCAATCATTGTTTATCTCACTCTTCCAATTTTTTTTTTTATCTGTCTTTCTCTCCTCCTTGCTCTCTTGCTCATACAGACACACTCTTATCTTATCTAATGCTCACTCCTGCCACATATAAACAATGAAATGGCATGAATATTTAGCTGTTGCTTCTTTGCCCCAGTGGGCAGACATGGTTTGAATGAGATAGCTGTATTTTCTGAAAATGTCTGCGTACGCCGTGGTAAATACATGTCTCAGTTTCCTGAACAGGGTAAAAATACAAATCAGCTGGATGTCACAGCACTGTAGTTTGTCTTTAAAAACTGCTCATCACTGTGTTAAGTATTGCTTCGATGGCCGGACGCAATCAGAGAAACCGATTAATTCAGAATTTGGGGAATTAAGACAACTAATTTAACTGCACACATCTTTGTTTTCAAATTCTCTTTATATTATATAGCTGAACTGTTGCTTTTACTTGATTTAATCAGCCTGAGCTGCATAAGGACCTTTGCAGTTTTCTGTTTTCTGAACAACATTAGTTGGACGCTAAATCTCTGTAAAGCTCTAAGAAAATGCATTGATGTGACATTCCCATCATCTCTCATCATTTGCTGGGGTTTTGTTTATACATATACATAGATTTTGTATAACTGTAAAAGATCATTTCTGTCTTATTTTTCAAGTAAAGCTATCTAAATATATTTGAAACAACATACTGGGAAGCAAAGGCATAAGATATTAAGACTGGCATTGTTCTTGTTTGCAAACTTTCCCATCAATGTTTAAATTGGGTTGCAGTGAGCCCTTTTCTTTTTTGGCAGTCTATAAAGCATTCCCCACCTTTCCTTGTTTAATTGGATGCTATAAATTCACAAAATTTATGGCTTTCTGTTCTCAGCTTGAATACAAAAGGACAGAGGACAGGCGCAGTAATTCACATGGGGGTGTAGAGCAACCACCACTCCACAGTATTGCCTTTTGTTCAGCTTCTCGGGGGGGTTGGCCAACTAAACTGCATTTCCTATAGACTAAGAAACCATTATTTATAAAATTACACAATGCAGTGTTTCACAAAAGCGAGGTCAAAAACAAAACCCCATTTGCTATTTAATTTTATTTGCTGTATTGTCTTCTACTTTTTTTCTAGAAAAAACAAGACGGTGTAAGATCAAAGATATAAGAGATATAACTCAGTCCAGTTAATATAAAGGCCCATGTACACCAAGGATAACAACAACTTTAAAGTTTGATCATTCTTTTTCTATGAGACAGAAGGAACATAGTTGGAATCGCTCTCAAAACTATTTTTTCCCCAACTCACGAACAATAAAAAGATCAACAGCCAATCAGAATCCACCCTGGCTTCAAGCACTCAGGCATTTAAAGGAGCACATGACGTTATGTGTGTTAGTGCAGACGCTAATAAAGTTAGCATTCTTCATGTGGACGAGCCTTAAGAGTCAACATAACTACAACGATAACTACTTTAGCCTCCACGCCAAAAGACGACAACTTTAAAGCTGCAGTAGGGAACTTTTGTAAAAATATATTTTTTACATTTTTTTTTAAACCTGTCATTATGTCCTGACAGTAGAATATGAGACAGATAATCTGTGTAAAAATCAAGTTCCTCTGGCTCCTCCCAGTGTCCTATTGCCATTTGCCGAAATCCATCGCTCCCGGTAAAAAACAACCAATCAGAGCTGCGGTCCGTAACTTTGTTTGTGTTCAAAATGTAGAAAAATGTATATAATAAGCGAGTACACCATGAATCCATTTTCCAAACTGTGTTTTTAGCTTGTCCTGAATCACTAGGGTGCACCTATAATAAGTGTTTATATTCAGACTATTTTAGATTGCTTCGGGGGTACCGCGGCGGAGTAACCCAGTACCTTTGTGATTCTTCATAGACATAAACAGAAAGAAGTAGTTCCGGCTACGATGTTCTTCCGCAAGACGCAAGCAGTTCTGTTCATTAACCGCTAGAGCGTCAAAAGTTACCTACCGCAGCTTTAATAGCAAGCGCTGCAGTGTGAGCTCTGGTGGATTCTGATTGGCTATCAACCTTTTTATCATTCATCAGCAGGAAAACAAAATCCTTCTGGTAGTGATTCCAATGATATCGTTCCTCTGTGTCGTTATATCTGTGGTATAGACTTCACTATTCTTAATAGAATTATAACCGTTACATTCTGGGAACTTTATAGTTATAGTTATTGTCCTTTTGGTATTAATGGCCCTGCAGAGATGAAGATAAAATCCCCATGAGTCGTGGAACGATTCAGTGTTAACATGAATGGCTCCACCGCAATACATTTACATGCAAAATGCCTATTAGTCACCCGCTACTAGCAATATTAATCATACATACCCTTGTGCGGGGGACTGGTGTGAAAGTCTCTCTTACAGTAAGAAGCATTGCACTCAGGGGTGTATCTATGGTTTCCGGGCCCCCTGAAAGGCATATTGACTCGGGCCCCTGTCCCTTCTTGGGCCTAACCAAACCCTCGTTATTGTGCCACTGATTGCACCTAAACATACAGAGAGATAAGTCATTATGATGCTGTTTCCTTCAGAGGATGTTCTCACAGCTTTTCCGGCTCCATACCCAAAGGGAGACCTTGCTTTTGTTCCCTGGAGATTTATCCTGGAAGGAAAATACACCTGTACACGCACAATAAATAACGTCTCTCCGTGAGACCTGACAGTCAGTTCATTTTGCACAGCCAACCATGACTTTTAGGGGAATGGACTCCGTGTCATGCTGTGACAAATGCAAATAATATTAGATGTGGAGAGGCACGTTATTTATGATAGCGATGGAGTCGGTGGAAAGTCAGAGGTATGTGTTAAATGGTAAAGATGGGCTTCACTTCGACCCAACAATGCCAGGCTGAGCGGCAGACACATATTCTGCCATCCGACTCAATGAGGCTGCTGATTTATGCACTTGATTATGTGCTAGATTACTCCCTCACTTTGGTTATTACAGTGTGCGCGTCTATTTCTTCCCACTTGCTACTGGCTAAAAGTAATTATAGAGCAGGAATGCGATGACGGCCTGAGAAGATCATCCATTTACAAAGAGGAGTTTGCTGGCCATCTGTGCTATGTGTTTAGCATTACAACAAGAGAAAGAGATTTATCAGTATCTTATGGAAAACAAGTTGGATCAGAAAATGTTGGCTTATAACATACAAAACAAACACGATGAAGAAGCTAAACGAAATAAAAAAAAAGACTTATTTAATATCACACATGACAATTAAAAATTAAAAAAAAAGAAAATTGCAGATTCAACCATGTACAATAAATAAATAAATATATACAATTAAAGTACTATTTTTATTTTTGCATTACAATATTTAGCATTTTACTTTTATTAGCATGACAAATAAATAAATAAATATGATCTTGAAATGTTCTCGGGTGGGCTGATATTCACAGTCACATGACAGTCATGTCTGAAATGGATATTAGGCTACATTAGACATGTGTAAGGCATGTAGCTATGAGTGTGCGAGAGGTTCAATATAATTTTCAAGAATCAGATTAGGTGTATCATGTTCTAGATTTCCAACCATACACTTCAGCCAGCTTTCTAAAAGAAGAGAGTGAACCATTAAGCTTGCACATAAATTATTCCTTATCGATGATCTGAACACTGAAGCAGAGGATTCCTTTTGAGGAAATAAATAAACTGCAGCATGGTAATTTCCCCTTATTCTGCTCACTCACCCACAAGATTGGTTTAAAAACTCGTAAGACATTGATTATGGCAGCGTGAATCATTTATTCATGCTTTAATTTGCTCATTCATCAACTTAATCATTCTGTTTTTAATTAGAAATACAGACTGCATGTAGTGTCAGCTCAGTATGATAATATGTATTGCATTATTTATGTGTAAGGCTATGACAATGTAACATACAATCATAAGCTCAAAGAATGAGAATACCCTGCTCTACATCACTGATATAATAATGATTCTACTGGATATAATGCTACAGACACAGGCCATTTATATAAATTACACTAGCACTGGTGCACTTGCGCCACCTACTGGAGGATTCAGTGACCCTGGAAACCTGATCTATTAGCTACTGAAAACTTGATTTGTAGTTTGATCGTTTTAATTCCAAGATTTAGGAAATTAAATTATACTCAGGGAAATATGCACAGATCAAGGGAACACAGTCCAGAACTTTCAGCAAATGCTCATTTTTGAGTGAACTATTCCTTTAATATGTTTACATTCTGTTTTACATACTATTCTCTTAAAAGTAATTGTATTTGATTTCTGATGCTGTACATCAGTTGTCTACTACTGGGGTTCTCACTTGTGTGGGACGTCACTAGACTCCCGATCGCTGTGGGAATCTCATCCCCCTATGAATGGACCATATGCACGCCCATGAGACATCCCATTTGCATAATTTACTTTAAGAAAAAAAAAAACGAATGCTCCCGTCAGAGCACGCAAATCAATGGACACCAAAGAAAAGTGGCTGAGAGCGCGTGCTCTTTTGGTGACAGGAATAAGAAGGCAGGGTAAATCTGATGCATACTTGAACACGGTCAAGTGCATGAGGCCCTCCAAGGAGAGACTGCAGGGGTCAAGATGTTTCACCGTGACGTTACAAAACTCATCCTAATGCCAAAAAAGTAGTTTGTTTCAATAGAAATTTTACCCGATATTACATTATGATTAATGCCATAACCCACCATAGATACTAACAGCTTGTTTTCAAGTTGGAAGCAAACACTACCATTCAAAGTTTGGATTCAATACGTTTTTTTTAATGTATTTTAATTGCTTATGCTTACTGATCACAATACAGTAAAAACTGTAATATTGTGAAATAATATTACAATTTAAAATAACTTTTGTATCTGAATATATTTTAAAATGTAATTTATATGATGTTATATGATGCATTAATGTGATGCAAAGCTGAATTTTCAGCATCATCACTCCAGTCTTCAGTGTCAGCTCATCTTTCAAAAATCATTATAAAATGTTGATTTTCTGTTCAAGAAACATTTATTAACGTCAGTGTTAAAAACAGTTGTGCTGCCTAATATTTTGTGGAAACCGTGACTTTTTTTTAGTCTTTACTATCACTTTTGATCAGTTTAATGCATCCTTGCTGAATAAAAATATTTATATAAAAAAAAAAAAAATAGCATAATAAAAAGCATAAATAGACGGAACAAACGATTGCAGCACAAAAATTGTTTTTAAAAGAAAATACAACCTATGAACTAAAATAAGGTGCAAGAGTATTTAACATGTCATGTTCCTTTGCATTTAAGAACGACATGGCTTCATAATTGTGTGTAATTTCTGTGCCGCCAAATGAAATTGCTAAATTGACTGAGCACTCCCCCAATAGTTGGACAAAAAGTGGTTGACTGTGACAGGCTGCTCAAACAAACATAGTAATGGTCACTTCCGTTTACACTTTTCTGGGGAATCGGTTAAAAAACTGCTTACTGAGAATTGCCTCTCCATGTTAATATGGAGCTTATTCTGACTTCGAAAAATGACACTCTTCAGCTTTAATGAAGTCCTCATAAAGTTTTAGGTTAGTAACATTTAACCACCTGTTTTTACTGAAGATTTGATTTCAGTGACTGCATGCAAGGCAACGGTCTTGGCATTTGCACACCGGCTGTCCGTCCCAGATTACACACACTGAACCCTGTTGGGTGCACATGAATTTGTCACAAGTGACCCCTTTGGCCATCGCTACTGGACCTTTCCTGCCCTTAACGTCCATGTAGCGGTCAGCCACACAGCTCTTGCGTCCACAAACATTTGAACAGCATTTCTCAAATGCCTCACAGTCCGACAGGAACAAAAAGATGTCATTAGGAGTGTGCCCAAAGTTTGTGGAAGTTATTAGCTTGTCTGAAACTGTAGGACTGTTAGAAGTCCATTTTTTATGTTAGCATAGGCTACAAGCTAATGTTTTTCACTGAATTCAAACGAGGAGAACAAACTATGCTTTAAAACTTATTGAATTAGGCATTTTCTGGTCTTATAGCAATTTAAATGGGTCAATATGCTATACTTAATGACATCTGGATTGATAAATAGACTTAGTTCTCAGAAAAAAAACATGTTATTTTATACTTTCCAAAAAGAAAACGTAGTAGGGGTCGAAAAGCTACGCGGTCACATCCTTGTGCGTAAAACAGGGCACAAGTAAGTGTGGACCCCGGCACGAGGGGGACGTGCGATCCGTTCAAGAGGTTTGTGGAGTGGAGGAGAGGTCGATGCGCGCGCGACGTTCATCAGTGCTGGGAGATTATAGTTTGCGGGTTCGACCCTATTACTAAACATTTCATATACTTGGAAACAAAGCCTAACCGTTCTTTTTTTGCTATTTTTGTGTAGCACAGGGACTAACTTCTCGAACGTCTTTGAAATTTAAGACGCAGAGAGGCACCTGCGTGACGCACTGAGCACCTTTTAACTCTTTAACACCCAAGACGTCGGCTTTTAATGGACAGCAGGCGCACTGCATAGACCACACGGCGCAGTGCACACTAGAAACTGGCCACTCGGTATGTTAAACACTATACAGGACGCAAATATAAACGAAAAAATATAATTTGTTGCCACACACTGTTTTGCATGTTCAAAATGATCATATGTACAAATTGAGTACACGTGAATGCACCATAAATCTGGGATTACGAGACGGAAACTTCTTTTTAAAGCCTGACAATATGAGCTGAATGCCTAAAGACTTATGAACTAACTAATTGGAACGGTTTACAGTCAATATTGGGTGTAAAGCATTACTAGTAATTACATATTGTAATTTAATTACTTTTCCCTTTGAGAGTAAAGTTTTTTTTAAAGTAATTATTTAATGACTTTGATGTAATTGTATTAAATACCTGTATAGAATATAGATCAATGAAACAGAAGTGTATTTCAAAATCAAAAAGTAGATCATCTAATTTTTTAAGTGTGCGTTTTTGATTTAAACTTCTCCCTTTCAGTAATTCGGTCATTTTAAGAATAATAAGAATTATGATTTATTAAAAACAATTATGTTCAAAATGTTAAACTGGTCAAGGTTGATATTGGATTCAGAAAGCATTTAGTAATAATTTAATAATGCAATACTTTTTGGAGAGCGTAATCTAATTACACCGTTGAAGATGTGATTAGTATCTAGTAATGAATACTTTTTTACAGTAACATAACCATCACTGGTTACAGTAAACAAAATTAGTATGCCATTTTATGAACGATTAATTAATACTACAGATAAAACTTGCTGGAGACCAAAGCATACTACTTATTTACACAGTAAAAAATATTATCAAAGTTAAATCAACAAAAATTATTTAGAAGTCTTTGTATGTTTTTATATATACAGTCTATGTACTTCAAAAATGCTACATTGTACAAATATATATTTAGTGTTGTTTAATCAAACTATATTTTCCATTATTCTGGCAACAATATAAAAAATGCACAGTAAAAAGCATCAATCACATACCTAATGCACCTCCTTTGCTTTTCATTACATTGCAGTAGCATAAAAATATCGTCCTGTATTTGTCAGAAGGTAATAATAGGGAGAAACATTAAATTGAAAAAATGTAATTTATTCCTATGATGTAAAGCTGTATTTTCAGCATCATTACTCCAGTTTCAGTGTCACATGATCTTCAGAAATCATTCTGATATTTGCTCCTCAGGAAACGTTTTAACGTTTTTGAAAATATTTGGAAACTGTAACACAGGATTCTTTAAAGAATAAAAAAAGTTTACAAGAACAACATTTATTTGAAACTGAAATCTTTTCAGCCCTTCTGAATAAAAATAATTACTTAAAAAACATCTTCCCGACTCCTATTATGTACACTTAATGGAAGTGTACATACTACCGTATATTATAATGATTTGAACACAATATGTGACTGTCATGGATTTTAACAAGAGTCTTCAATTGATGTGTCCCATCCGACTGTAGCAGACATGAAAGAAATGTGTAGCTGTCTCAGTTTCAATTCATGAAAACATGTACCACCTGCACTAAATCAATGCACTGCAACAGAGGAGTGATTTAATGGCACTTCCACTTAAGATGAATCTTTTGTGTGAACTTATGAACTTTCTGAAAGGTATTAATGCTGTCTGTATGCCGGGGCTCCCCTCTAGCACTCAACATGTCATTACCTCTCATAAGCTCATTATATCGCCTGACTTGCACATAAAAGAATTAGTAACACTCAGCTGAGCTTTGTTTTAAACGGTCTTTCTATAAACGACCTGTACATGGCATGTCACAGTCAATTCTCAACACAGCAGGCTGTTCTTATGCAAGAGGTGCACAATGTGTGTCTGGAGGACACATGGAATCGGTTTTCATAAAAAAAATACACATTATATCATTCACACACACACAGATAGATAATTAAATTATATATGCATAATTATTACAAAATAAATGTGTATATATTTAACGGTTCATTTTATATATACAAATATATATTTTGATATTTTAAATTGTTACAATAAAACACTTCTGTTCTATTTGAAACGTTCTGTTTGTGAACAATATCATAACGATATTGTATTATGAATAAACATGAATTAACTTTGAGCATTAGTAGATTTATAAAACGTAGCATATAAATAGATGCTATATTTAACTGGTTATCTTTACATATTACACAAAACAATCAGATAGAGAGAGAGAGAGAGAGAAAAAAATGAACAGAAATGCTAATATATACATGTCTATTAATTTTTTACTTCGCTATATAAACACACACTTGTCTTATAATGGCTATATTAGTTGAGGGGTTAATATGAGTCCGCTGTTCTCTGATCAACAGAGATGTCTGGTTTGAAGACAGACCCACTGAGAAGACGGGTGTTTACTGAAAACGGAGCGAGATCTCATGCTAGTTTCACCGTAAGGGGTAAGAGATGTGATGTGGTATGAAGACATGAAAAGGTAACGCCACTATTTTAAAGTAAACTGAGAACACAACTGCAGTCGTTTATACAATTTTCTCCGGATGTTAGTTACAATAGATAGTTTGCATGGGATCATTCACACATTTTTTTAGTTCTTGCACAAATACATTGATTCTAGAGTAATTTCCTGTTGTCTCGAGAGGCCTGCGTGCTTGTGTTAGCTATAGCATTTCCCTGAAAATGTTCAATTGTTCACCAACTGCCCTTTGACCTCTTTCACTCAAAGTTAGTCCCCAATTTCTCAAATAGGTCGATGCGAAACAAATGTACGAGTTGAAATAAA
Organism: Carassius gibelio; assembly: GCF_023724105.1. Taxonomy (NCBI): domain Eukaryota; kingdom Metazoa; phylum Chordata; class Actinopteri; order Cypriniformes; family Cyprinidae; genus Carassius; species Carassius gibelio. The sequence continues at coordinate 8,550,305 of NC_068373.1, read as the reverse complement.
TTTGTTTCTTTCCACCAATCCTGCAAAGAAGGGTTCACTGTTGTTTAGAAACATCTTTTTTTTCTTGAGAGGACCATTCACACTCTACTGCTTGAGATTTCTGAAAGCTCTTGGAAACTTTGCAGTCTTTCTACTTGCATGAGTATGACCAAAACCCCTATAGTTTATATTATATGAATGCAAATCTAACAAGTTTTTATTATTGCAATTGTTCTCCACAGTATTGTCCTCTGAATTTCAAACTTTTAGTGTAAACATCTATTCCCCTCAAATGCTGGTCCAAAGCTATATTTGGCATGCTATATGCTGCTGACTCCATCTAGTCTAGTCCAGTGGCTCTGAAATGCTTGTGTGGACCCCACAGAAGAGCTTAATGGAGTGGAAACACTTCCTTCCTCCTTTTCTACAAGACTAAGCCTGTCCTCTATTGGCAAACTTCAGAAATGGCATCCCCCCCCCCCTGCATTTTAACCCTTTCACCTTTTGCCCCATGTTTGTTCAAAGACATTTTTTTTGAAAAAAAAAAAAAAATCTTGTTGTATAGGATTAGTGAGAATGTATAGAATATTCAATTGCTGCTGTTAAGTTAAGCTGTATATGACCTCTAGAATATGACTAATAAAAATTTGACAAATTATATAAAAAAATTATTAAAAATTATTAAAAGACCACACATAAAAAAAAACACCTTTACCCTATATAAAATGATAAAAAAAAAACATTTATTTCTGCCACTGAATAAAAAAAGAAAACAAGCTAATTGCGACTTTCTCACAATTCTGCCACGTTTTCGCCGAATTGCAATTCATATCTTGCAATTTTGACTTTATAACACAATTGCGAGTTATAGTCAAAATAGTGTGTTATAATGTGAAAATTATGAGTAATAAAGTCAGAATTAAAAAAAAAAAAAAAGTAAGAATTGTGCGTTTGTATAACTGACTTTATAACTCGCAATTCTGACTTCATCTTGCAATTCTGGCATTATAACTCACAATTTTGACTGTAGAAATCGCAATACATATAAAGTGTCAATTATGAGGTTTTTTTCCCATAATAAACTTGAAATTCTGAGAAAAAAAAGCCAGAACTGCAAGTTTATATCTCCTAATTTTGACTTTATAACTCGCAATGGTGTGTTAGAAAATAAGTCGCAAATAAGTTGCAAGATAAAAAAGGACGCAATTACTTTGTTTTATGTAGTAGCAGAAACGGGCATTCATACATAAAAGCTTTAAAATGTTTTAAATGAATATATATATATATATATATATATATATATATATATATATATATATACACACACACACACACACGGTCATGAATCTTAACAATTTTACAAAAGTAATATTTTTATTTTAAGTTGCATTAATCTAGGTTAATATGCAGTAAACTGTCATTCATGTTAACCATACACAGAAAAAACACAAGAAAATCCATTGAATGGTTTTCCAGCTGTCCTTTAGTTAATTGAGAACATATGAAAGAACAAAAATCAAGATGGTTTCCTTTCAACTGAAGCGTATAATACATTTAATCCTCAGATTCTAGTATTATATAATACAAAAAAAATCTGCACATAAAAAAACATTTAATGTCAATAATTTATCAATATCTTTCCAAGAGGCTAATGGTACATCTCAACAACAGAAGCGTATTGTTAACAAATGTCTAATGACCGTATGCTTGGTTAGACAGTCAAACCCTCAGAGAAAACTAAAAACTATTGGTAAGACAAATCTTTAGAAATTCTTCTCACAGTAACACAATCTCTATCAAGTCCAAAAGCTAGTTTACAACAATGTAGTGTTTATGCGCCGCTTCTAAACCTAACCTCAAGCATCCCCACCAAAACTGCGACCAGGAATTTATTTAACGCCTACGATCAATAAAGCAGCAAAGTGTTTAGTAGAATGGCACTACTATTACCTCTATTATCTTGAACACAGTCCCTGCTTCTCAGATATGTGAAAACTAAGCACTCCAGAGAAGTCAATATGATGCTGACTGGAAGCTCTCAGTGGTTAATATCCCATTTTTCATCTCCAATTCAGCTCCTAAGTAGGGGAAAACGAAGAAATCTTTTGCTACATTATCAAGTTCAAGAGAAAGAAAGGACATTTTGTGTTCACACATGAGGCTGATCTACTTTAAACAGTCCATGCTAGTTTATAGGAGGAGTTATTTGGCTTACAGTGATTGAAGGAACAGCATTCAAAATACAGCACTGAACTCTCAAGGGCTGGATATAAAGGACGCTTCCCCGATAATGGCAAGGTTTTGGTAAATTGCACAGAGAGTTGTCTGGGCAAACAAAAGGGGTTTTGATTTCAATGCATTGGTATGAAATTAGCGTGGCTTCCTCCAATCAATGAAGGCATATAAACCACTAAACGACCGATTGGCCAGCATGGTGGACAGACCTCTTGGGATAAGACAGTATGCATTTTTTTGGATGTACGATGAAATGCCTGAAGATAATATAGAGGCAAGGTAGTGTTGCAAAAGTGATGCATTTCAATATTTTCCAAAGTCAAGTTGTAAGCTGAATGGATTTGAGTATTCAAATCAACAAGAACAAGCCGGTTACAATGGAGGAGGAGGCACTAAGGATGCATCTGTTAAAGAGAAGGAGAGGAGGAATAAGGCTAACGTGTCATATGAACCATTTACCAACGTTTGGGATTTCAGGAAGCAGGTAAACTGAGTCTGTGAAGTGAAGCTAGTAGGTGAGCCTGGAGGCCTTCATGTTGTAGCAGGGTCTGTCAGTCAGACCTCCCTGACCTCCGGAGAACAGAGACAAGCTTTCGGTTTTCTCCAGCACCACCTCCAACTCCTGGAAGTCCTGCAGCCGTGCCACGTCTTTATCCTGTTAAAGAACATGTATAAGCTTGAATGATCTGAAATAGGGTTGAACGATAAAACGGGTTTAAAAATCACAATTTATACTTCTCTCGATATTTGCACACTGGCTATTTATCATGAAAATATAAAGTATATATATACATTTTTTTTTTCCTCTGACAGTAGTTTTATCTTGTATTGATATGAAGCGTTCATGTGTATGGTTGCCAGATGTTAGGAAATCCCCCAGTCAGAACCTTTCTCTTAAAATGGATACATTTTCTGCTGAGTGCTTTACTTAATATTCCTAAGATGGCAACTAGGGCTGTGCAAAACAATTGAATGCGATTTTCATGCACATCTCATCAGTAAAGACGCTCCTGTAATTAGAAGTATATCCCCAGCACGTGCGTTCAGATCAGGGTTGCCAGGTTTTCACCATAAATCCTGCCCAGTTGCTTCTTAAAACTGGTCCAAAACTAGCCCAATCGCGCTTCCAGGAGGTTCCCCGATAAAAAAAGCTTCCCGGGGTTTTTCAGCAGGGTTGCCTTGGTAGAATTCACATTTTAGGGGCTAAATATCACGTTGTTGGTATTGGGGTTGCTTCAAACCGCGTACATGAAAAACAACCGCAGACTTGGCAACACTGGTTCAGGTGGAGCGGCAGTTACTACACAGAGCCTTAGTCTACCGACAACTAACACAAAATCGCTTTCAAAATCGACAAAGAATCGCCTGCAATCTTAACATCGATTTTGCGTAAATTGTCAGTGAATTACGGCTCGGTGTAGTAAATGCCAACACCAGTGTTGCCAAGTCTGTGGTTGTTTTTCATGTCCACAGGTCAAAGCAACCCCAATACAAATAACGTGATATTTAGCCCCTAAAATGCTAATTTTACCAAGGCTACCATGCAATAAAAAAAGTATATTTTAACCCCGGGAAGCAATTTTTTATCGGGGAACCTTCTGGAAGCGCGATTGGAGAAGCAACTGGGCAGGATTTATTGTGAAAACCTGGCAACCCTGATCTGAACACACGTGCTGGAGATATAGTTCTAATTACAGGAGCGTCTTTACTGATGAGATGTGCATGAAAATCGCATTCGATTTTTTGCACAGCCCTAATGGCAACCATGTGCAGAAAAAAGAAAGAAAGCAACAGCTGTAAATGTGTACGATGCAATATTTCACTCAAATGAAACATCCCATGATGCACTAGGGCTGTTCAGCTGAGTAAATTTCAATTTCAATTTATGCATTTAGCAGACGCTTTTATCCAAAGCGACTTACAGTGCATTCAGGCTATCAATTTTTACCCATCATGTGTTCCCGGGGAATCAAACCCCCAACGCTTGACCACTTGAGCTACAGGAATGCTAAAGAATTTCACACAAATAATCATTTGTGTTTAAAAACAGTAAAACCTCAACTTCACCAGTGTCTGCAGTTTAATATGATAAAATGGCCAAAAGTACTGTCAGATTTCAGACATTAGAATCAAGTTTGCCGCTACTGTTACAGCTTGATGTTAAAAAGCACTGCTCAGATTTACCAGCTCAGCATTAACCAAACCGAATGTCACTTTTATGCATCATCAAGATGTCTAAGAGGGCTTAACTAAGTCACGAGGAACAGATCAAAATCCCTATTCCTCCTTCAACAGCTAGACATATGCATTTGTGCAGGAAGTGATGTCTGTATAAATCCAAGGGAAAGCTCAAACAACAATACTGGCGCCAGGATGACTCTGTCGTTGTGCCCAACAACGCTCTTAACCCAAAACATGATTTATAAATGTAGTATAAATTCAAATGTTTTAGATGCTTACGACAGAATACAAATATCAGGGGAACACATTTATATGTAAACATGTTTTAAATCAGATTCATTCAAGGGATAGTTCACATCAAAAGGTTTAAATTCGGTCATCATTCATTCGCCCTCAAGTTGTTCCAAACCTGTATTTTTTTCTTTCTTCTGCTGAACACAAAAGAAGATATTTGGAATAATTTTAGTAAACAAACGGTTCGCAGTAGCCATTGAATTCCACAGTACGGAAAGAAATACAATGGAAGTAATTTTTTTTTTTTTTTATACCAAAATTCTTCAAAATATCTTCTTTTGTGTTCAGCAGAAGAAAGAAAAATTTGAGGCTGTGAGTAAACGATGACAAATTTTGAGTTTTGGGTGAACTATCCTTTTAAGTTTCCCTCTTCCCCTTTAAGAAATTGTTTCTGACATCTACATTAATGTTTAGGGCTATCATTTTTTCCAATTAAACACCCCAAAACTATCGATGAAAAGCGAAATTATTGTAATTGAAAATAAATGAATTCAATTATAAATCAAATAAAAATAATGAAATAATCCAAATAAATTATAATTAAAACTTTCTTTAAAATGTTCGTGTGTCTGACAGCAAATGCTAATGCAAAACTGCTAATGCTACAGTATTTGTGTACTGCTTATTGTAGAGCATCCAAATCAGTCCGAGGACCCGTCTCTGTTAGTTTACTAGTCTCTGAAGGCAGGAGGCTGAGAGGCAGATGACTTGACTTAGCTGTTAATAGGCTCAGGCCTCACCTTTCTGAGCATAGTGTTGGGCAGCTTGCGGATCTTCTCCACGTGTTCTGCGCTGATGTCCAGCTCGCGGCAGCACACACGGAGGAGGCCGCGGTACGTCAGCTCCTGCCGGTCCAGCTCCACCTCGATGAAGTCGTTCTCCCTGACGTTGGTGTTCTGGATGCGCACCTTCAGGACGAGCTCTGAGAAGAGACGGCATGTCTGAGACTGGGACTCGAGGAATCTCTCTGCATTCCTCAAACCTGTCTGATTGAGCGCTTGTGCATTTAAAGAAAGAGTGTGTTACAAACCTGTTAGTGGAGACCTACTGCTGCCTTTAAGTCATGTTACAAAGATCGAATTTATGAGATATGCATATTTTAAAGTCAATATGTATTTAAAGTGCCTTAAATGTAAATGAGCAGCTGTGATTTTGATTAAGATGTTTGCGGTCACTTTGATGTCTTATTTTTTTTTTATAAAATTTATATTTTTATTTAGTGAGGATGTATTAACTTGATCCAAAGTGACATTTATAATGTTTAAAAAAGATTCCCATTTCAAATAAATGCTATTTTACCTTTCTATTCAAAGAATCCTGGAAAAAAGAAAAGTGTCAACTTCCAGGAAACTATTAAGCAGCACACTTTTTTTTAACATTGATATGAAATGTTTCTTGTGCAACAAATCAGCATCACAGAATGATTTCTGAAGGATCATGTGACACACTGAAGACTGGAGTAATAATGCTGAAAATACAGCTTTAACAGGAACACATTACAGTTTTGAACATTAAAATACACATGCAATCATTTTAATTGTAATGATATTTCACTAAATTGTTTTCACTCAGTTTCTGAATAAATGCAGCTTTGGTGAGACTAAATGACTAAAAGTTAGTGTGTATGAAAATTAATTAGCATTAATCTTTTTCTATAAATAAATAAATATATATACATACATACATACATATATATATATTACACACACAACTAAATGTATAATTGTATGTATAAATGTAATTATTTAACCTATTTAAAGTAAAATTTCACTGACCGTCAAGCTTCCTAATAAATCCACACTGTACCTTGTACGTTAACAGGAAAAGTGCTGGTGAAGAAGAAGGGCTGGAAGGCCGGCATGGAGCCCCCGAGCTGGGAGCAGTTGATCTGCTGTGGGATGGAGGGCTGCCGGGTGACCGTGGCACTGGGGCCCTGCGGCTGGCCGGTGCCTCCGCTGGGAGAAGGAAGCGAGGGACACACCGGGCCATTCTGTGCTATGGGATGAGGGTGTGTAAACTCGCAGTGGTTGTTGTGAGGAGTCTCTGAGGAGAGCTCCATGGGCAGGCCGTTCTGCTCCATCACGGGGATGAAGGGTAACTCCTGCTGGCTCTGGCTGTCTGAGTAAAGGCTCTTGGGCTGCTGATGCGGAGGCGGAAGCTGCTGCTCTTGTGTCGGTGATAAAGTCGCTGGTTCTGACTCCAGGGGCTCTGCATGATTGTTGGTGCCGTTTCGCTGTGCTATGCTCAGGCTGTCGTTATCCATCTTGCTGTACAGGAAGGGCGCGTTGGAAAGATAGTTCGGGATGATTGGCAGCTCTGGTTCCTTCACCTCAGGCACGTCTTCCTCTTCCACTGGAGACAGATCCAGAGACAGTGGGGATTTGTGTTTTAGTGCACAATAATTATGTTAAAAATTGATGAATCAATTATAAATTATCATTATGGCCAATGATTGACAAACTGCCAGTAAAAAAAAATTAAATATCTAAAAAAAATAATTTCAAATAAACCACTACAACAAATTCAGTAATTGAACAAATGAATTTAGGCATCACAATATTATAATGTACAGTATGAAAATGGATATTCATTTTAAGATTTACTAAAGGTTACATTTATTAAATCTGTAGTGTTTTTTAAAGGTTTACTTTAAGCTAAAGCTTTAAAAAGTTTATGATGTCAAAACTGAAATATGGAATGTTTTAATTTGTATTTAAGAATTGTTATTCCCATCAAAGAGAAGTGATACAAAATTTAAAAATTGATAAAGTTATGTCTGATAAATTCTGTAATATTTGAGCAACAACAAAAAAAAAAAAGACACTAAAAACTAAAAGCAATATAGTTTTGAATGCTACAAATTTGTCTTCACAATATTATAAAAATGTAAATACAATTAAATGTAACACCATGTTTTAAAGATCTTCTTTAAAATTCTTTATCTATATTTAGCTTTTTAAAATCTTCATTATCTTTACTTCTCAGGAAAGTGCATTGTTAATTGACCATGTTAACACTGACTAAACATGTAAATAAAAAATGAAAAAATGAAATAAAACTATATGCTATACATGAATTTGGATATCACAATGTAATAAAAAAAATATTAAAAATACAAATGAATGAAAATAATGTAATAATCATTTTGAGATTTGTTGAAGATTGCATTTAAGTGTAAAAATGAGTGTTTTTAAAGATTAAGTGACAGCAACGGTAAATTAAGTATTGAAATAAATTATCAAATACTGACAATACTGATAAATAATAACAACAATAAATCTCTAACATTACTTGACCGACAATAATATATTGTGCATCCCAAACAAAAACAGACTTAAGACATTTGATTTAATATGCAAATGTATCATAAACACGAGTCACATGAATGCATCTGAATCAGTCATGATTTGTATTTATGTTGCATTTCTATTCTAACACAGAGGTTCCCAACTTTGGCCCTCCAGCTCCAACCCTAATTAAACCCACCTGAACAAGCTAATCAAGGTCTTCAGGATCACTAGAAAGTTACAGGAAGCTAAACGCTGCAGGAAAGTGGACCTCGCGGGCCAGAGTTGAGAAACTCTGTTCTAGTGTACAGATTCCAGTCAACATTACATTACTAGACTACAGACTGTAAATATCTAGCCGTATAGAAGGTATCAGAGCACCGAACACATCATGTCCTGTGATACAGAAGGTAGGATTTGTGAAAACATACCCCCAAGCAGTCTTCTGATTTCAGGTTTGGAAGTGAGTTGAACGGCTAACTCTTCTTTCGCTGTCAGAATGTCTTTGTCGGCTCCGGCGTTCAACAGATAGGTCACGATGTGTCTGTGGTTTCTTTTACAGGCCCAATGCAAACACGTCCTGGAGGAGCAAAGGACATCAGAACTACTTAAACATGGTTTGCAATGTGCACTGCATCAGAAAAACGAGTTTGAATGCATTCAGGCATTACTAAAACACTTGGCATGAATGTCAGGACAAATCTAACACCTCCGTTCAGTCGCTCAACAAATATCCACAGTTAGAAAACCAAGAGCATGTCAGGAATGTTGCCAGACTAGATGAAAGGTAAGGGCTTTTCTACAGAGCTCATGAACTACTCCGTTTTCTTCATTCCTGCTCTGCACATTATAAAGTGCTTCCTGCATTACATCATGACCCTGGGCTTATGCATTTTAAACCCTATTAAAACCACATTAAAGCAATGTACATGTTACACAAAGTAAAACAATCAGGTGCAAGAAGGTAGAGAGGTGATTAGCAAAAGACAACCAATTACAAACCGCCTAACACATTTGGCCCCGCCCCAAATCCACACCATTGGTTGATCCAGTGTCGCCTCTGCATATTAAAATGAAAGTGTTTTTTATGTAATAAAAAATGATTTCATTGAGGAGCAGCTGGGGGAAGACTAAATGAGTCGTTCGCACTGAAATTAAAGTTTCATCACCTTCAGGACATTCACAAGATTAGTTCTTCAAGGGAACAGATTTGGAGGAATTAAGCATTACATCAGTTGCTCACTAATAGATCCTCTGCAGTGAATGGGTGCCGTCAGAATGAGAGTCCAAAACAGCTGATAAAAACATCACAATAATCAACCAGTAATCCACACAAATCCAGTCTGTCAATTAACATCTTGTGAAGTGAAAATTATAAAATTGTATAATTTTATCATTTGCTCACCAAAGGATGCTTTGCAGTGAATGGGTGCCGTCAGAATGAGAGTCCAAACAGTTGATTAAAAACATCACCATAATCCACGGGTAAATTACATGACTCTAATGAATTGTAAATCCTCTTGATTTTCACAAACAAATCCACAAAGACGTTTCAAACTTTAAAAAAATACAAGTGTTTTGTCCATAACATCACTTCCTCCAGTAAAATAAAATATTATTGTCTGAATCGGGAGAGAAATCTGCACAGGCCAAGCAGCATTTACAAGCGGAAGCAGTTCTGCACAAATATGTCGATGTGAGAGGACAACTGGGAGGGAGTGTTATTATGGACTTGTATTCTCATGCTAATTACTGTGATGTTTTTATCAGCTGTTTGGACTCTCATTCTGACGGCACCCATTCACTGCAGAGCATCCACTGGTGAACAAGTGATGGAATTATCCAGATCTGTTTCAATGAAGAAACTAGTTTATCTACATCTAGAATGACCTGAAGGTGAGTACTAGTTTTGATTTCAGGATGTACTATTCCCATGTTCACTCCACTAGTGTTTTCACTGTCTGTCAGGTAATTTAGAATAAAGTCTGTTTAGGAAAAGGTTAGTATAACCGTCTGGAGGTGTTGATACGCACCACCCGTTGATCTCATTCTGAGAGTTGATGTTGACTCCGCTCTCCAGTAAAGTCTTCACCTCTTCAATGTCTCCGATGGCACTGGCCTCTCTCAGACGCTCCTGCAGCTCTATATCCAGCGATGTCGTTGACATTATTCAAGTCTTAAAGGAAATACAAGCTTCATACGAACTGACACACACTGCTTTTAAGACCGGAGACAAGAATAGACACTCAACTTGCTCCGCAGTGGCTTGAACTGGTGCCTGTTCTGGATGATTTTCGACAAACGAGTATATTTACAGTCTCTAGACTGAAATCAGATCAAAACGGCACGGTGTAATAAATCGGGCTGTGTTCAAATAATCTTTCGCCGACTACTGTAATCCACTCGTATGCGCCGCACCTCCCATGATGGGGGCAGTATTCTGTGTAACACCTTTAGATCATGATCTTTGGTTCCTACTGACGATAATAAATCATTCTTCACAACTAAGATAAGAGTCCAGAGTTCAAGGAAGACCAAAATATGTAGTCAATAAACAGACGCAGTGCAAATCTAATAAACTGATATTAGCGATTGATCAAGGAGCATCATGGAAGAGCAGCAGTTAACTGTGTAGTGTAGTTTCATTACATTTCAAACAAGGACTCACAAATATTTTGCATTGAAACGTGATAATTTACATATTTAGATATTGCCATTCAAATATTTAAAATTATGTTTGTTGAGATTTTAATTCATGTTACCCACCGATATGATAAGCAACTCCCGTTGCATTCAAGATAAACATTTGATCAGTTTTCTTAAATGTAAAACAATTGGATTTTGCAAGAATCTACGGTTAACATGGTCAAAGTTTAAATAACACTGCCAATCTATAATCCAGATAACCAATGGTAATGATCAAATAAATTAATAGATATTTGGATCTCAGCGTGGCTCCATCAATATTATGTGCACTGTACATCATTTTAAACATTTTGTCTATTAATTTCTTTTTGTGTGAAAAAAATACATCCTACAAGAACACATTTCAGAAAAGCTTAAGTATTATTCAGTCCACTCAAATCTAGATACAGTGTGATACTGTGCAAACTGATGTTATATTAGACAACGCTGTCCTTGTGAAACAGGAAGCACTTGTTGTCAGCATTCATATCAACCTGGAAAATAAGCAATCCATTTACAAGCCTTTGATGACTCAAGGCAGTGAATCATCACACTATCAAGTTAATAATTTTTGATAGCAAGGACGAGGTGTATAAGGCATGATGTCAGATTAATTTGCAATGGATCATGGCCAAGCATTGGATTATAGCCTCTAGCAAAAACCTTCAGAGGAAGATTTTCAATGAACAGAAGCAGGCAAGGGAGGCTTGACATGGACCATATGTAGCATCTTGAAGTATATTTTCATCATGCACCAGGTTTTGAATTAAGCTATAAAATGTAGTAATAAAATGCTTACAATTTCCTCCAATCGCAGTCCATTTCCTTTGGCCTAGCATTTTTAGGAATGATACCTCTCTTAGACCCCACTCTGGACATCATGATCCTGGGTAAAACTGTAAGAGAACTTGATGTTATCCTTTGGAATTCACACAGCAAAAAAATGGATGGACTTGCTCAGCCTTTTCGTCTGGTTTTCTAGTACAAATATCTAAACGGTCCTTAAACATAAAGCATTCAATTGAAGCAAAATGACTATTAGGTCTATTAAATATTATATCATAAATCAATTTATAGTTTATGCTTAAAACAAGAAAAAAATATCTTTCAGTGGCGTGGAAAATACCAGTTACATTTATTTATTTATTTTTTTCATCAAGAATCTTAGGCAATATAGATGCTGAACTTTTGCCAGCTATTTCCTTTATCACTGACCTATATCTCAAGTATTTTTCTAACACCATTTAACAAACCCTAAAACAAGAGAGAGAGAAAAAGTTTAAGTATGCAGATACGCAAAAAATGTAGAGAATGAGAAACAAAAGCAAGCTAGCTTGATAGTGTTGTGCAGGCCAGAGGTGAGATGTGCATCACGTTGATGTTCACGATAATGTCACATGACTCAGAGTTCTTCGGAGTTCTTTACGTATTTTACGAGGTGGCTTATTCGTACGAATTTGTACGACCTCACTCGAACGATTTTATATGATTTGTCTAACGGTTAGGTTTAGGGGCTGGGTTAGGTGTAGGTCATTCCTACAAATTCATACGAATTGTGCAACTCGTAAAATACGTACGATTTGGCAAAAATCGTATGAAATTGTACGAGTGTGGTCATATGAATTCGTACGAATTCGCCACCTTGTAAAATATGTACAAATTGCCGTGAGATCAGGTTGGTGTTTCTCTCATGCTGAACACAAATTTGAAGAATGCTAGTAAACAAACAGTTGTTAGTAAGCCATTGACTGCCACAGTATTTAGCATTTTTCTTTCCACACTATAGAAGTCAATGGGTACCGCCAGCATTCTTCAGAATATCTTCTTTTGTGCTCTGTCAGAAGTGTTGCATTGTACTATTAATAAATTAATTGTAACTTTAATGAGTTAATTTCAGTAAATTAGCAAACTTTAATGGCCTCGTGGTTAGAGAGTTTGACTCCTAACCCTAGGGTTGTGGGCAAGGCCGTGCACAGACATTTTGAGGGGCAGTGGCCTAAACCAAAAAAAGGGGCACTAAGGGGGTGGTTGCTTGTTAACACAAATTATTACAAAATGTACAATTAAAAAAGAAGACAGAACACGCTCAAATACATTTCAGACTTTATTGTAGAAGTTTTGATAGAACATCACAATTACACATTACTGATACTTTTTTATATTTACTTGTTCCATTTACAGCAACACTGTATGTTACATTGTATTTCTTTACATGAGCAGGATCTGATGGATTTTGTAACTGAAGCAAAAACTCAAAGTCTTCTGGCTTTTTCTCCCTTGTATACATGGCTGGTGGCTGCCTCACTCTCCATTTCTTCCTGTTCTGCATCTGTCTCTTCCCTCTCTGTCTCATTGTATTGCCTTTCTTTCTCATTCTGAACTTTTTCTGTCTCCGGCTCAGTTCCAAGACCTTCACTTTTACTCCGTTGAATTGATTCTGACGCATTTTCATCTTAATATAGAGAATGAATAACAAACCTGTTACAATCATATTTTAAATACAATTGTTAGGCTTTAGTGCTAATTAAATGTATGTTCTTGTAATATAATTACTCTTCCATTCAAATAATTTAATGTCTATCTTTCTTGTTATAAAACTCTAGCATATTCAGAATCCTTTATTGTCAGCCAGTTTAACAACACTTACCTGTAAGTGTCTGATTTGGCTGATGCTGAATGGGCTCTCCCTCACTCTCTTAGCCTGCCTCTGCCTCATCTTCAAAGGAGTAATAAGTAATAGACATTTAATTTCATAGCATACAGCCTAAATCTATATATACAACTCATTTAGAGCCTATGATGTGTTAGTCTCAACTAAGACAAGTGATTATAATGGGAGATATACTTACAATAATTAAACAGACAAACTGTCTGCTAACTGTTCTATATGATGATTTACCTGCTGGCTTGCTGGAGCTTTGAATCCATGTTTGCAACGTTGAACTGCCTTTAGCAGCCTCCCTTCTCTCTTTCTCTCTCTGTCTCTGTCTTCTTTTTTGTGAAGGCATTGTTTTTTTTGTTTTTTTTTATGGTTGTCTTGTCTACAAAGTGTGCCAACAACAGAAAATGTAGTTATTTGTATTAGATCTGATCTGATTGAGAGTACAATTATAATTTGATTAGACAAGCAGCTTCTTAGAACGTGGATATGTTGTACAAGTTGTTAGCACTAGTAGAAGACCAAGAGCACAAAACATTACCGACATAAAAAAAAAAAAAAAAAAAAAAAGATTAATTTCGCAGATTCAACCACTGTCTTGCATAGCCTACCTGTTAATGCAACAGCTTTCGTGAACTGTCGTGTTCACAAGCGCCGCAGGCGCAGACACATACTGTGAGTGATGCTGCGGAGTGCGGAGCGAGCGGGAAAACCTGGAGCGGATTCGCGGAATCAACGGAATGCTTTGAGCGGAGCGGTGGGGAAAAGGGGCACCTCAGTCGATGAGGGCAGATGGGCAGTGGCTCTGGCCACCGGGCCACCCCCCTGTGCACGGCCCTGGTTGTGGGTTTGAGTCTCGGCTGGCAATACCACGACTTTGCATAAATGCATAAATGGCTGGCCACTGCTTCAGGTGTGCGTTCACTGCTGTGTGTGTGCACTTTGGATATGTTAAATGCAGTGCACGAATTCGGAGTATGGGTCACCATACTTGGCTGTATATCACGTCACTTAAAATTATTATGTGGATTTTATTTGGCTATTATTTTAAATAGACTATATAAAAGGGATTTAGCCTACATACAGTAGTTATAAGGTATATTAATTGCAATTATAAATAATTGTCTGCTTTAATGTTTCAAATAACTAAAAAAAATAAAAATAAAAATAAAAGCTGACGACATCCCTTTTAACTAGACATAACGGGGCCCTATAGTTTGTGTGGTGCCTAAACATGCTTCCGATTAAGTATTGCTTGGGAAAGAAATGAAAGGAAATGAAAAACCCATTAAACACTGATTTTAGTCTCACATGAACTCTCCATTAGAGTTACCTTGTATTTTGAGATGCCTGAGAGGAACAACAAACTTGAGCATTTATTTGTTATTTTATATCCGCTTTAACTTCACTCACATTCACTGCGAATTGTCTGTTTTTATTTGAGTACTAATTGTTTCTTGTCTGTAAATATTCAGCCTTTATAAGGGCACTTTTAAAGCTTGCTATTTAAGTTTGTACCTGTAAGTTATACAGTAGCCTACTCTGCATGATATTTGGCTATACAATGTCTCTTAGCCGCAGCCATTGATATTCAGTAATATTTTGATCAAAACACATTGGTGGTGATTCATATAAAAAGCAGAGCACCAATTACGAGTATGGGTAACCATACTTGCCAAAATGTCACGACAACTTTGTTTTTCCCCCATGCAGTGGAAGTCAACGGTAACCAAAACTGTACATTCTTCAGAAAAAAGTAAATAATAATAAAATAAAACAGTTGTTGGATACCAAAAAAATTAAAATAAATAAATAAATAAAAGGGGTGCAGTCATTTGGATTCTGCCAAGCAAAGTGGAGAAAGGACGTCACTGTTCGGGTATCCATGGTATTTTATATTAGTTAATACTTTTGATCCGTTAATATAGTATGGATTTTTATTGCTCTTTTTTGCTTTAAGATTTTTTGATTACAGATGACCAACTAAAAAAAGAAAATCCTAAGGATATGACAAAAATCCGAAGTAATTAAAAATATCACTTCAAAATTGTATTTTACCCCTCAGAACGCGGCAAACAGAACGGTGGTCGGATCTATGCTGTTGATATCATCAAAACTACTCACAGATTGCCTCCTCACACAGATGAACCCTCACTTAATGTTCATGTGAGCGAGTGTCTAAACCTGACTGTCATTGGCAAATGTACTGAATGTTAAATGTATCCTGTTTGGTCTGTCTGTATTCATCGAGCACAGCGTTAGTTCAGTCAGGCCACGTAGGCAAGGCTGTGAACAGCTGATGTGGTCAGCTGTCAAATCTCTCCAATCACCACCTCTCTCCTATTAGACACAGGACATATATATACGTGGCACTACTGCTCAGTAAGTATTCCCAACAGCTCACAACCCTCCCTCAATCCCCATTATAAGCATGAGCACATTACTGCGCACCTTCTGGCTGTCATCTTCTTTGTTTCAGATCACTAAGGCTTCCAAAATCTTAGCTGGCTGGACCTCACTGCCGAGAGACACCCATCTTCATAACAAGGCATCAGGATAGACGTCCCACTGCCACATCTACATGATTATCACTTTTTGCTTTAAAGACATTACCAAAAGTCTTAATTGTTATGTATTTCTAAACTCATGGTTCCAGGGGGTTAATGTTAAAGCTCTTGTATGTTCTGTTATTTTGGAGTAAGAACCCCCATAAGGAACCGTACCGCCAAAGATAAATTGTGTTAAATAAACTCAAGTAAACTTGGGGGTTCCTGTCTGAACTATTTTTCTACAGTGAGCCTATTAGCCTGAAAAGATGCTCCTACTGCAACTTCAACAAGTAACGTTATATTCCTTGGAATCACAACCATGAAAGAGTGTGAGTGTGCAGAGATACCGACAAATAATTTGCTTTATTACACTTCCGAACACAAATGACTAAGTACAGATTTGGAACAACATAAACAATGACACAGTTTTATTATTTGGGTAATCTCTTTAATTAGTTCTGTACTGTTCTGCAGGATCAGCTACAGCAATGAGCCACAATTTTATTAAGGAAATCTACACAATATTTATTATCACCTTCATTTTTTTTATGAAAATTATAATACACATTATTATTATTATTATTATTATTATTATTATTATTATTATTATTATTATTATTATACAGTGAGAGGAAAGAAAATAAAATAAACTTTTTTTGTGATGCAAGAAAGTCTTAATTATGATTCCAGGAGTTCTTAAATTTTGGGATGGAAAGACAAGAATTGTCATATAGCTTGATGATCAAGCTTCAAAAGGCCATGAATTCATAAACATGATCGCCAATAACTGATAAATTGTTTAAGGCTGAAATGGGAAGTTTGTTTTATAATACTTTGTTTTTGTGAAAACCCTTATCTGGACTGTAAATCATGCTTTTTAGAGTTTGCATGTAACATTGCCCTTCCCCGCTCATGTGGTATTAGATTTATTTGTGCATGAATCAAAAAAGGTCTTAAAAAGTCTTACATTTGAGATTAAAAATCCTGCAGATAGCCTGTAAATTGGTAGTGCCATTTGAGATAAAGCAGAGGAAGTGACTGATGCCTTTATTTTGTAGCACTGGAGTGAAGCTGACCTTCAGCAGATTTATTTGGAGGGGCAGAAAATGTTCAGTAATTGCCAGAAGGGGGGGGGGGGGGACTTTTTTTTTTATACTTAATGACATGTAATGTTTACTGCTTAAATATGATCTGTATTTTTTCACTCTTTAAACAAACCAAGTGTGATTCCAACCGATTCATACATTGCATTTTCAGTTAAACACCAATAGCCCACTGAAGCTTATCTTTATGTTTTAGGTGTTTGCTGTGTTCAAGGGTTAGCGTTACTGGACAGCATCCTACCCACAATGCTGCTTGAATTGGGGATGTTTTTCATCGAGCAGTTCACCAGCAGGAAGACAGACCTTCAGAGAGACGGATGACAGTTTGCAACTAAACTGTTAGTTAGTTTAGTTATCATTTTGAAAGTTGGTAATGTGCTTCAGATTACATTTTCAAGCTTTTCATATCAGAAAACGCTTTCAACGTAAACGAGCGCTTCGCTATCCATGGTACTGAACGCCTTCTGCGTAACGCTACCAAACAAATAGTTATGCAAATATCCGTGTATGCATTAAAACCTTTGTGCTATTCTTACTTTTCCTACAGTTGAAGTAGGTTATCATTTCTCTGTAGGCATATTCATCACTGTATTCATCATTATTCAAGGTCTAAAGGGGATTAATCTCGTTCTTTAGCTTCACCGTGCTTTATAATGTCTGTTATGCAAAGCGTGATGGTACTGTATTGTCAGGGATTCACACGTACGAGTGCGTGGGTGCGTTTTCTTACTAATATGAGAGGATTTTATGCCAGCATATAGTGATGATGACTCAAGCTCTTGCAGATGATGAGAGCCATGGCTTCGCCACCCACTCCTTTCTTCCCGTTATTCACCCATAAATGCCCATACTGTGAGTATACTGGTTTCTCCTCAAAGCAGAGGCGTGATTGGGACTGTCTGTCTGCAAAACTGAGGTGAGGCGGGGGACACGGTATGAATATAGCTCGGCTCATGAATATTAATAAGGTGACGTTAATTTAACAAATTTGTGTCACTATCCTTCATAAATCATTCGAATATGTTGAATTGGTTGCGCATGAATCATTTTTTATTAGCAGTGTTCGAAATTTGTACAACTGAGGCGACATACTGTTTGCAAGGACAATGTATTTTGAGAGAGAGAAAGACTCAATGTTTTTTAGAAACAACTTTTTTTTATTATTGTTGTCTGTAATACAAGACAAAGTGGAAACAAATTTGAGGTAACATAGGTAAATAAACTATAGTTAATATAAGAAATGTGGAAACAAATCTGAGGTAATATATTCACTATGAAGAAATCATGCATATGTCCCTGTTGGAAAATGCAGTTTATGCATAGGTGCGTTTAGGGACTGTTTTTAGCTAGTCAAAACTAGACTTTAACTAGTTTACCAGTTTACACAGCTATAAAGGCCAGTCTACACCAGCTAAACTTAAAAAAAATGGTAACCTGAAAATGGTAACATCTACATGCCTATTATGTACTGGTTTCCAAGTCAACTATATTAATTAACATCAATGATCCAGCCCTTAATGCATTCATTTATAAAAAAAAAAATTCAGGTAAAAATAGCTCTTTAGGGTAACAATTGTTACCACTTTCAATTGTTAACCCACGGAAGGCCGTTTCCGCCACTGATTTTTTTTAAAATTAATAAATATTAAAATAAATGTTATTTTTATCTCATAATTCTGTCTTTTTTTCCACGTAACTGTAAGATATAAATGCTCAACTGCGAGTTACAAAGTGCAATATTAGGGGGAAAATACTATTTTCTCAGAATTGTGTGTTTATATCACAATTCAGAGAGAAAAAAAAGTCGCAAATACCTTTTATAATATATATTTATATATCTAAATATATATATTTAGTGGCGGAAACGGGCTTTCATGTTAACCAGCCACAGTGTGCTAAAAAACAATTAATATGTAGACCAGCTATACTATCTTGAGCCCTATTTTCCAACAGGGTTACAATAAATACATTTCACAAATACTTTGTCAATGTGTAGAATCTGTCCTCAGGTCCAGCCTGGGACTTAGAATGTAATAATTCTTACGTAGTTGAATAATTATTATTCATAGGTTTGAAACCGAGTCCCTAGCGTTACTCTTTTACTGTATTTGACACCTCTCAATAGGCGTACTTCGTTTAGGGGTGCTGGGGCCCATCACGCGCCGCAGATCGCTGCTGAAACTCGGTCTGCGAGCGAGCGGATGCACCGCGCCACACGGCTCATGCACGGCTCTTTTGTTTCTCTTTCTGCTGCTCAGCGCTTGATACGTGTGGATGGAGATGTCTCGATGGAGAGAGGGTCTGGTCTCTGTGGGGAGCCCTCCCAACACCGCCAGGGTCTCGAACATCTCCTCCAGGTTGGTGCAATCTTTAGCAGACACCTCAAAGAGGACGCTGTCCTCCCCAAGAGACTGGCGAATATCAGAGTGCTGCACGGCTCTCGAGGAGTTTAAGTCAGTTTTATTACCACAGATAAGAAGCGGAAGCTGTCTGTTTTCTTTGGACTTGGTCAGCTTGGATTTGGCAGTGAAAATCTCCTCGCGTAACGAGCAGATCTCCGTGAAAGACTCTCGATCAGTCACGCTGAACACCAGCAGGAATATGTCACCTGTTGGGGTCATAAAGCATGTAAAATTAGATATCTGTAAACCTGGGGCTATAATTAAACCAAAAGTAAATAAGTAACAATAAGTGCACGTACTGACCTGTCAGAATAGAGAGTCTTCGCTTGGCAGGAAAGTCTCTCTCTTTGGACGCGTCCAGGATGTCTAACTGGTATCTCTCTCCACGGATGTGATACAGTTTGCTGTGAAAGTCCTCGGTCGTCGGCTCGTACTGTTCCTCGAATCCATCATCACCCAGAAAACGGCGGATAATCGCCGTTTTACCCACTCGGGGCGCGCCGAGCACAACTATGCGCCGGTAATGACTGGGTTTTACGCTGACCAGCTCGTCGTTTTTACTCTCATATCTCATGTGCTTTGTTTTATGGAGCTGAGGCGCGGAGACAGGATCCAGAGATCTCCGGGGTTTGCGTTCAGACGACGAGGGTCGCTTTCCAGTGCTGGCGGAGCGCACCACTCGCATCTTTGGCTCTGGATGTCTCCAGTGCGACGCGCACTGCAAATGCATATCAACTGTTGCGTTGCCCTCGGAGTGATAGCTGCAACAGGAGAGCATCGCGGTGCCATCAACAGAAAGAAGAGCTTTATCAGTTGTGTTCACCACCATTCTCCTCGCTGGTATCGTCCAGAACGACTGGTGCTGTGGTCGGCAGGACGGCGGAAGGGGACGCGCAGCACTCTTGGTGCAGTGATTTGTACGCGGTTCCCGCAGTGCTTTTATATGCTGATGATGGATGGGTGGTCTCGTGTGGTGCGTCATTCAACGCTTTGGGTTCGTCTGGTGAATCTGAACAATTCTGCTGCCTATTTAAGGTATTGCCCACCGCAGTGTTACTTGGATCTGGGCTATTCTTAGCCACAGAGTGTTCAATTCAGTCAGTTAAATTCAGCTATAATATACCGAGCTAGATCCTACTTATGAGTACTGATGAAGTCAAAAGTTTACATTTTCTAGCATAATTTGGACTGAAAGATGCTTGAAAAATACTGTAAAAAGTGGTAAGCTGCAACACTTAGCTATCTCTCCCGTAAAATGAGTTTGTTTTGTATATATTAATATAATTAGGTTGTTTAAGTGGCGTTAACTATTATGTTTAATTTAATTGACCTTTCTATTTTTCCATGTATTGTCATAAGTAATCATGCATTTGTATAGAATAAGTAGAAAACAAGTTAAAAGCATGATTTTGTGTTTTTGACTGCATTTATTAAATCAAAAATATACAAAATCAGTAATATTGTGAAATTATTATTAAAATTTCAAATATCAGTGTTCTGTATGAATGCATTTTGAAATGTAATTTATTCCTGTGATGCAAAGCTGAATTTTCCAGCATCATTACTCTTCAGTGTCACTCGATCCTTCAGAAATCTTTCTGATTTGCTGCTCAAGAAACATTTCTTATTATTATCAATGTTTTTCCAAGCAAGATTTGCATGTTGCAAAGAAACAACCAAAAGCCGGTCTGGAACGGCCCACACCTCTCCGGTCTGAAATACTGTAAAAAGGCAAGCAAAACGATGAGTTAAAAGATCCAGTGCTTATAACACACTGCTCAAATAATTCAACACATGAACCAGAACCAATTGTTGTATAATATTGTTTTTGAAATAGATAGGTCAATGTGCAGCTTTCAGTAAAGAGGCATGAGTAGCATGTGGGTGGTAACATTTCAGCTTATTTCATCAATCGTCTGGATAATTGTGGGGTTGCTAATGACTGACTTTCCAAAATATTTATTGAACACAGCTTAATTTTCATTAACTGAATGATTTCCAGATGGGAAGCCCATTTTATTTGTGTAGGCGCACAGGAACATTTGGTCAAAGAGGTAAATGTTTATGACCTCATGTTTTTCTGTGTGTCTAGATGAGACTGTTTATATGAATGAGTCTGTTTCATATTCCATTAATCCCTATATGCGTAATGATGCTGATGGCTCCCTCTTAATAGAAAGAGAAAAACAGCTGACATTAAAGGTGCTAAAAAATCTAATTGAAGCATCACAACAATACAGGTATGATCACGATCACGATCCTCTCTTGCAGCAACAGAGCTCTACCCTTGTGACACTTAAGACTTACTTAAGTGTGAACTGACTCTAATGTTTTCAAACACTTAAATGCATGCTATTTACAATTAAAAGAAAATGTATGCTTTAAATGTATGCGGATATCTGAACTTTAGAGTGCTTTTTGATCCACTTAAGTAAGACTTAGGATCTGTGTAATTTCATAATTACTTCTATTGGCTTTGAAATATGGTTAAAAAGTTTACTTCAGAATTTACTGACAAACAATTAAACTAAAATACACTTTAATGTCATTTCTATAGAAACTTGTATGTTATGCTTTCAAATATATTTGTAACGAAGTTGCAATTTAGTGCAACTTACATTAACTTCAAATGTAATATTAAATAACACACTGCACTTACAATTATAATAATTTATTTTACATATGTTTTAGTAAGCGTATTATAAAACATGACAGGATTACTAAACTTTAATGATTTAGAATCTATTATAAAAGAAGAAACTTTTAATTTGACACTGTAATTTGTATTTGTATTGAAAAGTAAAATGTGCTTAATAGTCACGAAAATAATTTAAATGTTCCAAAAAGGCCCAAATGTTTAGGTGAAATGTCACCAATATCAAGAATTATCAAGAACATTCTGGCAATATGAGAGCATCTGCACATCAAGGCAACTTCATTTCTTAACAGGAGACAAATCCTCACCTTGTGCTGCATAAACAACACCTATACATCTCTGACAGACACGTCTCAGCTTCACTCCATCCAGTCAAGGCTACTCTGAATGGACTGAATTGGTGCACGCTGTGCTTTGCTTTTCTTCTACAGTGCTAGAGACCAAATGTTCTCGAATATGCCTCACCATGGCAACTGTGCACTTTATAACACTGCATTCCAGAATCTATTCCATAGCTCTTAAAAGCTGAGGACATGCCTTTTGTTAGCCGTCACAATATCACACACTCCTCTGTATAGGCCTTGTGTTCAGTTTTATGACCCTGCTTTCCATCGTGCTGAGATGTTCGGAGAACTTGAAGGCACGTATGGCACGCATGCTTTCTCATTAGTAGAATTCACTAGAAGTAACTGTATTCAGTGAAGATAAAATGAGAAGCTGCAACAATGACAGCTTATTTAGGTTGAGTCAAAAAATGTAAGTCATAAGTCAGCTTAAAAAGAGTTCTGTGCACATTGTTCACTTTCTTTACATGGTTGTAACTTTATCTTGTTTCTTAAAAGCAAAATGCATGTAGTCTTACTAGATCACATGAACACTCATGAGACCAAAATGCACAAAACACCTTAAAACGTCACTAACAGACCTGGAAAATTAAATGTGATGTATAACAATTAACTAACATTTATTTCACTTTTTTTTTTAACAATCAACACCATTGGAAATTTCATTTTCAGCTCAAAAAGTGCATTTTCATGCTTGCTTAGTACTAAGATATAGTACATTAATTCAATTGAAAAAAATTCTGTAATTTCTGATTGCCACATGAGCAGCACCAGAGGGATCATTTTCATTAATTACGATTAATTATACTTATTAATCTGTAGACCTATTAGAACTGAAAATATATTGATACATCTTGCCTGCTCTTATTGTTGCTTCAATTTAAAAAAAAAAAGTTTATTGCAAAAGAAAACTTTAGATGCTTTACTTTTGTTCCTGAAAACTTTCTTGATCATTTTAACACAAATGAATATTCACACTAAGAATAATTTGTATTCTTAGTTTATTATGTCTGCTACTATAACACATATGTTGGTATATTGAACTAATACAGTATTCTATAATTTAATATGACAATAAATACAAATCAAGTGTTACCATGTGAGGGCAGCAAAGGCATGATGGGTTTGAGGCCAACTTGTGTTTCTGCATTCCCTCTCATGTTTGTCAGGCAGAAATGTATTTTAAAACCTCTCAATCAGTGCTTCATGAAGGTCTATGCCAGGGGGTGTGATGAGTTTGCGGTCTGTCTCCTGCTGTGCACCGGTCCTTTAACCTCCTCCTCCACTCCGATGACATCACCGGGTCTTTGTTATGAAACAGAAATTGGCCCACAGTCTGTTTTCAGGGGAAATGAAGACATAGCATGGATAGACAGGAGGAGAGGTTATGTTAAATGCAAAAATAGATCCATCAAGCAACAATGCGTAAATGAAACATTAAAGGGGTTATATGATGCGATTTCAAGTTTTCCTTTCTCTTTGGTGTGTTACTAAAGTCTCAAATCCAAAGAGAAATCCTTTATAAAAGTTAAGGGGGGGGGGGGGGGGGGGTGAAATGCTATTTCATGCATACTGAGTTTTTTACACTGTTAAAGAGTTGGATTCCCATGCTAAACATGGACAAAGTTTCAAAAATTAAGTTGTACGTTTGAAGGAGTATTTCTGTTCCAAAAATACTCCTTCCGGTTTGTCACAAGTTTTGGAAAGTTTTTTTCGAGTATGGCTCTGTGTGACGTTAGATGGAGCGGAATTTCCTTATATGGGTCCTGAGGGCACGTCTGCCGGAAGAGCGCGCGCTCCAGTATAGCAGAGCACTGACATTCACTGATCAGAGAGAGACCGAATTGTCACAAAAGAAGTGTGTTTTTGGTTGCCAGGGCAAGACGACCCTGCACAGATTACCAAAAGAGAAACAGCATTAAGGGACCAGTGGATGGAGTTTATTTTTACAGAGCATCAACGGAGTTGTGCAAGTGTTTGTGTTTGTTCCCTGCATTTCGAAGATGCTTGTTTTACAAACAAGGCCCAGTTTGACGACGGATTTGCACATCGTTTATTTCTTAAGGATGATGCAATCCCAACGAAAAAGGGTCACGATCGTGTGTTGGAACCACATGTGGTGAGTAAAACTGCTTCAAATATCTCTGTGTTGTTAACTTAGCTATCAGCGCGTAAGCACATCAAGTAAACAACATGCGATGTTTGCATCAAACTGCACTTTCCACATGTACACCATAAAAAAAAAAAAAAAAAAAAAAAAAAAAAAGACGACATAAAGTAGAACTTAGTCATTTTCCAAAACCGCTAAGCAAATATATACAGTTTCAGTACATACCACATAGAGACGTCCTGCTGTAGTCTCTGCTGCTGCTGCTCTTGATAAATTTCAGCCTCGGGATCTGATTCTGGATCATAAATAAACGGCTGAATCTGAATGTTAGCCATGGTTTTTTTTGGATGATGGTTTTTCCCTCACGGTAATTTCACAGCTTCCACACGCTCTCAACGCAAAAGCCTACTCGCGCTCATGTTTTTCCAGGAAAAAACGGTACAGACTATCTTTCTCTTATAAATGTAATAAAACTAAAGAAACACCCCCACATCTCTACATCACTATGTGGAAAGATTTGCATAATGCTGTTCAAATGTTCAAGCAAAAAAAATGGAGTAACTTTTATTCTCATTGTAGTATTGTTGTTGCCGCTGCCGCAATGTCGTATAGACACTGTGTGTTTCACTGTGAAAGTGAAACTATTTTATTTTTGCCTTCCAAAAGAGGACATGACTACAAATCATGTTTATAATGGGTTTTATGTTTATGTCTCGTCGCTCCGGCCGTTGAGGGCACCACAGTATGCGTAACATTTCTTAGGCGTTCGGCCAATCACAACGCACTGGATAGCTGGCCAATCAGAGCACACCTCGCTTTTCAGAAGATGAGCTTTGTAATAAATCGACACATTCAGAAGGCGGGGCATAGAGGAGAAACAATAATATACAGTATAAATATATGGAATATATGATATGGAAAATAATGTTTTTTTATATATTAAACCACATAAACCCATTTCATTACACCAAATACACAAAATAATGTTCTTTTTAGCAGCATCATGTGACCCCTTTAAAATAAGTTTACCACATTGGACATGTATTCTACTATAGAGTTTACTCTATAGGAAATGTTTTAAGGACACACATAGAGTTGCACTAATAATATTCCTGGCCTCATAACTTGTCAATTTTGTATGAGATATGGCTAGAAACTCTTAAAAATTCATTCAGTTCACTTCTCTTCTGAAAATGTTGTTAATCACATAATGTTAAACTTCTACTACTTATCTGTTGTTTTATTTGACATCTACACTAGCATTCAAACAGGTTGATAAGATTTATTAATGTTTTTGAAAGAAGATACTTCTGCACACTAAGACTGCATTTATTTGATCAAAATACAGTAAACTATTTCTGAAATATTATTCACACTTAAAATAATTTATTCCTGATTGAATATTTTAAAATGTGATCATCCTTCAGAAATCATTCTAATATTCTGATTTCCTGCTCGTGAAACATTTCTTATTAATAGCAATGTTCAAATCAGTTATGCTGCATAATAGCTTTGTGAAAATCATTATGATGCTCCTATTTTAGGATTTGTTGATGAGTAGTACGTTTAACAGGACAACATTCATTAGGTTGAATCTTTTGTGTGTGTGTGTGTGTGTGTGTGTGTGTATGTACATCCTGTATATATATATATATAATAT
The DNA here is from genome assembly GCF_023724105.1 of Carassius gibelio. Lineage (NCBI taxonomy): Eukaryota > Metazoa > Chordata > Actinopteri > Cypriniformes > Cyprinidae > Carassius > Carassius gibelio. Next base: position 8,524,161 of record NC_068373.1, on the reverse strand, counting down.
ATGTGTATATATATATATATATATATATATATATATATATATATATATATATATATATATATATATATATATATATATATATATATATATTTTAATAATACAAATCTCATTGACCCAAACTTTTGAATGGTATTACTACATATTATTACTAAAATATCTAATTACCTGATTTTATTTATTGCAATAAATGTAAAATCCCCATTTTAAGTATGAAGATATCTAAACGATACTGTACTCCATACTTTAATCATGAAGTATATTAAAAACAATAATAATTTGTGGGTAGTGTCAAAAAGTAATTTGTTTAAGGATTAAACACTGTTTGTCTTCTCACTACAAGTAGCAGAAAAGCAGAATTGACACCTCTTCCTTTACTTTGCTGGCTGTTCAGAATGTCTTTGTTTATTCGGCATAAAAGAGGGAGAGTATCAGTTTGTCAAGAGAAGAGCTGGTATTTCCAGAAACTCTTGCTTGGCAAAAACACTTGTCACCAGGAAGCTTTGAACCCAAATTCTCTTCAATAGTCTTGCTTTCCTTGGTTTACACACACACACACACACAGAGAGAGAGAGAGAGAGAGAGAGAGAGAGAGAGAGAGAGAGAGAGAGAGAGAGAGAGAGAGAGAGAGAGAGAGAGAGAGAGAGAGAGAGAGAGAGAAGAGAAGAGAAGAGAGATTTCTATTGCTTGCTTACTTATTTACTACTTATTTACATTGAGGATATCCCCATAAGGATGTTTTGTCAGATTAAGTTCAGTTTTTCCCCCAAAATATGGTTAATGATAATGTGGATCAAATATAGCTGTATATTTAGTGTGTAATACCCACATCTAGTCTCTTAAATGACATTTATTTATGATAATGCTGAATAAGATCATTGTGTGGCTGCAAGGATTGCATAAGACAGACGATGTGTAAAAATCCACTTGCAATTTCTGAGTGAAATATGTTACTGTAGTGTTTCTGTAAATGAATACTTTTTTTTTCTGTAATTGAATACATTTTTAATAGGAAAATATATCCTATACGCTATATACTTTAAGAGATGGAGCAAAACATATTTTGTATACATTGCAACGTAAACAAACAATCAAACAAACAAATACGTGCAGAATTTAGCTATAGCCTACTTTGAAAAAGTTTTCACTCATAAATTGCAATTCAATTTTTGTTTTTACAAATAACTACAAAAACAACAACACATGAAACATGATAGATAGATAGATAGATAGATAGATAGATAGATAGATAGATAGATCTTTTTAAACAGTGTACCCTGTTGGTAGAGAGTGTAACCTGACAGCAGATTTCCAGGCACAGCTGTTTGATAAATCGTGACATTCAGGGTAGCAGTAATCTGCATCTGCTCATTATGTCTCGTGTCGGAGCACAAAGGGTTAAACAAGACTGACTCTGCAGGCTGGAGCAGCCCTCCCTCGCTTCTCTTTACTGGGCTTTAACAGGGGGGTGCTCTGTTATTATCAGCGAGGTTTGCCCCGGGATATGTACTAATAACTCCTAACCGGATAGGCCTCCACAAAGCGAAAGCGCAAAAACAGGCAGGCGAAACTTTGAGGCGCGTGACTGAGTTGATCATCTGCTGCATTCGAGCACGAATCCCAAACTACTAACAACACTGAAAACATGCAGAGATGTCGAGAGGAGCACAGCCACCGATAGCTGGGACCTTTCTGTCAAGCAATGAGAGGTAAGGACACAAAGGACGTTCAGAAGGCTCCGGTTTCGGCTCTCGCGGGTCAACATATGATTTCCCAATCGTGCTCTATGATTCCCGCTGAGTCACGCGAGCTGTCCTCGATACCGACCGCAGTGTGAAGATGCGATCGCTGCTGAACGGGCTCTTTATTACTGTCCCGCGACACCGGAACACATCCGAGGGATTTTAATAGTGGGATTACCTTCCAGCTGAAAATCTTCAGGCAAACCCACGAGAGGTTTGTGAGGTGTGGAAGAGCTGGATTGTTGTCCACTCGGATTGAGAGTGGGTTTCTTCTGAAGTGGACTGCTGAGTAAACTAATTTATGAGAGAACAGAGGTATCTTTTTCATATTTATCTGAAAGAAAAAAAAACGCGATATAGGCAACGTTACGTTACATTTAGACAAAAGTAGAAAGCAAATACAAAGTGCAACTTTTTTTGTCTCTATAAAATAGTCATCTTTTTCATATTAAAAATATTCTTTGCATTTTGCTATCTCGCGATGTTTTTTAATATATAAAACAAATTAATGACAAATTAAAAATAACAAATTATTTCTGCTAATATATTCACTTAAAAAAGATCACGTATGTGCTATACAAAACCTTGAACATTAATTTAGGACTGTCCCCTAAAAATGTAAGAAAAAAAAAAAGTGATAAAAATTAGATATTTGCTTGTCATTACAGAATTCACTTCCTGAAAGCAAGATGATGTCATTATGACAAACCTTTTCTAAAATATGTAGTGCATAGTTCATCGTAGTGAATTTATTCCTAGTATTTAAATATAAAGCTGACCATATATGATGTTGTTTACACTCTCTCTCTCTCTCTCTCTCTCTCTCTCTCTCACACACACACACACACACACACACACACACACACACACATATTGCTTTCAACAAAGTAGGCCTATTTGTAATATATAAGAACTATTTTAAATAAATATATATTTTAAATTAATTAAAAAAACCAGCATGTAAAAATAACCGTTGATAAACCACCGTACTCTTTCTTGTGCTTCATGTACCCTCTGATGGGTTTGATTATGTAGACTGTATTTTTGTAACGTCTCAGGAACTCATTGTGTAGGATGCCCAGGTGCCAGAAGCGCTTATTTGTGAAATCCCACCCTCCTTGCGCAGCACTTTGTGACCCGACAGACTCGCAGCAGAAATGTGATGTTAAGCAAACTGCTGTCATTGATTGTCGTCTAAACCCAGAGAGTGTGATGTGTCACACATCAAGGTCATCCCCGTGCGCTCTGAGAGCACTTTCTCAGTGCTGTATGAAGCACAGGGCTTTGATGTGTGCCTGTCTGTTTTATTCAGGTTGTGGTCTTGCTTAAATAAAGTTATTAAACATTTTTCAGAGGAAGCTTACAGTGGCTCTTTGGCTTTGCCATTCAGAATACTATGTACAGACATTGACGTGTATTCAATAACATGAATTAAACAGTATTATTTCTAGTCCGGTCTGATAAAAATTAATAGTCATGATCAAACATGACTGATAATAGACTGATCAAACCAGTCATGCAGTCTCTTTAACAGAACACTGTTAATAAAAAAATTCTTTCTACTTCAAAATTTCACTTTTAATATGATGTGTTACTTGGCATTTCTTGTGATAAATTGTGAAATTTACTTGCATTTCTTGAAAGTTAAGTAAAAGTTGTTTCTACACCAAATTAATTTTACAGTGTATGCCGTCAAAGTTATGTGGAAAGTAAGTTTTTTTATTTATTTATTAATTTATGAACAACTATCAAAACAAAACAAAAACATTTTTACATTTTTACAACACATTATTAAAACTTTTATTTTGGTCAGTACTAAATTTTTGTATGATCCCTCTTATTTTGGTAAATCAATGCACATTTTGCAGATACTGCAAATTGTATGTAAACAATAACAACAACAACAAAAATCATGGGCCTCATTCATAAAACACCAGTCGAATTTGTGTAAAATTCTCAACTTTTGTTGATCCAAATCCCATTTTATATTAATTGATTGATGAATTGATTGGTCTTTAGAAGAATATTTTTATGATTATACACACAAAATTTCATCGTAAAGACCCCTTGATCCTTGTAGAATTGGAGTGGTTTTATAAGACTTCATAACTTTTTTTAATTGAACATAGGTACAGTATTTTCCTGTAGCACTTTCTTGTTGATTTTGAATGTGTTACCTATTAGTACAGTTTCTGTCATCCATCACAGAGTTCATTTTGAGGAGTTAGTGTTCACATGTCTTTAAAAATGGCTTGTGCTGTTTCACATTTTCATCCAATTAATGTACATTTACACCACTGGTAGTTCCCTACAGTCCTGGGTTAAGCTCTAATCTCAAGTAGGAGCTCATTTAGTCCCTTCAAAAGGTGTTCCTCATTCCCGGTTCCTGTGGTGTGAACTTGCCAAAAAGCGTCTACTTCCGACAATAGTTCTAGGACCTCTGAAAACATTCCTCTGGTATGAAAGCTCCTTTTGCAGCAGTTGACGATGCTGTAGGTTTGTATTCGATTATTGTGTCAGTGACCTGGAGGTTGTTCCAATAGCGCTTGGTTAACTTAGTAGTTTGTTCATATTTTCCTAGTCTAGACTGACAGCCTACATTACCTGATATATCGTTATGTCCACGTAGTCATAACAGTTGTGCCTAATGTGAATTTCAAGTTTTGCTGGTTCTAAGTTATTTGTATCAGGAAAGTTGAGTGTCATGCGTTTTACTGGTCTTGTTTTCTGATGTGCCGTTCACACAAAACTGATAAAGAGTGTAATTTCTACACCACAGGCCTCATCAAGCAGTTTTTCAAACAGGTTTTAAGTAGTATATTCTACCCTGTCTTCTTTGGGACCCACAGCTGGGTGCTGAATTAAAATAGTGGTACAGAAATGACACACTTCTGTCATCCGACTGAATGGCACACCTTTGCCGTCCGAAATGATTGCTACAAATAGCTGTTAAGGAACAGAAGAAATGTTTCTTTCACATCTGGTGCTCATTTCTTTGAAGGCATGTTGCATGCAGGTGGTTTGTGTTATTTTGTAGACGGGAGCTGAGTTATGTCTTTTGATTTCACATTAAAAGAACTTGTCAGATGGTACCCTTGTGAAAAATGAGTGTGCTTAATTCTATTGAACTGTAGTGTACTTCAAATCTTAAAAGTATATTTTTAAGATGCTGGAGAAAAGAGATAGATAGTTAGATAGTGAACTTAAAGAGAGATACTTTTAGGTTTTTTAACAGTCAAGTACACTTTTAAAAAGTTTTAATACTTTTAATAATGTGAGATTACTTTAAAGTAGATGGTAAATAATTGTTTTTAATAATCTTTTGTCTTATGTGTTGACTAACATGCACACGTAAAGTACTTGATTATAATTGAAATGTAACATGTTATTTGATATTACATTTAAATGTAATATATTTTACATGTACTAAATTGCAACTTCATTAAAAAATGTGTAATTATAAACATATTTAATTCGTTGTCACAGAAGTTTTAAAATGATATTAATATGATATTATTTTAGTTTACCATAAATGCTTGTCAGTTTATTCGGCAGTACACTTAAACTAGTTACAACACTAATAAAATATTTACAACAGAAGCAGTTATGACATTACATATAAATATGTACTAAATAAGTGGATCAAAAAAGCATTTTTTTAATGTTTAATGTAAATTTACACAAATACATTTTCATTTAATTTACAGTTTACACTTTTTTTTTTTTTTTTTTTTACAAAAACATGAAGTTAAAGTGTCCAAAAATATAAAAAAAAGAAAAAACGTTTTTATTTTGATTGGTGTTATTTTATAATGATTTATTAAACCAACTATGGGGACCCACCGGTGGGTCCAGTATTGCGTATGCCTAATTCTCAAAAAAAATCTACATAACAGCTGAAGTAGTACAATTTTTATATTTTTATGATTTAATTAATTATTAGCTTTTCATTAAACTCACAAACCCCCTTAAAAACCCCAGTTTGGGAAACCTGGACATAACATGGTGTTTAATGCCCTTCATTTTGTTAATTTCAATGAATGGAATTTTTTTTTCTTACTCTTTGTATTTTTATATCAATATGGCACAACATTATCTTATTCAAACCAGTCAGTTAAACAAGTTAGCTCAAAAGTAATAGAAAAATAGCTGATTTAAATAGCTAAAATCTGTATTGTAATGGATTATGGTATTAACGTTACTTACGTTATTCTTTTTATAAGTATGCTAAAATGCACTTCTTTTTCAGAAGGATAGGCTTGCCAAAAAAGCAGATAAATCCATCTACATATCAGTTGCATGTTTAACAAAGTCATGTCTCTATCTTTTTCAGGCTAATGAAGCTGTAGTTTCTGCTGGAGATTCCTGACCGTTGCATCTTCTTTGTGGCACACACTGCATCCCATCTCTTCTTTTCACAAACCATCTTCATCATCCCACACCCCAAAGTCATCATGACGTCCTCTTCATTACGGCGCCAGATGAAGAACATCGTGAACAACTACACGGATGCAGAGATCAAGGCCAGGGAGGCGACCTCCAATGATCCGTGGGGTCCCCCGACCTCGCTCTTGATGGAAATCTCAGACCTGACCTTCAACGTGGTGTCCTTGACCGAGATCATGGGCATCATCTGGAAGAGGCTCAACGACCACGGCAAGAACTGGCGGCATGTCTACAAGGCCCTCACTCTGCTGGACTATCTGATCAAGTCAGGATCAGAGCGAGTGGCCCAGCAGTGCAAGGAGAACATCTACTCCATCCAGACTCTGCGGGATTTCCAGTACATCGACCGGGACGGACAGGACCAGGGCATGGGCATACGGGAAAAGTCCAAGCAGCTGGTGCTTCTTCTAAGGGAAGATGAGCGCCTCAAGCAGGAGAGATCGAAGGCGCTCAAGACTCGTGAACGTGTGACGGGAACCAGCATTGCCATGGGTTATGGATCTTTACCACCTCCCTATCCAGGACGTCCCACCAGTCAGCCCAGTGTGGAAGTGCTGTATGGGGAAGAGCAGAGCAGGGTGATGCACGTACCATCCTCCGTCAACCGTGAGTATGACTGTTCACACTGTTCATGAATGTCCTGGATATGTGAGTAAAATCACACGCTCACGGGCGCAGCTGAATATGAAGTTATTATGCACAATAGCTTACCATCGTCTTTTACTGTTTTGATAAAAATACTGACTTGGTGGTGTGTGAATTGATCCAGAGATCAAGCCTGAAATGCAGTATCTGCTTGTCCAGGTCAAAACTGAAATGTAAACCATAACATTATGATTACAGAAATCTTGTTAAAAATCTTGTTAAGTACAGGTGCAATAGTATATTGAGTTATGGGGATTTGTAGGTCAGTGGATTGGCATGGAGCAACAATTTACTTTTAAGGATGCACTGATATTGAAATTCTTAATTTATGCATCACAATATTGGTTCTTATGAAAGTTGGATATTGGTTTTTGAGTGTTAGATGAATAACCAATTAAATATCCAGTAGGCCTACGTCATGTTAGATGCCAAATTGAATTTTACGTGGATGAGAATGATTTCCAAACTAGGGCTAGTTTCCAAACTAGGGCTGTCAAAATTGCTCAAAAATGACGTTCGAAAAATATTTCCTCAAAAAAATACATGAATATTCGAACTATTCGAACATCTGGTTGCGCATGTTGTCAATGACGCGCATTACGTCACTAACAGGCCAAAATAATACAAAGAGACATAACTACTCGTATAGATAGTCTATTTAAGTTTAAACATATGACAACGTATTACCTACACAAAAACAAGGAAATCAACTAATGGCCAAGACTGCAGACCTCAATATCTCTCACCCTCACGTTCTCTGCGCATAATGGTTTAAATGAACAAACAAATTTTTGTGCAAGCAATTTAAGGTTCGCGACTGTTGTCCCAAATATAGCAAGCTTCATTCAGTGATTGAAACAAATATTATTAATATTAATTGAAGTTTTACAGCATATGGCACTGAATGCTCCGAGCGAGCTGTGCTGTGCTAAACATGGAACTTTTCCTTGACATGAAACGATAAATAATCAAACCTCGGATCCATTGCTTGACAGAACTCCCCGAAGCCTGCCCCATCCGCGATACTGATCGGTCTCATGTCCTTACAAATTAACTCAATTAATTTATCCGTTATGGCCTCTTGTCGTGTTGCAGACAAAGAGCTTGCGGCGGGCGATGCAAAGTTACGTTAAGTGTCAAGACGTGACTGTTTAGTTGGAGTTCCACACATTATGCCATGCTCATTTGGGTGCACATTTTTGAGATTCGTTTTTTTTTAACTATTCGAATACATATTAGAATTTAGAATGTTCGTTGACAGCCCTATTCCAAACTAGTTTTATGGAGGTTTTGTCTACTGAAAGATCTTTTTCATCAGCTGAACAATCAGTATGAAATTGAAAAAAATAAATAAAATATTTTTGAGTTTAGAATTTTAAAGATTGTAATTTGAGAGTACTACAAGTGCACGTTTAATACAATTAAGTATATGTCTTTTTCACAAGGGATAGAGTAGATTAAATATGGTAACTGAACGCTTAAATGTGTTTGCTTGACGTGCAAAATTAAATCTGGTTGGATTTCCTTTTAGGTGTTAAAGCGTCAAAGTTTTGGGCGAATGGAACAGAAATCTCTCAGGTTTCTTTAAAGAAATCTGATCTGAAGGGGAATGAAAGACAAACAGGTTTGGAACGACAAAAGGATGAGGAAATGTTGACAGAATTTTCCTTTTTGGATGGTGTCCCTTAAATGTTTGTCAGGATTGAGAACACATTTGTTTCACCTTGATTTTCTGAAATGGAGATTACTTCCTTCTTTCATTGACATGGGAGAATTTGGAAATGGTTTTAAAAATCAATCAGCTGCTGAAGTTAACTAAACCAATGAGTAATCTATGTCAACAGTGACAGATGGGTACACACACTGTTTACTTAGAAAGGCATATCACACACAGCCTTGTGCTTTTAACCCAAAAGCTTCATTATTTTGGAAGTTCTACTTCCTCTTTTTTGTGAGAGTTTGATCCCTACAGTATTAATGTAAAGTGCTTCATCCGTATAGATCTGGCCCGTATTCACAAAACATTTTATCCCCTAAGAGTTCTTCTAAATAGCTGTAGTTTTTAGTTAAGAGCTCTCTCTTATTCACAAAGCTGCTGAGACAAACTTTCACACAGGAATAGAGAGAAGAAGTCTTAAGATAAGAGAAAGGGCGGGGTTGACCTCGTTGGTATGGATGATGTCAGCGTGCTCATTAACTATGCACACAGTGATTGGCTGATAGTCTCTGTCAGAGATTTATGCATTGAAATATCATAGAGCACGATGTTGCCATGTATAAAGGTTTTAAAATACAAATGCTGCCACATTCAAATAAAGAATTTAAAATGCAGGCTAAATGTCACTATATTGTCAGTTAATTTTCAGCCTGTTACATGTATGTTTCTCGTAAACAAATAGTGAATATGCATATAAACAGCCTTTTAATTAACAGAGTAGAATTTCGAGTTATGAGCTACTGTACTTTTAGCCTCGAGATGTTTTGTGAATCCAGGCCCTGATCACTTGATGCATGTGTTGCTGTTGAACCGGATTTGCATCTACATTCTTCCCTTGTTCAGTCATGTACTCACTCTATCAGGCTCTTTTCTTACATGTATGTTTATTTTTGAAGGCTTCAGGTTGATTTTGGTCTGTAAGCAATACTGTTCTAAAAGGATAGGTCACTCAGAAATGATGGCTCTATCTCATGTGTTTCCAAACTGTATCTTTCACCTGTCGGACACACAGTAAAATGAAACTTTAACACTGAGTATTTTGACGCATCTCTTTTCCATACATCAGTAGTTGCTTGCCTGCTGCCTGCTTGGCCCACAGTTTAGAAATTAAAATGGACGAGCTTTGAGCTGTGAAATTGATGGCATGTCAAAACTGTCATAAACACATCACAGATATTCTTCCTCCAAAAAAAAAAACACAGTGAAGCTGATTCATTGAATTCCTCACATATTTCTAGAGCTGAACTCCAATATATGCATGTGGGGAATGTGCCTCTTCCGCAAAATAATACTTTTATTCAGCAAGGATGCAATAAATTGTAAAAGTGACCGACATTTATAATGTTCAAATAAATGTGGTTCTTTTGTTCTAGTCATCAAAGAATCCTGAAAACAAAAATGAGGCAGCACATTTTTATCAAATATATAAAGCCATTGAGCGCATAAGAGATTTCTACCAAAAAAATAAAAAAAAAAAAAAAAATAAAAAATTTACTGAAATCAAACCTTTGATGACATAAGGAGCAGTGCTGTTTCACTTTTTCTTACAATAAATGTTCGTCATGATGCCAGGTATTTTAGGAAAGTTCAGAAGTTTGCCATCCTGTGTTTCCGAAGGTACTTAATGAAAAGAGTGTCACTGTAGAAAAGGTAAAAAGTTGTGATTTGTGCCACGGAGGTGCCAGTGGTCATGTGAAGTTGACTGTATCTCTAAACCAGTGCATTCCAGGCCAAACGTGGCCATTTATAGCCACTTTAGTGGAAGAGATCACATCTGGAATATGGCAATGCCAGCTTCTGGTTCTTTCCTCTCTTCTGGTCCAGAGCTGTTTTCTTTGAGGAAGCAGATCTATCTATCCTAAATAAATAAATAAATAAAATTAATGAAATAAATAATACATACAGGGTTGTAGTTTACAGTACTGAAAATAAACAAATACAATAAAACAACAGATATGTAAGGGCTATTCTAATTCTAAGAAAAAAACAAAAACTTGACCCTCTAAAACCTGTAATTTCTATTCTTTTTCTACTCTTAATACTTGTTTTCTTTGTAAAATGTAAAATGTTACTCTAACACCAACTTTCTTTCTTATATTTTTTCTATTCTATCTTTTTGTTTTTCTATTCTATCCTACTTTTTTATTATTTTATATATATATATATAAGAAACCTTTCTATATGTACTGTATTGCTAACTTCTCACAGTACTTATTGGCCTTTCGTTGGTGTTGATTGCTTCTGTTGTCCTCTTTTGTAAGTCGCTTTGGATAAAGTATCTGCTAAATGACTAAATGTAAATTGAAATGTAATGTACAGACATGAAAATACCATGCATAATAGCATAAAATAATTTTTTTGTAATTCACTGTTTTTATTTTGATAGAACACACAAAAATACATCACAACAAAGAAGAGAAAACATATTTAAACCACTGCCCTCTGAGAACCTCACCCAACACCTATCCCATCGCACCCCAGGACCCAGATAAATACAAAAATAAAACAATATAAGATCAAATAAATATATATAAAAATATTGGGAATATTATTAACGACACAATGACAACTTTAGACTAAATAACCAAAATCTTCGAGACTATGGAAATCCAGTTCATCCACATAGATAAAGTAGCAGGCTTAGCGTGGCTAGTCCATGCAGAAGACAGTTCCAGGTATAGTATTTCCAATAAGGAATGAATCCAGTGCTTAGCAGAAAGGTCATGAGGGGGTTTCCAGCGCTGAACTAGTAATTTCTTGCCGCAGTCAAAGCTGTTAGCCAAAATTTCTGTTCTTTCTCACTTACAGAAAATTGAGAATTACCATTGAACAATAAAACAACAGGATCCTTGGGGAAACAAACTTTTATAACCTTGTATTTAACATCAAGCACAATGTCCCAAAATGTAGGTACACCTGGACAGTCCCATAACATATGTCTTAAAGTGTCAAGGCAACCTGGTCTGCAAAATATGCAACATGGAAGGGGTTGAAATACCCATAATATAACGTATACGTATGGTCGAATATGCTCTTTGAATAATGAATTTGTGATTAGAGTCTGAGGATGCATGGAATGTATTGACCCACACTGTGTCCCAATCAATGCTTCTATTATAGGGAGTCAAATCTGATAAACACGCTCTAGATTTAGGGAAATTATCAGAATTAAGGTTTGAAAAGCAAAAGTAAAAATAAGAAACCGTTCCTATGATTGGCACATTTTGAATCCATTGCACTACTGGGTGAATCTGAAGATTATTACCTTATTACCTGCTGATTTTAATGGAGAACGGGTTGAAAATATGGAAATAAAGGGCTACGGGAAATATACGGTCTTGAAAATTTTAAATTGATTTCTCTCCATTTATATCTTTAAACGTTAGAATACCTTTTGTAGCTTAAGTTGGCTGTACAAAAGGTTGTCCACCAGAAAGCAGAATCCGATTGTGCCATACGGGAGTATGGGTATGCTATATAGTTTTAAAAGGAAAAAGGGATTCAGTCTTTTTAAATATTTGGAGAGTGTTGGAAAGTATAGTCTTGCAATCGAAAATCTTGCAATCGAATTGGTGAAATAAGCTCTTGCTCTATTAAGTTCCACGAGGACAGTGAACAAGAATCAAACCGTTTCTTATCCGAGAGCAGAATAAAGGACCAATGATACAATTAAAAATTTGGGCAACCCCATCTGTCTTTCATTTTAATTCTTTGAAGTGTAGACCACTTAACGTGGGGACGTTTTCCATTCCAAATATATTTTATTAGAAAAGAATCTATTGTTTTTCCAATATTTTTTATTACTGACATTCGGGCTGAAGGTGATGAGGGCAGATACATCCATCATTGAATATCACACCCAATTTTTCCATAGATTGACATATAGTTTATTTTTGAGATTAGGGGTAAAGTGGGTCTAAGATCGATCCCTAAATATTTTACTTGTGTTGATAATAGGACATTTTTTGGAATATAAAAAATGAGACCACCGGAATTAAGAGGCATCAAAATAGTTTCTGAATTATTAATTTAAAATCCTGATAGAATGCCAAATTCTATAATTTTGAGGGCGTTAGGAAGCGAGTGCTGCAAGTCAGATAGAAATAATAAAGTGTTATCGGCATATAAGGAAATAGAGTGGCTTGATGCGCCTAATCGAATTGGCCAGGGGTTCTATTGATAAATTGAACAAAAGGGGGGAAAGTGGACAACCCTGCCTTGTACCTCTATGAATATTAAACCTGTCTGAGATGAGTCCACCAGTAGATACCCTGGCCATGGGATTAGTGTATAGAGTTTGTATCGTTCTAATGAACCTGTCACCAAAATTGAACTTCTTTGCACCACAGAAAGCCCCATTCAAGCCGATCAAAGGCTTTTTCGGCATCAATAAATAGAAGGCCATTAGTCGTTTTCAATTTCCCTGATTCTGTGATGATGTGTAACACTCGGCTAGTTTATGTATTGTACGTCTGCCAATAACTTTAGCTAAAATTAATGGCTTTAGCTTTAGCTAAAGTTATGCTAGCATAAATTCTGACATCCTCATTAATCAATGGGCCTTTAGTTAGAACAATCTGAGTGATATTTGCCGGGTTTAGGTAGAACAGAGATCAAAGCTGAATTGAGGTCTCTGTGGAAATGGTGTTTGGATATGGCCTCATTTATAGTGCGTAACTAAATATGACCTAATGAATCCAATAGCACCAGGTATAACTCTGTTGGAAGGCCATCAATTCTGGGAGACTTTCTTTTATTTGATCAAATTACTGCATTATGTAGTCCTTCTAAGGTTATATCAGAGTCAAGGTTATCCAATTCCTCTTTTGAAAGTTTATTTAAATTCAATTGGTCAAAAAAACTTTTTAACTGGCCAGTACTGGGTTGTGTTTCTGAAGAAAATAATTTTTCAAAAAATGACGTTAATATTTTGTTAATATCTTTGGGATGTGAATTTAATTTTTTTTTGGAATTATAAATAAGTAGTATAAATATATCTAACAGAATGTCCCTTTCTAGAATCATTAATTTTCTAACTAATGAGTTTATGGCCATTAAATAACTTCTTTAATATACATGTATATGACATTATGTCTTTCTGTGACTGTAACAATGATTGAGTGATTGCATACAACATGATTCATTTCAATAAGTTGTACTGTTACCTTCTGCTGTTCATTCATGTTTATTTCAATCTGTAACTAGTAGTAAAGAGGAAGAGAGGATGGGTTCACATGCTGCTTGATCTAATGCGCTACAACGATCTGTTACAACACATGAAAGAGCATTAAAGGAACACTCCACCGTTTTTTGAAATAGGGCTTATTCACATTATTTCCTACATTTAGATAGGTGGGCAAATGCATTTTTGTGTCAGTGCATGCATTGTTTTAGTTTGACTGGGTCGGCGTTAGCTTAGCTTAGCACAATGAATGGAATCCTTTGTTGCCAGCTAGCATGGCCTGAGTAAAAGTGATCAAAAAAAATAAAAAAACCCCACCTAATTCCTTCTTGTGGCCTGCGTATTCACAACGAGTACAAATAGCGATCCAGATTAACACTAGGCGATTTCCTAGGCAGATATTGACTTGGGACTATATTATGGGGAAGCACAGAAGAAAGCACTGCTGCTTAGGCGCAGAGATATCACGCAACACATGAAAACATCAACTCTATGTGAATACAGGTATAATATGGGTCGATCTATACATGCGTCATGATTAAAATAATCACTTACTCTGTGGACAGCTGTCCATTTGGTCCATTCGGCGTGGGGCGTTTTTTCCAGTTCACTTTGTCACACCGGAAAAAAAAATCGAGTACTGCAGAATGGATCAGCGCCGTGAAATCCTCTGTAGATGTGACACAACTTCGGGCACGCTCATCTTGATCTGACGTGTTGAGCCTGGTCATCAATGGCAAAAACATGTCCCACTCTCTACAGCAAAGACACTCTATTTCCGTCGGCAAAGATTGCCATATTCCCCCACATTCACACCACCAGTTCATGTTGGCTCTCATCCTCACGTCCTCAGGCTGTTGAGCGATCGCAACTAATACACGCGCATATAAATTTCACTCGCGGCTGGCTTGACGGTGTTTTTCTGAAGTGCGGCTGGCTTGACCGCAGTCTCCTACTGTCGTTCTATTTCCAAAGCACGCAGCTCGTCTTCTGCAAACTCTGGTTCAAATAGGTATGGTTCTGGTTCTTGACTGTCTGAGAAGTCACCCTCTTCGTCTCTCTCAAAATCAGCCATGTTCATCGCCATTCGTGTACTGTAAGGAAAATAGCCAGGCAGCTACTATTCACGCCGGTATGTTGACGGAAGTCGTGGGATTTCATGTGTTGCGTGATTCTCTGCGCCGAAGTAGCAGTGCTTCGCCTAAGCAGCAGTGCTTCGCCTGTGCTTCCCCATAATATAGTCCCAAGTCAATATCTACCTAGGAAATCGCCTAGTGTTAATCTGGATCGCTATTTGTACTCGTTGTGAATATGCAGGCCACAAGAAGTAATTAGGTGGGTTTTTTTAATTTTTTTGATCACTTTTACTCAGGCCATGCTAGCTGGCAACAAAGGATTCCATTCATTGTGCTAAGCTAAGCTAACGCCGACCCAGTCAAACTAAAACAATGCATGCACTGGCACAAAAATGCATTTGCCCACCTATCTAAATGTAGGAAATAATGTGAATAAGCCCTATTTCAAAAAAACGGTGGAGTGTTCCTTTAAAACCCCCAGTTATGGTTTGAACGCTCAGATTTGGTTTCTATAAAAGTAACAAAGCACAAAGCTCATTGTGACTATTGTACGAGAGGCGCACTACAACTACCGTTCAGTCGAGCTTTATTCTTGCAGGAACTGAAAATATCATAGACTAAAGATCTTGGTTCGTCAAAATGAAAATCGATTAAAAATGAGAAATCGATATTGTCGACCCAGCACTAGCATCTACACTGCTGGCATGTTTACCTGTTGTAAAAATAGACACAGACACAGTTAAAACGCCATCAGAGAAACACTGATTAAACATCACTGTTTGGGTCAATGATTTCAGTCATACCAAACAATTCTGGCTGAAACAAAAACTTAATTTTCAATTGACATATTGACAATTGACAAAACATATTTCAAATCTCAGTGCATCACTATAATATGAAATGCATATCCTTAATTAACACGGTCCAAACAGCAAGACCAATTGATAACAGGAGTTAACAGTTAGTAGTAACAAATAAAAGCTACACATAATGCTGAAATGTTCACATAATCATTAAGTAACTAGGTATAGGTATAAGTATTACGGTTATTATAATGTAACCCCATCACCCATTCCCTCCTGTCCTGCCCCACACAGACACCCCACTGTTTCTCCAGCAGAGTCAAACTTATCTGACATTCAGTGGTGGTCCCAGGCCTTTCTCATCCAAAGCAAGAGGTTAAATCAAGCATTTTGTCTTTTCTTCCTCCCAGCCTCCTCTTCCCCCTCTCACCTGGCCCCAGATCTGGAGAGCGCCCGGCCCCAGACGAGCGGAGAGGAGGAACTCCAGCTGCAGCTGGCCTTGGCCATGAGCCAAGAGGAGAGTGTGAAGGTGAGACACACACACACACACACTCACTCACACACACACAGACACGCACACACACACACACACACGCACACACCTATTGGTCTTGGTTAACTAGTTGCTACATATTACTAGTTTATTGGCTGTTTATTATTAATTATAAAGCACATATTAGTGCCTTATTCTGCACGACCATATTCTAGATCCCTTAATCTGACCCCATACCTACACTAACTACCATTCTAACAACAGCAAATTAGGAGTTTATTGAGGCAAACATCATAGTTATAATGCTGCGTTCCAGGTAGGTTTTTGAGCTCGTAAGTCACGATTTCAAACCACGACTCACGACTTTGTACCATTCCAGGCAAGTCACGCCAAACTTCCTGAGCGCAAGGAATTGTAGCTAGATTATTAATTTTATTGCAATGTTACATTGTCCTAAAATCGTTTTTTTTAAGTGTACCACTTGCATAAACACTGCATCCGTAGGCAATATTATCCGTAGGGGCTGCCCTTGTTGTTTCGCGTGCTGTGTGACGTCAGAACTCGTAACTGGGAGTACATCAATCTAGTATGAGTTCACGGGTGGGAAGTCACGGGTTTGACTGCCGTTCTGGTCAACTTTCACAGGGGTCACGGGTTGCCTGGAACGCGGCATTAGTCCCCAAAATAAAGTGTGACCAAATATTTATTTTACAAAAGTAACAAAAGTCATTCATCTTTCTAAAGTAATACTGTCCAATAATAACACTAATGGACTAAGATAGTTACTAGTTAGAAGTTAACAATTAGTAGTAGCAAATAAGAAATCTTTCAGGCTGCATTAAAGACGTTTTTATTTTTGTTTCCAGTATACATGAAAGTCTTATAGGTTTGGAATGACGTGAGACTGAGTAAATAATGACATTTTTGAGCGAACAATCCCTTTAATAAGGATAAACTATTAAAAGAAAATTGGATAAGTCCAATAAGTACATTAAGTCTATCGTAACAAACCAAATATCTTTATTTTGCTCACAGGTATATTCAAATCTTTGTCTATTACTGTAAGTCCCTCTTTTTTGTTCTCTTCCCATCAGATCTCTTGCTTCCAAATAGAAAATCTAAATTAAATTGGCTGTTTTGGGTATTTAATAAAGATAATCACTATCAATAGAACACAACCAGTAGGACATGTATCAACACTGGAAGGAAACAGCAATTTCAGCACTTCAGAGGCTGAATGAAACTTTTCATCTAATCTGAGAGCTTTGATTTAGTTTATTAAAATGGCCTTTTGTAATGCACTTCTCAAAAGGTCACTTGTCTTCAATTAGAAGTTTGTAAAAACTCATTTTTTAGCTGGAGGCTTAAGTACAGCACCAAATTTCCAATTAGCATGTGGGCTAATGATTTGTTTTTGTAGTGCACTTGAGGTGAGACCAAAATGTTGCTTTCTCCATTCAGCATCGTCCAGAAAGAGCTCAGTCACCATCTGACAGTGTTGCCAGTGTGTGAAGAGATCACATTAGCATCCTCACTCTATAATGCAGGTCTAACTGTGTTACTGGACTGGTTTTATGATCCAGCGCTCATAAATCAGACCGTCTGGAGCTGTTCTGTTTTTTATGTTGATGTTTAAGGACTAATTCAGGATGTGCAGGACTTTAGTCCAAGACCCATCAGCCTTTTAATACACTATTGTTCAAAGATTAGTGAAAATTAGTAAAAAAATTTGAATGATAAAAGTCTCTTATGTTCAGCAAGGCTGCATTTATTGATCAAAATACAGTAAAACAGTAATACTGTATATTATTATTATAATAATAATTTAAAACAACAGTTTTCTGAATGAACATGTTTTAAAAATGTAGTTTTTTCTTGTGATGCAAAGCTGATTACGCCAGTCTTCAGTGTCACATGATCCTTCAGAAATCAGTCTAATCTACTGATCTGATGCTCAAAAATATCTTGTTATTATCAATGTTGAAAAAAGTTGCACTGCTTAGTTGTTATCATTATTATTATTTTTTGTGTTTGTAGAGAAATGTCTTTGCTCTTACTTTTGATCAGTGTTAATTTCGTTGACTAAATATTTTCGTCATTATTTTCGTCACGAATATGCGGACGAAAACGAAACGAGAACTAAAATAGAAGGCACTGATGGAGACTAAAACTATGACTAAATTGATTGACATTATCGCCAACGAATAAAGGACGAGACGAAAATAGACTGTGACGAAAATCAAATCAGCAGACGGGAGAGATGCGAGGAATGAGCAAAAGAACCGGCAAAACATAACAGGCGAGACTGCATTAGAGAAGAGAACCAATCCGAGCCTGACTTATTGAGACGTGAAGCGAAGGTTTTCAGTTTTTAAATGAGCTCCCGGGAAGACGGCATTCGAAGAGGTGATGTCTAAAAGAGCGACAAAATGTCCACAGCTCACTTCACGTTTGACGACGAACAAAACAAAACAAAGTGTAAAGCATGTGGAGCGCTCATTCGTGGCAACGCAACCAATTTGAAAAGACATTTACAGACGAGCCACCCGGACATTTTCTCAAATATAATTTCACAACGATGTTCTTTTGTTTATTGAGCTAAGCAAAATTGGAAGACTGCAGTGCGTAGATGTTGTAGCATTAAATATTACGAACTGAAAAGTACTGTAAAATAGCCCCTTCTTCAAGTTAGATGAGAGCACAATACTAATATGTATTATTATGATACATACATTTGATTAATACTAATGTTTAGTATATTTTATAATGTTCTACTTGTTGACAATATCACAAATATTTCTATATTAGTCATGTGAACCGTGAATGTTCACATCCTATCATTATACATACTAATCTAGCAATATTGTAGTATTTAAAACATACAATATTGCTAGACAAATGAATACCTTATAAAATCTTGTTACTTTTTTTATCCACCCAACTTATTAAATATTTACTTTAAATGTATGCACTTATTGTTCAGCTCAGCTGTAAGCTTTAAGGTCCTGGACCTAACTTTTTTTTTTTTTTTTTTTATTGATGGTCAACTGGCAGCTAGTTATTGTTTACATTATCATGACAGTGTTTGTTGCTGCATAAAAGCTTTTGAATCGAAATAAAGACACAGTTGTGTTGAAATAAAGTTGAATTTGTGTTTTATATATTTTGGTTAAGTTTGTTTCCTATACCAGCTGTAAAAAATTGTCTAGTAAATCTGTTATTGATTTTAGTCTTATTTTAGTCGACTAAAATACCAAGCAATTTTAGTCGACTAAAATAAGACAAAAATTAAAACAAATCAGATGACTAAAACTTGACTAAAACTAAAAAGAATTATAGTCAAAAGACTAAGACTAAAACTTAATTAAAATTTTGTGTCAAAATTAACACTGCTTTTGATGCATTTAATGTGTTTCTCCTTTGAAAAACTATCAGTTTCTTACAAAAAAAAAATGAAATAAATTGATTTATGAACAGAGGTGTATATAAATAAATACAAATCAAATGTAAAGATTGATGTTTTTAAAAATTTAGGCATCCATAAGTGCATAACTGAAACAAATAGTTCAGACAAAAGCGAAAAGTTTGTAATTATATACCCACACTCACGTTGTGCCAAATGCGCAGAAGTCTACTTCCTATAGAAACTAATGTGGCTATTTGTTTCACACATTCACATATATAACATTGATTCGCTTATAGTCTGGGTGTTATTTTCATTGATCCAAACAAAAAATGGTGTGGTAAAAATACAAAATGGAGAATGGAAGTCTTTCATTTATTCCTCTGATTAATAACTGCACCACTTTTGTTAGTTTGAGGTTAAACTCGATTGGCAATCTAAGGTTAATTTGCTCCGCACTAACCTCATTCCTCTTTTCCTCTAGCCTGTTCCTGTTGTGGATATTGATGAACAGACACAGCTTCAGATCGCAATGAGTCTCAGTGAGGAGGAGGCACACAAGGTACTGCAATCCCAGCAGTCACTGCTACACCTCCCCTTCACCTTTAAGTTGCCCAAATGCCTGTATGTTGTGAGTCACACTGCTTGCATGTTGTCTGATGGTATCTCTCTAGCCGGCTCCTCCTCCTGCTGCTGTTCTGGAGATGGATGAAGAGGCACAGCTTCAGCTGGCCCTCACTCTCAGTAAAGAGGAACATCAGCAGGTAGGACCCTGGGTCATGAGATCTAAAACTTATATTAATCTATGCAAGAAAAAAAAATCCCACATCTAAAACTATCATAGTCATTAGAGGACCACTATGGGAGTGTTGATATTCACAAATATGAGGTCTTGAGTTACAAATACTTAACGTTCTACCCTCAATTGCTGGTGTGTGGGAAAGCACCACTTGTTATTTATTGTGTAGTTATTTCCATGACTTTTTAAATAGTATTTAAAGAGCTTGGCATACTATACTATACTAAGTACACTTTAATATTCACTTTTTGCAAAATACAGTACACTTTAAAAGAGTTTACTTAAAGGGTTACTCCACCGCAGAATGAAAAGTTAGTCATTAATCACTTACCCCCATTTTGTTCCAAACCCGTAAAAGCTTTGTTCGTCTTAGGAACACAATTTAAGATATTTTGGATGAAAACCGTGAGGCTTGAGACTGTCCCATAGACTGCCAAGTAAATAACAGAGTCAAGGTCCAGTAAAAGTATGAAAATTCACAAGGATGTGCTGTTTTATTTCAAATTAACCTCCTGAAACCCGAGAGATTGCCTGTTGTGCATTTTATAATTTTTCTTGCTATTTGGGATATGTAGGACCTAATAAGTATAATACCTAAAATTTGTTTTTGTACAGGAAGTAGTTTTCCCAGAAAAAAGATGTCCTCATGTGAGGACAGTGGGTCTATCATGATGTGAAATGATGCAAGCAGTTTCATTCACTTTGCAAGCACAGATGCACATTGCATGTCATGCATCGCACACAGGATTTCCCAGTGCAGCCTTGTGCTCTGCATTCATGCATTTCATTTATAAAGTTATGTTATGTCCTCGGCAGAGGACATCGGGACTCAATTTCTAAAAAAAAAATGAAAAGACATGAATGAAAATGCATAGGCAAAAACAATAGATTTTTTTAAATCACCAATAAATTTTTAATGTTCAAGATTTTTTTTTTTTTTTTTTACCAAACTTTGTATAAAGATGATTCTCAACTATGGTATAACAGAATAATTCAGTCTAACATTTTTCTTTCTGCAAAATGTGTGTAAAATTACCATTAATGGGTTTTCTAATTATATACAATGTATCTATAAACTAAATCTAATTTGCATATAAATGTGTTTTTGGGGCAACATGTAATGAAAAAAGAAGTGTAATAATGTGAGTAATAATTGTCAAGATTTTCATAATAATATATAATATTTCATAGAATATTGAAATATAATTTCTTTCTCTATTCATTTGTTATGTCTCCAAAAATGCGTCATAAGCATGCGTTTAGTCCCGGTGTCCTCATCTGAGGACATGTATGAAATCAATGTCCTGTTTAGTAACGGAAAGTCATATTTTGATTTGAAACCCCATAACATATTTCTGAGATGTTGATTTATGACACAGAATTTAAAAATTAGACAGATTTAAATGATAACTACAATATATTATAGAAATATTATCATATTTCTATAAGAGTGTCACTAAATTAATTTCAGACATTTTGATGACCAAGGAGAGGGAGTGGTCATGTGAAACATCCAATCATTTGGTATCTCTGAAAAGCCCTGAATGTGCTCTGTACAGGACATCCAGATCTAAAACTGTGGCATGAACAGACTCAGAGAAATTCACAAAAATATAATGTCCTCATATGAGGCCACAGGGTCTCAAGAGGTTAAAGCTAAATACATGTAGAAACAGCACATCCTTGTGGCGCGGAGGACACAGAAGAGCACACGCAGCACGGTGGAGAGACACAGAGAAGACCAAAGACAAAGGAATTATTGAATAAAGTCGTTATTTTTGTTTTCTTCGCTAACAAAAAGTGTTCCCGTCACTTCATATAACCCAGATTGCACATCTGATGGCAGATGGAGTATTCTGATGATGCTTTTCATACCTTTTTTGGACCTTCACAGTGTTATTTACTTGGCAGTCTATGGGACAGTCTCAAGCCTCCTAGTTTTCGTCCAAAATATTTATCTTAAAATGTGTTCCGAAGATGAATGAAGCTTTTACGGGTTTGGAACGACATGGGGGTAAGTGATTAAAGACAACATTTTCATTTTAGGGTGGAGTAACCCTTTAAGTCTGAACTGAATGTAATGTTTACAGACAATTAGTTGTGTGTTAATTGCTGTTAAAATATGAATTATATTATTTTGTAAAATGGTGCATTATTTATCTGAAATTCTGATGACAAAAAGTTTATGAATAGTAATTAACAGCATCTATCAGAATGTTCAGAATCTGTATTCAGAATTTTGTTTTGTTAATTGCGTCAGTATTAGGTCTAGGAGACAAAAATGGCAATTCTTCAGTTACTGCAGTTGTTTCAACACAGGTACCATTATACATTTTATGAATCTCACAAGTAGCCTAGAGCCTAGATGGGTCATTTCATGCTGGAATCAGATTGTCCTTCAGTTCTTTGAGTTCAATGTTCTTTGAAAACTTGCTGTAATTTTTTTAACTCAGAAAGTCCTTCCCAAACCAAAAGTACCATTTATTGAAACTAAACTGCCAACATTACTTGTTCTGAAATCCTTGCGCTGCCCATTCATAGATGGAAGGAAAATATTTTTTTTTAAGGCAGCAGTAGTACATTAAATTAGTTTATAAATAATAAATAGTTTTTCCACTCATGATTCAGTTTCTACGAAGAAAAAAGCACCGCAGTCATTAAATATTCATTCGGTTTGTTCTTGATCATTTTTAAACATAATTTGATGGTGTTTTTGGAGTTCAGTTCAGTCTAGTCCAGACCAGTTTCCTCAGGAGGTGCTTTCATATTAAAACATTACCTGCTTAGTCACTGACTGACTGGGCAGCTAAACAGTTTTCAGACACGACCATACGGAGGAAATATGGAATAAATAGTATAATGATATTATTTCTGATACTAGGAGAGCTGTTGACTATGGAAAGTGCAGTTAGTTTTGCTGTTTCTGGTTGTATGTAGCACCTACACTCTGCATATCCCACCATTAGAAAGACATCCAAAGTTTGTTTTTGACAACACTGATGATCACTTCAGTCTCATTCTGTCAGTTTTAATGGTGTTTTTCAGGGTGAATTGTTTTATGAATTTGAAGCATTGAAAAGTGTTTTACTGAAAGATGAATGATTTAAAACTATATTGAACTTGACAACAAACATGCATTTACAGCAGAAACAAATAGCTTGTATTTTTAAGAGTCAGCAAAGCGGTGGAAATGGTTTTATAAACTAAATGGTCATGCACAACTACATGACATACAGTAATGAAAAATGTGTACTAGTTTGACTGTGCATGCTTGCTCTAGTTGTGATCTTAAGGATGTCTTGAACTCTGATACGTCTTCAATGTCTGTTGGTTACTAGGAGGAGCAAAGTCGACAAGGAGACGAGTCATTGCTCCAGAAAGCACTTGAAGAGAGCAAACGAGAATTGGAGGCCAAAGGAGGAAGAGTATGAGACTCTTTTAACCTGTTCGCTCTTTATAAGCACATACAAATGAATGCTTTTTACTAAGAACAGATAAACGTATTGCTATAGCTGTTCCAGTTGTAAAAATTTGACCACGACTGGAGAGGACTTAATGTGCTTTGTCCTGTTAATTGAAACTGGTTCATTTTTAGTTTGTCACATAAATTCAAGGTACTGTTCTGCAGTGAAATGTCCCCATTGCAAGGTTTTTATGAACGCTTGTGTATAGGTGCATGCCGTATTGACCTAAAATCGCTCTGAATGTGCTGAAAGTGCTTTTCTGTGCTTTCCTTTGGCAGTCTGCCATGCTGGATCTTGCAGATATTTTTGCTCCGGCTCCTGATGTGCCCTCTGCGGCCAGTGCTTGGGCTTCATCTGGAGGCTATAGTGGCTTAGCCCAGGCTGGTCCTCTGAGGTCTGAGCCCTGGGATAGTCCAGGTAAGCTCATAGGATTGTATAACAGCAATGCACTCTTAAACATTAGAGGCCCACCAGGTATTTAAGATGCATATAAAATAAGGTGAATTGTACACAATACTGTACATAATATTCACTTGTGACATGTCGAGATCACATTACCAAAGTTACATTTTCAGCCACACCATCACCAAGAAATTTTATTTAGCATTTAATGGAATTTCAATCATTTTTTTTTTTTTTGCCAGAACATGGTTTAGTTGAAAGGAAACAGAGGAGTTGTTTAGCACAGGTCATTGAGTCATCATATATATCATTGTGTTTCTCATAACCTTTAAAGTTGCTGGCAAACTGGAGTATGAATTAATTTACTTGGCATGACCAGTCTGTACTTGCATTTGGACTCTTTCAGTTTACCAAAGATATGAATCATGGGTGAAGAATATGCCTGTGAATAGGGATAAGCATAGGCGTTCCTCAATAGCACCGGTAACTAAAAATGTTTGCTGCAGCTATGTCAGTGGCTCTCAGCCTTTTTGACTCCAAGCCAAGGGCCCCAATTGTCAAAGACAATATTTAAAATCTACGATACTTCTCCTATAATGTCAAAGCTTCTCATTTTTTAAACTTATGTATAGAAACTAAAATAAACCCAAACTATTAAATTCCATAATTCCAGTAGATGATTGTTCTCCCTGGTTTATACTTTTTATTACCAGTTTAGATTTGTTTGTTTCCAGGTTGTCCAAGATCACAAGAACCCTGGTTCTTAAGTAAAAATGTCAGTTATTAAGGGAACAAATTAAAATAAGGAACATGTATACATCTTGATTTTTAGGTGTCGTAGCATATTTTAAACTAGGCATGTGTGAGACCAGTCAACTAGCTGATATATTGCTACTGCTGTCAACATTTTTTTTTTTTTTTTTTTGCACATTTCTGTTTTGCTTTACATTTTTACAAAGTCTACGTTTAACTTGTAGTCATGTTAATGTTACTCTTTGAAATCAGTATGTTATTTTGTAAAGTGTATATTTGGCATATATATTTGCACATCATTTGTTTTGTCTTGTTTTAAATAATATTAAGCCATTATTTTGTCCCTTTGGTATTGTGCTGAGGCCCCTAGTGGGACACTGGTCGAGAGCCACTGATCTGCACTGATATGTGTCAGTATGAAGTCCGTGTCTACTGGTGTTTCAGCCAGTAAAACAAACAAAAAATGATTGTTAACTTCCTGCAGTATTGCCTTAATCATACAGCCTTACTAATCTGAACTCCACTAACTAATCTGATTGTGTTGAAGCAGAGCCCAGCTCTCTAAGCCGTCAACATGGAAGCTCATGGATGGCGCCTCCTGCATCAAGTGATCGTTCCCAGCCCTGGACGCAGCGACAGCCACATCCTGACCCATGGGACGCCCCTGGCTCTGCGCCCATGAACCAGACCTGGATCTCCCCTGCACGTGGTACAAACATCACCTTCTAGTTAACAATGTAGATCTGATCACTGGTCATACCTAAAGATGCTAAATACACTAAATACACTAACTGAAGATGCTATTAATCCTATATAAGTCCAACCATTTTAGATTTGTTGTAAATTGTGTAGGAACTGGAGTGGATCCCTTTTCAACCGTAGAAGCAGACAAACAAGGATCTATTGGCCCTCTCAAAACTCCATCCCCTCGGGCAGGAAGTCCCTCAGGCAATCACAATCACTCTGCTCTTTCTCATTTTTTTCTATTAATGTTAATAAATTAATATTAATAATCAATCATTGCTATTGTAATACATATACACCATTTTTTCCCCCTTTTTCCTTTTTATATTTCTTTTTTGTGAATAATTAGATTTTTTGTCATTTATATTTTTACCATTCATAGTTTTGGGGTCAGTAAGATTGTTTTAATCAATGCTTTTATTCAGCAAAACATATACAATTTATAAAAAGTGACAGTAAATACATTTATAGTGTTATAAACGGTAAACTTTCTGTTCATCAAAGGTTCCTGAAATGTATCACAGTCCACACAAAAATATAAAGCAGCACAATCCGTTTTCAACATTGATAATAAGATTTTATTTCTTGTACAGCAAAGCAGTGTATTAGACACAGAAGACTGGAGCAATGATGCTGAAAATTCAGATCTAAAATCATATGAATAAAAACAATTTTAAAATATATCCACATATTTAAATTGTAATAAAACTTCACAATATTACTGTTTTACTGTATTTTGATTGAATATATGCATCCTTGGTCAGCATTAGTTTTTTGAAAAGACATAAAAAATTGAACATTCCCCAAACTTTTTAATGGTAGTGTGCATTCATTTATCTCATTACTTATATTCATATTTTTAGATGACGATCTTTTTGACGACTCTATGGATGGAGGTCAGGCAAATTTAAATGGCCATAGTAGTCCTATGCCTTTCGATATGTCTTCCCTTGGCGAAGGTCTACCGAAAACAGCTCCTCAAACCAGCAGAACTCCCGAGGCATTTCTGGGTCTCACCGGAGCATCACTCGTCAACCTGGATGCTTTGATACCCTCCAACCCTCCTTCCAAGAACTTCAACCCATTTTTATCAGGTTTGAATGCAGCATTTGACTATTATTAAACCTCTTGTTGTCATGCGTGTCTAAATCCATAATATTTTAATTGATTGCGGACTCTTTCCCATTTAGGAATAGATGCTCCATTGGCCTCTAATCCATTCCAACATGAGCCGCCCCGTTTCACACTTAATCAAATGCACCCCAGCTCCACATCTCCTGTACCCTCATCCCTCCCATTTAATGCCTCTCTGCCCATGGCTGCCAGCATCCAGCCCAGCTCCCTGCCTTCTACCTTCACACAGTCCGCACACGTCCCGCCGCTGGTCCCCGGAGACCTGCCGCAGCCGCTGCTACCCCTGTCAACCACATCCACGCTTGGAGATCCAGACCAACACAATCAAAACCCTTTCCTATGAGCACATCCAAACAAGATTTTGAAATGACATTTTAACCACTGACTTGACTTAAAACTGGAACACAATTTTTTTTTAAATGACTTTGCTCCTTTCACAGCTTCCTGATTTCGCTCTATGCAGAGACTCTTAAGAAGCGTTCACACATACAGTACAACAGTTTCCAGTCACAAATAAAACTTTCATTTTCAACAGTGATGACCAATGTGGCGTATCCACGGATGGGACAAAGTTGAGAAAAGTTCAATATTATACAAATGAACATTTGTGCTTGAACACATTACTAAGTATCTCCATACCAGCAGGTGGCAGTAGTCTGTGTTCATCATTCAAAAATGGAAACTTGTAACGGTGCACATTAAAATTAAAAACTACATAAATAGCTATTTACTGACACTACACTCCATTTGTAATCACTTTTTGACTAAATTTGGCCAAAGTTGTGCAGTGCACCAATAATATTAGGGGCATTTACCAATAAGAGCATCCACATTGACCACCAATACAGCCACTGGACGACCTCCAGTCTTAAAATCACTGTATGTGTGAACGCCCTTGAGCTATAATCAAATGTGTGAATGTCAAGCATGCATTACATGGCGATACAAATTGATGCTGGATTCATAAGAAGTGACAAATAAATGGCACAGTTTAAAGGTTAAGAATATTTAATCCAACTCCCGCAGCGTCAGTGTCACCTTTAAGTATTATAATAGTTTTTGGAAAGGATAACGCACTTGTTACCATGCACAAGTCCAAAGCCTCTCATAACATTTTTATCATATTTTCTGATTTCCTGCACCAATTTCTAGCTCTGCTTTAGTGTCCCTTTCTTGGTCTGGAGTATCTGATGACTGCTATCTGTGAACAGCCGATATTTGGGGTCAATAATTTAAGCATCAAAAATTTAAATTATAAATAATGATATTCTAATATTGGGCATTGACTGTTGAATGAAGACTTCCAGCAAGAGAATGTACTTACAGTGGTGTTCAGATTGAACTGATGTGAGATTGTTGCTCTTCACACACAAGGATGAAGATTAAACTGAGTGACACATCTGGTTTGTCTTTGTTTATAATTCATGCTTTCCACCTCTGGCTTGCCTTTTCTTAAATACGTGGTATACAGTACTAGTCAAATATTTGGACGCACTTATAATTAATTCTGACTATAACACCAATTGAAGAATGGAAATTGAGTAGTGACCAAAATGTCTCATATGGTCTATAATATAATCACAGATCACATAGGGTTGTTTGCACAGATTTCTCTGCATTGTTTTTCTATATAAACATTCAGTAGATGATGATGTCTGAACATCTCTTGCAATGCCTCACACTTTTCTAATAACATGGCACTGAAATTTTAATCTTTTAGAAAACACATCTGTAGATCCGCTCTAGATTCTTCCACCGGTTGTGCATCTCCACATTTGTCTGATGTTTGTTTACTGTGACCCTGCAGTACTCCGCTCCATATCTATCATGTATTGTGAGGGTGTGGAGTGATAACATGCTCGAGAGTGAGTGTGTTGAAGAGTACGAGCACAGCGCAGACTGCAGCGGCTCCGCAGAGAGAACGGACAGCAGCTGGACGCAAGAAGAAGAGATCTGGACGACGTTGGAACAGTCCACCACAAACTGAATTAAGATCAAATGCATATCAGTCATGATGAGAAACATAATCACACATTACATGCACATACAATCTCTCTCAAGGACTTTACTCCAGACAAAACATAAGCAATCTTCCCATCCTGAGGATGCTAACTGAGGGATTCTGCTCCAGTGTGTAAAACCATTATCTTCTGCCATCTGAATCACTGCGATGTACAGTACACCACTTACGAAATGTTAAACACGCTTGATTCTTTAATATGGCTATATATTTTCTGTATTCTATAAAACACAAGACACATGGAAGTATGGGAATTAAGTTAGAGACCAAAAAACTAATTTCTCTTGTATCTTGGCTTCTGTACTATTTTTTTTTTCTCTTTCATGTGTCTGTGTCACATCTAACTTTAGGTCTTAATTATATATATATATATATATATATATATATATATATATATATATATATATATATATATTAAAAAATCTTACATTTTTACAGAGCAAAAGCAGATGGCAGGTAGGCATTTAAAGTAAACCAGCTTCTCTTGTAAAGCAACCACTGATATAGTGAACTGATATATCTGAAGAATAGTGTGAA
Organism: Carassius gibelio; assembly: GCF_023724105.1. NCBI lineage: Eukaryota > Metazoa > Chordata > Actinopteri > Cypriniformes > Cyprinidae > Carassius > Carassius gibelio. The sequence goes on along the minus strand of NC_068373.1, from coordinate 8,494,804 downwards.
TTCCTGACACTCACTATAACAGATGTGCTATCTACGTAGTATTTTGGCCAAATGGGCTCCATACAGCCTCCCAACTCTCCTACTGTTATCTTCCTCCTCCTGAGTATGAGGTCTGTGAGGTTGGTACCGACCTAAAAGAAAGCGTGCACGCACACACACACACACACACACACACACACACACACACAAGATAAATTAATATTTATATAATCTTTGATCGGTAACACTTTACTTGAAGGGGTGTGCAATGCATAAGACTGACATGACACATTCATGATCATGACATGACACGTGAATACGAAGGAGGTTTTATGCATGTTTATGACAACTGTCATTAAGCGTCATTCGCTCAGTTATGTCATTTTTAATGCAAAGATGACGCTGTTTGAGATGTCTTTGTTATGGGTTATGGTTAAGGTTTTAGTCAGGTCAAACAGTCATCTTTATTATAAAAAATGACATAACTGAGCGAATGACACTTAATTATCATGAAGGTGTCATGTCAGTCTTATGCACACCCCTTCAAGTAAAGTGCACCCTTTAATTTTTTTTTTTTTACAAACATAAATATTTTTTCCCCTACATTGAGGACATATTTCTGAACTCTCCAGATTAATTTAGTATTTATGAACATTAAATAAAAAGAAAATGGTTAAACATTTTGTATATTTAAGATGTACTAGCCTATTCATAACTTTTATATACTGTATCGACTCAGGTCCCACACACTATTAAACTAAACTAAAACAAAATCATACTGTCTTCATCCTCAGTTCCAATGATTTCCCACCAGATCCGACTTATTTTAACACTCAAACACTGTTTGTCTTATACTGCTAGTGAAATCTTATAAAAGCCTTGATTTTCTAAAATCGCGTGAGCGCGCGCTCGTGCTCACCGTGACGGGCGCGTTACCCCTACTTGCCCAGATGCGCGTTCGCGTGCAACTCCAGATAAAGAAGCCATATCCACTAACGTCAGATCAAAAGTTTTAATATCTAACGTACATTAATAAACTCTTTATGGAAGCACAGTATGCATCCTATCTAACGTTTGTGTAAACAGCTGCTGAATTGAAGGATATTCTGTAGTCGATTTAGTAAAAGCGTTTTTCCAACTCCAGTTGCACCGAGCAACAAGCACATCTCCACGACCACTTAGCCTGAAATTATTTTATCGAAACGAGTGTGCAGATTTCTGCTTTAACAAGAGTGACTTTACACGCTATTTACACAATAAAAGTCTCCATGCGTCTTGAATTATCTATATTTTTGTAGTGATTGTCGCCCTCTAGCAAGCTGTAGCAGAATCGACTCTGCAAATTCTGTATAGTGTCTATTTTGGTTAATATTCATTTATTTAAAAGGACAAATGCAACTTTTACAGTAAAATCAATGTTTTGATGGTTACATAATATGAGTGTACTTTGGATGTTTGTTTTCTATATTCTATATCAGGGCTATTCATATCTTGTCCTGGAGAGCCAGTGCACTGCAGAGTTTAGCTCCAACCCTGATCAAACACACCTATACATGTGATTTTCTAATGATCCCAAAGACATTGATTAACAGGCTCAGGTGTGTTTGATTAGGGTTAGAGCTAAACTCTGCAGTGCACTGGCTCTCCAGGGAAAGATTTGAATAACCCTGTTCTATTTTTAGGTAATATTTGGCATATCTATTGAAAAAAAAGGCAGAAGAAAAGATGTGCATGCGTGTTTTTTGAGGAGTCTTCACTGATATTATACACTGCACACACTTTATATTCTACCCCCTAACCAAAATCAATAAAAAATACATACATATATAAAAAGTCCAACAAGGTAGGTTGCAGGTTTTACTGTAATTGTGATAATATTTTGTCAACACAGTGTAGAGTTCGTCTGGAACCCCCCCCCCCCCCCCCCCTCTCTCTCACACACACACACACACACACACACACACACACACACACACACACACAGGAGACACCTGCTTGCCGAATATAGTACTATGTAAATGACAAATTTTAAATAAAGGTTTCTCTTCCATATATTTTACTGCTTCCATATATTGTACCGCTCTGTAAGTGTTTTATTCACTTTATAACATCCCATTTATGACACTGATTATCACAATATATTCCATAGAAAAGGTCAAATATATTTTAAATTGCTGTATGACTGTAATCCATTCTGGTCTGTGCTGTGCTGGATTGATTCGACTGTGTCAGATGTGTTGAGTGTGTGTTGTGTGAGGGGGGCGGGTCTTTCTCTTTACTCTCTTAAAGTCTCTCTCTCTGGTCTGATCTCAGCATTATTCTTCAGCACTGCTCATCTTCACACGTCACATCCACCAAATCAAGATGATCTCAATATTCTGTGCTTTCTTCACTCTTCTGACCTGTAAGTGTTCATCAGATCTGATGATTTAAAGTGTTCTGACACTCAATCTCATGTAAAGGTTGTGTTTATTCTGCAGGTGTCAGTGGAGCAACTGTAGTGACTCAGAGTCCAGTAATCACAGTCAGTAAAGGACAAACGGCTAAACTGGACTGTAATCTGGGGACAGTAACTGGTTCTGCTGCTAGATGGTACAAACAGACTCCAGCAGGAATTCCTCAGTATATGTTAAGATTTCATCATAGCTTGAGCTCAGCTGAGTATGGATGGGGTTTCTCTGCTCCTAAATACACATCAACACATTCATCTCAAACAGATTATAGTCTGATCATCAATAATGTGGATGTGGATGATACTGCAGTCTATTACTGTATCACATGGGACAGCTCTGTTAGTGAGTACGTATCACAGTGATTCACAACATGACAAAAACCTCTCACATTCACTTCTGCTTCTAGACCACAGATGAAAAGTAAAAGCACTTCTTCACATCTCAGATTCAGGTTGAATTAATAACAAATCACAGATGCTAAGAATATTCTGCAACTTCTTTAGTAATCTGTAATTTTAACTAATCTCTTATAGTGCTTTTATCATGTTTTTTTTCCTGTTTGAAACTGTATATTCACTGGTCACTTTCTCGCTAAATGTCTCTTTTTGGGCTCCTCAGAAGACAGAAAGCTCTGTGGGTTTGGAAGGAGTTTTTCCTTTAGTGTCTGTCTTCAGCAGAGCCATGTGTTCAGAGTGACTTTATGACAAGGAACAAAACTGACTGTGAATGGTAATCTTTCCACTTTTCTTTTCTTTTCTTTTCTTTTTTTTTTTCTGAGCTCTCCTAAATATGGATCTGGATTCTCCTCATCTAAATTTACAGTGTCTTATCCAACCCAGTCAGACTGTCATCTGTCAATCAGTAATGTGGATGTAGATGATTCTGCAGTCTATTACTGTAAGACATGGGACAGCTCTGTTAGATAGTACATATCACAGTGATTCATAGCATGACAAAAACCTCCTCACTGCTCACATTCACTTCTCCTTCTAGATCACAGATGAAAAACATGAAGCGTTTTCAGTATCTCATGCTCTTATCAAACTAAATTATGGACGACCACTTAATTTAGATAATGTGAATATTACTTGCTCACTTGTAAAAGACTTTGTTAACTTTAGTACATACAGTATGTACCATCACATACATTGAACAATACCTGTATTGTACATTCAACTTTGTACATTGACTGATATTCATATACATCTCCACACTCCCCATCCACTTTGGTGGACACTGATCCTCCTCCAGATATTCCTAGTCTAAGCAACCAACTGGGAAAACAGATTGCTCAACATCCAGGATATCCTCAACTTCCAAGTACTTCAGTTTTCCACTCCATGTCCACATTGCATCACAGAACTCCACAGGGATCCAGTGTAAGTTTTTCTTCCACATCACCTGCACTTGCTGGCAGCCGTCCTGTCCAAGGCCAAACCAGGGAACAAGGACCATTTCCTCTGCAGTTGTGCACCTCATCTGAATTTTCATCTTCAGAAACACAACATGATTTACCAGATTCACTTTCCTATACTCCTGGCAAAGAAATGCAACATCTTATTACCCAACTACAAGGGAAAAGGTTTCGCCTCTTTAAATGCCAAAGAAACAAGAAAAGGCTGTGAATGAAGTCACCTATGAAATAAAAAAAAAATTACTTTCCACACTGGCAGGCAACTGGATGCCTTGATTGATAAAATAGAGTTCAATCATCAGCATGTCTCCACCTTAACTGTAACGAAACAACATGAGGAAACAGAAACTGACAGTTAATTCAAGACACCAAAGTGATGCTGACAGATAAACTGAATCTACTTTGTGTACTGAATTGTGTGGATGGTAGATCAGAGAGCTGGAGTTACAGCAGGACATCAAGACACCCCAGCAAATTCGTCAAAAAGATCAGGAACAAATTTCTGCAGAAGGTGCCTGAGGTACCAAAAAAAAAAAAAAAAAAACTTCTTGCCATTGCACCTCCCCACCGATGTTGACATTTTGGAAAATTTCCATCCAGTCCCATATGGTACAGCACAAGACTGGTGGGAGGTCACCAGAACTTAACCATTACCACCTGGGAGGAATTTGGAAAGGCTTTTTTCTGCATTCCTCTCAGAAGATTATGGAGACGAGCTGGTAGAACAAGTCTGTACTTGAACCAAAGGAGAAACTGTCACAGTGTCTGGGTGGTGTTCCCTGGGGTTCCAGCTGATGTCCTCCTTTCTCACGGTGTCGGTCACCTTATCACTTCCTGTTCCCTTATTTGGTCACTTCCTCCTTGTTGAGTAATTGATTGTTCCCCACCTGTCTCCTGTTCCCTCATTATCCTTCTGGGTATTTATACCCTGTCTGTCTGAGTCTGTGTTACGGAGTCCTTGTTTATGTCTTATGATTATTCATGTCCGTCGCTTCTTGCCTTGCCTTGCCTTGTCTTCGTGTCTTGTTTATGTGCATTGATGTGTTGGTTTCGACCCCTGCCTGGACTGTGTATTCTCTTCAGATTACCCCTTAATAAATGACTTACCTGCAATTGGTTCCCTCTCCGTGTTTTCAGTAACACCGATCGTGACAGAAACAGAGACAATTTGAGATTTTGCTTTCACACATAGAGCCCTTTGCAAACGTTGGAAACCAGTCTTAACAGAAGCAGAAGTGGTAAAACGGATTCTCAAAAACATAAAACCTCACCTGGCCTGTCATTTACGTAGTCCAATCAATACAGTGGAAGAACTTGTAAAGTTGGGTCATCAGCTGGAGAAAGAATACGAGCAAAAACTGCAGTGTGGAACTTGTGTGAATCGACAGTCATTTCCAGATGTGCCACAAAAGCAGACTAACAGAACTGCTGACAAATTGTTTTCTGTATGGTGCTGGAGATGTAAAGGATACAACGCTCCAGGAAACTGTCCACACTATTCTTCCAGTAAAAACCAGTCTGAAAAGCCACATCATTTATGTAGCAACTAAAGGTTGCATTTCAGCACTCTAAACGTGTTAGTTAACCAGCAATGCATTAACAGCTGCTACCACACCTAAACCTAAACCACAAACCAAATCTAAGAAATTAACTTCAACTTCTCCTCCCACTCCAATCATCCTGACACAATTAGACACAAATATTTGCCATGCCAGAAGATTTTTTTCCCAAGATGTTTAGCTAATGAAAACATCCATTATGATGTGGATGAGAACCAATGGCCAAATCCACAAGGCACAAAAAAATTCACAAGACCTTTGACATTCCATTTGACATTTTACTGTTTTTTACGATAATTTTTACAATAATAACAGAATTTTCATGTCATTTTTCAGAACTTTAGACACATAATTCACAAACGATGACCAAAATGCACTCAGAACACTTAAAGGTACAATTTGTAAGATATTTGCAGTAAAATATCGAAAAACCACTAGGCTAGTGTTATATATTTTGTCCAGCTGATTACTAACAATATCTCTAATGTTTTCAACTAGATGTAAATCATGAAAAAATTCCCATTCTAAACAGTGACACGGGGCAGTGCAGTCGCCTGTCAATGAAATTAGTTACCCTTTGTGACTGCCTTTACTGACGTAGAAACCACATGACAACAGTGTCATGGACAAATGCGGAAGTAGCTTCGCAACAAACTTAAACTAGAAAGAGATGCCGATCTCGCTTGTGTTTTACTCGGCAGGTGAGTTGTTTTGATTCGTATCTTTACCGAAAACGTATGCTATTATAACGATCAACAAGATTAGTATTATGGGGCATACAGTACACGGCAAATGCGGGGCATCGTGTCTCTAGACCAGTGCAAGGATGCGTCTGATCCATAGTCTGATAGCGTTTTTGCATTGACTTTGTATGTAATCTATTCGCGCTAATTGTTGAACTCGCGTTAAATCCATGATTTATCTTTCCGTCTGATTGAAGGCCGTCAACGGTTGGGTAGAAGACAACAAATCCGATCATTCCACGCTCCTTCTTAGCATCATCAAACCACGCGATTGTTATTGTTTAGGTAGTGAGCCCTCTAGTGGCAGGTCCTATAACCTGTACCTTTAACACTTTTTCCGAATCCTTGGATACATTAAACATGAGCCAAAGAGCTGTTGTTCACTGAACTAAAATAACTGGTTCAAAATTACACAACTTAACATTAAAGTATTACAATTTCAAAATATTATATCTGAATGGTGTGTCTATACACTGCATTACATTGATCTAACTATCAATTGATACAACTGCTAAAAATTTTACATAACTGTTGCATTACTGGAAAATTAAGAACAATATTAAATGTCTAGATTATGAAAGTGGAGCAACCTACAGTAGTATGTTCAGGTATAATTAGTTTCAAGATGCCTGTTGATGGGGAAAATATATACATATATATAATTCCCCAAAATGTTATATCATTGTTATCAGTATTAGTTTTTCCTACAATACAGTACATCTCTTTATAATAGAGTTGGAAGCTGATGAAAGCCATTCATATTTTTGGATAAGGCAGGCTTTAACCTGGCCATGACATGGAGGAGAGGTTGAGAGTAGCCCAGAATGATGTTCGCTGGGTGGCCTGGCCCCCACTGAATGTAATTTCAGTGAGGGCGCACAGCAAATTCAGTGCAATGGGCCCAGAATTCCTAACAATAGCACCAAGTGTAATCATGGTTTCAGGCCCATCTACAGTTTATCGCCTTGTATTTACAACATACTCCCCTTTCCTTACATGGCAGTTAAAGGTTCACAATAGACCCCCTCACAAACAAATCACTCTTTTCCAGGCCATGAATTATGCGTGCAATGTCATCACAGGAGACCACTGTCAGGCCTTTATTTGCCATGCCAGAAGATGCAGATTTTCACATCTGTGCCTACCATCTGCCCTCGACTTAAAGGACAATGCAGCGCATCCATCTAAGCCCTGCAGGACCACATCACCTCGCTATCAACTTATGCAGCAGCCGGACAGGCTGTTTGGCATCCTTCAAGTTTTTCAAGCCAAAATTCTCTGTAGCATGGACGAGTCTGGCCAAGAGCACCAGGAGGCCTTTAAAGAGCTGCGCACAGCAACAGATTTGGCCTTGCGCGCAACAAAGCCCACAGTACAGGCGATCGGCAAGACCAAGGCCAGCTAACGCTGACAGAGCCTTCCTCGACTCTCCTTCGACTATTCGACTTCGCTGTGAATGGATTCACTGAGTGGTTTTCAGAAGCTCAGAAGACGTTACAGGTGCTGGGTCATTTCCTCCCTAAACTCTCTACACCATGGCTGTGGGCTGCCAGAAGAGCCCTGCCGCTCAGCCTGCTACAGCTCATTCATTTAGAGTGCCTCGGGTTGGTCATCAACCCACGCAAGAGCCAGTTGTTGCCCAGACGAACTGTCTTTCTGGGAACGGTTCTCGACTCCGCCCTAATGTGACTATGGGTCTCGACGGCTCGATCCCTGACAATTCAGCGGGTTTTTCAGAGGCTGCTCAGCCTAATGGCCACGGTTCATGGTTGAAAAGATATCCAGTCAGGGTGGACCACTGATGTATTGAAGCTGTGGCCCCCTGGAGGACCACTCACCTGTTTCAGACAGGAGTGGGGATGGGCATGGCCTCCAGAAGGAAGGTGATCACAACAGATGCGTCCAGCTACGGGTGGGGTGCGCTGTTGGAGGGCAATCCAGCATTTGGCCCCTGGACAGCTCAGCAGTGATGCATACATATCAACTGCCAGGAAATGTTGGCAGTCTCCTTAGCCCTGAATTCCAGCCATCAAGGGCCACCACGTCTTGGTCCGTCCTGGCACAGAAGGAACTCCTCTCAACAAGGGCAGTTCATGTGCCGTGCAAGATGAACCTGGGAGGGGACATGCTGTCCAGAGTCAAAGAAGCCCCGGGTGATTAGGCACTACATCCGCAGGCGGTACAGTGAATTTTGGTAGTCTTTGGGAAGGCAGAGCTCAACCTCTTCACCTCGTAAGACAATTCTTATTGCCCAACATTTTTCTCGATACAAAGAGATGCCCTGGCCCATGACTGGCCCAGGGCTCGGCTTTTATGAGTTACCTCCTATCACCCTGATTCCCCAGATCATCAGGCAAGTCAGTGAAACCAAATGCTCCCTCCTCTTAGTAGCTCCACTCTGGAATAATCAGGCTTGGTTTCCAAAGCTAATGCAGCTCAAAATGATGGCCCCGTGGCCCATCCCGTTGAGGAGGGAACTTCGCTCACAGGTGAAAGGCATGATTTGCCATCGCTGCCCAGAGCTCTGGAGCCTTCATATCTGGCGCCTCGATGGGTGTCTGATAGGCTCCTAGCAAAAGTAAGCAACACCATTACTGAGGCAAGGGTGCTGTCTACGAGGTGGCTCTATGGCCAGAAATGAATGCAACCAATCATTCTCTCGAGGCCGGCCGTTCAATAGGCAGAAATGACTTAGTGGTTAAATTCTGAAGGGCGCGAAGAACAATCAATACTCCTTGTTATCAGACTGTGCCTTTTTAGGACTTATCCATGGTCCTAATGGCCCTAAAAAGGCCCCCATTTGAGTCACTCAGTTCGGCTGACTTGTGGCCCTTATCACTTAAAATGACTCTTCTCCTTGCTTTAGCATCGGTTAAGCATTTGGGTGACAAGCACTGTCAGTCAGCACCTCGTGTCTTGAGTTGGGCTTAATGGCTGCAAGGTCATTTTGAAACTGAGACACGGCTATGTTCCTAAAGTGCTCTCTACTCCCTTTAGAGCTCACGTAATATCCCTTTTGGCACTCCTTGCTGCAGATGGTGCACAGGGACCGAACCATCTCTGCCCTGTTAGGGCTCTAAGAGTCTATTTTGAACGTTCTAAACTGTACAGGCAGTCTGAACAACTGTTTGTTTGCTTTGGAGGCTGCCAGAAGGGTCTACCGGTTACCAAGCAAAGACTGTCTCACTGGATTGTTGATGCAATAGCTCTGGCTTACAGATCAGAAGGAATGGAATGTCCTATTTGTGTGAGAGCCCACTCCATAGGGGTAATGACAGGGAACGACCGTTATGTTACTTGATGTTCTACAAGCTGCACGAATCGATGAGCGGGGCTTCAGTCGAATGATCTGATGAAAGCCGATATGGGCCGACTTATTTAGTAGTCGGCCCCACCCCTTCTGGTTGGCTAAAGCGCCATTGGTTTGTGCAGCTACACAAACATGAACAAGTCAGGCTTCAACAGAATGGAAAAAAAGAGATTTCCCATACATAACGCTCGTTCCCTTCTCTCAGGGAACCGAGGTTACGTTAAGTAACCAAAAGTGTTCCATTTTTAGATCAAAAATGATTGTAAAAAACCTGTAATATTGTTCGTCATTTTCCATAAAAACTATGCAACAGTTATGTAGCATTTTGAGCAGTTGTATCAGTTAGATCACTGTTATGAAATGAATAGATACTCAATTCAGATGTAATGGGTTGCATTTTGAAATAGTAATACTTTGATGTTAAGTTGTGTCACTTTGAACCAGTGATTTTTGTTCAATGACCAAAGATCTTTGGTTCATGTGTATTGTATCTAAGCATTTGGAAAAAGTTTTTGAAAAATGATGTTTCTGTTATTAGTGAAAAAGTTATTGTAAATAATTGTATTAGAGTATGCCACCGTTACAAGCTTGAGTGAGTGTTTCACTTCTGTTTGCGTCTCTTCACAGACTGAGGAGGTTTTTGTTCGGCTGAACATATGAAATGTATCACTGTGGTATTCGGAAAAGGAACAAAACTCATTGTGAATGGTAAGTCATCTTTCCAATGTTATTCCATTTTTTTCTTACTGTATTACATTTAGTATACTTCTTGTAGTTATATAAATATATCTTTCTTTCTTTTTTTGTTTACATTGTAGTTCATTTACAGTTAAATGTGGGAATTCAGTCACAGATAGTGTTATCCAGAGCCTCCAGTAACCACATAATCTTGAATTATAGTGAAAAGACTTTCACTACAGCTCTAACTTTCATCTGTTTTCTAGTTGTATGTTATATTCAGTTATTATTATTATTATTATTATTATTATTATTATTCATAGTAGTAGTAGTGAGCAGATTCTTCTCCAGATGTGATTTAAAGAGCATCAGCTTTGTGTTTAATTTGATAGCTTTAAAAAAAAAAAACTTTTTTAAAATAATTTCTGTATTAGTGAAACAGCATGTGAGAAGTTGACCTGTTTTGTGACATGCTGTACTACATCTGAAATGGTTTTGTTAATTCTGTTAGAATTATTACACTTGCAGCTTTTATGAATTCATCGATAAACTAAAAGCAATATTATATAGAAGTGAATATGGACATAAAAATAAAAAAACTAGTGAAGACAGCAGTGATTAAAAATGGCATAAACGGTGTCACCTAAAATATACACAGTGCCAGATGTATTCATGAACATTTTAACCTAAAACAAAAATCCAACATGCGTCTTTTTGTCAGAGATGTTATGTGTTTAATGTGCATACTAAAATTACAATCATTTTCTGCCTTTGAACAAATAATTATGTTACTTAATTGTTAAATGATGTAAGAGAAGATCAGTTGTGTACATGCTGATGTGTGAAATTTTAGCGCGTATGAAATGTACAGTCAGAGTTTAATATTTGAGAGGTCTGGTTGAGATGAAGGTGTGTTTGCAGACGTTGATGATGATCTGTGTTTAGATGCTGCTGCTGCTGCTCCTGTGCTGAACATCCTCCGTCCGTTCAGAGAAGAGCTGAGCTCCAGTAAACTCACTCTGGTGTGTCTGATCAATCACATGTCTGGGGCTTTTGCTGATGTGCGCTGGCTTGTGAACGGGAACTCAGTTACTGAAGGCGTCTTCACTGGATCTGCTGAACAGCAGCCTGATAAGAAATTCAAGATGAGCAGTTATTTAACCCTTGAGAGCTCAGAGTGGGACAAAGTCACACAGCTGACATGTGAAGCATCTGCTGCCTCCAAAACCTCCACAAAAAGCATCAAGAAATCTGACTGCAGCTACTGAACTGCTTGATCTCCTCTTGATTTAAGTGATAGCATTTCAATTTGTTTGCATGGAGTAGAAAACATTAAATATTAAAAATAAAGTGCCTTACTGTAGTTGCTTCATGTTTAAATGCACTGTGCTTTATAAACTCCAATAAACTGCTTGTTAATCAAACTTTTCTTATTACTTTGTGTCCAATGTATGCAAAAAGTATATTTTAATTTATTATTTTAAGATTCAGCTTATTACATCTATTCTGCAGTACTATTAAAAAAAACATTTGTAATTGGAATATCTGATCAATTTTAATTATAACATTTAATTTATTAAAAATAGAAATAAATTAAATATGAATAAAATAATAATCAATAAGACAGCCGAACACTGTAAACTAGTACTGAAAGTCATTTTCAATTCATTTGCAGATTTCACAGGACAGATTAAATAATCATTTGATAATGCTATTAATTAAAGATATTTTTATGCATCCTCTGAGTAGATCTGAAAACAGTGCTGAAGTTGGTTTTCTTTCAGATGCAGTGATCTGTAAAGATTTTCATCAGTACATGAAGTTCAGTCCTGACACACAGGAAACACCTGCTCTCATAATCAGCTCTGTGGAAATGTGTTTGATTATATTCATATAACATACATTATCTTATGAGACAGTGTCTGCAGGCAGAAAGCAGAAGTGAATGTGAGCAGTGAGGAGGTTTTTGTCATCCCATCCCACAGTAATGCACCGCAGAACCATTAACTTCCACATAATTGATGTTCAGACGATAATCTGATAATTTAGTTTTGTGATTTGAGTTGAATTTGGTAGAAGAGAAGCCAGTTTCAGGAGTAGGAGAACTGGTATAAATATAAGACACTGTGGAGCTCCTTCATGAATCTGTTTGAGAATTTAAACCATATATTATTTTATTTTATTATATTATTATTTTTTTTAGGAAAAAAAACTTAGCCTTTTTTTCACCCTAAAATTGACTGAATCTTTACTATTGAAAATGTATTGAATATTGTTTTTTAAATACTTTTATGATGCTTTCACATTCTTTTTAAAACTTGATAGATCACTTTCATTATATAGAAACAAGCAGTCAGGATATTCTTGATAAACTGCTCTCACACATATCATGTTTTTATATGTTTTATATGTTTAATGTGTTTTGATGAATTTGTAACAAACAAACAAAAACATATTCTTCAGCGAGATTCAAATTGTCCTTCTGTGAAAGCACATGTTGAGTGTGTCAGGTGTGTTGAGTGTGTGTTGTGTGAGGGGGGCGGGTCTTTCTCTTTACTCTCTTAAAGTCTCTCTCTCTGGTCTGATCTCAGCATTATTCTTCAGCACTGCTCATCTTCACACGTCACATCCACCAAATCAAGATGATCTCAATATTCTGTGCTTTCTTCACTCTCCTGACCTGTAAGTGTTCATCAGATCTGATGATTTAAAGTGTTCTGACACACAATCTCATGTAAAGGTTGTGTTTATTCTGCAGGTGTCAGTGGAGCGACTGTAGTGACTCAGAGTCCAGTAATCACAGTCAGTAAAGGACAAACGGCTAAACTGGACTGTAATCTGGGGACAGTAACTGATCAGTCTGCTAGATGGTACAAACAGACTCCAGCAGGAATTCCTCAGTATATGTTAAAATTTCGTCATGACTACAGCTCAGTTGAATATGGATCTGGTTTCTCTGCTCCTAAATTCACATCAACACATTCATCTCAATCAGATTATAGTCTGATCATCAGTAATGTGGATGTAGATGATACTGCAGTCTATTACTGTATCACATGGGACAGCTCTGTTAGTGAGTACGTATCACAGTGATTCACAACATGACAAAAACCTCTCACATTCACTTCTGCTTCTAGACCACAGATGAAAAGTAAAAGCACTTCTTCACATCTCAGATTCAGGTTGAATTAATAACAAATCACAGATGCTAAGAATATTCTGCAACTTCTTTAGTAATCTGTAATTTTAACTAATCTCTTATAGTGCTTTTATCATGTTTTTTTTCCTGTTTGAAACTGTATATTCACTGGTCACTTTCTCGCTAAATGTCTCTTTTTGTGCTCCTCAGAAGACAGAAAGCTCTGTGGGTTTGGAAGGAGTTTTTCCTTTAGTGTCTGTCTTCAGCAGAGCCATGTGTTCAGAGTGACTTTATGACAAGGAACAAAACTGACTGTGAATGGTAATCTTTCCACTTTTCTTTTCTTTTCACTGTATTACATTTAGTCTATACTCCATTGCACATATAACCTGATTATTAAGTTAATCGTGTTGTTCATTTACAGTTAAATGTGTGAATATTTTTTTTCTTATAAAAAAATATATAAATGGTTTTCTTTTTCAAATTCTTTTGTTAGTAAGCTTTTAATTGATTAATTGATGAAGTAACATGGAATTGTCAGGGACCAGGCGAGCCCGGTCTCAGCCAATCCACAACGCTCACGCTCCCCTGAGTTTTAATCACCCACACCTGCTCAGTGCTCAGCATTAACGATCTCATCAAGACACCATAAAACACTCACCTCAACACCAGATCACCGTCGAGCCTCCAACAGGTGCAGACCATATGCTTCTGTCTCCCGATCCTCTGATGCGTCGCGAACGACGAGACTTAAAGACACTAACCTTTGTCATTGTTCTGCTACCCCCAGGACTCCTGAGCATTCTCCTGCTATCTGAGATCCAACGATCCCTCTAGTCTCCTGTGTTTTCCCCGAGTCGGCTCGATAGCCTCTGTGTCTGTAAGAGAAGGAAAAGAGCATGAACAATTTGTGACAGTGTGACACTGACGGTCCGTGTACGTTTTGATAGTTTGTTTTTTCGATTGAAACACAAAACAAAATAACGAGAAACCACCTGTTTTTCGTTTGTCGTTTCAAACCAAAATCAAAGAAACGGTAAAAAAAAGAGCCGTTCTCCCGTTTTTGGTTCTGAATCTAAAAACGAAAAATGACAAAACCAAAATCAAATAACGGTCCGATTTTGGTTTTTTGAAATTCCTTTTTCCATTTTTTCGTTTGAAGATCTACATTGAAATACAGACAGGTTGGCCACGTGACCCGGAAGTAATAGTAAATATGGCCTATCAAAATAAAAGCCAAGCTTTTTACAAACGTTTTATAAGTTGGTAATATAGGTTAACCTAATAACTTATTGTGTGTGCAGAGTTGTTACTGTTAGCACTATATTATATAATTAAATTTATATTTAATGTGGTTTCCACCGTAATGGACAGCGATTCAACGTGAATTCCCACGTGACGTCATACGCAGGCCTTACTAATAATGAGGGAGATTGGGATTCCGCCATCAAAATATCAGTCCCTATCTCGTCTTTGCCATTCGATTGACACCCTCGTAAAACTTGTGTTGGTCCTCAAATATAATTTTATCCTAACGCATCATATCTATTTTCAAAAAGCCCAAGGACACGCTGTTACCTCGCTCACGTTATAAAGTGTTAATATAAATGTATTGAACTGGCTAGTTAACTAATAGTGATAGTAGTTTGTTTATAATACAATAAAAAACGACATATGTGAAGGTTCTCAGTCCTCCATGTAACGTTAATAATCCAACGAAGTTTAAAATCAAGGGCAGTTCAAAACGATTACAGACACCAGTAGGTGTCGCACTGTGTCTGCTTTGTGCGAGCTACTGTCATGGAGATATTGCTTTATGTTCTGTAATTAAAACACTTTCCATTATTTTCATTACAACTGTGCTTTCACAAATCACGTTTCCTAGCACAGCTGCTTAAGGCATTAGCCTACTCAATAAAATGAGCTCTTTCTCCTCATGTTTGATTGTCTGATTTACATGTGCTATTATACTGCGTGAGGTTTTAGTTGACTGTAACACTCACAAATTTAAAAACATGTCTCACATATAGGCCTTCAGTCCAGTTGGGTGTGTGGTTCTACTGTGTTATAATAGACAACAAGCAGTATGTCATGAAAGTGAACATAATTTATTTTATTAAAATATTTATATTAATTTATTATTTGCATAAAATAACATAAAATGAATACAACAAAAGGAGTTCTGCAAGTGAGAGTAATAGAAAATAAAATTGAACAATTTATTAATTGCATAAAATAACATAACAGATGAACATAACCAAACTTAACCATTTAACTTAACTTAAAACCTAAACCTAAAATAAAAACTAACTAAAACAATCTCCTAACTAATAGTGTCTTTCAAAACATTCACAATCTCCCCCATCCCTGTAATTTAAATTTTTTTTTTCTTGGAACATCTCGTCCCTGCATTTTGGGCAGTGCGGCGAGGTAGTTGCCCACTGCTCAACGCAGACCCGGCATCCAACGAGGCTGCGGCAGCACGGTGCCACAACTGGGTTTTCCATCACATCTGCAAGATTCAGAATATTTTTCAACAAATATTTCAACAGTTGTCTCAAGCAATTTTCCTCTGTCTCATTTCACTTGTTAGTGTTACAGTGTGTTAATAGTTATATATTCCCATTGACTACAATAATTACATTTTAATAAAAATTGTAGTCATAGTAATGATATTTCTAAACATTCCCATGTGTCCCCTATATATCTATGTAGTTCTAAGCCTCTTTTTCTATATTGTATGACAGTAACATCCATATATATATATTTTTTTTTTTGCTGGTTACATCTTCACTGAAGCTACATCACACTTATATTGATACAAATATTAAAATCCAATATGCCATTGCAACAGGACAGTACCCACCCAGCCACAGCCTGTTCATCCTGCTGCCTTCTGGGAAGAGATATAGAAGTTTCTGCTGCCGCACCAACTGCAGAGCAACATTTCCCCCCAAGCTATCAGACTCTTAAACTATAGTTCATCCTCAGCACTGCTCCACTGATCATAGTTTATTTATGTTTACCATTTTTATAATTGCTTCTATATTAGCCTGATAATGTCTGCTATGTACCAGAAGGGAGATACAAACTCAATTTATACTTTATACTATTATATATATTATATTGTGACAAAATATACCCACCTACCTTAAAGAAGAATAAAGTGAATGTTTTGGAAAGGCAGAGTCAAAAGTTATGACCTTAAAATGATTGAAATGTTGTGGAAGGATGAGGAAGCAAGCAGCTCATGTGAGGAAACCCACCAACATCCAAGAGTTGAAGCTGTTCTGTACAGAGGAATGGGCAAAGATTCGTCCAAGTCAATAAGCAGGACATATCAAAAGTTACTGGAAACGTTTTGTTGCAGTTATTCCTGATGTAATCAGCGTTGACAGCCTGTTTTTAGTAATGTAATTATGTTTTGGGGTTTTCTTTTGAGGACCTTGTAAAATGTTCTTACCTTAGGGCTTAACAAATGTTCTGCAGCCATTGATTGTACATGCAATGCCCTTGAAAGCATGTATGTGCTATATAAAATTTTAAGACTTTTATGGATTCTCTTCACTGGCATGACACAATCAGAGTTTTGTATGTTATACAAACTGGAATGTGTATAGAGAAGAAAGATTCACAAAGTATATAGCACACTGGTAAATCATTATTTTGGCTAGATGGCCTACATTAGGATTAGGACATGTCTGATGTGAGTTTGTTGTCTGAGCTGCTATAAGAAGCTGATAGCAGTGCAGTGTTATAATCAGGTTAAAACAGAAGCAGGTTTAACTCTGGGCTGGGTGAATGATGATGATGATGATGATAACTAGGCAAATAAAAACAAAATACAATGAACAACAATAAATACATCTGTATCAGTAATCTTGATTTAAAACAGTTACCAAAGACACCATACAGTCAGTCATTTAAATACTGCCACCTGCTGGTAGAAAGGGGGAACAGTTATTCATTACGGTGGAAACCACATTAAATATAAATTTAATTATATAATATAGCGCTAACAGTAACAACTCTGCACACACAATAAGTTCTTAGGTTAACCTATATTACCAACTGTATTGAGCCAAACAATGCGCTCATTAAAAGTGACTGGTGATGTCTGGATAGGCACGATATTAAATAGCTGTAATAAACTACTGTTGCTAACATATTTATTCCGGTCCAGGTTTATATAAGGCTATTTATTAATAGATTTTTCTTCTAACGTTACTCTGGTATAACGTTAGCGCTGCATAATATGACCGTTCTAAAAGCTTGGCTTTTATTTTGATAGGCCATATTTACTATTACTTCCGGGTCACGTGGCCAACCTGTCTGTATTTCAATGTAGATCTTCAAACGAAAAAATGGAAAAAGGAATTTCAAAAAACCAAAATCGGACCGTTATTTGATTTTGGTTTTGTCATTTTTCGTTTTTAGATTCAGAACCAAAAACGGGAGAACGGCTCTTTTTTTTACCGTTTCTTTGATTTTGGTTTGAAACGACAAACGAAAAACAGGTGGTTTCTCGTTATTTTGTTTTGTGTTTCAATCGAAAAAACAAACTATCAAAACGTACACGGACCCAGACACTACTCTTATAAGACTCTTATTCTGAAAGAATGTAAGATCGAGTTGAAGGCGGAGCGATTCGACCAATCAGATGAAAGGAGCGTTTCAGCTCCGCCCACAAGTGCGTATGAAATATTGAAGCCATAAACCGTTTTTTAAACCCCAAACGACAAAATGAGAATTCAAGTCAAAAACTAATTTTCCGTTTGTTTACCTAGATGGAAAAACGAATAAACGAGCCATTTTTCCATTTCTCGTTATTGAATTCATGTTCTCTCACTTGAATCCTCTTGAGTTTTTCGTTTTCTGTTTTTTAATTTGAAACGGATTTGGAATGGACGGAAGATACCCTGATTCTTTATACAGCACTATTTAACTTTCATGTTGCGACTTGCACTTTTGTCAAAGACATTGAGACGTCAGACGTGTATTAACATTAGATTTAGTGTCATAAAGTTTATTCAAGATGAATTGTGTAAATGCTGATGTGTGAAATTTTAGCGAGTGTGAAATGTCCAGTCAGAGTTTAATATTTGAGAGGTCCGGCTCAGATGAAGGTGTGTTTGCAGATGTTGTGTTTGCAAGCTTGGGTTTCTAAATATCTGATGTTGTTTATCTTGATCGAACTACATTGGTTCAACATAGTAGTTAACAATGACTAGGCTACATATGTTTTAAAATGTATTACTGTAAGAAAGTACATACTGACCTAACAGACATCAATTTATAAAACAAGATTATTTAGAATTATAATTTCACAACTCTCAAAATTTTAATTTTGTCTTTACAGGTCTTTCTTTTTACTATCCTGATTGCAGTTTAATTGATAATTACTGTAACTGTCCTGTTACAACTGTATTTTGATTGAATGTGTAAACGATAAAATGTGTTAACTCAGACTTTTATGAAATAAACTAAACTCTTTCCCTTGCTTCCCGTTCTTCATTCGCCATGCTGGATTACTGATGTAAAGGCTTAATTTCCGTTCTAATTAATCCATATTGCGCAAAAGGTGCGCAGAATCGTGCTCCTTGAATGCACTCAGTGGTTTATGATATGATTGGTTGAATGGTAAGCTCGCATCTGATTGGCTTAAGAGTACGACAGACCCACGTGGGAAGAGAGCTCTGCCAGAAAAGTCTCAAAAACACACACACTCAAATCCAAGTGGATTCGTAGTAAATGACGATTCGTACATTCAGACACTCTAGATTTTAAACATTCAAAGGTTTTTGTGCACAGCTGTATATCTACAAATTGTTTTTTGCATTTGTGTAATGTATTTTATAAATATATAATTTTATTTTGCACATGTGAATTGCTTTTTGTGAATATTTTTTTTTTCACGCACGTGAATTTTTTTTGTGTATGTGAATTAGGTTTCATGCATGTGAAATTGTCTACGCATGTGTGAATCGTATTTTTTGCGTGAATTATATTTGAGACTAAACTGCTTCTATAAACAACTGCATGCGCATTTGATCAGTCACGGCGCCTTCGATAGGCTACAATGCAGCACGATGTATCACAATAATTCGACCTGAAGTAACAGGCAGAACAAATGCGTGTCGCCGGAAGTTGTATAATTTTTTTAATGTTTTGAATCAATATTTAAGGTGGACTTATTAATTAGGTGCACGAGTAGTAGTGATGGTTAAAATAATACATTAATGCTGACATAGTAAATTGAGCCTTGTTCCTAGATGGACAGAGACTGGAAAGTAATAGATCAAATGAGGAGATGGAGACAGAGGAAGAAAAAGAGGGAAATGTAGAGGGCACAAGTGACAGAAAGAGAGCAGGGAAAGGCAAGCCAAGAGACAGAGGCTGGTGAGAAAGAGGAAAATGTAGAGGCACAAGTGTTTTCTATAGTTTTTACTATAACAGCTGTTCTTAATTATTCTGTAGAACAGAGAAGAAAAAGCCATCAGGTAGGGACAATTTAAGACATTTCAGTTTCTAATCCCAGAGCTATTATTATTTAAAAATTGTCTTCTCTATTGTTTCTTTTTCAAAACTGCATCAAAGCATTTGTTAAATATATTGCTGTATTGATATTTTGAGCAGCGCCATTTAAAGCCTTGTTCCATGTGCCCCTTTTATACTTTGACCACCTGCCCCTCCAAAGGTCTCTGCACGGCCCTGTTCAGAGGGACTGTCAGCCACGTTAAAAAAGTTAACCGCTTAAGTCATTTGTGGATTAATGCGTATTGGTGACACGAACCATTTAAAGCGCCAACCCTTTAAAGTTTGAGCATATTGTTTTTAAACTGCAATTGATTAAATAAAAACAAAGTAGTTGATATGCTGTGTTGTTTTTGTTGTTGAGTAGCAGTAATATGCAGTTATTAGCCGTCTCCACTGTATTTTTTGTTGGTTTTCATGATACCCCCCTTGAAATGACCAGGACCCCCCATTGCCCCCCCAATCAAAATTGTCTGGAGCCGCCGCTGAGCTCCAGTAAACTCACTCTGGTGTGTCTGATCAATCACATGTCTGGGGCTTTTGCTGATGTGCGCTGGCTTGTGAACGGGAACTCAGTTACTGAAGGCGTCTTCACTGGATCTGCTGAACAGCAGCCTGATAAGAAATTCAAGATGAGCAGTTATTTAACCCTTGAGAGCTCAGAGTGGGACAAAGACACACAGCTGACATGTGAAGCATCTGCTGCCTCCAAAACCACCAGAAAAAGCATCAAGAAATCTGACTGCAGTGACTGAACTGCTTGATCTCCTCTTGATTTAAGTGATAGCATTTCAATTTGTTCACATAGACTAAAGCTTTAAATATTAAAAATAAAGTTCCTTAGTTGCTTCATTTTATGAATGAATGTCATGTTTAAATGTACATTTTTGTGCTTTATAAACTCAAAAAATCTCCAAGTTAATCAAATTTTTCTTATTGTCCAATGTATGCACGAAAGTTTATTTTAGCATCAGTTTATTAAATTGTTTATGCAGTACTATTAAAAACAAAACATGTTCATAATTAGAATATCTGTTCTATTATAAAAAAATTTAATCAATTAAATATGAATAAAAAAATATTACTATATATACTATAAACTAGTGCTGAAAGCCAAATTCATTTCCAGATTTTAAGGACAGATGTTATTTTGAATATGATAAATGAGAATTTAATAATGCTATTAATTAAAGAGATTTTATGCATCCTCTGAATAGATCTGAAAACAGTGCTGAAGTTGGTCTTCTTTCAGATGCAGGGATCTGTGGAGATTTTCATCAGCACATGAAGTTCAGTCCTGACACACAGGAAACACCTGCTCTTATTGTCACGTTACGAGACGCTTGAAAGACGGCGAGAGAACCAATTGCAGGTAAGTAATATTTATTCAAGGGATAATCCAGAGGGGTAAACAGTCCAGGCAGGGGTCGAAACCAAAACATCCATCCACATAAAAACAAGACACGAAGACAAGGCAAGACAAGGCAAGGCAAGGATGACGGACATGAAATAACCTAACATTAAACAAGTACTCCGTAACATAGACTAAGACAGACTGGGTATTTATACACAGAAGGATAATGGGGAAACAGGAGACAGGTGGGGGGAACAATCAATTAGGCAACAAGGAGGAAGGTGACCATATAAGGGAACAGGAAGTGATCTGGGACAGACACCGTGAGAAGGAGGACATCTAGTGGAACCCCGGGGAACAACAACCCAGACACTGTGACAGTACCCCCCCTCTACGGAGCGGCTCCCAGACGAAACACAACACAGAGACCAGGAGGGAGGCGGACAGGTGGAGGCTCAGGGGGAGGGACGGAGGGCCGGGAAAGGAACACATGGGGGACAAACACCAGAAATGTAACCATAAAACAGGGATACCAGGAGGGAGGAGGACCGGAGGAGGAGCAAATTTCCATCCAGTCCCATATGGTACAGCACAAGACTGGTGGGAGGTCACCAGAACTTAACCATTACCACCTGGGAGGAATTTGGAAAGGCTTTTTTCTGCATTCCTCTCAGAAGATTATGGAGACGAGCTGGTAGAAAAAGTCTGTACCTGAACCAAAGGAGAAACTGTCACAGTGTCTGGGTGGTGTTCCCTGGGGTTCCAGTAGATGTCCTCCTTTCTCACTGTGTCTGTCACCTTATCACTTCCTGTTCCCTTATTTGGTCACCTTCCTCCTTGTTGAGTAATTGATTGTTCCCCACCTGTCTCCTGTTCCCTCATTATCATTCCGGGTATTTATATTATATATATTCCTTGTTTATGTCTTATGATTATTCATGTCCGTCGCTCCTTGCCTTGCCTTGCCTTGTCTTCGTGTCTTGTTTATGTGCATTGATGTGTTGGTTTCGACCCCTGCCTGGACTGTGTATTCTCTTCGGATTACCCCTTAATAAATGACTTACCTGCAATTGGTTCCCTCTCCGTGTTTTCAGTAACACCGATCGTGACAGAAGGACTCACTGTGACTCACTGACACACTGTGAACACACACCCATTTATGCTGCGGCGCCCGGGGAGCAGTTGGGGGTTCGATGCCTTGCTCAAGGGCACCTAAGTCTTGGTATTGAAGGTGGAGAGAGAACTGTACATGCAATCCCCCCACCCACAATTCCTGCCGGACCGAGACTCGAACTCACAACCCTTCGATTGGGAGTCCGGGGGGTTGTGAGTTCGAGTCTCGGTCCGGAGCTAATTAACTGCAAAATAATTAATTGTAATTAACTGCATAATTACATTCTATATTCTGAGAATGTGACAGTTGTTTAATACCTGTCCATTACTTTATGGACGCAGTCTTTGTTATTCCTCCCTCCCACCTTTGAGAGCTGGGACACCTGTACATGACACATGAAAAGCCACTCAATACATTATGAATAAACCAATGGTGTTGTAAATATAATTTGTAAATAACAATCTGATTGTTGCCAGATTGAGCTTAAATGGGAACTAGTCATGTTGACTCATCCATACAATAACACATCCTATAAAGCTGTGTGCATGTTAACAGATGCTGCAAAAAGCATATTTTTTCACAATATAGATAATTTAGACTTTTTGGAGACTTGGAAGTCTAGTCTTATTGACACAGTTTAGTCCAATTTCTGTAGAAATCATACCCTTTGTTCCCAGAGGTTGCGTTCCTTGAGACGTGCCTCTTCTTCAGCAAAATCTTCAAAGGTGTCTAGCCTAGCAACATGGACAGCAGAATTCAGTGGCTCATAGTGCCTTCCGACTCTTTTTATCTCATCAAGAATTTCTACAAGCTTTCCAAGCACTGACTTCTGGTATTCTGTGGAAGAGAATATATCAATTTATTTTTGTTACTTTATGATTATAAAAGAATCATACAATAATAAATATTGACCATGGACGTACTAGCTTGAGACATGGGGAATAAGCCTCTCTCGGACTCTGATGGCATTTGAACTCCATGCTGAGGTGTGCGAAAACGCCTAGATCCTGAAAAAAAAATTTGAAGCTCATTAAAATTTAAAGACAGCTACTCCTACAATAATGTCAATAAGTGAGGTAGGAGAATTGACAACTATGAAGAATGCAACTGATTATGGACTCACTGGATGAGGACGCCCGACCTTTTCTGCTCCCGGGCTGTGATTGCTTTTGAACTCCACGCTGAGGTGTGCGAGAACGCCTAGACCCTTAACAACAAAAAAACAAAAAAACCTGCGTTGAAGCTCAATGAAATGTTTTTTTTTTTTTTTTTTGCTCCTGCAATAATGTCAATGAGTGAGGTAGGAGAAATGACAACTATGAAGAATGCAATAAAAAAAAATGTACTAGCCAATTAAAAACATTTTTTTACTGACTTACTGGCTGACTCTGGACTAAATGCTTCTAATGATTCAGACCTTGTGGGTGAACGGTGATGCGTTGGACAAGAACATCCAGAAACTGAAAAAGGAACAGGAATGGTTGAAACACTTTGTTTTGAACCCAGACTTAAAAATACTTTATATTCCATCTGCATTGTGAACAAATAGAATAAATAAAAACATGAAATTACTGTCTGAAGATGCAGGACTCTCTGGTTGTCTAATGGTAGTGTTAGCCAGTTCTGGGGGTGCAGGTAACTCGAGCAGCATTGCATTTTGTCCTGTGGTTAAAAGGAATTCCAAAACCAGAAGCAGTACAGCAACTTAAATGACAGAAAAACTCATATTGCCAACCATTTCCTGAAGTTTGATTACTGAATTATACCACTGGACCAGCCCAGCTATTTTACTCACCCTTAAATCTTTGGCGGAGGAACCGGAAGCAACACTGTATCCTCTAGACAAGAACATGCACAATGAAATTAATCACGGTAAGATAACGATGAATACTAATACAGTTTACACAAACAACTTAAACTGTACTCACCCTTTTTCTTGTCTGGCAAGGACTCATCCTCCTCAGGAGACAAATCTGACCCTGCCAACATTATATTTGTCACTTTTGATATGTGATTGTTTACATTATACGCTCATTGTTCAATGCATGTCCTTAAATAGGACCAAATAAATTACCTTGAACATAATCTTCAAATTTCCTTCTTTTCTTCATTATCTTTTGACTGACTGTGTCCTCCTCTTCGGTTTGAGCTGAGGTGTAATTATATTTTTCACACTCCTGTCGGCTTACTAAAAATAATAAGAATACTCAAGAATAATAACAAAAAAAAAAACACTACTAACAATAGTAATACGTATTCGAGTATTATAGTATTGTAACAAATTATTAAATTTAAATTAAAAAAAGCCAGAAATAACATTCAAAATATTTTTTTTTTCACCTGATGTCACTTTGACTTTAACAAATTCAAAGCTTAACCAGTCCTCTTCTGGTTGTAAAAGGTGCTTATGTGCCACAGACACGTTTTTTAGAGGCCATGGCACCACTTTGGTCTCTGTGTCAATCCAGTTCAATGGCAAAACTCCTTCCATCTGCTTCCCATTCTCCACCCAAACAGCCCGTGCATATACCATTGCCTGAAACACAATTAGATTATTTAATTTAGAACTACACAGTGCACTACTATTTTGAATAATAGTAAATATTACATACGTTATTTTTGTTCATTTCCTGTGCTACATTCCAATGAGGAGAGGAAAAAGGACATGCCCTTGTTCACAAGGGAGACAAACAACTTTCCGGTAAAGGTCTTTGGTTTGCAATAACTTTGTCTTTGTCCGTTTTCTTTGAACATAGACTATATTCAATAGCCATGACTCACATGGCGTCTTAAAAAAGTCTCTTGTGTCCTTTTGGCTCAGCACATCACATACCAAAGTTCCATCTTGCCTTTTTTCCTTCACAAATGCAAAATTTTCATTGTGAAGCATAAAGCAGTGGTCTTTATCTTTGGTTGATATATAAAAACATGACCTTGTCTCTTGAGGCTTGTTGATGCCTTTCTTAGAATTTTCGATCTCACTTATCCGCTTTGTTACTTGAGCAATTGGATTGTGGCAATTTTTGACCAATTTTTTTATTACTTGCAGATGATTTTCGAATGGGAAACGAGATGTCATTTAGTGAACAGTTGAAGCGAGAAGCATCTTCATGCAGATGCAACAGGCAGTGCACATTGTAGACTGCAAATGTTTTTCCATAAAGGTCATCACACCTTTCAACAAAGTATTTTAGAAGCTCCTCAGCATATGCAATATATGAACGTCTTGTGTTCTCATCAGAGCTCAGCAGGATTGACAGAGCCACTGTCAATGTCAAAAAGTGAGTACACACTTCATGTGAAACTAAATTTCGAAGAGCATTTGGTCCAGTATATAAAACAAACTGTCGAAATTCAGTTGCTTTCCATCTATCCAGTTCCCTCAAACCCCTGGGCTGCCTTGCAAACTCACTTGGCATGGATCCATTCAGCTTGTTTAGTTTTTCTGAGATCTCATCTTTTTGTCTTGCAGATAGCCGGCACACTTTTGGACCCCGAGACAGAAAGACTAGAACACGTTTTACTACTCCTAAACAAATCAAATGCATATAGTCGAACACAAAAGAGCTCAAGCAAGGTATGCCTGCATCAATAAGTGGGCTTTTTATAGTCTGGTGATCTCATACAGTACTTGACTGAACTCCTCGTCTGTTCTTGCTCTAAAGCTCTCATGACTGTTAAAAACTACTCTACCTTCCCACGATCCTTTGGCCAAAAATCTTTCACAGCTGGAGTACCCATTGTGGTTTTTTACGCACTTTAAAAATGATCTTGCTGGTGCATCACATATAAAGGCCTTAAGGCTGATAGCATAAAGTTGACCGTCATACTCCATCCCAACAGCTTTGAGATGCTGAAACTCTTCCAAAAGGTCTTTGACAAAATCATCCAAAGGACTTGGCTTTGCTGTTCCACAGAAAAGTGCAACAATGAAAGGATCAAAAGTGTGAAACTGTGCCAATATGGGCCAAAATTGAACACTGTTTGATTTAAAAAGCGGTACGCCATCAATGTTCACACACAACTCAACAAGTTTTTGTGAAAAGGATTGGCACTGTGCAATCTTTAGTTTAATGCCTTGTTCTAAACCATAATAAATGTACTGTCCATTACGTCTAGAAAGACATTCAACGGTTTTGGGGGTTGAAAGGAGGGTGTGTGTATCCTTTGGCAGCTGGTGCCCATGTCTACGTAGGATGCCTAGTAGCTCATTCAATGACGTTTGAGTGACTGAATTACTTGTTGACCAAGTCCTTAAATCACAGCCAATATCTGGTGTATCACTGTCAGGGTGTAAACTCAGGATTTCAGGCTCAGAGTCAGAGGATTCTACATGCTCTGTGTATCCATAATCGGATTCATTATCTTGTACAACTTCTTGAAGTCCATCACCATCACTTCTATCACTTGGTAGTGAATGAATATCAAGGTTGTGTTCACTATCCAACTGAGCAATGGCATTAACTTCTGCTTTTCTTTTTCTCCAACTTCTTAAGTATGTCATATCTGCAATAGTAATATAAGTGTATATTGACATTGTACATTTTTTTAACTTGATTTGATTTTTAAAACATTATTAACAAAGTTTTATAGTGTTTGCTAATTATAGGAGGTACATTTATGTGCAGACATCATGATGCTTGCTTCAATTTAAATAGTGTAATCCTGGATTCTCTCAAGGACTGCCAACGTTTTGGAAGGATGTCTTTCTTGTAATAATATTAAGTAATATTTGTGGTTCTTGAGAATTCTCCATTGTCAAATATTTTGATAGAAATTCCACAAATATATAAATTGTATAATTAATTGGTTAGTCAAATATACAAAATTCTTTTAGTGATTTTTTTTAGACAACTTAATTTTAGAAAAATTTATATTTTCAACTCAAACTATCAAGTAAATGATATTCAGAGATTTTCTTAATTTTATAAAGTTAATTATTACTGAGATATTTTCTAAGCCACTGAATATTTTTTTAGAGTGTGTACTGTAGAGAAAATGCAAAGGCATATCAAGCTGCTCTGTCACAACCATGGCAACCAAAGTCCTGCACAGGTAAATTTTTGGAGACCCGCCCCCACAAAGTTCAGCACCAAGTGTATTCTGATGTAAAATTAACGGTCGCCTGAGGACGCTCTACAACCATCTTATCTGAGCTCAAATGTGCTTGAGCAAGTGTCAAGATACTAAATATAATAAATACATAATTATGTTTATTTTTGTTCTCAGTACGTTATTTATTGATCAGTACGCATTTAATGATTATGAAAGCATTACAAAAAAATAAAATAAAAATTATATACCATCGATGAAACCACAAAGCTGACGCGGAGGTATGTATAACTGCCATATAAAGTAATTTTGAGTATTATTGCTATTAGTATTATTTTTTTTAATTACGTAACATTACATGTAATATAACCAACAGCTCCAAGTCTCACGCGCAGTGTAGGCTATACATCACTGTCCGAATCCGTTCACTTATTAATTTGTTCACTCCTTCCTGATAGCTATAGTGAACTCAACTGCCATACACTATACAGGGATTAGTGAATGAGTGAGCGATTTCAGACACAGCACAGGATTTGGCATGATACATTGATGGAGCAAAAATGATATGACAATGGCGTTTTGGAAGAGAGCACTTCAAGCACATATTTTTAATCTGCTACTACCCGTCTGCAAGGAGTTCATTATCCGCCCGCATCATCGCCCGTGAATTTTAGGAATGTCACCACCCGTTTTATCCACTTTTATAAGGGTAACGTGCCGTTACCCGACCCGTTGCAGGACTCTGATTGCGATGGATAGCCACCTAAAATGGCGGCGCCTTCGCGAACTGAAACGCGTGACGTCTCATTCTCGATCTTGAACTTCACCATCTAGCTAACAATGGGGTTTTGTGCTTGCTAGCTTGAAGAAAAACACAAAACTAAACACTTAGCCATACAGCTAAATTCTATCAGTTAAGTTAGGCAACCTAGCTGAGGTAATGTTGTAAAGGAAGATTATAAATAGCATAAACAAAGCTAAAATTAATTAATCTGGATATCTACCTCGATATAACATAACTAAATTACAAAATAATCACCAACAGTTAAACCTTAATGGCTTATTAATATCCGCATTTGGGTTATTTATTAGCTAACTGTCCATCCGTGTGGTGTGGCTATGGACACTCAGGGTAACCGAATGTCTAGCTAGCTACTGCAATTACGTTTACAATAAAAAAGTCAGGTTTGGTTGAAATAAGGTAAACGTTTTCAACGTTACACTTATTTTGCTATCATACATAATTATTTTGTCATAGCTACTTACTTTACACAGCTGCTTTCTGAGTCGTGAAGAGCTTTCTGGAATCTGGCGGTTGGCGCTGGGCTTTTTTCGCGCCACATTCACGCGCCTCTTCGCTTCTTCTTTAGTTTTAATGGTGGTTGGCAACTATCTTTAATGGTGCATTACCACCACCTGGTGGGGTGGGGTAATTATAGCAATGTATGAATCCTCATTGCACCTCAATCTCAGTTGTTTAACTTTGACGGAATATGTAAAACTCTTTACATTGGTTTAAGATAATAATGAACATGGTTTGGTAATTTGTTTTCTCTGTTGTTTTAGCATGTATAACAGATTATCTAGGTGTCTCTTAGATTGAAAACACGATCAGTTGAAAACACGTAGTCAAACAGTCCAGCCACTACTTAGTTGAAATCACATTGTAAACCAGGCGGACCGACTTATTTTCAACCATATTTCAACGTTGAAAGAAATAATTCTAATTGTTTACTGGGCTTCCTCCTTGTTGAGTAATTGATTGTTCCCCACCTGTCTCCTGTTCCCTCATTATCCTTCCGGGTATTTATACCCTGTCTGTCTTCTGTGTTACGGAGTCCTTGTTTATGTCTTATGATTATTCATGTCCGTCGCTTCTTGCCTTGCCTTGTCTTCGTGTCTTGTTTATGTGCATTGTTGTGTTGGTTTCGACCCCTGCCTGGACTGTGTATTCTCTTCGGATTACCCCTTAATAAATGACTTACCTGCAATTGGTTCCCTCTCCGTGTTTTCAGTAACTCCGATCGTGACAGAAACAGAGACAATCTGAGATTTTGCTTTCACACATAGAGCCCTTTGCAAAGGTTGGAAACCAGTCTTAACAGAAGCAGAAGTGGTAAAACGGATTCTCAAAAACATAAAACTTCACCTGGCCTGTCATTTACGTAGTCCCATTAATACAGTGGAAGAACTTGTAAAGTTGGGTCATCAGCTGGAGAAAGACTACGAGCAAAAACTGCAGTGTGGAACTTGTGTGAATCGACAGTCATTTCCAGATGTGCCACAAAAGCAGACTAACAGAACTGCTGACAAATTGTGTTCTGTATGGTGCTGGAGATGTAAAGGATACAACGCTCCAGGAAACTGTCCACACTATTCTTCCAGTAAAAACCAGTCTGAAAAGCCACATCATTTATGTAGCAACTAAAGGTCATTTCAGCACTCTAAACGTGTTAGTTAACCAGCAATGCATTAATAGCTGCTACCACACCTAAACCTAAACCACAAACCAAATCTAAGAAATTTACTTCAACTTCTCCTCCCCCTCCAATCATCCTGACACAATTAGACACACATATTTGCCATGCCAGAAGATTTTTTCCCAAGATGTTTAGCTAATGAAAACATCCATTATGATGTGGATGAGAACCAATGGCCAAATCCCCAAGGCACAAAAAAATTCACAGGACATTTGACATTTCATTTGACATTTTACTGTTTTTTACAATAATTTTCACAATAATAACAGAATTGTCATTTTTCAGAACTTTAGACACATAATTCACAACCGATGACCAAAATGCACTCAGAACACTTAAAGGTACAATTTGTAAGATATTTGCAGTAAAATATCGAAAAACCACTAGGCTAGTGTTATATATTTTGTCCAGCTGATTACTAACAATATCTCTAATGTTTTCAACTAGATGTAAATCATGAAAAAATTCCCATTCTAAACAGTGACACGGGGCAGTGCAGTCGCCTGTCAATGAAATTAGTTACCCTTTGTGACTGCCTTTACTGACGTAGAAACCACATGACAACAGTGTCGTGGACAAATGCGGAAGTAGCTTCGCAACAAACTTAAACTAGAAAGAGATGCCGATCTCGCCTGTGTTTTACTCGGCAGGTGAGTTGTTTTGATTCGTATCTTTACCGAAAATGTATGCTATTATAACGATCAACAAGATTAGTATTATGGGGCATACAGTACACGGCAAATGCGGGGCATCGCGTCTCTAGACCAGTGCAAGGATGCGTCTGATCCATAGTCTGATAGCGTTTTTGCATTGACTTTGTATGTAATCTACTCACGCTAATTGTTGAACTCGCGTTGAATCCATGATTTATCTTTCCGTCTGATTGAAGGTCGTCAACGGTTGGGTAGAAGACAACAAATCCGATCATTCCACGCTCCTTCTTAGCATCATCATACCACGCAATTGTTATTGTTTAGGTAGTGAGCCCTCTAGTGGCAGGTCCTACAACCTGTACCTTTAACACTTTTTCCGAATCCTTGGATACATTAAACATGAGCCAAAGAGCTGTTGTTCACTGAACTAAAATAACTGGTTCAAAATTACACAACTTAACATTAAAGTATTACAATTTCAAAATATTACATCTGAATGGTGTGTCTATACATTGCATTACATTGATCTAACTATCAATTGATACAACTGCTAAAAAATTTACATAACTGTTCTGAAAAATTAAGAACAATATTAAATGTCTAGATTATGAAAGTGGAGCAACCTACAGTAGTATGTTCAGGTATAATCAGTTTCAAGATGCCTGTTGATGGGGAATATATATACATATATATAATTCCCCAAAATGTTATATCATTGTTATCAGTATTAGTTTTTCCTAATCTCTTTATAATAGAGTTGGAAGCTGATGAAAGCCATTCATATTTTTGGATAAGGCAGGCTTTAACCTGGCCATGACATGGAGGAGAGGTTGAGAGTAGCCCAGAATGATGTTCGCTGGGTGGCCTGGCCCCCACTGAATGTGATTTCAGTGAGGGCGCACAGCAAATTCAGTGCAATGGGCCCATAATTCCTAACAATAGCACCAAGTGTAATCATGGTTTCAGGCCCATCTACAGTTTATCGCCTTGTATTTACAACATACTCCCCTTTCCTTACATGGCGGTTAAAGGTTCACAATAGACCCCCTCACAAACAAATCACTCTTTTCCAGGCCATGAATTATGCGTGCAATGTCATCACAGGAGACCACTGTCAGGCCTTTATTTGCCATGCCAGAAGATGCAGATTTTCACATCTGTGCCTACCATCTGCCCTCGACTTAAATGACAATGCAGCGCATCCATCTAAGCCCTGCAGGACCACATCACCTCGCTATCAACTTATGCAGCAGCCGGACAGGCTGTTTGGCATCCTTCAAGTTTTTCAAGCCAAACTTCTCTGTAGCATGGACGAGTCTGGCCAAGAGCACCAGGAGGCCTTTAAAGAGCTGCGCACAGCAACAGATTTGGCTTTGCGCGCATCAAAGCCCGCAGTACAGGCGATCGGCAAGACCATGGCCAGCTAACGCTGACAGAGCCTTCCTCGACTCTCCTTCGGCTATTCGACTTTGCTGTGAATGGATTCACTGAGTGGTTTTCAGAAGCTCAGAAGATGTTACAGGTGCTGTGTCATTTCCTCCCTAAACTCTCTACACCATGGCTGTGGGCTGCCAGAAGAGCCCTGCTGCTCAGCCTGCTACAGCTCATTCATTTAGAGTGCCTCGGGTTGGTCATCAACCCACGCAAGAGCCAGTTGTTGCCCAGACAAACTGTCTTTCTGGGAACGGTTCTCGACTCCGCCCTAATGTGACTATGGGTCTCGACGGCTCGATCCCTGACAATTCAGCGACTGACGGCCTCCCTCAAACCGGGGACGACATGCTCCCTGAGGGTTTTTCAGAGGCTGCTCAGCCTAATGGCCACGGTTCATGGTTGAAAAGATTTCCAGTCAGGGTGGACCACTGATGTATTGAAGCTGTGGCCCCCTGGAGGACCACTCACCTGTTTCAGACAGCAGTGGGGATGGGCATGGCCTCAAGAAGGAAGGTGATCACAACAGATGCGTCCAGCTACGGGTGGGGTGCGCTGTTGGAGGGCAATCCAGCATTTGGCCCCTGGACAGCTCAGCAGTGAGGCATACATATCAACTGCCAGGAAATGTTGGCAGTCTCCTTAGCCCTGAATTCCAGCCATCAAGGGCCACCACGTCCTGGTCCGTCCTGGCACAGAAGGAACTCCTCTCAACAAGGGCAGTTCATGTGCCTTGCAAGATGAACCTGGGAGGGGACATGCTGTCCAGAGTCAAAGAAGCCCCGGGTGATTGGGCACTACATCCGCAGGCGGTACAGTGAATTTTGGTAGTCTTTGGGAAGGCAGAGCTCAACCTCTTCACCTCGTAAGACAATTCTTATTGCCCAACATTTTTCTCGATACAAAGAGACTTTTATGAGTTACCTCCTATCACCCTGATTCCCCAGATCATCAGGCAAGTCAGTGAAACCAAATGCTGGCTCCTCTTAGTAGCTCCACTCTGGAATAATCAGGCTTAGTTTCCAAAGCTAATGCAGCTCGTAATGATGGCCCCGTGGCCCATCCCGTTGAGGAGGGAACTTCGCTCACAGGTGAAAGGCATGATTTGCCATCGCTGCCCAGAGCTCTGGAGCCTTCATATCTGGCGCCTCGATGGGAGTCTGATAGGCTCCCAGCAAAAGTAAGCAACACCATTACTGAGGCAAGGGTGCTGTCTACGAGGTGGCTCTATGGCCAGAAATGAATGCAACCAATCATTCTCTCGAGGCCGGCCGTTCAGTAGGCAGAAATGACTTGGTGGTTAAATTTCTGAAGGGCGCGAAGAACAATCAATACTCCTTGCTCTCAGACTGTGCCTTTTTAGGACTTATCCATGGTCCTAATGGCCCTAAAAAGGCCCCCATTTGAGTCACTCAGTTCGGCTGACTTGTGGCCCTTATCACTTAAAATGACTCTTCTCCTTGCTTTAGCATCGGTTAAGCATTTGGGTGGCAAGCACCAGTCAGCACCTCGTGTCTTGAGTTTGGGCTTAATGGCTGCAAGGTCATTTTGAAACTGAGACACGGCTATGTTCCTAAAGTGCTCTCTACTCCCTTTAGAGCTCACATAATATCCCTTTTGGCACTCCTCGCTGCAGATGGTGCACAGGGACTGAACCATCTCTGCCCTGTTAGGGCTCTAAGAGTCTATTTCGAACGTTCTAAACTGTACAGGCAGTCTGAACAACTGTTTGTTTGCTTTGGAGGCTGCCAGAAGGGTCTACCGGTTACCAAGCAAAGACTGTCTCACTGGATTGTTGATGCAATAGCTCTGGCTTACAGATCAGAAGGAATGGAATGTCCTATTTGTGTGAGAGCCCACTCCATAGGGGTAATGACAGGGAACGACCGTTATGTTACTTGATGTTCTACAAGCTGCACGAATCGATGAGCGGGGCTTCAGTCGAATGATCTGATTAAAACCCGATACGGGCCGACTTATTTAGTAGTCGGCCCCACCCCTTCTGGTTGGCTAAAGCGCCATTGGTTTGTGCAGCTACACAAACATGAACAAGTCAGGCTTCAACAGAATGGAAAAAAAGAGATTTCCCATACATAACGCTCGTTCCCTTCTCTCAGGGAACTGAGGTTACGTTAAGTAACCAAAAGTGTTCCATTTTTAGATCAAAAATGATTGTAAAAAACCTGTAATATTGTTCGTCATTTTCCATAAAAACTATGCTTCAAGAGTAATGCAACAGTTATGTAGCATTTTGAGCAGTTGTATCAGTTAAATCACTGTTATGAAATGAATAGATACTCAATTCAGATGTAATGGGTTGCATTTTGAAATAGTAATACTTTGATGTTAAGTTGTGTCACTTTGAACCAGTGACTTTAGTTCAATGACCAAAGATCTTTGGTTCATGTGTATTGTATCTAAGCATTTGGAAAAAGTTTTTGAAAAATGACGTTTCTGTTATTAGTGAAAAAGTTATTGTAAATAATTGTATTAGAGTATGCCACCGTTACAAGCTTGAGTGAGTGTTTCACTTCTGTTTGTGTCTCTTCACAGACTGAGGAAGTTTTTGTTCGGCTGAACATATGAACTGTATCACTGTGGTATTCGGACAAGGAACAAAACTCATTGTGAATGGTAAGTCATCTTTTCAATGTTATTCCATTTTTTTCTTACTGTATTACATATAGTATACTTCTTGTAGTTATATAAATATATCTTTCTTTTTTTTTTTTACATTGTAGTTTATTTACAGTTAAATGTGGGAATTCAGTCACAGATAGTGTTATCCAGAGCCTCCAGTAACCACATAATCTTGAAATATAGTGGAAAGACTTTCACTACAGCTTTAACTTTCATCTGTTTTCTAGTTGTATGTTATATTCAGCTATTATTATTATTATTATTATTATTATTATTATTATTATTCATAGTAGTAGTAGTGAGCAGATTCTTCTCCAGATGTGATTTAAAGAGCATCAGCTTTGTGTTTAATTTGATAGCTTAAAAAAAAAAAAACTTTTTAAAAATAATTTCTGTATTAGTGAAACAGCATGTGAGAAGTTGACCTGTTGTGTGACGTGCTGTACTACATCTGAAATGGTTTTGTTAATTCTGTTAGAATTATTACACTTGCAGCTTTTATTAATTCATCGATAAACTAAAAGCAATATTATATAGAAGTGAATATGGACATAAAAAAAAAAAAAAAACTAGTGAAGACAGTAATGATTAAAAATGGCATAAACGGTGTCACCTAAAATATCCACAGTGCCAGATATATTCATGAACATTTTAACCTAAAACAAAAATCCAACATGCGTCTTTTTGTCAGAGATGTTATGTGTTTAATGTGCATACTAAAATTACAATCATTTTCTGCCTTTGAACAAATAATTATGTTACTTAATTGTTAAATAATGTAAGAGAAGATCAGTTGTGTACATGCTGATGTGTGAAATTTTAGCGCGTATGAAATGTAGTCAGAGTTTAATATTTGAGAGGTCTGGCTGAGATGAAGGTGTGTTTGCAGACGTTGATGATGATCTGTGTTTAGATGCTGCTGCTGCTGCTCCTGTGCTGAACATCCTCCGTCCGTTCAGAGAAGAGCTGAGCTCCAGTAAACTCACTCTGGTGTGTCTGATCAATCACATGTCTGGGGCTTTTGCTGATGTGCGCTGGCTTGTGAACGGGAACTCAGTTACTGAAGGCGTCTTCACTGGATCTGCTGAACAGCAGCCTGATAAGAAATTCAAGATGAGCAGTTATTTAACCCTTGAGAGCTCAGAGTGGGACAAAGACACACAGCTGACATGTGAAGCATCTGCTGCCTCCAAAACCACCAGAAAAAGCATCAAGAAATCTGACTGCAGCGACTGAACTGCTTGATCTCCTCTTGATTTAAGTGATAGCATTTCAATTTGTTTGCATGGAGTAGAAAACATTAAATATTAAAAATAAAGTGCCTTACTGTAGTTGCTTCATGTTTAAATGCACTGTGCTTTATAAACTCCAATAAACTGCTTGTTAATCAAACTTTTCTTATTACTTTGTGTCCAATGTATGCAAAAAGTATATTTTAATTTATTATTTTAAGATTCAGCTTATTACATCTATTCTGCAGTACTATTAAAAAAAAACATTTGTAATTGGAATATCTGATCAATTTTAATTATAACATTTAATTTATTAAAAATAGAAATAAATTAAATATGAATAAAATAATAATCAATAAGACAGCCGAACACTGTAAACTAGTACTGAAAGTCATTTTCAATTCATTTGCAGATTTCACAGGACAGATTAAATGATCATTTGATAATGCTATTAATTAAAGATATTTTTATGCATCCTCTGAGTAGATCTGAAAACAGTGCTGAAGTTGGTTTTCTTTCAGATGCAGTGATCTGTGGAGATTTTCATCAGCACATGAAGTTAAGTCCTGACACACAGGAAACACCTGCTCTCATAATCAGCTCTGTGTAAATGTGTTTGATTATATTCATATAACATACAGTATCTAATGAGACAGTGTCTGCGGGGAGAAAGCAGAAGTGAATGTGAGCAGTGAGGAGGTTTTTGTCGTCCCATGTCTGACAGCAATGCACTGCAGAACCATTAACTTCCACATAATTGATGTTCAGACGATAATCTGATTATTTAGTTTTGTGATTTGAGTTGAATTTGGTAGAAGAGAAGCCAGTTTCAGGAGTAGGAGAACTGGTATAAATATAAGACACTGTGGAGCTCCTTCATGAATCTGTTTGAGAATTTAAACCATATATTATTATATTTTATTATATTATTTTTTTTTTTAGGAAAAAAAACTTAGCCTTTTTTTTCACCCTAAAATTGACTGAATCTTTACTATTGAAAATGTATTGAATATTGTTTTTTAAATACTTTTATGATGCTTTCACATTCTTTTTAAAACTTGATAGATCACTTTCATTATATAGAAACAAGCAGTCAGGATATTCTTGATAAACTGCTCTCACACATATCATGTTTTTTTATATAGATCATTAGTTATGTTTAATGTGTTTTGATGAATTTGTAACAAACAAACAAAAACATATTCTTCAGCGAGATTCAAATTGTCCTTCTGTGAAAGCACATGTTGAGTGTGTCAGGTGTGTTGAGTGTGTGTTGTGTGAGGGGGGCGGGTCTTTCTCTTTACTCTCTTAAAGTCTCTCTCTCTGGTCTGATCTCGCCATTATTCTTCAGCACTGCTCATCTTCACACATCACATCCAGCAAATCACAAGATGATCTCAATATTCTGTGCTTTCTTCACTCTTCTGACCTGTAAGTGTTCATCAGATCTGATGATTTAAAGTGTTCTGACACACAATCTCATGTAAAGGTTGTGTTTATTCTGCAGGTGTCAGTGGAGTGACTGTAGTGACTCAGAGTCCAGTAATCACAGTCAGTAAAGGAGAGACGGCTAAACTGGACTGTAATCTGGGGACAGTAACTGGTTCTGCTGCTAGATGGTACAAACAGACTCCAGCAGGAATTCCTCAGTATGTGTTAAGTTTTCATCGTGACTGGAGCTCAGTTAGATATGGATCTGGTTTCTCTTCTCCTAAATTCACATCAACACATTCATCTCAAACAGATTATAGTCTGATCATCAATAATGTGGATGAAGATGATTCTGCAGTCTATTACTGTAAGACATGGGACGACTCTGTTAATGAGTACGTATCACAGTGATTCACAGCATGACAAAAACCTCCTCACTGCTCACATTCACTTCTGCTTCTAGAAAACAGATGAAATGTAAAAGCAATTCTTCACATCTCAGATTCAGGTTGAATTAATAACAAATCACAGATGCTAAGAATATTCTGCAACTTCTTTAGTAATCTGTAATTTTAACTAATCTCTTATAGTGCTTTTATCATGTTTTTTTTTCCTGTTTCAAACTGTATATTCACTGGTCACTTTCTCGTAAAATGTCTCTTTTTGTGCTCCTCAGAAAACAGAAAGTCCCGTGGGTTTGGAAGGAGTTTTTCCTTTAGTGTCTGTCTTCAGCAGAGCCATGTGTTCAGAGTGACTTTATGACACGGAACAAAACTGACTGTGAATGGTAATCTTTCCTCTTTTCTTTTCTTTTCTTTTCTTTTCTTTTCTTTTCTTTTCTTTTCTTTTCTTTTCTTTTCTTTTCTTTTCTTTTCACTGTATTACATTTAGTCTATACTCCATTGCACATATAACCTAATTATTAAGTTAATCGTGTTGTTCATTTACAGTTAAATGTGTGAATATTTTTTTTCTTATAAAAAAAAATATAAATGGTTTTCTTTTTCAAATTCTTTTGTTAGTAAGCTTTTAATTGATTAATTGATGAAGTAACATGGAATTGTCAGGGACCAGGCAAGCCCGGTCTCAGCCAATCCACAACGCTCACGCTCCCCTGAGTTTTAAAGGGACACTAAGTAGGAATTACTCCCATCTAGTGGTGAAATTGTATTATGCATTCAAACTAATTTTGCTCTCCAGCGCCTCGCTTTTTCAAATGCGCGTTGCATCTACGGTAGGCGATATGTACCAAAAAGCTTTGACGGGATGTCTTCTAATAGCACTTCGTCGAGTTTTCCTTCAGGTGAACAGGTGTGTTATTTCAAACAAACTGCAACATGACCATAAACAAACGAATGTTACAGTATGAATTACTGACTGTGGAAAACATGAAATATTGTAATTAGTAGTTATGTCTAATTTATTCGTTATATTTTCTGAATTATATGCATTGTTAGATATAAAAAAAAATATTATAATATAGATTGTAACACTGACTTACCTGTCGAGAAGAAAACTGGCCACTTCAGCGTCTCTTTTGAAATCTTTATCAAGCATTAGCTCTTTCCACCTAGAAAAAGCTTCCCCGACATTAACTCTTGTTTTCTGTAATCTACGGTCACGTTTCCTTTTACGTTCTATTTTTGACTGTTTTGGCGGCGATGTTTTCTTCTCCTGTGGCGCGGCATATGTATGGTCCATAATAAGAATGCAATCCAGACTTTTAAACTTGCCAGTGCAGTTTCAAGCGCCTCTCACTGCTCTGCACCTGCGTTTCTGGCTCTGACCGAAAACGCGCTGTGGAAACGCGTTGGCTTAGTACTTTTTGTCCCTCTCTGCTATTATAGTTTTGCAAGATGGCGGAACTACATGGAAGCCTCCGTCGACCTACCCGTCCCATGTATATAAAGATAATAAATTCTTCATTTACGAGGATTAGTTTAAACATTGGCATAGGTATTTGTACACCATTGAGGGCATATTTATGAATAAAAATATTGATTTTAGATAATAAAATACCTAAAAAGTTACTTATTGTCCCTTTAATCACTCCCACCTGCTCAGCATTAACGATCTTATCAAGACACCATAAAACACTCACCTCAACACCAGATCACC
This sequence comes from Carassius gibelio, assembly GCF_023724105.1. NCBI lineage: Eukaryota > Metazoa > Chordata > Actinopteri > Cypriniformes > Cyprinidae > Carassius > Carassius gibelio. The sequence continues at coordinate 8,455,490 of NC_068373.1, read as the reverse complement.
GTCGAGCCTCCAACAGGTGCAGACCATATGCTTCTGTCTCCCGATCCTCTGATGCGTCGCGAACGACGAGACTTAAAGACACTAACCTGTGTCATTGTTCTGCTACCCCCAGGACTCCTGAGCATTCTCCTGCTATCTGAGATCCAACGATCTCTCTAGTCTCCTGTGTTTTCCCCGAGTCGGCTCGATAGCCTCTGTGTCTGTAAGAGAAGGAAAAGAGCATGAATAATTTGTGACAGTGTGACATTGACACTCCTGCAACGGAAGTTCTCACCTGTCTTCATCCCTGTACCCTGTGATCTGCACATAGCCTGCACCTGAAAACCCCAAGTATTCACCGTGCACTTGAATTGTAAATAAACACTGTACTTTGAATTCACTTACCTCCGTCTCCTGTGAATATCCTGACAGGAATATTTGGCTTATAAAATTTGTTAAACTGCAGGACCTCTGAAAATGAACTAGTGAAGACAAAAAGATTATTAAAAATGGTATTAAAAAGTGCCATAAAAACACAGTGCCATATAAATTCATGCACATTCATCCAACAAAAAATAATGTACGTTCAATCCAACAAGCTACCTTTATACAGCACTATTTAACTTTCATGTTGCGACTTGCACTTTTGTCAAAGACATTGAGACGTCAGACGTGTATTAACATTAGATTTAGTGTCATAAAGTTTATTCAAGATGAATTGTGTAAATGCTGATGTGTGAAATTTTAGCGAGTGTGAAATGTCCAGTCAGTTTAATATTTGAGAGGTCCGGCTCAGATGATGGTGTGTTTGTGTGGTATCCTGAATAATTGTCATAATTATAATTATTTTCAGTTTATTCTTGTGTATATTTCATGTGGCAATATCCATTTTCCTTGATTTGATTTATATTTTATTTATATAATTTCTATCATATTATAAATGCTGTGTTAATCAAAATACATGTTGCAACTATTTCGGGATTTTTCATAAGAGTTATCGTTCCGATTTAATATGCATATTATCAGCTGGAGATGGATGTGTGTGATTGGTTGAATGAAAAGGTGCGCGCCACTGCGTGCGGGAGTTCTCGCGATATGCTTCATTCATGATAAAGCATCGGTGAAGAAACATCGCTTGAACGCTCATTCATTTAATATCACCCTTTACAGGTATAAAATGTACACAAGACACACCATCACTGCTTTAATCGTTTTGTAAGAAAGGCTGTTGTCTATACTGTTTGTTTTTCGAGATGCATATGATTGATATGTTCATAAACTCGGTCTAATGTTAACCATCAAATCCGAGCACATGGTTAGCATAAATGTGCCGTGATTAGATCGCACGCTGGTTATTAGAACACGGATGTAAAATACATGTACTGTTATATGCATTTCATGTTATACTTTATTCATTATATATGTTGTTATTCCTTATTCCTTCTGTTGTGAGTTTATTTCATGCTTTTTCACTGATATGTATGTATGACGCCCAGAGAAGACTATGTAGTCGAGTGGACCTATTTACATACCTGGCCTTGTGTCATAAATTGTGATTTGTGGTTACAGTAACAGCATCTAAGTCAATACTGTGTTGATACTATGCATTTGTGAATATACTGTTGAAAAGTGTGAGACTATGCACATGTGCAATTCACATCATTTGTATTGATTCATGATAAAGCATCGGTGAAGAAACATCGCTTGAACGCTCATTCATTTAATATCATCCTTTACAGGAGTATTACAATCTTGGAGGCACCGCTGGGATTGATGTTCGATGGAGTGACTCCCTGACCGGTAGAGCCCATTTAGCAACATCATCCCCTTTTTAGTGACCCAGATGAACTGCAGTGTGAGGCATTCAGGACGAGTGGTGAAAAGAAAAAAAGTCTATTGAGCAGTGCATGCGCTGGGGGTTCAGTTTGTGACCAGTGGCATCCAGGTCAAGTCAGTAAGGTAAACACTACTCTGAACAGCCTGTCTACACAGTAACAAAAATGGAGGAGCTTAAACATCTTCAGGATGAAATTGGGGAGAAATTATGCACACTATCACTTGAAAAGCTGGCAAAACTCAGTGTCTTCCTTCACCTGACACGAGAGGATGAGACAAATGTAACTCGTTTGTATCTGTTGCGACTCCTTAGTAACTATCTACTGAGAGCTGAGCTAGAAGAGCTAGAAGATGGCGGCATGGCTGAACTTTTAACAATTAATGATAAACTGAGCCAGCTAATGGGAATAACAATTAATGCTTCAGAACAGGCTACAGAGAGAGTGGAGAATAAACCTGGAGATGTTAACACAGTCCAGAGGGCAATGCAAGGAAGTGGAGAAAGTGCAACTGAATTGTTTTCTGCAATGCACATTAGTCCTACAGCACCACAAAATGCAGTAAACAGACATACATATGAAGACCATGGCCAAGTTTATTCTCAACCCACATTTCAGAGACAAGTTACCTCAACATGGCAGAAAGATTTCAAGATTTCTGGTCTCATAGGAGATCTAGGGCAGAAAGACCGGCTCTCATTTTCTAGTCTGGCACGGCAGATAGAAGGTGGACTCAACAAGGGCTATGTAGAACAGGAAATAGTAGATTCTGTCATCAGAGCTATCACACCAGGGCTTCAGCTGCGGAGCTATCTAGAAGGAAAGGCAGGATTAACACTCCCAACACTGAGACGGATACTCCGTTCTCATTTTCAGGAAAAAAATGCTACTGAACTATATAAGCAGCTCACCACAGAAGCTCAGCGCTCTAGAGAAACGCCACAAAGCTTCCTAATAAGAGCTCTTGATCTGAGACAGAAAATTTTGTTTGCTTCTCAGGAGGATGACTCAGGGTTAAAATATGATCCTGCCCTAGTTCAGAATATGTTTTTGCACACAGTCTTGACTGGATTGCAAAACGACCGCATCCAAAGTGAACTTCAACCATACCTATCAGACCCCACCATTCCAGATGAAGTGTTGCTGGAGAAACTCAATGTGGCTTGTTCCAATGAGTCTGAAAGGCAAAGCAGACGAAAATATGAGAAAAATGTTACCGTTCATGCTGTGCAGCCAAACGAGCCTGCCCCTGAACAAAAATCTCAGTCCAAACAGTCTAAGTTTGATTTAATGTCACAACTGAAAAGCCTGAGTGATGATATCATGCAGATTAAAGAGACAATCCAACAGCCCTTAACTGTTCCTCAGCAGTGTTTTGCAGTCTACAACAAAGAACCAGCAGCAGCAGTGTCCTCACAGCATCAGATCTCATCTCAGGGTTCCCAACAGACATCAGGATGGACCCAAATTCAAGAGCATCAGACCTGGAAGCCAGATACGGCTATATATCAACGACAGGCAGGTCCATACATGTCTCCACACCAGTTCTCACAAAGCCCACAACAGGTGAGGGAACAGAAAATACCACTTCCACCTGCAAACCCAGTTCAGTTGTCTGCTGCTTCACACGAACATTCTCTCCAGCCTCATCAGCATTATTCAGTGCCAGAAACTCACCATGGGCAGCCGTTTGTTTATCCTTCTCCTCAGCAGCATCCCATGTCCTTCAATTATGCAACTCAGCCATCAAGTTTTGCAGCACCACAGCATTATTCCCAGCAGTATATGGTGCCACCACAACAGTACCCTCGACAGTTCCGCCAGCCCCGTTCCTCACTAGCCAGACAATGTTTCCATTGCCAGCAGCGGAAAGCAGAAGAACCTTGCACCCATTGTTACCACTGTGGCAGCAGCGAACACTTCTCAGCTGGCTGTAGGAGTAAAGGTGCCAGGCCTCAGGTAGGAGCTCCGTTAAACAAGAGCGGGTTGCCCCCGAGGGACAGGGTGTGACCCGAGCAGTAGGGAAGTCCCCAAAATACGAGAAATGTAGCATGGGCCATGAGAGACAGCTTGAGTTTCAGTCGCTTGATAATATTTTAGCTGCCCCTTGTCAAGTTAACCAGCATTCTGCCATCACGTCCTTAGTAGGCAAACAATGCCTTGTGACCTGTTATCTACAGAAGAAAAAGACAGAAGCATTATGGGACACAGGCTCTCAAGTATGCATTATAGATGAGCAGTGGAAAGCCAAATACGCACCTACAGTGACATTGAGAAACATTTCTGAGGCAACTGAAGCACCAGACAGTCTGCGGTTGGTGGCAGCCAATGGAACAAACATGCCATACAGGGGATGGGTGGAATTGAATTTCAAGCTGGCATCCCCTGTAACCGATGAGAAAGAGTTAAAAATTCCTGTGCTTGTCTTGAAGGACCATGAATTATCCAGACCCATCATTGGGTATAATGTGATAGAACAAATAATGAGACAGAATGAAACAAATGGATCTCATGATGTGACTAATGTGTGTTTGTACAGGACTGTTAGAAATGCTTTCCCCAGCATAAAGAAGAAAAGTGTACATACCCTCATCAGTTTGGTGACTACAGATGTTTCCAGCGAGTACATAGTAAGAACCATGAAAGAGCCTGTAAACATACTGAAGCACACCGTTATGCAGATTCAGTGTCTGGTAAAAGTGCCTTACGTGAAACAAGAAAGTGTACTGCTGTTTAAACCACCTGTTAACCCACTGTACCCTGATGGCCTTGAACTTTTTGATACCCTCCACATTCTGAAAAGGGGAGCCCGCCCCCTGTGATTACTGTCATTGTGCAGAATGGAACAGACCATGACATCATGCTCAGTGGTAAAACCGAGATAGGAACTTTGCAGCCAGTCAAGTCCGTCTTACCAATAGCAAGTCCACAGTCTGCAGCCACAACCTCTGTCACTCAGGTTCTACCGGAAACAATGGAAGGAGACGGTAACGGAGATTCATGGGACCCTCCTGAGCCATTTAACTCTGCCTCAACAACAACAAGTGAAGCAGATGTTGCGGGAAGAATGTCATGCCTTCTCGCAGTCAGATGATGTTATTGGCTGTGTTCCAGGGTTGCAACTGAGTATTTCATTAAATGATAACACCCCTGTTGCCCGCACGTATACATCAGTCCCTAAACCATTATACCAGGAAATGAAGGACTACTTACACGACCTGATTGCTCAAGGATGGGTGGCTAAGTCTCATTCCCCTTATTCGTCCCCAATTGTCTGCGTCCGTAAAAAGGATGGCAGCCTCAGGCTGTGTATTGACTATAGGGACCTGAACAGCAAAACAATCCCTGATCGCCAGCCAATACCCAGGGTGCAGGATATCCTAGATGGCCTTGGGGGCAATGCGTGGTTCTCTCTGCTTGACCAGGGAAAGGCGTACCATCAAGGCTTCATGTCCCCAGAGAGTAGGTACCTTACTGCATTCACAACACCGTGGGGTCTCTATGAATGGATCCGTATCCCTTTCGGCCTCATGAATGCACCTGCAGCATTCCAACGGTTTATGGAGGAAAGTCTGGAAGGTTTGAGAGACAAAATATGCATACCATATTTAGATGACATCCTGGTCTTTACTGAGACTTTTGACGGACAGGTGGAAGCAGTAAGGAGAGTGCTGCAAAGGCTGCAGTCCCATGGAGTGAAGTTAAAACCCAGAAAATGTGAGCTCTTTAAGAAGGAGGTGCGTTATCTGGGCAGAATTGTCTCAGCTGAAGGCAGTCGTATTGATCCAGCAGACACAGTTGCTGTAACGGCACTAAAGGAACGGAAACCAAGCACTGTGGGAGAGCTGCGCAAGATTCTGGGCCTGCTCAGCTACTATCGTCAATACATTAAAGACTTCTCCCGGATCGCCAGTCCCCTCTATGACCTGCTAAAATGTAAGGCTGATGGTAATGAGCCACAGAGAAAAGGAAGACACAAAGAAAAAAATAACAAACGGAATCATGTGGTGTCATCAAGTAAACCAATTGAGTGGACAGAACACCATCAAGAGATCCTTGAAAAGTTGATTAACTGCTTGATCGAGCCTCCAGTCTTAGGATTTCCAGACTACTCCCAGCCGTTCATCCTCCATACAGACGCATCCAATCAAGGGTTAGGTGCCGTTCTATACCAGAACCAGCATGGCAAGCTGAGAGTTATTGCCTATGGCTCCCGGACCTTGACAGCGGCAGAGAAAAATTATCATCTGCACAGTGGGAAGCTGGAGTTCTTAGCTCTAAAATGGGCTATCACTGAGAAATTCAGAGACTACCTGTATTATGCACCAACCTTTACAGTGTTTAGTGACAATAACCCATTGACCTATGTGCTGACCTCTGCAAAGTTGAATGCCACCGGGTGTAGATGGGTGTCGGAGCTCGCAGACTTCCACTTTACCATCCGCTACCGTCCAGGTAAAGAAAATATAGATGCGGACTCACTCTCCAAGATGCCAACGGATCTGGAAACGACAATGAGAGAATGCACGGAAGAGTTCTCCTCTGAATGTGTGGGAGTTGTGATTCAAGCGGTGGAGCTCCAGAATAATCCAGATGTCTCCCTTGCTGTAGCCTGTCAGAATGTATTAATATGTGGGGAGGAAAATGAGGGACTCCTCAAACCCCTGTCAAAAGAAGAAATTAGACAAGCACAAAAGGATGACAAGGACATTAGAGGAATCATTGAACATTTGCAAACTGGATCTAGGCCTCCTCAGCAGTGGCGTCCGGCCAACTCGTCATCCAAAGTTCTTCTGAGAGAATGGGATAAGCTGAAGCTGGATGAACATGGCATTCTCTTCCGCCACACATCTCAAAGGACACAGCTGGTATTACCAACTCAATTCAAAAAAACTGTTCTAAGGGAAATGCATGATGAGATGGGTCATCAGGGCCTCGACCGCACCACAAGCCTCATTAGGGATCGGTTCTTCTGGCCCTACATGCAGAAAGACATTGAGAACTATGTCCTGAGAACCTGCTTCTGCATCAAACAAAAAAAAGCATGCCGTGAGACAAGAGCACCCCTTAAAAGTATCAAAACAACCCACCCTTTTGAATTGGTGTCAATTGACTTTCTACATTTGGACAAATGCAAGGGGGGCTATGAGTATATCTTAGTAATTGTCGACCACTTCACCCGATTTGCTCAGGCTTATGCCACAACCTCAAAGTCAGCAAAAACAGTGGCTGAACGATTATTCAATGATTTTGCCCTCAAGTTTGGGTTTCCGTCCAGGATTCACCACGACCAAGGGGGAGAATTCGAAAATCAGCTACTCACCCAACTCAGGAAGTACAGTGGCGTCGCTGGCTCAAGGACCACCCCCTACCACCCACAGGGAAATGGGCAGGTGGAAAGATTTAACAGGACCTTACTGCAGATGCTGAAAACCCTGACTGAAAAACAAAAATCGAATTGGAAGGATGCACTCAACAAATTAATCTTTGCCTATAACTGTACTAGATGTGATGTGACTGGCTTCTCACCATTCCATCTGCTGTTCGGTCGTACACCAAGGCTGCCCATCGATGCTCTTTTTGGTCTCAACTCAGACAACAACTCTCAAAGTTATAATGAGTACATGGAGCAATGGACGAAAGGGATGCAGGAAGCTTGTGAGATAGCAAGAGAACAGGCAAACAAGTATGCTGACAGAAACAAAAGAAATTACGATCGAAAAGTGAGGTGTACTGATCTGTTCCCAGGAAGCAGGGTCCTTGTGAAAAACTTGAGTCCAAGAGGTGGAACCGGGAAACTGAGGAATTACTGGGAAGATGAAGTTCACATTGTCACACGCCAGGTTGCGAGTGATGCACCAATTTACGAAGTAAAACCTGAACAGGGTAAGGGTAGATCAAGAGTTTTGCATCGCAATCTTCTTCTTCCATGTGACCATCTACCTCTTAAAATCACACCAACTCAAGGTGCCAAACCAAAGGAACTGAAGAGCAGCAGAACTCAGCCCCCCAAGGAAAGAGAAATTGAACCAGAGTGTGATAATGAAAGCGAAGAGGATGAGTACTTCTTCCTAGTGGAGCCTTATCAGATAAGACCACGAGAAAGCGGTGATTCCCCAGAAAAACTGGATAAGCTACCACCACAGCCAGTATCTTCTGAACCTCGATCTAGCTCTCCAGTATGGGAACCAAGGCCACAGTCACCCCAAGCCGAACTAGAGATAGGTCTTCCAGAACCTGCATCTGCACCTGAAAAAAGACAAGAACTTGATGAAAACGAATCAACTGTTGACACAATGCAACGAGGCTTACCTGCTAATGAAACAACTGAAGTGCCTGTGTCCAAGGACAGGACCTCAGAGGAGGAAAATGGGTACCAGTTCACCAGGAGAAAGCGACAGCCACCAAAAAAGTTTACATATGACAATCTTGGGACCCCATCGTGCTACAATGTGCAGATAGTAGGCAATAACCACTACCCACACTTTGCATCTAGGGCAATGACAGCTGTGGCACCCTGGTTAACAACACCACTTTGTTACCCCCAGCCCTCATACAGTATGTGCTATTAACTGAATTGCTACCACATGAACTTATCTCCCATAATTAGTTACTGTATGGACTGTGTTGAAGGTATGAAATGCCACTGTATAGCACATTAACCAGAGACTGTGTATTGCGCATAGTAAGAAACTATGGGAAAACAAAAACCATGGACTGTTATCAGATATTAAGAAAGTGGACTGTTGTGCAGTTTTGAAATTGTGGACACTTTGAGACTATCTTTTTGACAATTTTTGAATCTTTTTCCCTTTGCGAGGAACTTTTTGCCATTTTTGCTGGAGCAGATGAATGGACTGTTTTTTTTCTTTAAAGAGACTTGTTGGTAGTAAAAAAAAAAAAAAAAAACAAAAACAAATTTGCACTACCTTATGGGACTATTTACAAACATGTGCCTCTAGTCTATTGACTATTAAGAACTCTTGTCTTGAAAATGGGCAATATCACCATTCTAAATGTTTGCTTGTTAAAAACAAACAAAAAAAAAAGCTGTGAAAAAAATGCACAAGGAAATTGTTGATAACAGTAGGCTACTATTATATCTGATATCAGAGATAACTGCTGGTTAAAGCTAAAAGTTTAAATACTGTGAATTGAGCATTACTGTGACTAATTAAGCAATTTGATGTCGGGACGACATCTTTTCTTTGAGGGGGAGAGTGTGGTATCCTGAATAATTGTCATAATTATAATTATTTTCAGTTTATTCTTGTGTATATTTCATGTGGCAATATCCATTTTCCTTGATTTGATTTATATTTTATTTATATAATTTCTATCATATTATAAATGCTGTGTTAATCAAAATACATGTTGCAACTATTTCGGGATTTTTCATAAGAGTTATCGTTCCGATTTAATATGCATATTATCAGCTGGAGATGGATGTGTGTGATTGGTTGAATGAAAAGGTGCGCGCCACTGCGTGCGGGAGTTCTCGCGATATGCTTCATTCATGATAAAGCATCGGTGAAGAAACATCGCTTGAACGCTCATTCATTTAATATCACCCTTTACAGGTATAAAATGTACACAAGACACACCATCACTGCTTTAATCGTTTTGTAAGAAAGGCTGTTGTCTATACTGTTTGTTTTTCGAGATGCATATGATTGATATGTTCATAAACTCGGTCTAATGTTAACCATCAAATCCGAGCACATGGTTAGCATAAATGTGCCGTGATTAGATCGCACGCTGGTTATTAGGACACGGATGTAAAATACATGTACTGTTATATGCATTTCATGTTATACTTTATTCATTATATATGTTGTTATTCCTTATTCCTTCTGTTGTGAGTTTATTTCATGCTTTTTCACTGATATGTATGTATGACGCCCAGAGAAGACTATGTAGTCGAGTGGACCTATTTACATACCTGGCCTTGTGTCATAAATTGTGATTTGTGGTTACAGTAACAGCATCTAAGTCAATACTGTGTTGATACTATGCATTTGTGAATATACTGTTGAAAAGTGTGAGACTATGCACATGTGCAATTCACATCATTTGTATTGATTCATGATAAAGCATCGGTGAAGAAACATCGCTTGAACGCTCATTCATTTAATATCATCCTTTACAGGAGTATTACAATCTTGGAGGCACCGCTGGGATTGATGTTCGATGGAGTGACTCCCTGACCGGTAGAGCCCATTTAGCAACATCATCCCCTTTTTAGTGACCCAGATGAACTGCAGTGTGAGGCATTCAGGACGAGTGGTGAAAAGAAAAAAAGTCTATTGAGCAGTGCATGCGCTGGGGGTTCAGTTTGTGACCAGTGGCATCCAGGTCAAGTCAGTAAGGTAAACACTACTCTGAACAGCCTGTCTACACAGTAACAAAAATGGAGGAGCTTAAACATCTTCAGGATGAAATTGGGGAGAAATTATGCACACTATCACTTGAAAAGCTGGCAAAACTCAGTGTCTTCCTTCACCTGACACGAGAGGATGAGACAAATGTAACTCGTTTGTATCTGTTGCGACTCCTTAGTAACTATCTACTGAGAGCTGAGCTAGAAGAGCTAGAAGATGGCGGCATGGCTGAACTTTTAACAATTAATGATAAACTGAGCCAGCTAATGGGAATAACAATTAATGCTTCAGAACAGGCTACAGAGAGAGTGGAGAATAAACCTGGAGATGTTAACACAGTCCAGAGGGCAATGCAAGGAAGTGGAGAAAGTGCAACTGAATTGTTTTCTGCAATGCACATTAGTCCTACAGCACCACAAAATGCAGTAAACAGACATACATATGAAGACCATGGCCAAGTTTATTCTCAACCCACATTTCAGAGACAAGTTACCTCAACATGGCAGAAAGATTTCAAGATTTCTGGTCTCATAGGAGATCTAGGGCAGAAAGACCGGCTCTCATTTTCTAGTCTGGCACGGCAGATAGAAGGTGGACTCAACAAGGGCTATGTAGAACAGGAAATAGTAGATTCTGTCATCAGAGCTATCACACCAGGGCTTCAGCTGCGGAGCTATCTAGAAGGAAAGGCAGGATTAACACTCCCAACACTGAGACGGATACTCCGTTCTCATTTTCAGGAAAAAAATGCTACTGAACTATATAAGCAGCTCACCACAGAAGCTCAGCGCTCTAGAGAAACGCCACAAAGCTTCCTAATAAGAGCTCTTGATCTGAGACAGAAAATTTTGTTTGCTTCTCAGGAGGATGACTCAGGGTTAAAATATGATCCTGCCCTAGTTCAGAATATGTTTTTGCACACAGTCTTGACTGGATTGCAAAACGACCGCATCCAAAGTGAACTTCAACCATACCTATCAGACCCCACCATTCCAGATGAAGTGTTGCTGGAGAAACTCAATGTGGCTTGTTCCAATGAGTCTGAAAGGCAAAGCAGACGAAAATATGAGAAAAATGTTACCGTTCATGCTGTGCAGCCAAACGAGCCTGCCCCTGAACAAAAATCTCAGTCCAAACAGTCTAAGTTTGATTTAATGTCACAACTGAAAAGCCTGAGTGATGATATCATGCAGATTAAAGAGACAATCCAACAGCCCTTAACTGTTCCTCAGCAGTGTTTTGCAGTCTACAACAAAGAACCAGCAGCAGCAGTGTCCTCACAGCATCAGATCTCATCTCAGGGTTCCCAACAGACATCAGGATGGACCCAAATTCAAGAGCATCAGACCTGGAAGCCAGATACGGCTATATATCAACGACAGGCAGGTCCATACATGTCTCCACACCAGTTCTCACAAAGCCCACAACAGGTGAGGGAACAGAAAATACCACTTCCACCTGCAAACCCAGTTCAGTTGTCTGCTGCTTCACAAGAACATTCTCTCCAGCCTCATCAGCATTATTCAGTGCCAGAAACTCACCATGGGCAGCCGTTTGTTTATCCTTCTCCTCAGCAGCATCCCATGTCCTTCAATTATGCAACTCAGCCATCAAGTTTTGCAGCACCACAGCATTATTCCCAGCAGTATATGGTGCCACCACAACAGTACCCTCGACAGTTCCGCCAGCCCCGTTCCTCACTAGCCAGACAATGTTTCCATTGCCAGCAGCGGAAAGCAGAAGAACCTTGCACCCATTGTTACCACTGTGGCAGCAGCGAACACTTCTCAGCTGGCTGTAGGAGTAAAGGTGCCAGGCCTCAGGTAGGAGCTCCGTTAAACAAGAGCGGGTTGCCCCCGAGGGACAGGGTGTGACCCGAGCAGTAGGGAAGTCCCCAAAATACGAGAAATGTAGCATGGGCCATGAGAGACAGCTTGAGTTTCAGTCGCTTGATAATATTTTAGCTGCCCCTTGTCAAGTTAACCAGCATTCTGCCATCACGTCCTTAGTAGGCAAACAATGCCTTGTGACCTGTTATCTACAGAAGAAAAAGACAGAAGCATTATGGGACACAGGCTCTCAAGTATGCATTATAGATGAGCAGTGGAAAGCCAAATACGCACCTACAGTGACATTGAGAAACATTTCTGAGGCAACTGAAGCACCAGACAGTCTGCGGTTGGTGGCAGCCAATGGAACAAACATGCCATACAGGGGATGGGTGGAATTGAATTTCAAGCTGGCATCCCCTGTAACCGATGAGAAAGAGTTAAAAATTCCTGTGCTTGTCTTGAAGGACCATGAATTATCCAGACCCATCATTGGGTATAATGTGATAGAACAAATAATGAGACAGAATGAAACAAATGGATCTCATGATGTGACTAATGTGTGTTTGTACAGGACTGTTAGAAATGCTTTCCCCAGCATAAAGAAGAAAAGTGTACATACCCTCATCAGTTTGGTGACTACAGATGTTTCCAGCGAGTACATAGTAAGAACCATGAAAGAGCCTGTAAACATACTGAAGCACACCGTTATGCAGATTCAGTGTCTGGTAAAAGTGCCTTACGTGAAACAAGAAAGTGTACTGCTGTTTAAACCACCTGTTAACCCACTGTACCCTGATGGCCTTGAACTTTTTGATACCCTCCACATTCTGAAAAGGGGAGCCCGCCCCCTGTGATTACTGTCATTGTGCAGAATGGAACAGACCATGACATCATGCTCAGTGGTAAAACCGAGATAGGAACTTTGCAGCCAGTCAAGTCCGTCTTACCAATAGCAAGTCCACAGTCTGCAGCCACAACCTCTGTCACTCAGGTTCTACCGGAAACAATGGAAGGAGACGGTAACGGAGATTCATGGGACCCTCCTGAGCCATTTAACTCTGCCTCAACAACAACAAGTGAAGCAGATGTTGCGGGAAGAATGTCATGCCTTCTCGCAGTCAGATGATGTTATTGGCTGTGTTCCAGGGTTGCAACTGAGTATTTCATTAAATGATAACACCCCTGTTGCCCGCACGTATACATCAGTCCCTAAACCATTATACCAGGAAATGAAGGACTACTTACACGACCTGATTGCTCAAGGATGGGTGGCTAAGTCTCATTCCCCTTATTCGTCCCCAATTGTCTGCGTCCGTAAAAAGGATGGCAGCCTCAGGCTGTGTATTGACTATAGGGACCTGAACAGCAAAACAATCCCTGATCGCCAGCCAATACCCAGGGTGCAGGATATCCTAGATGGCCTTGGGGGCAATGCGTGGTTCTCTCTGCTTGACCAGGGAAAGGCGTACCATCAAGGCTTCATGTCCCCAGAGAGTAGGTACCTTACTGCATTCACAACACCGTGGGGTCTCTATGAATGGATCCGTATCCCTTTCGGCCTCATGAATGCACCTGCAGCATTCCAACGGTTTATGGAGGAAAGTCTGGAAGGTTTGAGAGACAAAATATGCATACCATATTTAGATGACATCCTGGTCTTTACTGAGACTTTTGACGGACAGGTGGAAGCAGTAAGGAGAGTGCTGCAAAGGCTGCAGTCCCATGGAGTGAAGTTAAAACCCAGAAAATGTGAGCTCTTTAAGAAGGAGGTGCGTTATCTGGGCAGAATTGTCTCAGCTGAAGGCAGTCGTATTGATCCAGCAGACACAGTTGCTGTAACGGCACTAAAGGAACGGAAACCAAGCACTGTGGGAGAGCTGCGCAAGATTCTGGGCCTGCTCAGCTACTATCGTCAATACATTAAAGACTTCTCCCGGATCGCCAGTCCCCTCTATGACCTGCTAAAATGTAAGGCTGATGGTAATGAGCCACAGAGAAAAGGAAGACACAAAGAAAAAAATAACAAACGGAATCATGTGGTGTCATCAAGTAAACCAATTGAGTGGACAGAACACCATCAAGAGATCCTTGAAAAGTTGATTAACTGCTTGATCGAGCCTCCAGTCTTAGGATTTCCAGACTACTCCCAGCCGTTCATCCTCCATACAGACGCATCCAATCAAGGGTTAGGTGCCGTTCTATACCAGAACCAGCATGGCAAGCTGAGAGTTATTGCCTATGGCTCCCGGACCTTGACAGCGGCAGAGAAAAATTATCATCTGCACAGTGGGAAGCTGGAGTTCTTAGCTCTAAAATGGGCTATCACTGAGAAATTCAGAGACTACCTGTATTATGCACCAACCTTTACAGTGTTTAGTGACAATAACCCATTGACCTATGTGCTGACCTCTGCAAAGTTGAATGCCACCGGGTGTAGATGGGTGTCGGAGCTCGCAGACTTCCACTTTACCATCCGCTACCGTCCAGGTAAAGAAAATATAGATGCGGACTCACTCTCCAAGATGCCAACGGATCTGGAAACGACAATGAGAGAATGCACGGAAGAGTTCTCCTCTGAATGTGTGGGAGTTGTGATTCAAGCGGTGGAGCTCCAGAATAATCCAGATGTCTCCCTTGCTGTAGCCTGTCAGAATGTATTAATATGTGGGGAGGAAAATGAGGGACTCCTCAAACCCCTGTCAAAAGAAGAAATTAGACAAGCACAAAAGGATGACAAGGACATTAGAGGAATCATTGAACATTTGCAAACTGGATCTAGGCCTCCTCAGCAGTGGCGTCCGGCCAACTCGTCATCCAAAGTTCTTCTGAGAGAATGGGATAAGCTGAAGCTGGATGAACATGGCATTCTCTTCCGCCACACATCTCAAAGGACACAGCTGGTATTACCAACTCAATTCAAAAAAACTGTTCTAAGGGAAATGCATGATGAGATGGGTCATCAGGGCCTCGACCGCACCACAAGCCTCATTAGGGATCGGTTCTTCTGGCCCTACATGCAGAAAGACATTGAGAACTATGTCCTGAGAACCTGCTTCTGCATCAAACAAAAAAAAGCATGCCGTGAGACAAGAGCACCCCTTAAAAGTATCAAAACAACCCACCCTTTTGAATTGGTGTCAATTGACTTTCTACATTTGGACAAATGCAAGGGGGGCTATGAGTATATCTTAGTAATTGTCGACCACTTCACCCGATTTGCTCAGGCTTATGCCACAACCTCAAAGTCAGCAAAAACAGTGGCTGAACGATTATTCAATGATTTTGCCCTCAAGTTTGGGTTTCCGTCCAGGATTCACCACGACCAAGGGGGAGAATTCGAAAATCAGCTACTCACCCAACTCAGGAAGTACAGTGGCGTCGCTGGCTCAAGGACCACCCCCTACCACCCACAGGGAAATGGGCAGGTGGAAAGATTTAACAGGACCTTACTGCAGATGCTGAAAACCCTGACTGAAAAACAAAAATCGAATTGGAAGGATGCACTCAACAAATTAATCTTTGCCTATAACTGTACTAGATGTGATGTGACTGGCTTCTCACCATTCCATCTGCTGTTCGGTCGTACACCAAGGCTGCCCATCGATGCTCTTTTTGGTCTCAACTCAGACAACAACTCTCAAAGTTATAATGAGTACATGGAGCAATGGACGAAAGGGATGCAGGAAGCTTGTGAGATAGCAAGAGAACAGGCAAACAAGTATGCTGACAGAAACAAAAGAAATTACGATCGAAAAGTGAGGTGTACTGATCTGTTCCCAGGAAGCAGGGTCCTTGTGAAAAACTTGAGTCCAAGAGGTGGAACCGGGAAACTGAGGAATTACTGGGAAGATGAAGTTCACATTGTCACACGCCAGGTTGCGAGTGATGCACCAATTTACGAAGTAAAACCTGAACAGGGTAAGGGTAGATCAAGAGTTTTGCATCGCAATCTTCTTCTTCCATGTGACCATCTACCTCTTAAAATCACACCAACTCAAGGTGCCAAACCAAAGGAACTGAAGAGCAGCAGAACTCAGCCCCCCAAGGAAAGAGAAATTGAACCAGAGTGTGATAATGAAAGCGAAGAGGATGAGTACTTCTTCCTAGTGGAGCCTTATCAGATAAGACCACGAGAAAGCGGTGATTCCCCAGAAAAACTGGATAAGCTACCACCACAGCCAGTATCTTCTGAACCTCGATCTAGCTCTCCAGTATGGGAACCAAGGCCACAGTCACCCCAAGCCGAACTAGAGATAGGTCTTCCAGAACCTGCATCTGCACCTGAAAAAAGACAAGAACTTGATGAAAACGAATCAACTGTTGACACAATGCAACGAGGCTTACCTGCTAATGAAACAACTGAAGTGCCTGTGTCCAAGGACAGGACCTCAGAGGAGGAAAATGGGTACCAGTTCACCAGGAGAAAGCGACAGCCACCAAAAAAGTTTACATATGACAATCTTGGGACCCCATCGTGCTACAATGTGCAGATAGTAGGCAATAACCACTACCCACACTTTGCATCTAGGGCAATGACAGCTGTGGCACCCTGGTTAACAACACCACTTTGTTACCCCCAGCCCTCATACAGTATGTGCTATTAACTGAATTGCTACCACATGAACTTATCTCCCATAATTAGTTACTGTATGGACTGTGTTGAAGGTATGAAATGCCACTGTATAGCACATTAACCAGAGACTGTGTATTGCGCATAGTAAGAAACTATGGGAAAACAAAAACCATGGACTGTTATCAGATATTAAGAAAGTGGACTGTTGTGCAGTTTTGAAATTGTGGACACTTTGAGACTATCTTTTTGACAATTTTTGAATCTTTTTCCCTTTGCGAGGAACTTTTTGCCATTTTTGCTGGAGCAGATGAATGGACTGTTTTTTTTCTTTAAAGAGACTTGTTGGTAGTAAAAAAAAAAACAAAAAACAAAAACAAATTTGCACTACCTTATGGGACTATTTACAAACATGTGCCTCTAGTCTATTGACTATTAAGAACTCTTGTCTTGAAAATGGGCAATATCACCATTCTAAATGTTTGCTTGTTAAAAACAAACAAAAAAAAAAGCTGTGAAAAAAATGCACAAGGAAATTGTTGATAACAGTAGGCTACTATTATATCTGATATCAGAGATAACTGCTGGTTAAAGCTAAAAGTTTAAATACTGTGAATTGAGCATTACTGTGACTAATTAAGCAATTTGATGTCGGGACGACATCTTTTCTTTGAGGGGGAGAGTGTGGTATCCTGAATAATTGTCATAATTATAATTATTTTCAGTTTATTCTTGTGTATATTTCATGTGGCAATATCCATTTTCCTTGATTTGATTTATATTTTATTTATATAATTTCTATCATATTATAAATGCTGTGTTAATCAAAATACATGTTGCAACTATTTCGGGATTTTTCATAAGAGTTATCGTTCCGATTTAATATGCATATTATCAGCTGGAGATGGATGTGTGTGATTGGTTGAATGAAAAGGTGCGCGCCACTGCGTGCGGGAGTTCTCGCGATATGCTTCATTCATGATAAAGCATCGGTGAAGAAACATCGCTTGAACGCTCATTCATTTAATATCACCCTTTACAGGTATAAAATGTACACAAGACACACCATCACTGCTTTAATCGTTTTGTAAGAAAGGCTGTTGTCTATACTGTTTGTTTTTCGAGATGCATATGATTGATATGTTCATAAACTCGGTCTAATGTTAACCATCAAATCCGAGCACATGGTTAGCATAAATGTGCCGTGATTAGATCGCACGCTGGTTATTAGGACACGGATGTAAAATACATGTACTGTTATATGCATTTCATGTTATACTTTATTCATTATATATGTTGTTATTCCTTATTCCTTCTGTTGTGAGTTTATTTCATGCTTTTTCACTGATATGTATGTATGACGCCCAGAGAAGACTATGTAGTCGAGTGGACCTATTTACATACCTGGCCTTGTGTCATAAATTGTGATTTGTGGTTACAGTAACAGCATCTAAGTCAATACTGTGTTGATACTATGCATTTGTGAATATACTGTTGAAAAGTGTGAGACTATGCACATGTGCAATTCACATCATTTGTATTGATTCATGATAAAGCATCGGTGAAGAAACATCGCTTGAACGCTCATTCATTTAATATCATCCTTTACAGGAGTATTACAATCTTGGAGGCACCGCTGGGATTGATGTTCGATGGAGTGACTCCCTGACCGGTAGAGCCCATTTAGCAACATCATCCCCTTTTTAGTGACCCAGATGAACTGCAGTGTGAGGCATTCAGGACGAGTGGTGAAAAGAAAAAAAGTCTATTGAGCAGTGCATGCGCTGGGGGTTCAGTTTGTGACCAGTGGCATCCAGGTCAAGTCAGTAAGGTAAACACTACTCTGAACAGCCTGTCTACACAGTAACAAAAATGGAGGAGCTTAAACATCTTCAGGATGAAATTGGGGAGAAATTATGCACACTATCACTTGAAAAGCTGGCAAAACTCAGTGTCTTCCTTCACCTGACACGAGAGGATGAGACAAATGTAACTCGTTTGTATCTGTTGCGACTCCTTAGTAACTATCTACTGAGAGCTGAGCTAGAAGAGCTAGAAGATGGCGGCATGGCTGAACTTTTAACAATTAATGATAAACTGAGCCAGCTAATGGGAATAACAATTAATGCTTCAGAACAGGCTACAGAGAGAGTGGAGAATAAACCTGGAGATGTTAACACAGTCCAGAGGGCAATGCAAGGAAGTGGAGAAAGTGCAACTGAATTGTTTTCTGCAATGCACATTAGTCCTACAGCACCACAAAATGCAGTAAACAGACATACATATGAAGACCATGGCCAAGTTTATTCTCAACCCACATTTCAGAGACAAGTTACCTCAACATGGCAGAAAGATTTCAAGATTTCTGGTCTCATAGGAGATCTAGGGCAGAAAGACCGGCTCTCATTTTCTAGTCTGGCACGGCAGATAGAAGGTGGACTCAACAAGGGCTATGTAGAACAGGAAATAGTAGATTCTGTCATCAGAGCTATCACACCAGGGCTTCAGCTGCGGAGCTATCTAGAAGGAAAGGCAGGATTAACACTCCCAACACTGAGACGGATACTCCGTTCTCATTTTCAGGAAAAAAATGCTACTGAACTATATAAGCAGCTCACCACAGAAGCTCAGCGCTCTAGAGAAACGCCACAAAGCTTCCTAATAAGAGCTCTTGATCTGAGACAGAAAATTTTGTTTGCTTCTCAGGAGGATGACTCAGGGTTAAAATATGATCCTGCCCTAGTTCAGAATATGTTTTTGCACACAGTCTTGACTGGATTGCAAAACGACCGCATCCAAAGTGAACTTCAACCATACCTATCAGACCCCACCATTCCAGATGAAGTGTTGCTGGAGAAACTCAATGTGGCTTGTTCCAATGAGTCTGAAAGGCAAAGCAGACGAAAATATGAGAAAAATGTTACCGTTCATGCTGTGCAGCCAAACGAGCCTGCCCCTGAACAAAAATCTCAGTCCAAACAGTCTAAGTTTGATTTAATGTCACAACTGAAAAGCCTGAGTGATGATATCATGCAGATTAAAGAGACAATCCAACAGCCCTTAACTGTTCCTCAGCAGTGTTTTGCAGTCTACAACAAAGAACCAGCAGCAGCAGTGTCCTCACAGCATCAGATCTCATCTCAGGGTTCCCAACAGACATCAGGATGGACCCAAATTCAAGAGCATCAGACCTGGAAGCCAGATACGGCTATATATCAACGACAGGCAGGTCCATACATGTCTCCACACCAGTTCTCACAAAGCCCACAACAGGTGAGGGAACAGAAAATACCACTTCCACCTGCAAACCCAGTTCAGTTGTCTGCTGCTTCACAAGAACATTCTCTCCAGCCTCATCAGCATTATTCAGTGCCAGAAACTCACCATGGGCAGCCGTTTGTTTATCCTTCTCCTCAGCAGCATCCCATGTCCTTCAATTATGCAACTCAGCCATCAAGTTTTGCAGCACCACAGCATTATTCCCAGCAGTATATGGTGCCACCACAACAGTACCCTCGACAGTTCCGCCAGCCCCGTTCCTCACTAGCCAGACAATGTTTCCATTGCCAGCAGCGGAAAGCAGAAGAACCTTGCACCCATTGTTACCACTGTGGCAGCAGCGAACACTTCTCAGCTGGCTGTAGGAGTAAAGGTGCCAGGCCTCAGGTAGGAGCTCCGTTAAACAAGAGCGGGTTGCCCCCGAGGGACAGGGTGTGACCCGAGCAGTAGGGAAGTCCCCAAAATACGAGAAATGTAGCATGGGCCATGAGAGACAGCTTGAGTTTCAGTCGCTTGATAATATTTTAGCTGCCCCTTGTCAAGTTAACCAGCATTCTGCCATCACGTCCTTAGTAGGCAAACAATGCCTTGTGACCTGTTATCTACAGAAGAAAAAGACAGAAGCATTATGGGACACAGGCTCTCAAGTATGCATTATAGATGAGCAGTGGAAAGCCAAATACGCACCTACAGTGACATTGAGAAACATTTCTGAGGCAACTGAAGCACCAGACAGTCTGCGGTTGGTGGCAGCCAATGGAACAAACATGCCATACAGGGGATGGGTGGAATTGAATTTCAAGCTGGCATCCCCTGTAACCGATGAGAAAGAGTTAAAAATTCCTGTGCTTGTCTTGAAGGACCATGAATTATCCAGACCCATCATTGGGTATAATGTGATAGAACAAATAATGAGACAGAATGAAACAAATGGATCTCATGATGTGACTAATGTGTGTTTGTACAGGACTGTTAGAAATGCTTTCCCCAGCATAAAGAAGAAAAGTGTACATACCCTCATCAGTTTGGTGACTACAGATGTTTCCAGCGAGTACATAGTAAGAACCATGAAAGAGCCTGTAAACATACTGAAGCACACCGTTATGCAGATTCAGTGTCTGGTAAAAGTGCCTTACGTGAAACAAGAAAGTGTACTGCTGTTTAAACCACCTGTTAACCCACTGTACCCTGATGGCCTTGAACTTTTTGATACCCTCCACATTCTGAAAAGGGGAGCCCGCCCCCTGTGATTACTGTCATTGTGCAGAATGGAACAGACCATGACATCATGCTCAGTGGTAAAACCGAGATAGGAACTTTGCAGCCAGTCAAGTCCGTCTTACCAATAGCAAGTCCACAGTCTGCAGCCACAACCTCTGTCACTCAGGTTCTACCGGAAACAATGGAAGGAGACGGTAACGGAGATTCATGGGACCCTCCTGAGCCATTTAACTCTGCCTCAACAACAACAAGTGAAGCAGATGTTGCGGGAAGAATGTCATGCCTTCTCGCAGTCAGATGATGTTATTGGCTGTGTTCCAGGGTTGCAACTGAGTATTTCATTAAATGATAACACCCCTGTTGCCCGCACGTATACATCAGTCCCTAAACCATTATACCAGGAAATGAAGGACTACTTACACGACCTGATTGCTCAAGGATGGGTGGCTAAGTCTCATTCCCCTTATTCGTCCCCAATTGTCTGCGTCCGTAAAAAGGATGGCAGCCTCAGGCTGTGTATTGACTATAGGGACCTGAACAGCAAAACAATCCCTGATCGCCAGCCAATACCCAGGGTGCAGGATATCCTAGATGGCCTTGGGGGCAATGCGTGGTTCTCTCTGCTTGACCAGGGAAAGGCGTACCATCAAGGCTTCATGTCCCCAGAGAGTAGGTACCTTACTGCATTCACAACACCGTGGGGTCTCTATGAATGGATCCGTATCCCTTTCGGCCTCATGAATGCACCTGCAGCATTCCAACGGTTTATGGAGGAAAGTCTGGAAGGTTTGAGAGACAAAATATGCATACCATATTTAGATGACATCCTGGTCTTTACTGAGACTTTTGACGGACAGGTGGAAGCAGTAAGGAGAGTGCTGCAAAGGCTGCAGTCCCATGGAGTGAAGTTAAAACCCAGAAAATGTGAGCTCTTTAAGAAGGAGGTGCGTTATCTGGGCAGAATTGTCTCAGCTGAAGGCAGTCGTATTGATCCAGCAGACACAGTTGCTGTAACGGCACTAAAGGAACGGAAACCAAGCACTGTGGGAGAGCTGCGCAAGATTCTGGGCCTGCTCAGCTACTATCGTCAATACATTAAAGACTTCTCCCGGATCGCCAGTCCCCTCTATGACCTGCTAAAATGTAAGGCTGATGGTAATGAGCCACAGAGAAAAGGAAGACACAAAGAAAAAAATAACAAACGGAATCATGTGGTGTCATCAAGTAAACCAATTGAGTGGACAGAACACCATCAAGAGATCCTTGAAAAGTTGATTAACTGCTTGATCGAGCCTCCAGTCTTAGGATTTCCAGACTACTCCCAGCCGTTCATCCTCCATACAGACGCATCCAATCAAGGGTTAGGTGCCGTTCTATACCAGAACCAGCATGGCAAGCTGAGAGTTATTGCCTATGGCTCCCGGACCTTGACAGCGGCAGAGAAAAATTATCATCTGCACAGTGGGAAGCTGGAGTTCTTAGCTCTAAAATGGGCTATCACTGAGAAATTCAGAGACTACCTGTATTATGCACCAACCTTTACAGTGTTTAGTGACAATAACCCATTGACCTATGTGCTGACCTCTGCAAAGTTGAATGCCACCGGGTGTAGATGGGTGTCGGAGCTCGCAGACTTCCACTTTACCATCCGCTACCGTCCAGGTAAAGAAAATATAGATGCGGACTCACTCTCCAAGATGCCAACGGATCTGGAAACGACAATGAGAGAATGCACGGAAGAGTTCTCCTCTGAATGTGTGGGAGTTGTGATTCAAGCGGTGGAGCTCCAGAATAATCCAGATGTCTCCCTTGCTGTAGCCTGTCAGAATGTATTAATATGTGGGGAGGAAAATGAGGGACTCCTCAAACCCCTGTCAAAAGAAGAAATTAGACAAGCACAAAAGGATGACAAGGACATTAGAGGAATCATTGAACATTTGCAAACTGGATCTAGGCCTCCTCAGCAGTGGCGTCCGGCCAACTCGTCATCCAAAGTTCTTCTGAGAGAATGGGATAAGCTGAAGCTGGATGAACATGGCATTCTCTTCCGCCACACATCTCAAAGGACACAGCTGGTATTACCAACTCAATTCAAAAAAACTGTTCTAAGGGAAATGCATGATGAGATGGGTCATCAGGGCCTCGACCGCACCACAAGCCTCATTAGGGATCGGTTCTTCTGGCCCTACATGCAGAAAGACATTGAGAACTATGTCCTGAGAACCTGCTTCTGCATCAAACAAAAAAAAGCATGCCGTGAGACAAGAGCACCCCTTAAAAGTATCAAAACAACCCACCCTTTTGAATTGGTGTCAATTGACTTTCTACATTTGGACAAATGCAAGGGGGGCTATGAGTATATCTTAGTAATTGTCGACCACTTCACCCGATTTGCTCAGGCTTATGCCACAACCTCAAAGTCAGCAAAAACAGTGGCTGAACGATTATTCAATGATTTTGCCCTCAAGTTTGGGTTTCCGTCCAGGATTCACCACGACCAAGGGGGAGAATTCGAAAATCAGCTACTCACCCAACTCAGGAAGTACAGTGGCGTCGCTGGCTCAAGGACCACCCCCTACCACCCACAGGGAAATGGGCAGGTGGAAAGATTTAACAGGACCTTACTGCAGATGCTGAAAACCCTGACTGAAAAACAAAAATCGAATTGGAAGGATGCACTCAACAAATTAATCTTTGCCTATAACTGTACTAGATGTGATGTGACTGGCTTCTCACCATTCCATCTGCTGTTCGGTCGTACACCAAGGCTGCCCATCGATGCTCTTTTTGGTCTCAACTCAGACAACAACTCTCAAAGTTATAATGAGTACATGGAGCAATGGACGAAAGGGATGCAGGAAGCTTGTGAGATAGCAAGAGAACAGGCAAACAAGTATGCTGACAGAAACAAAAGAAATTACGATCGAAAAGTGAGGTGTACTGATCTGTTCCCAGGAAGCAGGGTCCTTGTGAAAAACTTGAGTCCAAGAGGTGGAACCGGGAAACTGAGGAATTACTGGGAAGATGAAGTTCACATTGTCACACGCCAGGTTGCGAGTGATGCACCAATTTACGAAGTAAAACCTGAACAGGGTAAGGGTAGATCAAGAGTTTTGCATCGCAATCTTCTTCTTCCATGTGACCATCTACCTCTTAAAATCACACCAACTCAAGGTGCCAAACCAAAGGAACTGAAGAGCAGCAGAACTCAGCCCCCCAAGGAAAGAGAAATTGAACCAGAGTGTGATAATGAAAGCGAAGAGGATGAGTACTTCTTCCTAGTGGAGCCTTATCAGATAAGACCACGAGAAAGCGGTGATTCCCCAGAAAAACTGGATAAGCTACCACCACAGCCAGTATCTTCTGAACCTCGATCTAGCTCTCCAGTATGGGAACCAAGGCCACAGTCACCCCAAGCCGAACTAGAGATAGGTCTTCCAGAACCTGCATCTGCACCTGAAAAAAGACAAGAACTTGATGAAAACGAATCAACTGTTGACACAATGCAACGAGGCTTACCTGCTAATGAAACAACTGAAGTGCCTGTGTCCAAGGACAGGACCTCAGAGGAGGAAAATGGGTACCAGTTCACCAGGAGAAAGCGACAGCCACCAAAAAAGTTTACATATGACAATCTTGGGACCCCATCGTGCTACAATGTGCAGATAGTAGGCAATAACCACTACCCACACTTTGCATCTAGGGCAATGACAGCTGTGGCACCCTGGTTAACAACACCACTTTGTTACCCCCAGCCCTCATACAGTATGTGCTATTAACTGAATTGCTACCACATGAACTTATCTCCCATAATTAGTTACTGTATGGACTGTGTTGAAGGTATGAAATGCCACTGTATAGCACATTAACCAGAGACTGTGTATTGCGCATAGTAAGAAACTATGGGAAAACAAAAACCATGGACTGTTATCAGATATTAAGAAAGTGGACTGTTGTGCAGTTTTGAAATTGTGGACACTTTGAGACTATCTTTTTGACAATTTTTGAATCTTTTTCCCTTTGCGAGGAACTTTTTGCCATTTTTGCTGGAGCAGATGAATGGACTGTTTTTTTTCTTTAAAGAGACTTGTTGGTAGTAAAAAAAAAAACAAAAAACAAAAACAAATTTGCACTACCTTATGGGACTATTTACAAACATGTGCCTCTAGTCTATTGACTATTAAGAACTCTTGTCTTGAAAATGGGCAATATCACCATTCTAAATGTTTGCTTGTTAAAAACAAACAAAAAAAAAAGCTGTGAAAAAAATGCACAAGGAAATTGTTGATAACAGTAGGCTACTATTATATCTGATATCAGAGATAACTGCTGGTTAAAGCTAAAAGTTTAAATACTGTGAATTGAGCATTACTGTGACTAATTAAGCAATTTGATGTCGGGACGACATCTTTTCTTTGAGGGGGAGAGTGTGGTATCCTGAATAATTGTCATAATTATAATTATTTTCAGTTTATTCTTGTGTATATTTCATGTGGCAATATCCATTTTCCTTGATTTGATTTATATTTTATTTATATAATTTCTATCATATTATAAATGCTGTGTTAATCAAAATACATGTTGCAACTATTTCGGGATTTTTCATAAGAGTTATCGTTCCGATTTAATATGCATATTATCAGCTGGAGATGGATGTGTGTGATTGGTTGAATGAAAAGGTGCGCGCCACTGCGTGCGGGAGTTCTCGCGATATGCTTCATTCATGATAAAGCATCGGTGAAGAAACATCGCTTGAACGCTCATTCATTTAATATCACCCTTTACAGGTATAAAATGTACACAAGACACACCATCACTGCTTTAATCGTTTTGTAAGAAAGGCTGTTGTCTATACTGTTTGTTTTTCGAGATGCATATGATTGATATGTTCATAAACTCGGTCTAATGTTAACCATCAAATCCGAGCACATGGTTAGCATAAATGTGCCGTGATTAGATCGCACGCTGGTTATTAGGACACGGATGTAAAATACATGTACTGTTATATGCATTTCATGTTATACTTTATTCATTATATATGTTGTTATTCCTTATTCCTTCTGTTGTGAGTTTATTTCATGCTTTTTCACTGATATGTATGTATGACGCCCAGAGAAGACTATGTAGTCGAGTGGACCTATTTACATACCTGGCCTTGTGTCATAAATTGTGATTTGTGGTTACAGTAACAGCATCTAAGTCAATACTGTGTTGATACTATGCATTTGTGAATATACTGTTGAAAAGTGTGAGACTATGCACATGTGCAATTCACATCATTTGTATTGATTCATGATAAAGCATCGGTGAAGAAACATCGCTTGAACGCTCATTCATTTAATATCATCCTTTACAGGAGTATTACAATCTTGGAGGCACCGCTGGGATTGATGTTCGATGGAGTGACTCCCTGACCGGTAGAGCCCATTTAGCAACATCATCCCCTTTTTAGTGACCCAGATGAACTGCAGTGTGAGGCATTCAGGACGAGTGGTGAAAAGAAAAAAAGTCTATTGAGCAGTGCATGCGCTGGGGGTTCAGTTTGTGACCAGTGGCATCCAGGTCAAGTCAGTAAGGTAAACACTACTCTGAACAGCCTGTCTACACAGTAACAAAAATGGAGGAGCTTAAACATCTTCAGGATGAAATTGGGGAGAAATTATGCACACTATCACTTGAAAAGCTGGCAAAACTCAGTGTCTTCCTTCACCTGACACGAGAGGATGAGACAAATGTAACTCGTTTGTATCTGTTGCGACTCCTTAGTAACTATCTACTGAGAGCTGAGCTAGAAGAGCTAGAAGATGGCGGCATGGCTGAACTTTTAACAATTAATGATAAACTGAGCCAGCTAATGGGAATAACAATTAATGCTTCAGAACAGGCTACAGAGAGAGTGGAGAATAAACCTGGAGATGTTAACACAGTCCAGAGGGCAATGCAAGGAAGTGGAGAAAGTGCAACTGAATTGTTTTCTGCAATGCACATTAGTCCTACAGCACCACAAAATGCAGTAAACAGACATACATATGAAGACCATGGCCAAGTTTATTCTCAACCCACATTTCAGAGACAAGTTACCTCAACATGGCAGAAAGATTTCAAGATTTCTGGTCTCATAGGAGATCTAGGGCAGAAAGACCGGCTCTCATTTTCTAGTCTGGCACGGCAGATAGAAGGTGGACTCAACAAGGGCTATGTAGAACAGGAAATAGTAGATTCTGTCATCAGAGCTATCACACCAGGGCTTCAGCTGCGGAGCTATCTAGAAGGAAAGGCAGGATTAACACTCCCAACACTGAGACGGATACTCCGTTCTCATTTTCAGGAAAAAAATGCTACTGAACTATATAAGCAGCTCACCACAGAAGCTCAGCGCTCTAGAGAAACGCCACAAAGCTTCCTAATAAGAGCTCTTGATCTGAGACAGAAAATTTTGTTTGCTTCTCAGGAGGATGACTCAGGGTTAAAATATGATCCTGCCCTAGTTCAGAATATGTTTTTGCACACAGTCTTGACTGGATTGCAAAACGACCGCATCCAAAGTGAACTTCAACCATACCTATCAGACCCCACCATTCCAGATGAAGTGTTGCTGGAGAAACTCAATGTGGCTTGTTCCAATGAGTCTGAAAGGCAAAGCAGACGAAAATATGAGAAAAATGTTACCGTTCATGCTGTGCAGCCAAACGAGCCTGCCCCTGAACAAAAATCTCAGTCCAAACAGTCTAAGTTTGATTTAATGTCACAACTGAAAAGCCTGAGTGATGATATCATGCAGATTAAAGAGACAATCCAACAGCCCTTAACTGTTCCTCAGCAGTGTTTTGCAGTCTACAACAAAGAACCAGCAGCAGCAGTGTCCTCACAGCATCAGATCTCATCTCAGGGTTCCCAACAGACATCAGGATGGACCCAAATTCAAGAGCATCAGACCTGGAAGCCAGATACGGCTATATATCAACGACAGGCAGGTCCATACATGTCTCCACACCAGTTCTCACAAAGCCCACAACAGGTGAGGGAACAGAAAATACCACTTCCACCTGCAAACCCAGTTCAGTTGTCTGCTGCTTCACAAGAACATTCTCTCCAGCCTCATCAGCATTATTCAGTGCCAGAAACTCACCATGGGCAGCCGTTTGTTTATCCTTCTCCTCAGCAGCATCCCATGTCCTTCAATTATGCAACTCAGCCATCAAGTTTTGCAGCACCACAGCATTATTCCCAGCAGTATATGGTGCCACCACAACAGTACCCTCGACAGTTCCGCCAGCCCCGTTCCTCACTAGCCAGACAATGTTTCCATTGCCAGCAGCGGAAAGCAGAAGAACCTTGCACCCATTGTTACCACTGTGGCAGCAGCGAACACTTCTCAGCTGGCTGTAGGAGTAAAGGTGCCAGGCCTCAGGTAGGAGCTCCGTTAAACAAGAGCGGGTTGCCCCCGAGGGACAGGGTGTGACCCGAGCAGTAGGGAAGTCCCCAAAATACGAGAAATGTAGCATGGGCCATGAGAGACAGCTTGAGTTTCAGTCGCTTGATAATATTTTAGCTGCCCCTTGTCAAGTTAACCAGCATTCTGCCATCACGTCCTTAGTAGGCAAACAATGCCTTGTGACCTGTTATCTACAGAAGAAAAAGACAGAAGCATTATGGGACACAGGCTCTCAAGTATGCATTATAGATGAGCAGTGGAAAGCCAAATACGCACCTACAGTGACATTGAGAAACATTTCTGAGGCAACTGAAGCACCAGACAGTCTGCGGTTGGTGGCAGCCAATGGAACAAACATGCCATACAGGGGATGGGTGGAATTGAATTTCAAGCTGGCATCCCCTGTAACCGATGAGAAAGAGTTAAAAATTCCTGTGCTTGTCTTGAAGGACCATGAATTATCCAGACCCATCATTGGGTATAATGTGATAGAACAAATAATGAGACAGAATGAAACAAATGGATCTCATGATGTGACTAATGTGTGTTTGTACAGGACTGTTAGAAATGCTTTCCCCAGCATAAAGAAGAAAAGTGTACATACCCTCATCAGTTTGGTGACTACAGATGTTTCCAGCGAGTACATAGTAAGAACCATGAAAGAGCCTGTAAACATACTGAAGCACACCGTTATGCAGATTCAGTGTCTGGTAAAAGTGCCTTACGTGAAACAAGAAAGTGTACTGCTGTTTAAACCACCTGTTAACCCACTGTACCCTGATGGCCTTGAACTTTTTGATACCCTCCACATTCTGAAAAGGGGAGCCCGCCCCCTGTGATTACTGTCATTGTGCAGAATGGAACAGACCATGACATCATGCTCAGTGGTAAAACCGAGATAGGAACTTTGCAGCCAGTCAAGTCCGTCTTACCAATAGCAAGTCCACAGTCTGCAGCCACAACCTCTGTCACTCAGGTTCTACCGGAAACAATGGAAGGAGACGGTAACGGAGATTCATGGGACCCTCCTGAGCCATTTAACTCTGCCTCAACAACAACAAGTGAAGCAGATGTTGCGGGAAGAATGTCATGCCTTCTCGCAGTCAGATGATGTTATTGGCTGTGTTCCAGGGTTGCAACTGAGTATTTCATTAAATGATAACACCCCTGTTGCCCGCACGTATACATCAGTCCCTAAACCATTATACCAGGAAATGAAGGACTACTTACACGACCTGATTGCTCAAGGATGGGTGGCTAAGTCTCATTCCCCTTATTCGTCCCCAATTGTCTGCGTCCGTAAAAAGGATGGCAGCCTCAGGCTGTGTATTGACTATAGGGACCTGAACAGCAAAACAATCCCTGATCGCCAGCCAATACCCAGGGTGCAGGATATCCTAGATGGCCTTGGGGGCAATGCGTGGTTCTCTCTGCTTGACCAGGGAAAGGCGTACCATCAAGGCTTCATGTCCCCAGAGAGTAGGTACCTTACTGCATTCACAACACCGTGGGGTCTCTATGAATGGATCCGTATCCCTTTCGGCCTCATGAATGCACCTGCAGCATTCCAACGGTTTATGGAGGAAAGTCTGGAAGGTTTGAGAGACAAAATATGCATACCATATTTAGATGACATCCTGGTCTTTACTGAGACTTTTGACGGACAGGTGGAAGCAGTAAGGAGAGTGCTGCAAAGGCTGCAGTCCCATGGAGTGAAGTTAAAACCCAGAAAATGTGAGCTCTTTAAGAAGGAGGTGCGTTATCTGGGCAGAATTGTCTCAGCTGAAGGCAGTCGTATTGATCCAGCAGACACAGTTGCTGTAACGGCACTAAAGGAACGGAAACCAAGCACTGTGGGAGAGCTGCGCAAGATTCTGGGCCTGCTCAGCTACTATCGTCAATACATTAAAGACTTCTCCCGGATCGCCAGTCCCCTCTATGACCTGCTAAAATGTAAGGCTGATGGTAATGAGCCACAGAGAAAAGGAAGACACAAAGAAAAAAATAACAAACGGAATCATGTGGTGTCATCAAGTAAACCAATTGAGTGGACAGAACACCATCAAGAGATCCTTGAAAAGTTGATTAACTGCTTGATCGAGCCTCCAGTCTTAGGATTTCCAGACTACTCCCAGCCGTTCATCCTCCATACAGACGCATCCAATCAAGGGTTAGGTGCCGTTCTATACCAGAACCAGCATGGCAAGCTGAGAGTTATTGCCTATGGCTCCCGGACCTTGACAGCGGCAGAGAAAAATTATCATCTGCACAGTGGGAAGCTGGAGTTCTTAGCTCTAAAATGGGCTATCACTGAGAAATTCAGAGACTACCTGTATTATGCACCAACCTTTACAGTGTTTAGTGACAATAACCCATTGACCTATGTGCTGACCTCTGCAAAGTTGAATGCCACCGGGTGTAGATGGGTGTCGGAGCTCGCAGACTTCCACTTTACCATCCGCTACCGTCCAGGTAAAGAAAATATAGATGCGGACTCACTCTCCAAGATGCCAACGGATCTGGAAACGACAATGAGAGAATGCACGGAAGAGTTCTCCTCTGAATGTGTGGGAGTTGTGATTCAAGCGGTGGAGCTCCAGAATAATCCAGATGTCTCCCTTGCTGTAGCCTGTCAGAATGTATTAATATGTGGGGAGGAAAATGAGGGACTCCTCAAACCCCTGTCAAAAGAAGAAATTAGACAAGCACAAAAGGATGACAAGGACATTAGAGGAATCATTGAACATTTGCAAACTGGATCTAGGCCTCCTCAGCAGTGGCGTCCGGCCAACTCGTCATCCAAAGTTCTTCTGAGAGAATGGGATAAGCTGAAGCTGGATGAACATGGCATTCTCTTCCGCCACACATCTCAAAGGACACAGCTGGTATTACCAACTCAATTCAAAAAAACTGTTCTAAGGGAAATGCATGATGAGATGGGTCATCAGGGCCTCGACCGCACCACAAGCCTCATTAGGGATCGGTTCTTCTGGCCCTACATGCAGAAAGACATTGAGAACTATGTCCTGAGAACCTGCTTCTGCATCAAACAAAAAAAAGCATGCCGTGAGACAAGAGCACCCCTTAAAAGTATCAAAACAACCCACCCTTTTGAATTGGTGTCAATTGACTT
This sequence comes from Carassius gibelio, assembly GCF_023724105.1. Classification (NCBI taxonomy): domain Eukaryota; kingdom Metazoa; phylum Chordata; class Actinopteri; order Cypriniformes; family Cyprinidae; genus Carassius; species Carassius gibelio. The sequence goes on along the minus strand of NC_068373.1, from coordinate 8,423,825 downwards.
TCTACATTTGGACAAATGCAAGGGGGGCTATGAGTATATCTTAGTAATTGTCGACCACTTCACCCGATTTGCTCAGGCTTATGCCACAACCTCAAAGTCAGCAAAAACAGTGGCTGAACGATTATTCAATGATTTTGCCCTCAAGTTTGGGTTTCCGTCCAGGATTCACCACGACCAAGGGGGAGAATTCGAAAATCAGCTACTCACCCAACTCAGGAAGTACAGTGGCGTCGCTGGCTCAAGGACCACCCCCTACCACCCACAGGGAAATGGGCAGGTGGAAAGATTTAACAGGACCTTACTGCAGATGCTGAAAACCCTGACTGAAAAACAAAAATCGAATTGGAAGGATGCACTCAACAAATTAATCTTTGCCTATAACTGTACTAGATGTGATGTGACTGGCTTCTCACCATTCCATCTGCTGTTCGGTCGTACACCAAGGCTGCCCATCGATGCTCTTTTTGGTCTCAACTCAGACAACAACTCTCAAAGTTATAATGAGTACATGGAGCAATGGACGAAAGGGATGCAGGAAGCTTGTGAGATAGCAAGAGAACAGGCAAACAAGTATGCTGACAGAAACAAAAGAAATTACGATCGAAAAGTGAGGTGTACTGATCTGTTCCCAGGAAGCAGGGTCCTTGTGAAAAACTTGAGTCCAAGAGGTGGAACCGGGAAACTGAGGAATTACTGGGAAGATGAAGTTCACATTGTCACACGCCAGGTTGCGAGTGATGCACCAATTTACGAAGTAAAACCTGAACAGGGTAAGGGTAGATCAAGAGTTTTGCATCGCAATCTTCTTCTTCCATGTGACCATCTACCTCTTAAAATCACACCAACTCAAGGTGCCAAACCAAAGGAACTGAAGAGCAGCAGAACTCAGCCCCCCAAGGAAAGAGAAATTGAACCAGAGTGTGATAATGAAAGCGAAGAGGATGAGTACTTCTTCCTAGTGGAGCCTTATCAGATAAGACCACGAGAAAGCGGTGATTCCCCAGAAAAACTGGATAAGCTACCACCACAGCCAGTATCTTCTGAACCTCGATCTAGCTCTCCAGTATGGGAACCAAGGCCACAGTCACCCCAAGCCGAACTAGAGATAGGTCTTCCAGAACCTGCATCTGCACCTGAAAAAAGACAAGAACTTGATGAAAACGAATCAACTGTTGACACAATGCAACGAGGCTTACCTGCTAATGAAACAACTGAAGTGCCTGTGTCCAAGGACAGGACCTCAGAGGAGGAAAATGGGTACCAGTTCACCAGGAGAAAGCGACAGCCACCAAAAAAGTTTACATATGACAATCTTGGGACCCCATCGTGCTACAATGTGCAGATAGTAGGCAATAACCACTACCCACACTTTGCATCTAGGGCAATGACAGCTGTGGCACCCTGGTTAACAACACCACTTTGTTACCCCCAGCCCTCATACAGTATGTGCTATTAACTGAATTGCTACCACATGAACTTATCTCCCATAATTAGTTACTGTATGGACTGTGTTGAAGGTATGAAATGCCACTGTATAGCACATTAACCAGAGACTGTGTATTGCGCATAGTAAGAAACTATGGGAAAACAAAAACCATGGACTGTTATCAGATATTAAGAAAGTGGACTGTTGTGCAGTTTTGAAATTGTGGACACTTTGAGACTATCTTTTTGACAATTTTTGAATCTTTTTCCCTTTGCGAGGAACTTTTTGCCATTTTTGCTGGAGCAGATGAATGGACTGTTTTTTTTCTTTAAAGAGACTTGTTGGTAGTAAAAAAAAAAACAAAAAACAAAAACAAATTTGCACTACCTTATGGGACTATTTACAAACATGTGCCTCTAGTCTATTGACTATTAAGAACTCTTGTCTTGAAAATGGGCAATATCACCATTCTAAATGTTTGCTTGTTAAAAACAAACAAAAAAAAAAGCTGTGAAAAAAATGCACAAGGAAATTGTTGATAACAGTAGGCTACTATTATATCTGATATCAGAGATAACTGCTGGTTAAAGCTAAAAGTTTAAATACTGTGAATTGAGCATTACTGTGACTAATTAAGCAATTTGATGTCGGGACGACATCTTTTCTTTGAGGGGGAGAGTGTGGTATCCTGAATAATTGTCATAATTATAATTATTTTCAGTTTATTCTTGTGTATATTTCATGTGGCAATATCCATTTTCCTTGATTTGATTTATATTTTATTTATATAATTTCTATCATATTATAAATGCTGTGTTAATCAAAATACATGTTGCAACTATTTCGGGATTTTTCATAAGAGTTATCGTTCCGATTTAATATGCATATTATCAGCTGGAGATGGATGTGTGTGATTGGTTGAATGAAAAGGTGCGCGCCACTGCGTGCGGGAGTTCTCGCGATATGCTTCATTCATGATAAAGCATCGGTGAAGAAACATCGCTTGAACGCTCATTCATTTAATATCACCCTTTACAGGTATAAAATGTACACAAGACACACCATCACTGCTTTAATCGTTTTGTAAGAAAGGCTGTTGTCTATACTGTTTGTTTTTCGAGATGCATATGATTGATATGTTCATAAACTCGGTCTAATGTTAACCATCAAATCCGAGCACATGGTTAGCATAAATGTGCCGTGATTAGATCGCACGCTGGTTATTAGGACACGGATGTAAAATACATGTACTGTTATATGCATTTCATGTTATACTTTATTCATTATATATGTTGTTATTCCTTATTCCTTCTGTTGTGAGTTTATTTCATGCTTTTTCACTGATATGTATGTATGACGCCCAGAGAAGACTATGTAGTCGAGTGGACCTATTTACATACCTGGCCTTGTGTCATAAATTGTGATTTGTGGTTACAGTAACAGCATCTAAGTCAATACTGTGTTGATACTATGCATTTGTGAATATACTGTTGAAAAGTGTGAGACTATGCACATGTGCAATTCACATCATTTGTATTGATTCATGATAAAGCATCGGTGAAGAAACATCGCTTGAACGCTCATTCATTTAATATCATCCTTTACAGGAGTATTACATTTGCAGATGTTGTGTTTGCAAGCTTGCGTTTCTAAATATCTGATGTTGTTTATCTTGATCGAACTACATTGGTTCAACATAGTAGTTAACAATGACTAGGCTACATATGTTTTAAAATGTATTACTGTAAGAAAGTACATACTGACCTAACAGACATCAATTTATAAAACAAGATTATTTAGAATTATAATTTCACAACTCTCAAAATGTTAATTTTGTCTTTACAGGTCTTTCTTTTTACTATCCTGATTGCAGTTTAATTGATAATTACTGCAACTGTCCTGTTACAACTGTATTTTGATTGAATGTGTAAACGATAAAATGTGTTAACTCAGACTTTTATGAAATAAACTAAACTCTTTCCCTTGCTTCCCGTTCTTCATTCGCCATGCTGGATTACTGATGTAAAGGCTTAATTTCCGTTCTAATTAATCTGTATTGCGCAAAAGGTGCGCAGAATCGTGCTCCTTGAATGCACTCAGTGGTTTATGATATGATTGGTTGAATGGTAAGCTCGCATCTGATTGGCTTAAGAGTACGACAGACCCACGTGGGAAGAGAGCTCTGCCAGAAAAGTCTCAAAAACACACACACTCAAATCCAAGTGGATTCGTAGTAAATGACGATTCGTACATTCAGACACTCTAGATTTTAAACATTCAAAGGTTTTTGTGCACAGCTGTATATCTACAAATTGTTTTTTGCATTTGTGTAATGTATTTTATAAATATATAATTTTATTTTGCACATGTGAATTGCTTTTTGTGAATATTTTTTTTTATGTATGTGAATTAGGTTTCATGCATGTGAAATTGTCTACGCATGTGTGAATCGTATTTTTTGCGTGAATTATATTTGAGACTAAACTGCTTCTATAAACAACTGCATGTGCATTTGATCAGTCACGGCGCCTTCGATAGGCTACAATGCAGCACGATGTATCACAATATTTTGACCTGAAGTAACAGGCAGAACAAATGCGTGTCGCCGGAAGTTGTATAATTTTTTTAATGTTTTGAATCAATATTTAAGGTGGACTTATTAATTAGGTGCACGAGTAGTAGTGATGGTTAAAATAATAGATTAATGCTGACATAGTAAATTGAGCCTTGTTCCTAGATGGACAGAGACTGGAAAGTAATAGATCAAATGAGGAGATGGAGACAGAGGAAGAAAAAGAGGGAAATGTAGAGGGCACAAGTGACAGAAAGAGAGCAGGGAAAGGCAAGCCAAGAGACAGAGGCTGGTGAGAAAGAGGAAAATGTAGAGGCACAAGTGTTTTCTATAGTTTTTACTATAACAGCTGTTCTTAATTATTCTGTAGAACAGAGAAGAAAAAGCCATCAGGTAGGGACAATTTAAGACATTTCAGTTTCTAATCCCAGAGCTATTATTATTTAAAAATTGTCTTCTCTATTGTTTCTTTTTCAAAACTGCATAAAAGCATTTGTTAAATATATTGCTGTATTGATATTTTGAGCAGCGCCATTTAAAGCCTTGTTCCATGTGCCCCTTTTATACTTTGACCACCTGCCCCTCCAAAGGTCTCTGCACGGCCCTGTTCAGAGGGACTGTCAGCCACGTAAAAAAAGTTAACCGCTTTAATCATTTGTGGATTAATGCGTATTGGTGACACGAACCATTTAAAGTGCCAACCCTTTAAAGTTTGAGCATATTGTTTTTAAACTGCAATTGATTAAATAAAAACAAAGTAGTTGATATGCTGTGTTGTTTTGGTTGTTGAGTAGCAGTAATATGCAGTTATTAGCCGTCTCCACTGTATTTTTTGTTGGTTTTCATGATACCCCCCTTGAAATGACCAGGACCCCCCATTGCCCCCCCAATCAAAATTGTCTGGAGCCGCCGCTGAGCTCCAGTAAACTCACTCTGGTGTGTCTGATCAATCACATGTCTGGGGCTTTTGCTGATGTGCGCTGGCTTGTGAACGGGAACTCAGTTACTGAAGGCGTCTTCACTGGATCTGCTGAACAGCAGCCTGATAAGAAATTCAAGATGAGCAGTTATTTAACCCTTGAGAGCTCAGAGTGGGACAAAGACACACAGCTGACATGTGAAGCATCTGCTGCCTCCAAAACCACCAGAAAAAGCATCAAGAAATCTGACTGCAGTGACTGAACTGCTTGATCTCCTCTTGATTTAAGTGATAGCATTTCAATTTGTTCACATAGACTAAAGCTTTAAATATTAAAAATAAAGTTCCTTAGTTGCATAATCCAGAGGGGTAAACAGTCCAGGCAGGGGTCGAAACCAAAACATCCATCCACATAAAAACAAGACACGAAGACAAGGCAAGGCAAGACAAGGCAAGGCAAGGATGACGGACATGAAATAACCTAACATTAAACAAGGACTCCGTAACATAGACTAAGACAGACTGGGTATTTATACACAGAAGGATAATGGGGAAACAGGAGACAGGTGGGGGGAACAATCAATTACGCAACAAGGAGGAAGGTGACCATATAAGGGAACAGGAAGTGATCTGGGACAGACACCGTGAGAAGGAGGACATCTAGTGGAACCCCGGGGAACAACAACCCAGACACTGTGACAGTACCCCCCCTCTACGGAGCGGCTCCCAGACGCTCCAAGACGAAACACAACACAGAGACCAGGAGGGAGGCGGACAGGTGGAGGCTCAGGGGGAGGGACGGAGGGCCGGGAAAGGAACACATGGGGGACAAACACCAGAAATGTAACCATAAAACAGGGATACCAGGAGGGAGGAGGACTGGAGGAGGTTCAGGGGGAGGGAAGGAGGGCCAGACAAACTAAAGGGAACAGACAGAAACATAACAGAACTCAAAAAACACAAAACAGAAGTCCATGAAGGACATGTTGAGGCGTCCACCAGGGCGGAGCAGATGACCACCACAGCCATGTGGTCAAGGCCAGAGCCCTCCAGGGCGGAGCGGAAGACCACCACGACCTTGTGGTCAAAGTCAGAGTCCCCCAGGGCGGAGCGGACGACCACCACAGCCGTGTGGTCACCGCCAGAGTCCCCCAGGGCGGAGCGGACGACCACCACGTCCTCGTGGTCACCGCCAGAGTCCCCCAGGGCGGAGCGGACGACCACCACATCCTCGTGGTCACCGCCTCAGCCTCCAGAACGGCATCGATCACCACATCGGGAACGACCTCGGGCACCGCCTCGGGAACGGCATCGGGCACCGCCTCGGGAACGGCATCGGGCACCGCCTCGGGAACGGCATCGGGCACCGCCTCGGCCTCTCGAACAGCAGCGAGCACCTCCCCGGGAACAGCCTCGGCCTCGGGAACAGCATCGGGCACCGCCTCGGGAACTGCATCGGGCACCGCCTCGGCCTCTCGAACAGCAGCGAGCACCTCCTCGGGAACAGCCTCGGCCTCGGGAACTGCATCGGGCACCGCCTCGGGCACCGCATCGGGCACCGCCTCGGGAACAGCATCGAGCACCGCCTCGGGAACAGCATCGGGCACCGCCTCGGGAACTGCATCGGGCACCGCCTCGGCCTCTCGAACAGCAGCGAGCACCTCCTCGGGAACAACCTCAGCCTTGGGAACAGCATCGGGCGCCGCCTCGGGAACAGCATCGGGCACCGCCTCGGGGACTGCATCGGGCACCGCCTCGGGGACTGCATCGGGCACCGCCTCGGGGACCGCATCGGGCACCGCCTCGGGGACCGCATCGGGCACCGCCTCGGGAACCGCATCGGGCACCGCCTCGGGGACTGCATCGGGCACCGCCTCGGCCTCTCGAACAGCAGCGAGCACCTCCTCGGGAACAGCCTCGGCCTCGGGAACAGCATCGGGCATCGCCTCGGGAACTCGGGAACCGCATCGGGCACCGCCTCGGGAACTCGGGAACCGCATCGGGCACCGCCTCGGCCTCCAGAACGGCAACGGACTGTGCCTCGGCATCGGGAACAGCATCGAGCCTCGCGGAACAGCGTCGGGCACCGCCCCGATCTCCAGAACAGCGTTGGGTTTCGCTTCGACCTCTGGAACAGCATCGGGCCTCGCCTCAGCCTCTGGAACAGCATTGGGCACCGCCTCGGCCTCGGGCCCCACTTCGACCTCCAGAACAGCATCGGGCACCGCCTCGACCTCTGAAACAGCATTGGGCACCGTCCGCTATGGCGAGAAGGAGGCTCTAATCCATCCCAAAGAAGCCCCGGATCGAAGGGAGGCCATGGTTGAGAGTGATGCCGAGTCTCCTCTCGACCACTCCCTCCTCGGCGACCTCCCCTGGTCCCCCGAAAAACCACCAGGCGAGTTCCTTCAAAACCGCCGCTGTCCCGCTCTGTGGCTGGGGATGAAGCATGGGCAGACATACCTGCTGGTTCTCTGTTTGACGGAGAACTTCTGTCACGTTACGAGACGCTTGAAAGACGGCGAGAGAACCAATTGCAGGTAAGTAATATTTATTCAAGGGATAATCCAGAGGGGTAAACAGTCCAGGCAGGGGTCGAAACCAAAACATCCATCCACATAAAGACAAGACAAGACAAGACAAGACAAGACAAGACAAGACAAGACAAGACAAGACAAGACAAGACAAGACAAGACAAGACAAGGATGACGGACATGAAATAGCCTAACATTAAACAAGGACTCCGTAACATAGACTAAGACAGACTGGGTATTTATACACAGAAGGATAATGGGGAAACAGGAGACAGGTGGGGGGAACAATCAATTACGCAACAAGGAGGAAGGTGACCATATAAGGGAACAGGAAGTGATCTGGGACAGACACCGTGAGAAGGAGGACATCTAGTGGAACCCCGGGGAACAACAACCCCGACACTGTGACACTTATAATCAGCTCTGTGTAAATGATCAGTTTTTCTGAGATCTTTTTATGTTCATCCAACCAGACGAGTGCATAACAACAAATGTTCAGGGTTCCTCTTACAAAAGACACAGTTCAGTATGTTTGAAGATGTACAATAAGTGTGATTAGTATTTTAATAAATGCGTTTATGTAAATGAACGGTCTGTTAGTCATTCGGTGATGATTCTTGATGATGTATATGATAATGAATGAAGATGATGATGTCACTGAGAAGCTCCTCCCTCTTTATTCTCTTCAGTCTCTTAAAGCTCATCTCTGATCGCTCTCTTGTGTTCAGTCTGTACTCATCACACACTCGCAACATGCTGTCAGTCTTCATCCTCCTCATCATCACATCATCATGTAAGACATCACCAGACTGTAGTTAAAGATGCTCATGAATATGTTCGATGTAAGTATTGTGTATCAGTGATGCTGTGTGTTTATTCTGCAGGTGTCAGTGGAGCGACTGTAGTGACTCAGACTCCTCCATTAATCACAGTCAGTAAAGGAGAAACGCTCTCGTTGGTCTGTAACACAGGCAGCTCAACTGATGGGGGACGCTGGTATAAACAGGTCACAGGAGAAAAGCCTCAGTTTGTTTTAAACTCTTACCACAGCTGGAGCTCTCCTAAATATGGATCTGGATTCTCCTCGTCTAAATTTACAGTGTCTTATCCAACCCAGTCAGACTGTCATCTGTCAATCAGTGATGTGGATGTGGATGATTCTGCAGTCTATTACTGTCACACATGGGACGACTCTGCTAAAGAGCACGTATCACAGTGATTTACAGCATGACAAAAACCTCCTCACTGCTCAAAATCACTTCTGCTTCTAGACCACAGATGAAAAACAGGAAGCATTTTCAGTATCTCATGCTCTTATCAAACTAAATTATGGACGACCACTTAATTTAGATAATGTGAAAATTATTTGCTCACTTGTAAAAGACTTTGTTAACTTTTGTACATACAGTATGTACCATCACATACATTGAACAATACCTGTATTGTACATTCAACTTTGTACATTGACTGATATTCATATACATCTCCACCCTCCCCATCCACTTTGGTAGACACTGATCCTCCTCCAGATATTCCTAGTCTAAGCAACCAACTGGGAAAACAGATTGCTCAACATCCAGGATATCCTCAACTTCCAAGTACTTCAGTTTTCCACTCCATGTCCACATTGCATCACAGAACTCCACAGGGATCCAGTGTAAGTTTTTCTTCCACATCACCTGCACCTGCTGGCAGCCGTCCTGTCCAAGGCCAAACCAGGGAGCAAGGACCATATCTTCTGCAATTGTGCACCTCATCTGAATTTTCATCTTCAGCAACACAACATGATTTACCTGATTTACTTTCCTATACTCCTGGCAAAGAAATGCAACATCTTATTACCCAACTACAAGGGAAAAGCCTCTTTAAATGTCAAAGAAACAAGAAAAGGCTGTGAATGAAGTCACCTATGAAATGAAAAAAAAAATGACTTTCCACACTGGCAGGCAACTGGATGCCTTGATTGATAAAATAGAGTTCAATCATTACCATGTCTCCACCTTAACTGTAACGAAACAACATGAGGAAACAGAAACTGACAGTTAATTCAAGACACCAAAGTGATGCTGACAGATAAAATACACAAAACTGAATCTACTTTGTGTACTGAATTGTGTGGATGGTAGTTTAGAGAGCTGGAGTTACAGCAGGACCACCCAAATAATTCTTCAAAAAGATCAGGATCAACTTTCTGCAGAAGTTGCCAGAGGTACCAAAAAAAATAAAAAAAACTTCTTGCCATTGCACCTCCCCACCGATGCTGACATTTTGGACAATTTCCATCCAGTCCCATACGGTACAGCACAAGACTGGTGGGAGGTCACCAGAACTTAACCATAACCACCTGGGAGGAATTTGGAAAGGCTTTTTTTCTGAGTTCTGTAGTCTGTACCTGAACCTAAGGAGAAACAGAGACAATTTGAGATTTTGCTTTCACCTTTGCAAACGTTGGAAACCAGTCTTAACAGAAGCAGAAGTGGTAAAACGGATTCTCAAAAACATAAAACCTCACCTGGCCTGTCATTTACGTAGTCGCATCAATACAGTGGAAGAACTTGTAAAGTTGGATCATCAGCTGGAGAAAGACTATGAGCAAAAACTGCAGTGTGGAACTTGTGTGAATCGACAGTCATTTCCAGATGTGCCACAAAAGCCGACTAACAGAACTGCTGACAAATTGTTTTCTGTATGGTGCTGGAGATGTAAAGGATACAACACTCCAGGAAACTGTCCACACTATTCTTCCAGTAAAAACCAGTCTGAAAAGCCACATCATTTATGTAGCAACTAAAGGTCATTTCAGCACTCTAAACGTGTTAGTTAACCAGCAATGCTTTAACAGCTGCTACCACACCTACACCTAAACCACAAACCAAATCTAAGAAATTAACTTCAACTTCTCCTCCCACTCCAATCATCCTGACACAATTAGACACAAATATTTGCCATGCCAGAAGATTTTTTTCCAAGATGTTTAGCTAATGAAAACATCCATTATGATGTGGATGAGAACCAATGGCCAAATCCACAAGGCACATACAAATTCACAAGACCTTTGAAATTCCATTTGACATTTTACTGTTTTTTACTATAATTTTTGCAATAATAACAGAACTTTCATGTCATTTCAGAACTTTAGACCAATCACTGAACTAAAATAACTGGTTCAAAATTACACAACTTAACATTAAAGTATTACAATTTCAAAATATTACATCTGAATGGTGTGTGTATACAGGTCCTTCTCAAAAAATTAGCATATTGTGAAAAAGTTCATTATTTTCCATAATGTAATGATAAAAATTAAACTTTCATATATTTTAGATTCATTGCACACCAACTGAAATATTTCATGTCTTTTATTGTTTTAATACTGATGATTTTGGCATACAGCAACCCAGTCTCATATAAAAACGTACCCTGACTACGTTGATCCAAAGTGCAAAACGTAGAGGGGTTACAATAATGGCCCTTGAATTGTATGACTGTTACGTTTTTTTGCCAATTCTTTTCCTATTGTTTAGCGTCCAAGTCACGTGACTTTCAAGATTCCGACCGTGAGAACACAAAAACATGGCGGACATTTCTCTCATTTTTAGTGAAAAAAATCAATATTTTGAGTTAGTCTCTGCATAAAAATAAGTTTTGATTACATTTCTAGCGAGAAATATATATTTTATTTTCAGAATATTCACTCAGTGGATGTACATAATCACTCGCTTGTTCGTTGTTGCGAAGATTTTTCTGATTTCGCCAGAATAACGTGAAACTGCAACCTTTTGGTTGCTATGGACGCTGCTATCGCCTAGCATAGCTGTGGCCCCAGATTCCACATACTCTTCCTTGCGATTTCGCTCCGTCTGACAGACCAAACCCCTGCCCACTATATGCGTTTCGTCTGAGGTTGATTTGCTGAACAACACATTAATCCGTGGCAGCGGGAGAAACTAATGTTGACAAAGTGACGAGTTACGATCAGTCCGCTGTTTTTAATTTTGACATCTACCGGAACACCGGAACCTCCGTGCATTTTTTTATGGTTATTATTGTCCTCTGGCATGGTTTTAATATTGTTGTTCATATTTTCCTTCTCATTTTAATGTTTCTCTTTGTATTTTTTTTTTTTTTTTTTTTTTTTTGATGTATGGCATAATAAAAAAAATAAAAAAATAATAACCTCCGTGCATTTGTGTGGTGCGATCTCATTGGTGGGTGTTGGGTGTTGACGCGTCAAGGCCCCACGAAGAAGAAGAAGAAGAAGAAGAAGAAGAAGAAGACGAAGAATACGAGGGAAAATAAGCAGGGAAAGTTAGACAAGGAGGAAAAAAAAGCGTGGAAAATTAACTTGACCAAGCTGAAAATGAATCACCTTGACCCCGAAGATGCCATATTCCTGGTTGATGCATTCCTGGATGAGTGCAAGGTAAATAACATCTCAGTTGTGGAAAAAGTATACGAATTACATACTAATTACAATGTCTAAGACCATAATAGGCTCTGAGGTATAGCAGGGAAGAAGTATCAATGTGCAAAATTGCAACACTCCAAACAAAGTGCAACTATACAGTACCAGGTTAAATGTCTTTATTCAAATGCAAGCTATAGTGCTGAGCTGAGTTCACACGTTAGAGCCAGTGAGAGTTTAATTCAATATTCTGTCAAAACATTTAACTTTCTTTTCTATTTTTCAATGAAGAACGGGTTTTCTAGACAGGGCCACAACCGTTAGACTGAATTTTTACAATGTAATATTATAACATTGATTTTATAATGAGATGTTTATAGGTGGTGATAACCTTGGTGGGTGGTGGTTTATTCTGTGGCTTAATTGTTTATTTAGGTGGATCAGCATGGACAAACTAAAGGAGGTTCAAAACAATCCACAAAGTTGTGTGTTTGGCCTGATGAGGACAAAGATGGTCAACCTCTGCCAAAAAGATGTAGAGCTGGAGAGAAACGAAAGCGAGATTCAGCTACTGGTTGGTTTTTTGTCTGTTTTTTATCATTAGTTGCATTCATTATTTATTGAGCAAGTTCTAAATTGATATTTATATTTTTGCAGTTTCTTCAGCAAGCGTTAAAAGCGTGTCCTGTGCTCCGTCTACCAGCACAACTGAAGACACAGTGATCATCGAAAATTTTGGTTTTTTTCCCTTAATACTTTTTTCCACATTTGTTATGTGGTAATTGCCCAGATTTAACAATGCCTTCTTCCATTTTCATTTTCAGACTCCCTCATTCAAGATGTCCGAGAACTCTTGGGAAGTGGTGATGAACAGTCTTTCCCCACAGAGTGGAGTAACAGGCAAACTACCTCTCTGGAGAATTGGACAGTAATGAGGCCCTTCATGGTGAACAATATGTTGTCATCTGAGAAGCCCAAGGAGGGGGTTTGCCATCACTGTGGACACAAGGCTGCAGTAGTGATGTGTAGGGACTGTTTACCACGATCACTCTACTGCACAGCCTGTGACCTTTCCACACATGAGGCCCTGGTGCTTCATAACAGAGCATCCATGGTGGAGGGGTTCTTCAGACAACTGCAGCCATCCACTTTTGTTCAGCAGCACGAGGGAGGGAAATTCTCCTATCATGAAAAAGGTGGTTTTTAAGTCTCAGGTTATATAGGCTGTTTTACATTTTACACAAATCCTGGTTTACTCCAACAAACATGCTGGATTAAGTTGTGTTTGATAGAAACAACACCCTCTCTGTTGAGTTTTGGGTTCCATTTACTCTAATATGTAAACTAATTCTGCTTTTTAGATTGCATGTTACCAATCGTTCCTCCCTGCTGCGACTGCTCCACTGGGCAAACAAGCTTTTCCAAGGGAAAGCCAGTTATTTTAATTGGAATGAATGGTAAAAATTTTTTTTTATTATTTCTTCATATTGTGTTTTTTGTTTCTTGTGAACAAGAGATAATTGTTTTTGTCTGAAATTTCAGGAAGATACAACCTCTTCCTTCCATCAGTAAACTGCTCCTGTGGAAAAACCTTGCCAGTGACCATAAGTGATCTGGTTGAAAGTGGTTACTGGCCAGCCACTGTCAATTTTGAGACCTTGTACATGGTGGACTTGTTCACCACGTATGAGGATCTAAAAATCACTGCCCCAGGGATGTCCAGACAAGCTTTTGTCAGCATGCTCGAGTGTCGTACAAAACTCTTCGGGCGAGTGAGTGGACTCATCATTTAGTTATCCTGTTTGGATCACCTTTTAGAGATTCATAGAACAGATTCATTGTTAGGACTTGTTGTTACAATCCCCAAAGTTTCAGCACATATTTCTTGACAGAGCCCTTTCTTCATCATGACCACAGTCTAAAGCCAACCTTCGACACAGTTACTTACTTTTTTGTTTTTCACTTTTGCTCTAAGAGTGGTAAGATTTGTGGGGACACAATGCAGAGGGCCTTCCTCGAATGGGCCTATGCCAAATTTGAGGTTGACAAGCTGTCTCAGGTCCAGCATTTTCAGTGCCCTGCATGCACACCATCCATGTTGGCAGTTGCAGTGGATGGGAACCGCAAATTATATCGTTTCAAAAGCCAACCAGGGTGTGTAACATTCATGTACAATGAAATGCTAGTATGCCAACAAATTACTTTTATACAGTAAATTTAACCCACATCTATATATTTCTTTCAAGACCTGATGGGTTTTTTGATGGAGTCTTTTTGGCCAATGATGCTGATGTGTCCTCCTTTGTTGATTACATCCATGAAACAACTGGACATGTAAGCTAAATTTATATTTCATGTGTAACACCACAATTTTACATTTTTATGAATGCTTGCCAGTTTTTTCCCCAAAATTTAAACATTATTTGGTTTGCATCAAATGCCATAATACCATGATCTTTTTAAGAATCCAGGGAAAGGGAGATGTGGTGCGGGTCAGTGGACCGCAGCACGAGAGTCTGCCAACAAGTCTGGAAGCAAACTAGACGAGGAAGGTGTTGAAGTTGCTGTCTGCCGTCATGGGGTTTTGCTCAAGGGACTGAATATGTTCCGTGGAGAAATATTTGCATACCCATTATATCTCCAGAAACAGCTAGCTTCACAGACCGTCCAGTTTTTTTGCTCTGATGTGGTCTGCAAATATTGGCCATATCTGCAGAAAGTTGTGGGCCACTGTCCAGAGTTGGAGGACTTGCTGAACATGCGCCCATTTCTCTCCATCATGCATGCAAAAGCGCATTCATGGATGTGTGAGGTAATAATGACAATTAGATGTATTACTTACCATTTGCAACACACATTATGATTGTCTTTCCTCTGCCCCTACTTGTTGTTTTCCAAATTATAACATTTAAATGTGTTTCAGTTAAAATGGGGGGGACGCAATCAAGAAGGAGCTGGAACAACAATCGGGGAGGAGGTTGAACAGGTTAACAGCTTCCTCTCTCGAGCAGCCATATGTTCCAAGTACATGTCAAAAGCCGGTAAGCATTTTTCATGTAAAGTTGTGTCCAAATTGAGACCAAGTGGTTTTAACACTAATGCTCGGCCTTTGCTTTTTAGAGTTCCATGCATAGGTGCTCCCTTAGAAAACAACTGTCTAGTCAGCACTTTTACACTGATCAGGATTCTCTTAATAATAATTTAACTTCTGACACGTTAATTAATTGTATGATTATTTCCAGGTTTATGTGACAATATTAGAGAATGATCAATGTAGTATCTGACCTGTGGTCCTCACTGTGAACCTAAATTACTGTACATACATTGTGTGTCAAGTTCGCACAGACATGCTAACTATCCAGGCAAGTGGCTGGAACAAGCGAAAGGCAGAAAACCTTGACCGGACACTGGCCAAAAGATACATCAAGGTACAACTAGGAAAATATGTATAATAACATTTTTGTTGTTTTTAAATTCTCAGCATTTGTTAACAAGGATATTTCTTTTGGATAGACTGTACAAAGGATTGCAGAGGCAACAAAGGACCTGGAGAAACTCACAACTGAGTTATCTCTACAGCAAGACACAGTCCAGCAGTGGGTGTCTGATGTGCAGCAGTGGACCTCAGGTACTTTGAAAAAATTATTTGATGCGATATTTTAAGAATCATAGGGCATCTGAAAATAGGCTGATTGTAAACTGAAATTGGCATTAATCAATTTGTTTGTTGTCGTCCAAAGGAGCAACAATCCAAAATGACCTGCAGAGGACCATCGAGGGGCTATATTTGGGCATCAAACAGCGAAAATTTCAGCTGTATCGTCAGTCTGGTGAGAGCAGAAAAGGCCGCTAGTAATGCAGATTTGTGAAAAATGAATTCACTACTGATTTATACATAGTAAAAATAGCAAAGCCTTTTATTTAAAAAAAAAACATCTTTTGAAATAGATTTACTACAAGTCAGGGCAGCATACTGAAAAACTGTCAAAATCATAATAAGGTTGAGTGCAATATCCAAATATTTCCAATATTTCTGCATAGTGCAGAGATATCCTGACCTACCAATTTTGTACTCTATTTAAAATAAAAAAAAGTAGATTCTGAAAAAAAAAAATTTTTCACAATTTTTCAAATGATTATGAAACTTGTTAAGCAAAAATTATCACACAACATCTGTCACAATAATCATAAAACATACACACATATTGTGAAGTCTTACTTTGTATGGTGCTTTTGTGTAGTGATCGTGTGAATGTACACTCATTTTGTGTTTCTCATTGTAGGTGGGAACAAGCGAAGGCATCAACTGAGAAGAAAGATTGCTGTTGAGAAGAAAGCCTTGGAAGTTGCCATCAATGACCACAATGCTACTGTGGGGGAAGTTGAAAAACTGCCTCCTCCCAATGAACTCCTGGCTGTGGACAACTACTCCTGGCCATGGGAATGTAAGTACTTCCCCTGAAATGCACTGAATACAAATTGTTTGATTCACACATCTTGATGTAAATATGGAATCCGATGTAAAAAAAAATGTTAAGACACTTGGGCAATACGCAAAAAAAAAGAATGCAGTAATTTGTAAATGGATGTGATCAGACCCCTTCGCGAAGCGCTGATGTTCTATCTCATCCTGTCAGGGTTTATTTCTCTATTGTAGTAGCAAAACATCTTCTGTCCCAATATTTTTATAGGAGGTTATAAGATAACACTTTGATGTAATGTATTGCAGGTCATGGTGATATGGAGCGAAAAAAAAATGTTTTTGACAAGGTAATGCTGCTGGCTAGACTAAAAGAAGAAGAATTTATTGTGGTTCGCGAAGTCAAGCAGCACATGGAGTACATGAGGAGTGTTGCTGGACTGATCGAAGAGTTTACCTTTCAGCTGACTGAAGACATCACTGGGAAATGTAAGGACAACACATAGGAAGTCTCTTTCTTCTATTTGCTTCTCTGGTAACCATTGGCTCATTTCTTTATATTTTAATGTCACATTCTCAGGCAGTACAGAGGGCTTAATGGAGAAAGGACGTGAAGGACTACTCTGTGTGCTGAAGAGAAGATTGCGTGAAGTTGAAGCACAACTGGCTAAAGCACGCACAACATACAAATGTATTCTTGGACTGCAAACATTGCCCTTAGATGACTTTTCTGAAGAGGAAGACTCAGAGAATACTTCCTCAACTGATGAGGAACTGGGAGAGTAGTTATTAGGGAGATGATGTGTTTACATTGTGTTGAACCCAAACGTCAGTGCTGTAATAACTTGTATGTGAAACCTGAGGTTATTTTACTGCTGTTGTAATATTTCTTTGTGTTTAGAGCATGTACTGCAAATTCCTCTGATACTGTAAAAACCCATAATGTTAGCCCATTAGTCCCCACCCTCTGCCCCAACCCAATCACTGGTGATTCACAACTGTCAAACATGACAAATTACCTTTGTTTTTTATAGCATTACTTTTTTGGTCAAAATGTATTGCGCATCCCTACATAGCTTCACTATAGTTTGTATATAGTGTACCTACTGTAGTTTACATAGCCTATTGTATTTTTACTCTCTCCAACAGTGTGCTATTCCAGCTTATGTTTCCACGTTAGTATAGTATATCAATACTCACTCACTCTCACACACTCACTCGCTCAAACAACCACACACACAAACACACTCACTCGCTCACACACACACTCACACACACATACATACATACACTCACTCTCACACACACTCTCACTCTCTCGTTCACACACGCGCACACACACACACACACACACCCCTACCTTTCTAAATATATATAATCTTTATTTTGTACAGGGCATAGTCTCTTAGCTCTAGAAAGCCTACTTTATTAATTTCACCCAGTAAAATGAACTGTTGTTTCAACTATAGTCATGTCTCTTTTGTTTGATTCATGAATAGTTTTCATTTAAGTCAGTTTACTGTTTTATCCCATTGTGTGAGTTGTTCCTTTCAAGTAAGTAGTATTAAGCCTATATTCTATATTCTTCATATTCATGATGCTGTCAACTGCTCACGTGGGGAAGGTGACTGCCGCTGGACGAGGCGGCCAATCACAGCGAACTGATTGACATCCAGGCTAGGACTGCAGGCGCTTTATGCAGACATAACAGCTGTCAAGCGGAAATGTCAGAGGGGAAATGTCAATTCTTTCGCAAACTGTGTGATTGTTAAACTTTCCAAAAAATTTGTTTTGTGTCTCAATCATGTGACTCTCGAGGTTCCTGTCGGGAAAACAAAAACGGCGGACATTAAGTGGAAAATTAAATATCTCTTGTCTTAATTATATTTGTGTTTTATAACGCAGCACTAACGTTACAGTAGATTGACATCAAATAACGGTTTCAATAATCACGCCTTCAGTTATGAAAAATAAATGTGTGTGTGTTCTTTTTTTTTACATTTTTGATAAGGAAAGTAGCAACATTGTCCATGGCCGTTACTATGGAGATTAGGACAGTCCGCTTTGCGTTACGTGAGCAGAGCAGTTGGCGCGCTGGTCTCATGTTTTAGTTAAACTATCGTCATTAAACAAACATTTTTGTCCTCTTTTAGCAAAGATCATATACATGCAGTATAATTATTTATTAGTCAGTTTGTGATATTTGATATATTGGGTAGATATATGTTTTTACAACCCTACCACAACCCTAAAACGGAAGAACTACAACTGGGGTGCTGATGTCAACACAATTACTGAAGAGGGGTCTATGGAGTTGTAGTTTTTTTTAAAACACTGGGTTTTTCTTAAAATTGGAAGTTGTAAATACTTAATTGGTGGCATTCCAGGGATTTTAGGGGATATCAAACAAATTTTTGGCATCAGACTTTAAATATTGTCTTGTTCACACCCCCCTCCCCACCACATCCCTTTGTGACTATGCTGAATTTATAACCCATGTCAACATCTTTCTATTACAGTTTGTCTCATGTATGTAACCCTTTTTGTCCCATAATTATAAGCCTTCAAATATGCCCTGTGGTTAAGGTTCAAAGGTCAATATCTCAAAGCAGGAATAATATAGAACCTTTAGATTGATATATGTTACTCTCCAGGTCAAGACCTTTCCATAGATGTATTTGGTTAAGCTCTATGACAAAGTTAAAAAAAAAAATCACATTTTGGACATGTACCCTAACAGCCTCTGGTTCAGAGAGCACTTTGAGGGCTTCAAGTGTGTGTGTGTGTGTGTGTGTGTGTGCGTGTGTGCAGGGGCATCAGACTAGGGGTAAAACCAGTACTGATTACAAGGGCCCCAAAGGAAGAGAGGGTCCTTGAAAAGTCTGGAATATATTTTATTTTACCTGGATATTTTTAGGGAGGCCCATCAGGACTGCATAGGGCCCGGGATCTTGTGCAACGCCCCTGTGTGTGTGTGTGTTGAAATTATGATCAAAATGAGGATTGTTTGAGATTTTTTTTTATCTTTATGATTATGGAGGGTTTTATGCCAGGATGAACACAGTCATTCAAATCATTTATATATGCCACAGCAAATAGGCTACACAATGCATCTAATGATATAGTTAGATTTAAGTAGACAAGAAAAGTGTTTGCAGTGCTTTATTGGATGGCATGGTTCACTAGTATATAACTCTCTCTCACACACGCACGAGCACACACATACACACACTTGGATATGTGGTTTACGGGGACTCTCCATTTTTTTTTTTTTTTTACACCATTTAGTATGGTTTTTTAAAGCGGTATGGTTTATGAGGACACAGATGTCCTCACAAACCATGTTTTCGTTGTAATACCCATGTCATTATGCAAATTTGTGTCCTCATAAACCATATACAAAAACACACACACACACACACACACACACTAACAGCAGGCCCTGACAGGAGGGGACAGAGTAAAGGTACACAGGACCTACAATTTCCACACTTTTATCAGCCCCCGGTCTTCTATTAGTCCAGTGGACCCGAACATCCTGTGTGTAATATAAATGTGGTGTTCAGTGTGTGGCCATTGAAAATGTGTTCAAATATATTTTCTATTGTAAATATTGTATTTATTTGTAAGTCGCTTTGGACAAAAGCATCTGCTAAAGGATTAAATAAATATATATTCTTCACAGAAAATGAGCCAAGGCCAAAGTGTCTGAGTTTGAACAAATAATTAATCGTATCATTTTTATTTTGATAAAAAATGAAAACGGGTCCAACAGACCCGAACACCATACAATGGTTAAATGTAACTGTCACAAAAGTGGCATCACGTTTTTACGTGTGGGCAACGTAGCTCTGAGAGGTCATTGATTGACATGTGGGTTGCCCTATCACAGAGGCACAGAGGTCAGCAGATTGACAAGTGAGTGGGGGGGGGGGGGGGGGTCCGCTCTTTCCGCCACCCAGCATTCATACTAGTGATGGGAAGTTCGGCTCTTTTGGCTCAGCTTCCAAAGAAGATCCGGCTCTTTCGACTCCTGAATGGGTCTTAATTTAGGATTTTTTGCAGAGCTTTGTTTTACCATAATTTTGCAAATATTAATGGTTTGTGTGTTGAAAACCCTTTCATGTGCAGTATTTTTTATGAGAATCATTATAATTGCTTACATTCTGTGCATTTATTTTGTTACAAAACCAGTCTTTTGTTTAATATTTAAAACAAAAATTTTATTGCACAAATTAACAACAAAACCGCAAATAAATCCACATAACTAGAACCAAACTCAAGCAAACAGATTTAATGTCCTCAGTGAAGATTGGCATTCAAAAAAAATCAGATGCCTCAGCTTTGATGGACTGATCATATTTCTTTTTTCTGTGATTATCTGCCCTGTTTTTTTTTAGATTCTCTCTGAAGGAACAGATGTTGCCACAATACACACAGTCTCCCCTCCATTAACGTTGTTACGACTCGTTAACTTGCAGTGGAATGCCGCTTCACTTCACCCCCCTCTCTGTTTTTACATAATGTTATGATCCCATATACTCACATCTGATTGGCCTCGATGCGATTGCTGACCAATCAAAACAAAGTTCTGCCTTGAGGTAAGCAGCCAAAGGAAAAACATTTTTGGAGCCGGCTCTCAATCGAAGCGAACCGGTTCTTCTGATTCACTACAAAGCATCGGCTCTCAGAGCCGCATCTTTTGCGCATGACCCATCAATAATTCATACTGTACATCCTCAAAGGTAGGTAATGAATACACGTAGTGATATCAACATATGCTTACGGAACCGGGATAATAAAGTTAGTTAGCGCTGTCTAAGCCATCATTCGTTAATTATTTATCACCATGAATTTATAGGGATGTGTCCAAGGACATAGGGGTTTATCCAGCATTAACGTATATTAGCCTACCCATTTAACGTTAGCTGCAGTTGGCGGCAATGTGCTAATCGAGTTCAGAATGATAAGTTGAAAACTTTATTGATTCCAAATTCATGTCACTGCAGCAGAACAGTCAACTGCATCAATATTTTTTCCGTGGCCGGATAATTTCATACGTCTTTTATTAATGGCCCGCGGTAAATCGCACTCCCACCACTCACTCATACTACAAATCCCAAAATGCACTGCAATAGCTTACACACAGGTCATTAAAACGGCTCAAGCGCAGAAATGTATAGTCATTTAAACGCAAAATAAACTACATCGATATTAATGATATCTCGTGCTGTATCGCGTTTGAAAATATGAAACACACATGAAGTGTTGATATCTGACACTAGCCTACTGATAATGCTGAAATAGTCCAAATTACAAATATTTGTAATGTAACACTTAAATAAGGCAGTTCCTATGTCTCTTTGGTTATTAAATGTTGATTGTTTTATATTCTAGTTTTAAGATGCCACGAGTGTCAACAATAACAACCTGTGTGGGCTGCAAAGCAGCTATTGGTGTGGCCACCAAGACCTGCAAATATTGCCAGTCTGTACAGCCAAGAAAGCAAAGACTGGCAAAAAAACTTAAGAATTTTGAGGACAGAAAGGAGAAGTGGTTAAAAAACCAAACCAAAAACCAAACCACCTCTCATGTTATTGATGAGGCATCTGTCTTGGTATGTGTTTAACGTCTGTAGCCCACAATGTTTAAGACATTTATAATTGCCTATATTTCTGTGTGTGTATATATATATATATATATATATATATATATATATATATATATATATATATATATATATATATATATATATATATATATATATATATAGTCTTCATTGGAAAGAAAACAAAGAAACAGAAAACCTGGTCCGCACAAGTCCTCCAGCCAAAATGGCAGCTGTCAGACCATTCTGCAAAATGCCTGGACAGGATGAAGGCTCTTTATGAACTGTTAATTGATGGTAAGTGTGTGCGATTATTTAAAATCTTACTCCATAGTCAACATAAAAATAAATGTGACAGCAATTACAGTTGTGGATTTTCTTGGTACCGCTGTCACAGGGCAAACCACAGTGGGCCAAAAATAGCTATTCATTTGTTGCTTCATCAAATTTGGTCTTTGCTTTATCCAATAGGTGTTTCTTTTAGTTTCTTTTGTTTAATAAAAAATGTTTCTACTTTCAGAGTCTTACATATTAATATATAAATATATATATCATCTTTGACTTTGGGAAACACTGGTCAGCCTTTTTTTTATTTTCTGATGGTTTATGGACCAAACAACTTATTGATTCATTGAAAAGATTATGAAAATAACAGTTGTTTGCAGACCTAGTTTCTTTTACTAGTCAGTGAGCCACATAGCTCACTGATTTGTCTGCTATACATAGCAAAATAGTCAACAGCAAGAGGCATTGCTCAATTCAACTTCAAAAAACTATAAACACATATCTCCACTTCACATGAGATAATGAGATCCTACAATTTGCACCAGAGTACAAAATCAGCCTCACCTCAGTTCTACAGAGAGCATAGAGTCCATAGGGCAGCATTTATAGACAGAAGAATACAAAAGACAAATGTACTGGACATTTCCTTATGGAGCACAGTCCATGCTAGAAAAAAGGGGACCTTTGTTCTTATTACAGGAGGTGAATAATTTCCTCTTTTTGTACCATTTAGGTTGTACTAACCAGCAGCCCGCCACCGGTCCTCCTCCCATCCAGTCCACCACCAGTCCTCCTCCTCCTCCCATCCAGTCCATCACCAGTCCTCCTCCTCCTCCCATCCAGTCCATCCCCAGTCCTCCTCCCATCCAGTCCATCACCAGTCCTCCTCCTCCTCCCATCCAGTCCATCCCCAGTCCTCCTCCCATCCAGTCCATCACCAGTCCTCCTCCAATCCAGTCCACCATCCAGCTCACCACCAGTCCTCCCATCCTACCCCTCACAGAACCACCTCAGCAGAAACGAAGTAAGTTATGTTGATATTTTCAAATAGCATATAAATCATTATTCAATTGCTAGTCATCTTTTTTGTCATATGTTGTTTAATCACGGTATACATGATAACCATGTTAAACATTTAATCTGTCTCTCCTTCTTAAACTGAAACAATACTCTAAACAAGGAAATGTATTTAAATTTGAAAAAAAGAAAAAAATCCAATGACCGATTAGTGTGAGGTGACTTTTGAGGTGTTATACCAGTAACTACTGTAATATGTAGGTCTGGATAACTTGCCTTTCAAATATTACTAAAGGGAAATATAACATTTTTAAAATTCTGCCAGGAAGATTGACAGATGCTGAAGCAAAAACAAACTTTTGGCAAGTGAATTACTGAAGTGGTATCAGCCACAATGTGCCACTAGAACAGCTTCAATCTATATAGGAACTGATGATGATGGAGAGCACTGTTGCACATCCAAGGTCTGCTGTAGGTGTTTGGTGACTCATTTTTAGCTGTATAGGATTCACTTCAGTCTACTGTGCATATGGACAAGCTCAGTATGTGCACACACACACATCAAAATACATGGCTGTAACAATTAACATCCTATGCTGGTTTCTGTTAAGTAAGGGATAATGTATAGCGAGGCGGTTGTTATAGCGAATACAACCACGACAGGCTGATCGGGTCTACCAAAATGGCTACCTACCAAATAAATAAATAATTTTTACACAAAATATTGGTTTAAAAAAGGAGTTTATTGATTTTAAAATGATTGTATTGCTTCCGTTAAAGAACACCGTGTCCATGGGAACGCTCTGTTTTTCCATGGCAACGGTGTGTAATACTTATCAGTGGTCTGTTATCAAGAAATAACATTCTACATTAGAATTTAACCAAACCATGTAATAATAAATGATAATCAACTCAAAATATGTGTAACTTAGCAAGCTTTCATATTCTGTGGGGAGCGTGGATTCATGTCATCGTAATCAATTTCTTATTTCTCAGTTTGTTTATATGTGTTTATACACTTATAAATTAGGCCCCTGATGATCATAAAAAACCCTATTCCAGTGGAGTTCCTATGTTCAATGAATTTACAATGAAGACAAGATATTTAATGTTCAAACTGAAAAGCTTTACTGTTTGTTTACAAAGATTCTCTCATTTTGAATGTCATGGGGCATGGGTATGCCATGGACACTAACACACCCCCATGGCTTTTGAACTTAGCACTGATAACAATCTGGGTGGTCCTTTTCCTCTTTATCCCGAGGTACACAACGTCCATGATTTCAAAAATCTATTTCAAATGCGGACAGCACTCATAGCACTTGTAGTAGCGACAAACTGTGTTAACTGACAATTGTTTTCCAAAGTGTTCCTGAGCCCACATTAATATCCTTTACAGTAGTGATTCCCACCATCACATAACATCCCCAGAAGGCTCAGTCATTCACAACCAAGGATGACTTGCTCGTGAATGAATTCCGGGGATGCCCCTTTTATGCCTAATCATGACACTCACGTGTTTCCAATGAACCTGTTCACCTGTGGAATGTTCCAAACATTCCCAGTCTTGATTCTGTCCCAGGTTTTTAGGAGTATGTTGCAGGGCTCAAATTCAAAATGAGTTAATATTAGCTAAAAAACAATAAAGTTTTTCAGCTTGTCTTTGTAGAGTATTCAATTTAATATAGGTTGAAAATGATTTGCAAATAGTTGTATTATGTTTTTATTTTCGTTTTACAGTTGACCAAGCTTCATTGAAACTGGGGTTTGTAAAACCCATTGAATCAGATTGACAAAATCTTCATACTTAGTAATTCATTCTGTGAGACACTGTGGTCTGTGAATTGAAGTCTGGAAGACAATTTTTTTAATTTGTGTAGGAGGAACTACATTCATTGTCTTTTCCTTCAATTGGTCACCTGTGTGTACATCTTGTAGTCTATAACCCTTGGTAGAGCGAAGAAGTGACCATACAGCATATGGTTAAACAATTTCCATGAATTTCAATGAGTGCCTATCTATATCTTTCCAATTGTAATGTGATATTATATATTTGTTATTGGAATAAAGGTATTTAGACCAGTATTCATTGTAATAACAGCTACATTTCCTTAATCTCAACAGATATGTCTGCAAACAATAAAAAGAAGCAGCAGAATTCTGCAGCCTCAGACATGTCTACAAGGAAGAAACTGAGGGGGAAAAAATCACCCAAAGGTTATTAAGCTTTCCTAGATTTACATTTCACCATTTCAAATCAGATTTCAAATAAAGTGATTATTTTACCCTAGCCAGATGTACGTAAGTCATAAATATATCATGTGTTGCCTGTCAAAATAATTTTTTAATTAATTGATGAAGATGTATGAGGTCAAACTCATGTACTTTTTTTGCTCTTTTAGAATGTAACCATGGTATCCTAGAAGGGGAACCTTACTACCCAGTGAAGAGGGTGATCCGCTGCAAAATGCAGAAGGTTAGCTTTACAATAATTAAAAGTCTTAGATGTACTCAGTGGAATTGCAGCACCCCAACTGGAAACCCCTTAACCACATAACTTTGATGTTTTTTCAGGGGATCCAAATGAAGTTGGTGGAATGGGAGCCCTGTTCACTCTGGTATGTACAATTTATCATAGTTTTGATTGGAATAACCTAATTCTTAGCACTTCAAAACTTAAAGTAATATCCTTAGATTGTATTTGTGGGTGGCTGTGGCTCAGTGTGTCGAAGTGTCCTTGGGCACTCTTCGAGAGAGTTGCACATCTAATGCTGGCTATTTCACATGCAAGGATGTCAGTCAATGAAATAATCCATGCCATGGGACCTTTAAGGCAGATAAACCTGACTGCCATAATTGAAAGACATATGTTGAACATAAGAACCAATTTATTCTGAGCAAAAGGGGAGGTCTTTCATGACCAAATTTTCAAGACTAATATTGTGCAGCAAATTGCAGAGGTCTTTTACAATGGATACCTTCAGAGCAGAGGTATATGATTTCAAATAACCGGCTACACCGTAGGTAATGCATATTCAAACCTTAACCAAAATATTACCATAGGCAGGGAATTTACTGTTATCAGGTTACTGTAAGTTTATAAACCTACTGAATGAAGGGGTGGCTTGCTGTTCCTCATTGCCCTTAACCTTGTCATGTTTGTTTTGAATTTAATTCATGGCTGATGTAAAGACCTAAATTAATAACAATCTCTTTTTATTACAGTGGGGAAACTTGGCCGCCACAGTGGGTGACGGAGGAGAACACCACAAATTAAGGAAATGTTCAATCCCATTGTTTTGTTCCATAAGCTATGTGTATGTTGTTTACAGTATATTAAAAAAATTAAAATTCAAAAGCCTGAAAAGCCACTTTGTTGCAACCAGAGAACACATGCTGTTTTTACAAAAGCTTGACAGATCATCTCTCTCCTTCACACATAGATGATAGATAGATAGATATTGCATACTTCAAATAATATAAATAAAATTAATTCACCTCCATGCAGAGAAAAACTTGATAATACACCAGAAATAAGTTATTACCACTGATCTTTAATATAGATCAGTGGTTATTACTAAGACCAGACACGTGGTGGCAGCACTGAATATGTCATAAGAAACGTCATCACATCAGTGGAACACTGCCTGGATATTTATTGAAATATTATGCTCGAGGAGTAATACCACAAATAACACGCCAGTCCATATTCTTGGACTAACAATGATTCCAAACTAAAAAAAGTACTTCTTTTTTGTAACTCGTCACTTTGTCAACATTAGTTTCTCCCGCTGCCACCTCAGACGAAACCATAGACTGTAAAAAAATATGGACGTAGTGTCCATGACGTCACCCATAGACTCCTCGGTTTTGAAGCCTAAAGTGTGCAGAGCGGGCCGTTGCCATCTTGGCAGCGCGTCACCGCGTGACTCTCCCGGATAATCGAAAATGGGCAAAAAGGCGGGAGCTGATTGCTGAAGCCACGCCCACCTATCGCGACGGCATTGTCAGCAGCGGCAATCCACCTGTCACTCAAGTGGCCACGCCCTTAATTATGCAGAACTTTAAGGCTTAATATAATTTAAACGGATGAGTTATAAAAAAAATCACCCCCCTCACAGTTGTCATGAAGGGCAAAATTAGCAATGTAGACCAAAATAATTTTTTGAACCAGGCTGTAAACGTTTTTTTCTGCTGTAAAGTTGAATTTTAACACGAGGAGTCTATGGGAATGACTCCCTTCTGCAACCAGCCTCAAGCGGCCGGTCGATGAATTGCAGTTTTAGTCACTTCTTTATTGGCTTCACGAGAGAGAGCGTGAGGTTGCCGCTCGGAAGAAACGCATATAGTGGGCAGGGGTTTGATCTGTCAGACGGAGCGAAATCGCAAGGAAGAGTATGTGGAATCTGGGGCCACAGCTATGCTAGGCGATAGCAGCGTCCATAGCAACCAAAACGTTGCAGTTTCACGTTATTCTGGCGAAATCAGAAAAATCTTCGCAACAACGAACAAGCGAGTGATTATGTACATTCACTGAGTGAATATTCTGAAAATAAAATACATATTTCTCGCTAGAAATGTAATCAAAACTTATTTTTATGCAGAGACTAACTCAAAATATTGATTTTTTTCACTAAAAATGAGAGAAATGTCCGCCATGTTTTTTTGTTCTCACGGTCGGAATCTTGAAAGTCACGTGACTTGGACGCTAAACAATAGGAAAAGAATTGGCAAAAAAAAAACGTAACAGTCATACAATTCAAGGGCCATTATTGTAACCCCTCTACGTTTTGCACTTTGGACCAACGTAGTCAGGGTACGTTTTTATATGAGACTGGGTTGCATACAGCTCATGAAAACCCAAAATTCCTATTTCAAAAAATTAGCATATTTCATCCGACCAATAAAAGAAAAGTGTTTTTAATACAAAAAAAGTCAACCTTCAAATAATTATGTTCAGTTATGCACTCAATACTTGTTCGGGAATCCTTTTGCAGAAATGACTGCTTCAATGCGGCGTGGCATGGAGGCAATCAGCCTGTGGCACTGCTGAGGTGTTATGGAGGCCCAGGATGCTTCGATAGTGGCCTTAAGCTCATCCAGAGTGTTGGGTCTTGCGTCTCAAAACTTTCTCTTCATAATATCCCACAGATTCTCTATGGGGTTCAGGTCAGGAGAGTTGGCAGGCCAATTGAGCACAGTAATACCATGGTCAGTAAACCATTTACCAGTGGTTTTGGCACTGTGAGCAGGTGCCAGGTCGTGCTGAAAAACGAAATCTTCATCTCCATAAAGCTGTTCAGCAGATGGAAGCATGAAGTGCTCCACAATCTCCTGATAGCTAGCTGCATTGACCCTGCCCTTGATAAAACACAGTGGACCAACACCAGCAGCTGACATGGCACCCCAGACCATCACTGACTGTGGGTACTTGACAATGGACTTCAGGCATTTTGGCATTTCCTTCTCCCCAGTCTTCCTCCAGACTCTGGCACCTTGATTTACGAATGACATGCAAAATTTGCTTTCATCCGACCACTGAGCAACAGTCCAGTGCTGCTTCTCTGTAGCCCATTTCCTGCACACGCCTGTGCACGGTGGCTCTGGATGTTTCTACTCCAGACTCAGTCCACTGCTTCTGCAGGTCCCCCAAGGTCTGGAATCGGTCCTTCTCCACAATCTTCCTCAGGGTCCGGTCACCTCTTCTCGTTGTGCAGCGTTTTTTGCCAAACATTTTCCTTCCCACAGACTTCCCACTGAGGTGCCTTGATACAGCACTCTGGGAACAGCCTATTCGTTCAGAAATTTCTTTCTTTGTCTTACCCTCTCGCTTGAGGGTGTCAATGATGGCTTTCTGGACAGCAGTCAGGTCGGCAGTCTTATCCATGATTGCGGTTTTGAGTAATGAACCAGGCTGGGAGTTTTTAAAAGCCTCAGGAATCTTTTGCAGGTGTTTAGAGTTTATTAGTTGATTCAGATGATTATGTTAAAAGCTCATTTAGAGAACGTTTTCATCATATGCTAATTTTTTGAGATAAGAATTTTGGGTTTTCAAAATCATCAGTATTAAAACAATAAAAAACCTGAAATATTTCAGTTGGTGTACAATGAATCTAAAATATATGAAAGTTTAATTTTTATCATTACATTATGGAAAATAATGAACTTTTTCACAATATGCATTTTTTTTAGAAGGACCTGTACATTTCATTACATTGATCTAACTATCAATTGATACAACTGCTAAAAATCTTACATAACTGTTGCATTACTCTTGAAGCATAGTTTTACTGAAAAATTATGAACAATATTAAATGTCTAGATTATGGAAGTGGAGCAACCTACAGTAGTATGTTTAGGTATAATCAGTTTCAAGATGCCTGTTGATGGGGAAAAAAAAAAAATATATATATATATATATATATATATATATATATATATAATTCCCCAAAATGTTATATTATTGTTATCAGTATTAGTTTTCCCTGCAATACGGTAAATCTCTTTTTCAGGTAATAGAGTTGGAAGCTGATGAAAGCCATTCATATTTTTGGATAAGGCAGGCTTTAACCTGGCCATGACATGGAGGAGAGGTTGAAAGTAGCCCAGAATGATGTTCGCTGGGTGGCCTGGCCCCCACTGAATGCGATGTCAACGAAGCCGCACAGCAAATTCAGTGCAATAGGCCCAGAATTCCTAACAATAGCACCAAGTGCAATCATGGTTTCAGGCCCATCTACAGTTTATCGCCTTGTATTTAACAACATACTCCCCTTTCCTTACATGGAGGTTAAAGGTTCACAATAGACCCCCTCATAAACAAATCACTCTTTTCCAGGCCATGAATTATGCGTGCAATGTCATCACAGGAGACCAATGTCTGGCCTTTATTTGCCATGCCAGAAGATGCAGATTTTCACATCTGTGCCTACCATCTGCCCTCGACTTAAAGGACTTTGCAGCGCATCCATCTAAGCCCTGCAGGACCACTTCACCTCACTATCACCAACAGGGCTTATGCAGCAGCTGGACAGGCTGGTTTGGCGATCCTTCAAGTGTTTCAAGCCAAACTTCTCTGTAGCATGGACGAGTCTGGCCAAGAGCACCAGGAGGCCTTTAAAGAGCTGCGCACAGCAACAGATTTGGCTTTGCGCACTACAAAGCCCACAGTGCAGGCGATCGGCAAGACCATGGCAAGCTAATGCTGACAGAGCCTTCCACGACTCTCCTTCGACTATTCGGCTCCGCTGTGAATGGATTCACTGAGTGGTTTTCAGAAGCTCAGAAGACGTTACAGGTGCTGCGCCATTTCCTCCCTAAACTCTCTGCACCATGGCTGTGGGCTGCCAGAAGAGCCCTGCTGCTCAGCCTGCAAAGCCACCGCAGCATCAGCCTCAGCTGAAGAAACAGCACCCCAGGCCGGCGAAACGCTTCCCCTTCCGGAATCGTCAAGGACCCCGCCCATGAGTTGTGCTGCACCCAGAGCCACCAAAGAGACACTTTAGAGAAAAAGGAGGGGCTCCATCCTTGCCTCAGCCGGAATGCCCCCAAATACAGCTCGCCCTGACTCCTCACCTCATTGAACACCACTGAGAGATGGAGTTTCGTTTTCAGTGGGTCAGGTCCTGCAGGTGCAGCACATAATCGAATATTTTATCGCTGTGCTAGCGGACTCACATATTTTAAAGATTCCTCATCCTCTCTCAATCACATATTAATAATCTCATATTTGCCCTGAGGATTGGTTTTGGACATAGATTTGAAAGATGCTTACTTTCACATCCACATAGCCCCCCGTCATAGACCGTTCTTGAGATTTGTGTTCGAGGGAGTGGCCTATAAGTATGCAGTCCTTCCGTTTAGACTGTCCCTGGCCCCATACACTTTTACGAAGTGTATAGATGTGGCTCTGTCTCCGCTCAGGCAGATGGTAATCTGTATATTGAATTACCTCGACGATTGGCTTGTTCTAACCAGATCAGAACGGGAACTGAACACTCACAAAGAGCTACAGCTCATTCATTTAGAGCGCCTCGGGTTGGTCATCAACAGTGGTGGGAAGCAGTGTTGTGCAAGTTACTTCCAAACTGTAATACATTATAGATTACTTGTTACTGTTATTTAAATTTAATACTTTACCTTACAATATTACTGTCTCAGAATTGTAATACATTACATTACTCCTGTATTACTTTTGAGTTACTTTCACGAAAATAACTAAAACGTAGAACTTAAAATTCTAAAATGACTAAATGTAATACAGAGCATTTTACATCCAGTAGATGTCACAGTGTCTGGGTTGTGTTCCCTGGGTTTCCACTAGATGTCCTCCTTTCCCACGGTGTCTGTCACTTTATTAACTGTCTGTTCCCTTATTTGGTCACCTTCCTCCTTGTTTGGGTTAATTGATTATTCCCCACCTGTATCCAGTTCCCTCATTACCTTCTGTGTATTTATACCCAGTCTGTCTGAGTATGTGTCACGGAGTCCTTGTCTGATGTTATCCGTAGTCTTGATCCTGCCTTGTGTTTTGTCTGTTCTTGTTATTGGATACTCTGGTTTTGACCCTGCCTGGACTGTTTACCCCTTTGGATTACCCATTAATAATTATCATACCCGCACTTGGATCTCTCCGTGTTTCCTTGTATCACCGGCTGTGACAGAAGGACTCCGTCAACACGAGATCCAGCGGTATGTCGAGTGATGTTTCTTCCCCAGCCACCGAGCGGGAGAGAAGCAATCGGTTTGAGGGAACCCGCCTGGTCGTGTTTCGCGGGACCAGGGGAGGTCGCCGAGGAGGGAGTGGGCGAGAGGAGGCTCAGCATCGCTCTCCACCATGGCCCCCTTTCGACTCAGGGCTCATGTGGGAGGGACCAGAGCCGCCGTCTCACCATGGCGGATGGAGAAAGCCAGCGCCACGACCCATGATGGCCGCAGGTCCAGTGCCATTGCACAAGATGGCTGCCAGCCCAGCACCACGAGACAAGATGGAAGCCAGCCCCGCGCCACAGCACAAGATGGCCGCCAACCCAGCGCCGCTGCGGGGCATGGCCATCAACCCCGCACCATGAGGCAAGATGGAAGCCAGCCTCACCTCACAGTACAAGATGGCCGCCAACCCAGCACCACGAAGCAAGATGGCTGCCAGCCCAGTGCCACAGCACAAGATGGCCGCCAACCTAGCGCCACGAGGCAATATGGACGTCAGCACAGTGCCACAGCACAAAGTGGTCACCAATCCAGTTGACCCCCCAGAGTCGAGTCAGGTTCCAGTGAACTCTCCAGAGTCAAGTCAGGTGTTCGTGGACCCTCCAGAGTCAGGGCTAGTCACCGATGACCTTCCAGAGTCAGGGCTAGTCAACGGTGACCTTCCAGAGTCAGGGCTAGTCAACGGTGACCTTCCAGAGTCAGGGCTAGTCACCGATGACCTTCCAGAGTCAGGGCTAGTCACTGCAGACCTTCCAGAGTCAGGGCTAGTCACCGCTGACCTTCCAGAGTCAGGGGTAGTCACCGCTGACCTTCCAGAGCCAGGGCTAGGTACCATGGACTTTCCAGAGACAAGGCTGGTCACCGTTGACCTTTCAGAGTCAAGTCAAGTCACTGGTGATCTTCAAGGACTGTGTCAAGTCACTGGTGATCTTCAAGGACTGAGTCAAGTCACTGGTGATTTTCAAGGACAGAGTCAAGTCACGGGTGATCTTCTAGAACTGAGTCAAGTCATTGGTGATCTTCATGAACAAAGGCAAGTCACCATTGATCTTCATGAGCAAATACAAGTCACCAATGATCTTCATGTACAAGTGCAAGTCACAGATGGTCTTCATGAACAAATGCCAGTCATCAATGATCTTCGCGAGCAGAGTCAGGCCAGCACAGATCTTCTGGAGCCCAGTAAAGAGGTACCAGTACCAGGGGATTACCAGAGTTTTGTCATCCCGTTGGTCCGGCCATACGGAGGTCTGCTCCGCCTTGGGGGGCTCTCGTCCTAACCACATGGCTGTGGTGGTCTTCTGCTCCGCCCTGGGGGAATTCCGCCTTGACCACAGGGGTGTGGTGGTCTTCTGCTCCACCCTGGAGGGTTTCAGCCTTGACCACAGGGGTGTGGTGGTCTTCTGCTCCGCCTTGGGGGGCTCTCGCCCTGACTACACAGTTGTGGTGGTCTTCTGCCCCGCCCTGGAGGACTCTGGCCTTGACCACAAGGACGTGGTGGTCTTCTGCTCCGCCCGGGGGGGCTCTCGCCCTGACTACACGGTTGTGGTGGTCTTCCGCTCCGCCCTGGGGGACTCTGGCCTCGACCACAAGGATGTGGTGGTCTTCTGCTCTGCCCTGGGGGGCTTAATGTTGTTTTTTGCTTTTTGTTTTTGTGTTCACTCCTGTCCCTGTTCCTCTTTGTTAGTCTGGCCCTCCGTCCCTCCCCCTGAACCTCCTCCGGTCCTCCTCCCTCCTGGTCTCCCTGTTTTGTGTTCACACTTCTGGTGTCTGTTCCCCATGTTTTTCTTTTCTGGCCCTCCGTCCCTCCCCTGAGCCTCCACCTGTCCGCCTCCCTCCTGGTCTCTGTTTTGTGTCTGTCGTGGAGCATCTGGGAGCCGCTCCGTAGAGGGGGGTACTGTCACAGTGTCTGGGTTGTGTTCCCTGGGTTTCCACTAGATGTCCTCCTTTCCCACGGTGTCTGTCACTTTATTAACTGTCTGTTCCCTTATTTGGTCACCTTCCTCCTTGTTTGGGTTAACTGATTATTCCCCACCTGTCTCCAGTTCCCTCATTACCTTCTGTGTATTTATACCCAGTCTGTCTGAGTATGTGTCACGGAGTCCTTGTCTGATGTTATCCATGGTCTTGATCCTGCCTTGTGTTTTTTCTGTTCTTGTTATTGGATACTCTGGTTTTGACCCTGCCTGGACTGTTTACCCCTTTGGATTACCCATTAATAAATATCATACCCGCACTTGGATCTCTCCGTGTTTCCTTGTATCACCGGCCGTGACAGTAGAAGGCAATTTAATTTTCCATAATGACTGTGGGCTATCCAGGCTACTAACAATATAGCATATAATTGGCAAAGTGAAGTCTCAAGACAAAATGACAAAATGATTAATAAATGATTAAAGTCTGTTA
Organism: Carassius gibelio; assembly: GCF_023724105.1. Classification (NCBI taxonomy): domain Eukaryota; kingdom Metazoa; phylum Chordata; class Actinopteri; order Cypriniformes; family Cyprinidae; genus Carassius; species Carassius gibelio. The sequence continues at coordinate 8,389,524 of NC_068373.1, read as the reverse complement.
AAAGAATGGTAGAGGTAAAATTATCATCTGGCAATATCCGTGAATAGCTTGGGTCTATTAATATTAGACACAACATAAGTAAACTCTAATGCCATGACAAGATGCACATTTGTTTTACTTTATTCTCTTTGAAGTCAAGAGATTCACAACACAAAACTGCCATGCACAAAGTGCACATGATGAACATAGCTTAGGCTGTGCTTTCTCAAGTATAAAGAGCAATTGGAGGACCAACCCCTTAGCCTCAGTCATTTTAGTCCACAGAACTGAAGATATAGGCTAAACATAGCCTAACTGCTTACCAGTCGTCTTCTGCCATCTTCATTAGCCGCTTTTCCACAGGCAAGCGTGACTCGCAAGCACAGCAGGGGCAGAAATCATGCCTCGCGCCACTCTTGTAAAACCCTCCTTCACTGGACTATGTCATGCAATAACAAAGTTACACTAACAAGAGGGAGATTAATGAAATCTCGTGGTCTGGCAAAGTTTTTTTTTTTTTTTGTAACGCAAGCTTTGCTGAAAATGTACTGAGTAAAATATTGCTGAAAATTTATTAGTAATGCCTTACACTACTGCGTTACAGGAAAAAGTAATAAATTACTGTAATGCATTACTTTTGTAACGCGTTACTCCCAACACTGGTGGTAAGTAACAAAGTAAAAGAACACGCAACTTCACGAGTTCTTTGCCAACATACGCTTACGCAGCAGTTAGTTCGAGGTGGAAGATGACCGCTAAAATAGGTGATAGTGCAGCTCTTGCTGCCCGCAATGAACCTGAGATTCCCGACAGGGATCACCCATGGCCATATCTCAAGGATATGTTTGAACTCACTGAAGTCAAGGGAGATTCTTATTGGCTCAAATGTTTCTTTCTTTGAAAGAGTTTTTTCTTTTCTGAAAAAATTCTTTGCCTGCCACGGTTGAATGAAATTTCAGTAGTGCTGTGCAAAAAATCGAATGCAATTTTCATGCTCATCTCATCAGTAAAGATGCTCCTGTAATTAGAAGTATATCCTCAGCACGTGCGTTCAGATCAGGGTTGCAAGGTTTTCACAACAAATCCTGACCAGTTGCTTCTCAAAACTGGTCCAAAACTAGACCAAAAGCGTTTCCAGGGGGTTCCCCGATAAAAAATTGCTTCCCGGGGTTAAAATATACATTTATTGGAAGGGTTGCCTTCGTAAAATTCACATTTTAGGCGCTAAATATCAAGTTATTGGGATTGGGTTTTCTTCGACCGGCGGACATGAAAAACAACCACGGACTTGGCAACACTGGTTCAGGTGGAGCGGCTGTTACTACACAGAGCTGTAGTCCACTGTCAACTAACACAAAATCGCTTTCAAAATCAAGATAAAAAATCATTTTTGTGTAGATTGTCAGTGAATTACGGCTCTGTGTAGTATATGCCAACCAGTGTTGCCAAGTCTGTGGTTGTTGTTTTTTTATGTCCTCAGGTCGAAGTGACAATACCAATAACGTGATATTTATCCCCTAAATTGCGAATGACAGAATTTTCATTTTTGGGAGAACTAACTCTTTAAAGAGGTGGTTCTTCCTCATTGATATTCTGAAACAGTCTTACCTTGTATCTTGCACATCTTCTGTTTGATGCAGCTATGATGTTATGGAACATGTCTATTGAAAGTTCAATACTGCAATTAGGTTCTTCATTCTGTTTCATTCAAGATCTCTTTTGATTGTAAAATCTAACAAATTCTTAAGTATCTAATCTCATCATTTGTTCAATTAAAACACTGCATATCACTCCAAAAACAACTGATCTGCTTAATTATTGATATTTACAGTTAATTTGAATATTTTACTTACGGTACTTAAGTATGTTTTAAATCGGATACTTTTGTACTTTTACTCAAGTGATGTTTGAATGGAGGACTTTCTACTTTTACTGGAGTCACTTTTTATTTAGATACATCTACTTTTACTTTAGTATAACTTTTGAGTACTTTTACCACCCCTGGTCATCAACCCATGCAAGAGCCAATTGTTGCCCAGGCGAACTGTCTTTCTGGGAACGGTTCTCGACTCTGCCCTAATGCGGCTATGGGTCTCGACGGATCGATCCCTGACAATTCACCGACTGACGGCCTTCCTCAAACCAGGGATGACATGCTCCCTGAGGGTTTTTCAGAGGCTGCTCAGCCTAATGGCCACGGTTCGTGGTTGAAAATATTTCCAGTCAGGGTGGACCACTGATGTATTGAAGCTATTGAAGCATGGGGTGCATGTTGGAGGGCAATCCAGCATTCGGCCCCTGGACAGCTCAGCAGTGATGCATACATATCAACTGCCAGGAAATGTTGGCAGTCTCCTTAGCCCTGAATTCCGGCCATCAAGGGCCACCACGTCCTGGTCCGTCCTGGCACAGAAAACTTCTCTCAACAAGGGCGGTTCATGTGCCGTACAAGATGAACCTGGGAGGGGACATGTTGTCCAGAGTCAAAGAAGCCCCGGGTGATTGGGCACTACATCCGCAGGTGGTGCAGTGAATTTGGGTAGTCTTTGGGAAGGCAGAGATTAACCCCTTCACCTCAAAAACTCTCATTGCCCAACAGTTTTCTCGATACAAAGAGACGTCCTGGCCCATGACTGGCCCAGGGCTTGGCTTTTATGAGTTTCCTACTATCACCCTGATTCCCCAGATAATCAGGTGAGTCAGTGAAACCAAATGATCCCTCCTCTTAGTAGCTCCCGCTCTGGAAGAATCAGGCTTGGTTTCCAAAGCTAATGCAGCTCGTAACGATGGCCCCGTGGCCCATCCAGTTGAGGAGGGACCTTCTCTCACAGGCGAAAGGCATGATTTGGCATCGCTGCCCAGAGCTCTGGAGCCTTCATATCTGGCGCCTCGACGGGAGTCTGATAGGCTCCCAGCAAGAGTAAGCAGCACCATTACTGAGGCAAGGGTGCTGTCTACAAGCCGGCCATTCAATAGGCAGAAATGACTTGGTTGTTAAATTTCTGAAGGGCGCGAAGAGACTCAATACTCCTCGCCCTCAGACTGTGCCTTGTTAGGACTAGGGGTCCTAGGTCCTAGGGGCCTCAAGTTACTCAATGTGGGCCCTTATCACTTAAAATAACCCTTCTCCTTGCTTTAGCATTGTTTAAGAATGTGGGTGACTTGCAAGCACTGTCAGTCAGCACCTCGTGTCTTGAGTTTGGGCTTAAAGACTGCAAGGTCATTTTGAAACCGAGATACGGCTTTGTTCCTAAAGTGCTCTCTACTCCCTTTAGAGCTCAAATAATATTCCTTTTGGCACTCCTCGCTGCAGACGGTGTGCAGGGACATAACAATATCTGCCCTGTTAGGGCTCTGAGAGTCTATTTTGAATGTTGGAGGCCACCAGAAGGATCTACCAGTTACCAAGCAAAGACTGTCTCACTGGATTGTTGATGCAATAGCTCTGCCTACACATCAGAAGGACTGTAATGTCCTATTCGTGTGAGAACCCACTTAATAAGGGGAATGACAGGGAAAGACCGTTATGTCACTTACCGTACTACAAGCTGCACGAATCGATGATCAGTGCTTCAGTTGACTGAACTGATGAATGCCATTACGGGCCGACTAAAATAGTAGTCAGCCCCGCCCCTTCTGGTTGGCTAAAGCGCCATTGGTTTATGAAGCTACACAAACATGAACAAGTCAGGATTCAGCAGAATGGAAAACATTTGTAATTAGGAACCGAGGTTACGTTAAGTAACCAAAAGTGTTCCATTATTAGACCAAAAATGATTGTAAAAAACCTGTAGTATTGTTTGTCATTTTCCATAAAAACTATGCTTCGAGAGTAATGCAACAGTTATGTAGCATTTTGAGCGGTTGTATCAGTTAGATCACTGTAATGGAATGAATAGATACTCAGTTCAGATGTAATGGGTTGCATTTTGAAATAGTAATACTTTGATGTTAAGTTGTGTCACTTTGAACCAGTGACTTTAGTTCAATGATCAATCATGTGTATCTAAGCATTTGGAAAAAGTGTTAAGCATTTTGAAAAATGACGTTTCTGTTATTAGTGAAAATGTTATTGTAAATAATTGTATTAGAGTATGCCACCGTTACAAGCTTGAGTGAGTGTTTCACTTCTGTTTGTGTCTCTTCACAGACTGAGGAGGTTTTTGTTCGGCTGAACATATGAAATGTATCACTGTGGTATTCGGACAAGGAACAAAACTCATTGTGAATGGTAAGTCATCTTTCCAATGTTATTCCATCTTTTTCTTACTGTATTACCTTTAGTATACTTCTTGTAGTTATATAAACTCATTCATTTTTTGTTAACATTGTAGTTCATTTACAGTTAAATGTGGGAATTCAGTCACAGATAGTGTTATCCAGAGCCTCCAGTAACCACATAATCTTGAAATATAGTGGAAAGACTTTCACTACAGCTTTAACTTTAATCTGTTTTCTAGTTGTATGTTATATTCTATTATTATTATTATTATTATTCATAGTAGTAGTAGTGAGCAGGCTTTCCCAAGATGTGATTTCAAGAGCATCAGCTTTGTGTTTAATTTGATAGCTTTAAAAAAAAAAAAAAACTTTTAAAAATAATTTTTGTATTAGTGAAACAGCATGTGAGAAGTTGACCTGTTGTGTGACGTGCTGTACTACATCTGAAATGGTTTTGTTAATAATTTTAGGATTATTACACTTGCAGCTTTTATGAATTCATCGATAAACTAAAAGGAATATTATATGGAAGTGAATACTGACATAAAAAAAAAAAAGTGAAGACAGCAGTGATTAAAAATGGCATGAAAGGGGTCACCTAAAATATCCACAGTGCCAGATATATTCATGAACATTTTAACGTAAAACAAAAATCCAACATGCGTCTTTTTGTCAGAGATGTTATGTGTTTAATGTGCATACTAAAATTACAATCATTTTCTGTCTTTGAACAAATAATTATGTTACTTAATTGTTAAATGATGTAAGAGAAGATCAGTTGTGTACATGCTGATGTGTGAAATTTTAGCGCGTATGAAATGTACAGTCAGAGTTTAATATTTGAGAGGTCTGGCTGAGATGAAGGTGTGTTTGCAGACGTTGATGATGATCTGTGTTTAGATGCTGCTGCTGCTGCTCCTGTGCTGAAAATCCTCCGTCCGTTCAGAGAAGAGCTGAGCTCCAGTAAACTCACTCTGGTGTGTCTGATCAATCACATGTCTGGGGCTTTTGCTGATGTGCGCTGGCTTGTGAACGGGAACTCAGTTACTGAAGGCGTCTTCACTGGATCTGCTGAACAGCAGCCTGATAAGAAATTCAAGATGAGCAGTTATTTAACCCTTGAGAGCTCAGAGTGGGACAAAGACACACAGCTGACATGTGAAGCATCTGCTGCCTCCAAAACCACCAGAAAAAGCATCAAGAAATCTGACTGCAGCGACTGAACTGCTTGATCTCCTCTTGATTTAAGTGATAGCATTTCAATTTGTTTGCATGGAGTAGAAAACATTAAATATTAAAAATAAAGTATCTTACTGTAGTTGCTTCATGTTTAAATGTACTCTGCTTTATAAACTCCAATAAACTGCTTGTTAATCAAACTTTTCTTATTACTTTGTGTCCAATGAATGCACAAAAGTATTTTAGTTCATTATGTTAGCATCAGCTTATTGCATCTATTATGCAGTACTATTAAAAACATATTTGCAATTAGAATATCTGATACATTTTAATTATATAATTTAATTGATTAAAAATATAAATAATTAAATATGAATAAAATGAAATTTTCAGATTTCACAGGAAAGATGTTAATTCGAAATTATCATTTAAAATGCTAATAAATAAAGGGATTTTTATGCATCCTCTGAATAGATCCGAAAACAGTGCTGAAGTTGGTTTTCTTTCAGATGCAGTGATCTGTGGAGATTTTCATCAGCACATGAAGTTCAGTCCTGACACACAGGAAACACCTACTCTCATAATCAGCTCTGTGGAAATGTGTTTGATTATATTCACATGGCTCTGCTGAAGAGAGACACGAGCCCCTTTCACACTGCCATTCCGGCAAATACAGGGGTAAAGTGTTCCTGTAATTGCTCCCTGGTCGCTAGATTTGGCACTTTCACACTGCCAGTGATGACCCGGTATATGTGCGTGCTTTCACACACAACCCTTGAAGATCCCGTAACGACACGTGACATCAGCGCGTGACGTGTAATGTACGAGTCGACAACGCTTGGCACGTTATACTTTAACTGAAGCAAGCAAACGATCTCGGCGTCAGCGCGGAAAGTGAGGAACTAACTGATCTCTGCTTCATTACAGTTTGCACATATGTTTTCGTCGCGAATGTTGATCTTCCTTCAAAACAGCCGGTAAAAAAGTCGCGCGATAACGCGCGTCATCGCTTCAATACCGAATTAGATCTGGCTTTTGTTCACACAGCGCTCGTTCCGGATCGATTACCGCAATGTTACTATGTCCCCGACCCGGGTTCGATTCGGTAATCAATTCCGGGACGTGGTTGCTTTCACACAGAAGGCGACCAGGCAATGTTACGGGAATATTGCGGGTCCGACGTGCAGTGTGAAAGGGGCTTAAAGGGAAAGCTCCTTCCAAACCCACGGGACTTTCTGTTTTCTGAGGAGCACAAAAAGAGACATTTAGCAGAATGTCCAAGCGGCTCTTTTACATGTAATCAAATAATAAAGTGACCAGTGACTGTCCAGCTACAAACATGACTTAAAATCACCATAGAAAGCATGAATGAGATTTCAGTGTTACAGCGAGGTAGAGTTTTCATTATCAGTGAACAACCTGATAAACCAGATAAAAGATAAAACAGCAAATTGAGTGTTTTTGTTTAAATCTGAAACATGTTTGCATGAATATAATGTTATTATTATGAACACTTGAAGTGACCTTCTCATTATCTATTGGATAGCCTGACTACGTCAGACTTCCTACTTCTGCTCAATTTCATTTCACTTCTGTACTCAGTAGGTGTTTCTCAATGTCAAGGAAGGATCCTCGGAAGCCAGTATTTCGAGGATGCTACGTCATTGACATCCATCGAAGGACTGTTCCAATGTCAAGGATCCTCGGAATTTCAACCAAAGACTGAGTCCTTCGTTCGAAGAATATCCCATACACAGGAAAGGATGCATATGCGTATCCTTCGCGCTCTTCGCGTTCTCAAATCACCCACAATCCTATGCGCGCAGCTTTGCTATCTAACCTTAGTTCAAAAATTAAAAAATGTCGAACATTAACGTAGTCGGAGCGTAAACGTTTTTTATTTACGTTACCAAACATTTGTTATAACTGTAGTAAATATAAGTAAAGTTTGACGTTTAAATGCCAGTACAAATTATTGATATTGTAAATTATACAAATACAAATGGTTAACTGAACCGGACCTGTCATTTAACAATTGGTTGCGTCAACGGCATTTATTTTATAAATAACTAGTTAAGTTGTCCGAAGTAATTTAATGATACCATTCACAGCGTTATTCAAACGGACCTTTTCACTGACGTAATGACGCAATGACGTGCACTTGCTAGCCTGTTCCATTTACGTGTTCTCCGTATGCTAAAAGGAGTCTCACCTAGCCTCTGAAGGAAGTGACTTGGAAGGATCAGTCCTACCAAGGAAGTATCCTTGACATTGAGAAACTCCTAGTCTGATACAGTGTCAGAGCTTTCTGTTTGCCACCGGTCTGAAAACAGCCGGGCCAATCAACGAGCAGAGGGCGGGCTGAGAGCCGTGACGTAGATGCTAAGCACCGAGTTTTAAATTGTAGGTTAGAGAAATCGAAAACCGAAACGACCGCGGAAATGGGAAACGAGACACAGGATGCAATTCGCTCTGTTATGGAGAACATTCAACTCTTTTTCAAACTGAAGCCAGAACAAGAAGAGTGTTTAACAACAGGTTTAAAGTGGAAGTTCAATCATAGATTTGAGTTCGATGCATGATGTCTGTGCTTCCATGCGGCTGTACAGGCGCATAACATAACTAAACGTATCTGATTGGCTTACGGCTAACCAATGATTTTAAACTTCAGACAAGCGCCCCCTAGCGAGAGAGAAAACACTTCTCTATTATGCCATTCCAGACTCTGTCTACGAAGCAAAGTGAAGTAGCAGAGTCTGGTATTACCAGGCTATATATTGGAGCCCTTTGTGAAGGAAATCAGTTGTTCACTTCTGTTTGGAAAATGTTGTCCCCTTCCCAAAATGGATTTGCTCACAACAGACTAATTTGTAAATAATCTTGAAAACCCCTTCTACAAATGATCAATAATTAAGCAAGACTGACATTTTTTATATATATTTTTTTAACTTAATCAGTATAACAGCAGTAAAGAAGAGAGTTTGGGGTTAAATTTGTGTCTGAGCTCATGTTTTGGTTCTGTAACTGTGGGAGGTTTTTGTACGAGTAAACTCGTGAAATGTATCACTGTGGTATTCGGCCAGGGAACAAAACTCAATGTGATCGGTAAGTGAGTTTTACTCTTGATTACCGTTCAGACACCCACGTGATTTAATTGTATTTGTTTTAATTTATTATTATTAGACAATTAAAGCACAAATTACAATATTTTGGAAAAATTAAAATTAATATTCAAAATAACATTTCAGATTTGTTCTTAAGTTCTATGATGGCACCCATTCTGAAGTACGTGTAGATGTTTTAAAGGCTTGTTTCCTCACGCTCATTTACTATAGGTATAATGTGCTTTTCTTTGTTATTATGCTTGTTTTTTTTCTGTTTAGTGTCAAAATAAGGTTAAGATCAATATTAAGCACATTTAATTTATGTTTATCATTTAAATGATTCCTTTACATACCTAGTTGTGATGCATATATGTGCCTCTAGACAACAAAACCAATCATAAGTGTAAATTTTTTAAAATTCAGATTTGTACATAATCTGAAAACAATAAGTAAGCTTTCTATGTTATGGGTTTTATGGTTTGTTAGGATCGGACAATATTTGGTTGAGATACAAATATTTGACAATCTGAAATCTGAGAATGCAAATATATATATATATATATATATATATATATATATATATATATATATATATATATATACATATATTGACAAATAAAGTTCTTAGCAATGCATATTACTAATCCAAAATTAAGTTTTAATATATAAATGGTAGGAAATTTAGAAAATATCTTCATGGTATATGATCTTTTCTTTACTTTTTAATAAAGATTTTGGGATCATTTTTGTGACTTAAGACAATATTATATTATATTATATTATATTATATTATATTATATTATATTATATTATATTATATTATATTATATTATATTATATTATATTATATTACATTACATTACATTACATTATATTATTCCCTGTTTCTCCAGACGTCCCCCTCTCTCCTCCTGTTCTGACTCTCTTGTCTCCGTCCGCTGAGGCTCTGAAGGAGAGTAAAGCTACACTCGTGTGTCTGGCTGAGGATATTTCAGTAGCTCTGGTGCACGTCACCTGGTCAGTCAACGGTCGCTCCGTCACAGATGGAGTCTGGAGCAGTCCTACTGAGAAACAGCAGAACAAAACCTTCAAAATGAGCAGCTATCTGACCATCGAGTCGTCTGACTGGACGGACAATGCAGATTTCTCCTGTGAGGTGTCAGCGGGGTCCAAATTCACTAAGAAAAGTATCTCAGCTTCACAGTGCTGAAAAAGTGTCTGAATCTAAATGTCAGCTGTTATGCCTTTATTTCTTTTCATGTTTGTGAACGGGTGTATCTGACATTGACTATGACTATGTGCTTCAGTTTTGGGTTTTGATTCTGCAAAAATAAAAATCTTTGGCATGACATCTGTTTGCATTTTCTTTCATGCGGGCACTTTCATGACTCTCGCTCAGGATACACCTGCACCATGTGCCTCACATTTTTAGCTTTATGTAAATCATAATGTTCCCCTGAGCTCTATCAGAATAGAAACACACAAACAACCTGCTTAGAAATCACCAGCTGCACAGATGGCAGAGATATAGATTATATTAATATATTAACAAAGCCACAAGCCCCAAGTGGTTATTAATATGAAAATGTGATGTCCAATCAATACTGTTATTTTCATCACTTTTATTTTATCATCCGTCTATAGGCAAGCTGACAGCTCAGACCAACAACTATTAACACATTGAAGCATACAGCTGTGGGAATAGTGAGATTTATGTTGATTTTGCAGATTTTTTTGACAGTCACATTTTAGTTAAGGTGCACTCAGTGTATCGTGCTTTACTGTGTCTATGTCAGTGTTAATTAATTATGACCACTGTCAGGTTGATTATTCTTTTAATCTTTTAATAGGAAACGCTATATGCTTGAATCACACATTGGGTAAAATTGACTTGATTTGCTTCCACCAAACGCAGAACTAATCCAGAAACCCATGCTTACACCCATAAGAGACTGAGCCATTCATCGCCTAACCTGATTTTACCAAGTGAGACATGTTCCTGGGACAACATAGTTGTTGACCCTGGAACAACATTGGGATTAACCAATCAGATTTGAAGAACCAGTTTATAGATTTTGTGAAGTTTATGCTTAAAATCAGTGTTTGGTGCTTGTACATCAGTGTCATTCATCTATCATTTCCTCTGATTTTAGGGATTACTCATGGTTAAGGTTAGGTTTAGGTGTAGGGATATGGTTAAGAATATATTTTTGGAGTAAAATGTTGTTCCAGGGTCAACAAAATATGTTGAACTAGGAACACATCGGACTTGGCAGAATCAGGACGTGCATTACTCTTCCTACAACATGTGCATCTACAAGATGGTTGGCATTGACACAAGTCTGTAACAAATGTGGCACTGGAGCGTGTCTTGGCACTGAAATGTTGGTCCAGAAGATGGCGTCCTTACCTCACTGTGGGACGGCTTGAACAATTCACCACCAGCTATTTTTTATTTATTTTTTGTTGTAAAAAGAAGTACAAATTCAAGATTTTGTCAAAGTTGTTTTCTTTTAAGAAATGTCAGACTTATTTTTAAATGCCGAAGCTTCCTTTAAACCTCAGTCATCAGCATACGAAGAAGGTTCACAATAGCACAGAAGCAGCACTGCTTAATAATTTAGTTCAGTTCATATCCTGCTCTGTTGATCAAAGCCCTATGAGGTGTGATATAAATGCACAAAGAAATGTCTGTGTTTTTGCCATGAATTTTCAGCAGTATTCTCTGTCCCAGTTGTCTAGTATTGTGGGGTTGAAGCAGGATGGTTCGTTGCCATTCACGTACAGGGCTGTGTGTTGGTCTGCTTGCTCCTGTAATGAAGTGATGTACCACAAGTCCTCCGGCATGTCCAGCTCCAGGATCTTCTGCTTGATGCGCAGTTTCTTCTCAATGGTCCTCCTCTTGAACTTAAACTCAATGATGGTTTTGGTGTAATGGTTTAGAACTGTGACCGCCGAGCCCATGCAGGTGCCAAATGAGCCCCACGCCAGACTGACAGAAAGAGCAGAGGAGCGTGAGAAATTATTCTATTTTTACATTCAAATAAACTTTTATTATGATATTACTGAGATATGTAGTCAATGCACAATATTTACAAGGGAATGTGCACATTTATGGTACTTTCAGTTTCTTGAATGTTTTTACCATTTTAATAATCTTGTTTTTATGTTTTATTGTTTTGTACTGAATTTGAATGGTCCAGTGGCGTGACAATTTCAAGAATGATTATCCATTTCATAAGAAGTTAAATACCAAGTATTCAGGTTAAATTAAGTAACTGTTTGTTTGTACTATATGACAGGTCCTGAACAGCATGTGGATGTTTGATTTTCACACACACACACATACACACACACACACACACACACACACTGTCTGGTGCACTGTTCTTGTAGAGACTCTCCATAGGCGTAACTGTTTTTATACTGTACAAACTGTATTTTCTATCACCCTTTACACCAACCCTACACCTAAACCTACCCCCCAAAGGAAACTTTCTGCATTTCTACAATCTCAAAAAACCTCATTCTGTTTGGCGTATAAGCTTTTGTCCCCATGAATTGGAGTTCATTAAATTTTAAGTCCTGTATAAAAAACTTATACACAAATAAAAATCGCTCCCGTTATTTGATAGTTATAAAAAATAAAAAATAAATTATGCATATGAGATTTCAAGGATATTTCAACCACAGAACTAGTAAATGTTCTGAAGTATTGTCACATTAATAATAATTCAGGAACAGTTAGTTTGAATTTGTCACACCACAGGACAAATTAGCTTACCAAAATGTTTGTGCAAAAGACTTTTCAAGTCTAAGATCAACTATCCTGCTTCTTCATCTGGCTTGGCTTTTATTAATGAACAGCTGCTGACAAACTTATTCGTGATGTGCCATTTGTGAGACTCACAGATAGGACCAGCTGTAGTCCCAAGTCTTAGGTCTCCAGTCTTCTGGACCCATCTGGACGGCCAGCTGGAATGCTGTGGTGAACATCATATGTGCAACCATCCCAAAAAGGCCTGGGGCACAGAAAATTTAAGGTATAAGTTGTCATTTTTGGCTTTATCCACAAGATTTCAGTATAATGATGATATGAATGATATACGAAGCAAAAAGGATTATTATTACATTATTGCACCAGTATCATCATTATATTACATTATTATTGTACAAATTATTATATTACATTATAAATATTATTAGGTAGCATCGACTAATGGTCTGAAAAGTTGGTAGTACAACTTTAATGCATGATAAACACGTTCTTCTGATTATACGTTGAAACCAAGCAAACTTTAAATGAAACATGAATTTATATTAGATTAAAAAACCCAAAAGTGAATAGGCTATTTCAGAAGCCTCCACGCTGCCTGCTAGCATGCATATGCATCATGTGGCAGGTGCTGCTGTGCATTGAGTGTGTTGGTGAGCATTCCTACAATCATCAGGATTAGTGCAAATATAGGGGGAGGGAAGATGGTCATGTACCAAAACCACTAACCCCCTCACCAATCCGATTACAGCACAAACCACCAAATCCCCACACTGTTGGGACAGATCGCTCATTCAGACCAGAGCAGACAGGCAGCTACCGCTCACCCACCCCCGCACACATTCACTGCAAAACATCTTTTTCTTATACAAACCCGATTCCAAAAAAGTTGGGACACTGTACAAATTGAATAAAAACAGAATGCAATGATGTGGAAGTTTCAAATTCCAACATTTTATTCAGAATACAACGTAGATGACATATCAAATGTTTAAACTGAGAAAATGTGGCATCCCTTCTTCTTTTTATAACAGTCTGCAAACGTCTGTGGACTGAGGAGACAAGTTGCTCAAGTTTAGGAATAGGAATGTTGTCCCATTCTTGTCTAATACAGGCTTCTAGTTGCTCAACTGTCTTAGGTCTTCTTTGTCGCATCTTCCTCTTTATGATGCACCAAATGTTTTCTATGTGTGAAAGATCTGGACTGCAGGCTGGCCATTTCAGTACCTGGATCCTTCTTCTACGCAGCCATGATGTTGTAACTGATGCAGTATGTGGTCTGGGATTGTCATGTTGGAAAATGCAAGTTCTTCTTTGACGACGTCTGTATGGGAGCATATATGTTCTAGAACTTGGATATACCTTTCAGCATTGATGTTGCCTTTCCAGATGTGTAAGCTGCCCATCACACACACATTCATGCAACCCCATACCATCAGAGATGCAGGCTTCTGAACTGAGCGCTGATAACAACTTGGGTTGTCCTTGTCCTCTTTAGTCCAGATGATATGGCGTCCCAGTTTTCCAAAAATAACTTCAAATTTTGATTCGTCTGACCACAGAACAGTTTTCCACTTTGCCACAGTTTTTACTTTGCCAATTTTACTCTGAGAAACTCCTTTCTGATATTGCTCCACTGTTTTTCGCTGCAGCATTGGGGGAATTGGTGATCCTCTGCCCATCTTGACTTCTGAGAAACACTGCCACTCTGAGAGGCTCTTTTTATACCCAATCATGTTGCCAATTAACCTCATAAGTTGCAAATTGGTCCTCCAGCTGTTCCTTATATGTACATTTAACTTTTCCAGCCTCTTATTGCTACCTGTCCCAACTTTTTTAGAATTTGTGGCTCTCATGAAATCCAAAATGAGCCAATATTTGGCATGACATTTCAAAATGTTATGTGATCTATTTTATATTGTGAATAAAATACAAGTTTATGAGATTTATGAGTAAATTATTCCATTCCTTTCTTAATTATAATTTGTACAGTGTCCCAACTTTTTTGGAATCGGATTTGTATAATATAATAATAATAATTATTATTATTATTGCAACCAACGGCTCAGTTCCCTGCTCAGCCTTCCCTTATAGAGTTAGTTCACCCAAAAATGAAAATTATGTCATTAATAACTCACCCTCAATTCGTTCCAAACCTGTAAGACCTCCGTTTATCTTCGGAACACAGTTTAAGATATTTTAGATTTAGTCCGAGAGCTCTCAGTCCCTTTATTGAAACAGTGTGTAAACTCGGCTCAGTGTTCATCTTCAGTTCTCTCTTCACAGCAGTTCAGTCAGTGTACTGTTTGAGTAAATGAATTACTCCGGGATATTGGTTTGTTTTAACTCTGAGCTGAGTGAGTGTCAGCCACATTAAAAGAGTTAACAGCTGAAGTCATTTGTGGATTAATACGTATTGGAGACGTGAACCGTTTTAAACGATTCAGTTCGATTTGGTGAACTGGTTCAAAAAGATCCGGTTACATCGAATGATTCGCTCGTGAACCGGATATCCAGCTGCTTTGTTTTGAACTCTCTCTCACAACAGACACGGAAGAGAAGACAATGCTGAATAAAGTCATAGTTTTTGCTATTTTTAGACCAAAATGTATTTTCGATGCTTCAAAATACTCTAACGGACCCTCTGATGTCACATGGACTACTTTGATGATGTTTTTCTTACCTTTCTGGACATGGACAGTATACCGTACACACAGCTTCAATGGAGGGACTGAGAGCTCTCGGACTAAATCTAAAATATCTTAAACTGTGTTCCAAAAATAAACGGAGGTCTTACGGGTTTGGAACGACATGAGGGTGAGTTATTAATGACATAATTTTAATTTTTTGAAGTGGCCGACAGAGGTAAAGATGTTGTCGGTAGAGACAGCCGAGAGCAATGAGATTTCTTTAAAAAGGTAAATCAAGGAATTATAATTAGTTAATTATTCAATAAATCAATGTTATTGTGAATGTTAATGTACTTGTTCATCATTGTATCAGTGTTTTATTCGCAAAAACAACAAAGTTACGAAACGCGCTGTGTAGAGCAGTTTGTCCGGTTTGGGCTACTGTAGAAACAAGGTGGCGACTTCCCTGTAAGGGGACCCTCGATGTATGTAGATAGAAACAGCTTAATCTAAGGTAATAAAAAAGTTTTGTTTAGTGGGGTTTATGCTCAAAGCAAAACAAAACAATTGGCCTTTCATTCAAGATATAGGATCTTGATATAGTACTTTTATTTTTCATGCAACTTTGACTTTTTTACTGGACATTAAGACATCACAATTTTACAGCTATTTTTAAAACATTTAGATTTATTTTCTTTTACATTTTTCTTGCAATTTTGGCCAGTAGTGGACTCAATGTTTTTTTTGTTGTTGTTGTTGTTGTAAGAAGCCCTGAAGTGCAGGATTCCTTTCTGTGTCTTTTTCTGCTGTGTAAAATCAAACAAACAAATGAATAAATGATTTAATAAATAACACAGAATACAGACTCAGGAAGACACCTTTCCCAACCTTGTCCTTTAGGGCTAGTATGACACTGCGGGGATGAACAGCATTGCTTTGTTGACCTGTGCAGCATCGCTGACCCATCATTGCTCTTTATAAAGTGTTGGGAACATGTGGAGTTGGATTTGTGCTGTATAATCTCATCTCTGCTTTACTGGGGCTGACTGGAGTTAAGCTAGCAGGATTTCTTGCTTTTCTGGCAAATTCAATAGGGACTGAAAGCATTCAATAGGGACTGATGTTCCTTTGTCTGTCAGTGCTGAAAATGTTGAAACAGTTGAATGTATATGTGTCCATATTTATTGAATATATTATAGAAAAGCTCATTGTAAGTTCATGGTAGCTACTGACCTCCAAATATTTTGTGTGTTCAGAAGAAGGACACTCATACAGTATTGGAATAAGGGTCAGGGGCGCTGCACAAGATCCCCCCCACCCCCTTTGAAAATTTATATTCCAGAGTCCAGACTTTTCAAAGGCCCTCTCTTCCTTTGGGGCCCTGGTAGTCGGTACTGGTTTCACCCCCAGTCCAGTGCCCCTGATAAGGGTAAGTAAAGTAAGGGAAGTAGGGTAAGTCTGCTGCCTTCAAAGGTTCTACTGTCTTAGGGTCAGAGAAAGTGCTATGGAAAATGCTACAAAAGAGTTAATTATATGGCTGCTTGGAATAGTAAAAAATACGAGCAGGCTGCTCAAACTAGTAATGTAGAGCATGGAGTTGAGATACTGCTATATCATACTCCTACAAGATGACAAAATAAACTTTATAGCACATACATATCCATTTTAAAATAGGATTATCCTAAACTAAAGGCAATTAACTATAGATAAATTAATAAACTAATAAGCAAGCAAGCATGTCAATATGTCAATATGCCCAAGTTCGCTCATCTCTTTTTTAATGAATAAAAATGAGTTACCTGAGAGAGCAGTGCACAGAGCTGCAAAGGCATTGACCTTGAGTCTGTTTATCAAGTTAAAGCATGGACACATCTCTATCACCATCAGAGCTCCACCGGTGAACAGCAGAACAATGTACAGACACTCAGCCACAATACACAGCCAGAGCACTCCTGAGAGAGAGAGAGAGAGAGAGATTACATTTATTAATCTTTTACATTTTATTTACATTCCTTCTGCATGTATTGTAAACGTAAGAAGCTTTCAATACAAGATGACAATTACAAGCCATATATCACATATGTATATAATATGTATTTTAATGGCAATACAATTTTGTGCTTTCTGCTCAAAAAAAAAAAAAAGAAAAAGAAAAAAAAGACTTTGATGTGTATACATTTTGGTTTCAATTTACCATCAGAAAGGTGTCTCTTGTTTTTAATTTAGTTGTTAATAATCAGTAATAGAAGGTAATAGAAGATAATTTATTAATGATACTGTATGTTACAATAACTTATTGTTCATATGAATAACACGTAACACTTGTTACTTACCCACCTCTTTCATGATCTGGTGTGATCTCTAAAAAGCTCCTACAGTTAAATCCTATAAAAAGAGAAAGTTCTGGTAAACATTGGCTACTGTCTCCAAATGTTCATGAACAAAGGGATTCACATTCGATAACAAAAATATCTTACAATTAATTAAACGTTAATGTTATTTTATAAATAATAAATGCTAATGTTCAATTTTAATTCATGATTGCTAATTATACTAATACTAATATTCCATTTTATAGGTTCACTTAATGCTGTATAGGTAACTGATGCTATGGGGACACTCTCAGGTGTGGCGATTGTCTGAGCCCCATAGAGAAACATGCCAACTTACTGACCTTATCATAGCATCTCAGCCGTGCATTTGAGACACTTTAGATTCTGAGGAGTTTGGCAATGGGCAGACTGGCGTACAGTATGAAGATAATCTGGTGCTTTGTTCTACCAAACAATTGGTTTGCATGACTCATAGATGCTTTTCGTCTGAATTGTTTGTAAGGAAAGAGAAAGCAAGCATCCTTCAATCAAAACATGGTTTCTCAGACAACAGCAGGCTCTTCATATACTTCGTTAGAGTTGTGCTGATAGACGATTATAGGGTAAATGGTAAAATGGTAAATGGACTGCATTTATATTGCGCTTTCAACAGACCACATGGCTATCCAAAGCGCTTTACAAATTGCATCACATTCACCCATCCACTCACTCATTCATACACCAACGGTATATTGTCTATACTATACTTCATATGACAATGTACCCTTGTTTGCTCCATGCGACAAGGCTTTTGGAGTTCAGGAATTGTGCCTCATGTCACACATCCATGACATTGCGTCTACAGTGAGTGGTGTCCTCATGGTTCACACTGTATCCCTTTTGCTGTCTCAGAAAGCTCTTCATGTAGAATGGACTACACTGCTCCCAGTCTCTTTAGTACCCAGTCCTGGAAGGTTTGATTCACGTAGAGGCACAAAACAATTTTATTCCTCAGGAAGGTACTGGTCAGAGCAACTGACGGCTCTCTCTGTCTCCAGTGTGGAAACTTCTTGTCAAATGTGTCATTATAGGTTCTTCAAAACATAAAACAGGCATAACTTCCAATTTTGGCACAGTCGGCATTTGGGAGATTCTCATTTTGGTGCAGGAAGTTATTCCTCTGTGGACAGAGGAACGAGTGTCACCTTCTCGAAGAGTTTATATGTTCAGATGTTGAAAAAGTATATGGGGGTCTATGACTTCCTTTGATTTGAGTTTTTTCTGAACTACATATTCCAGAATTGCAGTTTTAGGATGCTGATTGAGGAGCACATCTCTATGCAGTTTTGGCTGGGACATTGGTTTGTCAGTATAGATCTGAAGGGTGTTTACTTCCATATTCAGATCAATCTGAGATGCAAGACGTTCCTCAGGTTTGCTTTTAGGGGTAAAGCTTACCTATTCTTCCCACTCCCTTTCAGCCTAGCCTTAGCGTTTTTACACAGAGGTGCATAGATGTTACTCTGACTCCATTGGACTCCAGACTCCACATTTGTGTGCAGACCTTCCTCTTCGATCGAACTGTAGCACAGTCTAGGAGTCTGTGGTGACTTGGTGTCAAGACTCCATTTCGAGTTGTGGGGTTGAGAATAGATCCCTAGAGGACTGTTCTACTGCAGAGCCAGCAGACCCTGTTTTTAAGTATTAGCCTTAAACTCAATGCAAACATGGCTGACTCCTGCTTGTGTTCAGTCATTTCGTACCTGTCTCTGAATAATTTCAAAATAGGGAAGGAATGTAAGTCTGTCAGTTGTTCCGCTGGGCCTTTTTCACAGAAGAAACTCAGGAAATTCATCCCTGTTGGCTTTCTTTGTGTGAGAGGGTCACATGCATGTGATATCAGACCCTCTTCATTTGGCCACAACACCAGTTTCTGATTTGCAGAGTTTCTCTAGACAAAGACATCTTCTGCGAGTCAAATGCCTCACTAGTAGGCTGGAGTGCAGTCTACTAATGCTTCCCAGCCATCAAATTCTTGAACAGTGGCCATTTCTTACAGCACATAAAGATGGAAATGCTGGCATTGGTCTTTCACCCGGGCTGAAGGTGACCATTTTTGAAATGATGGCTCCCTCCACTAGGAGGTTTTGTGCTCTCAAATGGAAGCTATTATACTCTTGGTGTAGGAAACACAATTCAGACGCAATTCACTGGCCTGCTGGTTTAGTACTGGAGTTCCTTAAGGAGTTGTTTTGTCACTTTTCTGCCATGTTTGCGTTCCTTTTTGGAACTATCTGTGGTTTTAGAAGGGCTCACTACTCTTGGTTTGAACTGTTGGGACTCAGTCCCTGAGAGGCTTCTGACTCTTAAGCTGGTTCTGTTTATGGTTTTAACATTCCTAAAGGGTTACTGATTGCTTCCTTCATCAAAAATTGAGGAGAATGAATTTGTAAGAACAATTTTTCAGACAGTTGTTACCCCTGGCAGTGTACCCATAGTGTAAGCTACTTCCTTTTTCAGGGAACCAAGGTTACATAGATAACTGAGATGTTACCGTAGGTTATACTTTGAAGATTAATAATAGATTATTTAATTATTCATCATTATTACATGTTTTACCATAAGTGTAAATGTATCAATTCACATAAACCAACCAAAAAGGAGTGTTATCCTTTTTTCGTTTATATTAACTAATGCATTGACTGGGGCAGTCATGGCCTAATGATTAGAGAGTTGGACTTGTAGCCTGAAGGTTGTGGGTTTGAGTCTCAGCACCAGTAGATATTGTCAGTGGGGATGAGTGAATAACCAGCGCTGTCTTCCACCCTCAATACCACGACTGAGGTGAGATCCTTGAGCAATGCACTAAACACCCAGCTGCAAATACTGAATGGCTGCCCACTGCTCTGGGTTTGTGTTCACAGTACAGTATGTGCGTGTTCACTACAGTTTGCACTTGGATGGGTGAAATGCAGAGCACAAATTCCTATTATGGGTCATTTCACTTCACTTCAACTAATGTTAATGTATATGCTATGTTAAGAAATGCATTAGTATAAGTATAGTAAGTCAGCATTAACAAAGATTAACTAATGCTGTTTTCAAATCTTGTCCATTGTTAGTAAAAATAATTGTTCACCCAAAAATGAAATGAATTTCTTACTTCTGCTGAACACAAAAGAAGATGTGGGTAACCAAAGGGTTTCTGGTCCCCATTGACTTCTATAGTATTTTTCCTTGCAATGGAAGGCGATAGCAAAGCATTTGTTTTTTCAAAATATCTTCTTTTCTGTTCAACATAAGAAAGAAACTCACAAAGGTTTTGAACCAACTGAGGGTGATTTTTAATTTTTAATCTTTAACAATTTAATTAACACAAACTTATTGTAAAGCTTTGCCACATTCATTCAGTCCAGTCCCAGAGCTGAAACATTAACTACTCCAAATATTCTAGTACTAAGTATTTGGCATTTCAGTCTTTGTTGAGATAATGTCTGTTTGAAAAAAAAGGCAGTGATGTTGTCTTACCTATTAAGTCCACGCTTTGTTCGCAGGAGAACCAGATCCCTGCATGGAACTTCCTCATGAGGAACTTTTCCTCTCCAGTCTCGTAGATGTACTGCACCAGCCGTGTGTCATTGATGTTAGAGCTGTTAAAGCGGATGCAGTACGTCTGCTTGACTTTCACCGGCCCCATGCAGAAAGGCTTTGCCACCTTCCTGGTCCCCTCACACCAGTAGCTAGTGGTGACGGCCGAAACGGCCAAGGCGAACGCCACGTAATTGAGCGTGAGAGCCAGGGATGCTCTCTGAGCATACTGCATACCCATAGTTCTTCAGGAGGCACACGGAGACAAGTAATCCTGCGTTCGAGGTCCTTGCTTCAGACATTCAAACTTGTAATTGGTGTCTTCAGGATTATTGGGTTTTGCAGATCTGTCCTTTCTTTTCCCTGATAGACCAACTGGATAAGTGCAGAGATATCACAAATGACAGCTGCTCTACTTCATGCCTAGCTCTAATGCTATCAGACTCTTATGGTTCACTCTAACTCACCATGCGGCCCCCCTCCTGACCCATGATTCCCTTCCCCCATCCTTTTCACTGTTATCACTTCAAGGGGCAAATTGCATGTTAGACCTTGGTTTTCTTCTTCCATCTAAACCTGTAGCTTATTTTTGTGAGCACAGCAATAAAACAGATTATCAATCAGATTATTCTTCAATCTGAAGCAGGGGAGTTTGCCAGCATTTTAGAGGAAACTTCCCTGATTTTCAAGACTGCCTTTCAATAAACTGCAAAAGATTTTCCAACAATGTTTTACTGTAAAAAAAAAAAAAAAAAATACATAAAGATAAAACGGTAACATATTTGATGCTGTGAAGAATTTCTTAGATCTGTTTGTGCAGGCAAGCACTGTTGCTTTGTACACACACACACACACATAAAGTAAATCCTGTCCAATTTTACAGCTAGATGACTGATGCAGGATATTTCATACACATATAGAAAAACGGCGTGGAAAATATGTTTAAGCTCTGACAGATGTCAGCATAAATTGACTCTAGACCAAACCCACAAGGGCTTATGTTATAAATTTGCATGTAATATTTATTATTCAAGAACTCACAAGTTATCCACAAGAGAATAAAGAGATTAGCATTGCATTTTTATTAAATGCTTAGATATTTGTTGTTATTTACTCACCCTCATGTCTTGCATGGAACACAAAATGAGATATAATTAACAAAATGCCCATGCTGTTCTTTTTCACGCAATGAAATTCCAGTAATTGAGTTTTCCCTCCTAATTTTTAGTTAGGTAGTTGTTAAATTTAGGTATTGGGTAGGATTATGGGATATAGAAAATGGTCAGGCAGAATAAAGCATTAATATGTGCTTTATAAATTCTAATAAACAGCCAATATGCTATGCAATAAGCAACTAGTTAATAGTAAGAATTGGTCCTTAAAATTAAGTGTTACCGAAATTCTTTTTTGTAAAGATTTTGCTTTACTCTTCTCCCAGAGCCAGAATTTTCATTTTGAACTATGTGTTAAAGTGTCATTTTATATGAACAGGTGACAAAGACACATCCTAGTTGAGGATTAAGGTTGGAAATATAGGAAGAGGAAGGAAATTACTTTTCTCTCTCTCTCTCTCTCTCTCTCTCTCTCTCTCTCTGAGGTGTGGTTGAACAGGAAATGCCAGACTGGATTAAGGCTTGTAATGTGAAAGAACAGTGGTGGATGTTTATGTAATATGGAATCCTGAGGTTTATCTGTTTCTGGATATTTCATGCTTTGTCTCAGAGATATTCATTTTACAGAATGTAATATTTTAATACTTCTACCTACTTTTCTAAAGGCAGGTTTTTATCAGTCCACCTATAGTACAAAGTGTTTCTGGAAATCACTCTCTTTTTTCATTGCCTTATATAATATGGTACAGGCTGAATCTTTGTCCTTGCCTCATTACATACTGTATTAGATGCTTGAGGTGTATTGAATTGAATTTTTGCAAGTATTGTAATTCTGACTTTAAAATGATGTGCTCATGAAGGAAGGATAAAATAAGCAAAGCAACCAAATATATTTATTTATCAGTTTATTTAACAGGGACAATGCAGTATAACATTGCTACAGTTTCATGCAGCCGATGCTCTACATATAGGCTTCTAGCCAATGGCTAATTTGCAGCCCTAGTCCCTGGTTAGGCTAACAAAAAAAAAAAAAAATGAAATAAAATAAAATAAACAACTAAGTCTATGTACAACCATCAATGTTCACATATCTGCTTTTGTTTTAACCACTTTTTCAGTTTTGTTTGAAAAATATTCAACTGTGTTTGCATTTTCAATTCAGCTGACAAGCTGTTCCATAACAATGTACCTTGAACTGTAAATGTAGATTGTGCAAATTTAGTTTTTCTCTGTGGTGCTATACAGTTCTGTGTAGTTGCACCTCTTGTAGCGATCCCCTTACTACTCTGTTTTGATATTAATTTGCATACAACTTTTGGCGCAAGATTGTTTAAACATTTAAAAAACATTTTAATAACAGATGAATTTATAAAATTTTCAAAACTAAGCAAACTATATTTTTGTAAAATGCTACAGTGATGCCATCTGGTTGGTTTCTTATCCAAAACTTTTAGTGTTTGTTTATATAGCGATCTAACAGGTTTAATAGTCAGTTGAGAAACCTGACTCCAGACAGTCACACAGTAAGATAAGTGTGAAAAAATCATTGCATGCATGTATAACTTGGCTGCTTTCAAGGATATATATGGTCTAATCATGTAAAAACAATTCAGATTTGTTTTGATTGTTCTACATAGCTTCTTAACATGCATATCAAATTTCAAATGAGTCTAAAATAACACTTAAATATGTAAAATTATTAATTGTTTCAATTTCCTTTTGATTGATCTTAATTATAAAATCACTCATTTCCTTCTTTCTGATTGAAAAACACAGTTTTTGTACAATTGTCAAACAACTGTTCTGTAACCACTGTGACACACCAATCATTTCATTTGTTAATATTTCTGCGGCTAAACTTGAAATCTTTGCAGATACATAAATGACTGTGTCATCTGCATATAACTGACATTTTGTTTGCTTACAACAGTTTGGAAAATCATTAACATATAAGGAAAACAACAATGGGCCCAAAATTGACCCTTGAGGGAGACCCATATTATTATTCCGTAAAGCTGATCTTGAATTTTTAATTTTAACACACTGATCTCGGGATTCTAAATATGATCTAAACCAATTCATTGCCTGCTGAGTGAAGTTAAATAAATTTAATTTGTGTAGGAGAATTTCATGATTCACAGTATCAAATGCCTTTTTGAGATCTAAAAACACTGCACCTACTACATTACCTTTATCTAAGGATTCCTTAATAAATTCTATGAGATAGCAGTTTTGTGATGAGCAAGTTTAATTTCTACTGTACGTTGTACTTCAAAAATTCATTTCAGAACAAATCCTTCAATATCTGTGCATGGGTTTGAATGATAAAGGACATGAAGAGAGATTGTAATCGGGACCACGCTGCCCACTTGATTGCAGTTTTGCTGTAACTTCCTGGAAAAGGGAAGCTAAAGCATAAAACTGCTTTACGTAATCCTTACCTTGATATTCTCCCATGCTAAACTTAATTGCTTTTGTGTTGTATTTCTACTCGAAAAGACATAATAAGTGTTGGGAACATGTTGAAGATATATTCTAGGTTTTAACGATGTAAAACAACAAATTAAATAGGCATTGTCTGTTAAACATGCAAAATGTTTCTTTAGTAATTTTGAAATCGCAATGTCAGCATTAGATAATCCTGTTAAATTACTGAATACAACTGATTACATAAATCAGATTTGACCTCTATCAAGTCAAGCTGCAGAGCTTATATGAAAAAGAATAGCAGTTATCCCTTAATAATCAAAAACTCAAAGAACCCCTATCTTCAAATTATTTTGCAGGCTTGACAGGTGATAAATAATATGTTTCATAGCTGAGCCAGTGCGCCCTAGATTTGCCCAGTCCAGGTCTGGGCAGTGCAACAGTCATGGGGATGTGCTTGGCGTCAGACATAAGCCAAGTTTCCTAACCCACTGACGCCATGGCAGTTTAACCAGTTAAGATGTGTCAAGGAAGTGGGTATTAGATCTGCCTGACATGATATTATGAAATAATCCCTCTGCACGCGAGCTTACTCACCACTACTCGCATCAGGACAAATACGATCCAAAGGTTGTTACCTGTTCTACTATCTAAAACAATATTTACTATTATTTACTAATATTATTTTGCTTTCCCATTTTTTATTTAATGTTACAGAGAAACTATACAGTATGTCATTGCATACAGAAATGTTATATGTGACACATATTATCAAGTACAAAATAATAAAAAAGGCAGTTTATGAACCGATTTATGAATATCAATTTCTAATAGGTTTCATATATTGTTTTTACTTCTTATGACGATATAGTGTATTTCTTACAAACACTACATATACAGGTGCATCTCAATAGATTAGAATGTCATGGAAAAGTTAATTTATTTCAGTAATTCAACTCAAATTGTGAAACTTTTGTATTAAATAAATTCAATGCACACAGACTGAAGTAGTTTAAGTCTTTGGTTCTTTTATTTGTGATGATTTTGGCTCACATTTAACAATAAACCACTGATTCATGATCTCAACAAATAAGAATATGGTGACATGCCAATCATCTAATCAACTCAAAACACCTGCAAAGGTTTCCTGATCCTTCAAAATTGTCTCTCAGTTTGGTTCACTAGGCTACACAATCAT
This sequence comes from Carassius gibelio, assembly GCF_023724105.1. Taxonomy (NCBI): domain Eukaryota; kingdom Metazoa; phylum Chordata; class Actinopteri; order Cypriniformes; family Cyprinidae; genus Carassius; species Carassius gibelio. The sequence continues at coordinate 8,363,999 of NC_068373.1, read as the reverse complement.
GGGGAAGACTGCGGATCTGACAGTTGTCCAGAAGACAATCATTGACACCCTTCACAAAGAGGGTAAGACACAAACATTCATTGCCAAAGAAGCTGGCTGTTCACAGAGTGCTGTATCCAAGCATGTTAACAGAAAGTTGAGTGGAAGGAAAAAGTGTGGAAGAAAAAACGCACAACCAACCGAGAGAACCACAGCCTTATGAGGATTGTCAAGCAAAGTGGATTCAAGAATTTGAGTGAACTTCACAAGGAAAGCACTGAGGCTGGGGTCAAGGCATCAAGAGCCACCACACACAGAAGTGTCAAGGAATTTGTCTACACTCGTCGTATTGTTAAGCCACTCCTGAACCACAGACAACAACAGAAGCATCTTACCTTGGCTACGGATAAGAAGAACTGGACTGTTGCCCAGTGGTCCAAAGTCCTCTTTTCAGATGAGAGCAAGTTTTGCATTTCATTTGGAAACCAAGGTCTTAGAGTCTGGAGGAAGTGTGGAGAAGCCCATAGCCCAAGTTGCTTGAAATCCAGTGATAAGTTTCCACAGTCTGTGATGATTTGGGGTGCAATGTCATCTGCTGGTGTTGGTTCATTGTGTTTTTTGAAAACCAAAGTCACTGCACCCGTTTGACAAGAAATCTTGTAGCACTTCATGCTTCTTTTCTGCTGACCAGCTTTTTAAAGATGCTGATTTCATTTTCCAGCAGGATTTGGCACCTGCCCACACTGCCAAAAGCACCAAAAGTTGGTTAAATGACCATGGTGTTGGTGTGCTTGACTGACCAGCAAACTCACCAGACCTGAACCCCAGAGAGAATCTATGGGCTATTGTCAAGAGGAAAATGAGAAACAAGAGACCAAACAATGCAGATGAGCTGAAGGCCACTGTCAAAGAAACCTGGCCTTCCAGACCACCTCAGCAGTGCCACAAACTGATCACCTCCATGTCACGCTGAATTGAGGCAGTAATTAAAGGAAAAGGAGCCCCTACCAAGCCCCTAATTTGTTGAGAGCCAAAATCATCACAATTAAAAGAACCGTAGACTTAAATTACTTCAGTCTGTGTGCACTGAATTTATTTAATATATGAGTTTCAAACTTTGAGTTGAATTAATGAAATGAATTAACTTTTCCACGACATTCTTATTCATTGAGATACACTTGTAAGTATGGGTTTCAGGGTTGATGCTATTTTGCACTTCCAGCATTGCTTTTTATTGTTTGAGCAATACTGACTTAACCCTTTCGAGTCGATTAACGCATATATGCGTTTTGAGTCATTTTCACCTGATAACCCCGAAAAGAACTTAAATTACACTCTCAGTTTTAATCGTACAGATAAGAGCAATACATCAATCGAATCTGTAAAGGGTCTAGTTTTTTTTGGATACAGACATAATAACAAAAAACCTTTGTGCACTTATAAAATAAAGATAACAAACAAGGTGCGCTGTCTACAGTCTTTGTCTCCGCTGATCGTCATGTACAAACATTTCATTAAAATGAACTGTAACTCCGTGAATACTCAACGAAGAGACATGAGAGAGATATCTATAGAAAGCCTGGAATGTCTACTTTTAAACTAAACAAGTGCTGCCGAAAACAAATATTCTGAGATAAAGTAATCCATATGAAAACAACGCGATGTCTATTTTTCATATCTCCGCTCATTATATTTAATGTGACCACGCCCCCGCGCTGAACACGCTATTCAGATTCAAACTGAAGCGCGCGGCTTGAATACGCCCACACAGAAGAAAAAGCAGCCAGACTATTCTTCAAGTTTTTATTTTATTTTACTGTTTGCTTCGCGATGAGAGGACTAAGACATAATTCACCCCAAAAAGATGTGATGTGGTTGAGGATTTGAGAAATGGATTTCCTCAGAAAAAAGAATGAAGCGCTTTATTCAGCAGAGATCATAAACAGAGTAAGTCTCTCTTTATTTATTTGTACTAGTTTTCACATAACGTGTAAACATTTTACTAGTTAGACTTTTTCCAAATACTTTTTCCAAACTATAATTCCTGACTAAATGTATAATCAAGTGAAACATTATGAAGTTTCAATAACAATATACAATACTATACCATTCAAAAGCTTGATGTAAATAATATAAATGTGACAAATAGAGATAACTCTAACAAATGTAAAAACAATGCAGTTCTTTCGATTTGTTCCCCCTAAAAAAACCTGAAAAATATTATCAGCGCTTTTCAACATTAATAATAATAATAATAATAATAATGATAATAAATGGGGTTTATTTGGTAGAAAATAAGATTGTTAAAAGGATTTCTGAAGGATTGTGTGACTAGAGAAAGGATGCCAAAAAATTTGAAAGTCAGCTTTGATTGTTCTAATAAACTGTTTAACTGCTCCCCCAAGTGGATATTAAATTATGTTGTGGGATAATTAAATATAATCTTAATAAACTACAAACATAAAATTATATACTTTTACTTTGTTCTCTTTCTTGTAAGTCCTCCCTCAGAGTGGCACAGTTGAATGAGAGGCTCATTATGCAGCTCATTATGCAGGCCTTTGTCTTCTCAGGTGTAAATCACAATGATATTCATGATAGTTGACGCCTACTCGCATATGACTTTTACCAACAAAAAGTGTTTTAGAAAATTTAAATCAATATATTGTTTTCTGTGAGTGAGTAAACAAGATGATTTTCACATCATTCAGAAAGAAAAATTCTAGGCTACAAGCTCCAGTTCTCAACTTTTCCGGCAACCAATTTTATGTATGTGTTTTATTCCCTTATTCAAGTGATTTAACATTTTTAGTTTTTCACTAACCATGCATAACATTTTTTTTCTCAAAAATACAATCATGTACATGCATGGGTTTCACATATTATTATAGCCCAGTTTGTGCTGATTACAGTGATATTAGACTTTACCCATTTAGATATTTATAAGAAACTGAAAAAAGCACAAATGTCAGGGCATGACAAAACTTCTCAAGGCCCCAAAAATACCCTTAGACTCCAGAGGGTTAACCATGTTATAAGTTTGTGCTCAACTTACTTATTTGAATGATGGCAAATGGAAACAGCAACAGAAATGCGCAATGGCAGTGTTGGGAATGCATGTCTGACATTGTTTCCATTGCAATTCCATGTAGTTCAGTACTGTTAGTGATGCAAAATGAGTGAAAAAGTCAGAAAAAAACTCATTAATTCATAAAAAAATAAACACACTGACTTGACTAAAAAGCTAATAATCACATAAGCACAGCAGACACTATCACTATCAGTTTCCCTCTTTTGGCTGGCAGATCTGTCATCAGTCATAAGCTGGTTTACAGAGCTCAATGACTTGAGGCAACTCAAATAGTCATTAAGTGCTAGTGAGGTCAGAGCTGTCAGTGGCTCAGGCTGTCCATTAACCAAACCAAAGCACAACCACCCAGCAAAACAACCACAACACAAAGACCTCAAGGAGCATCATCAAGCAAAAAAAGTAACACTAATTGACATGAAATTTAGGACGGGGCGGCAAAATCCAATTTGCCTATGCATCATAAGTATAGAAAAGTCATGCCCCCTGACTACAAAAGGAAACTCACTTCTCTGAACCCCACTAAGGACAGACAGCACAGAATAAATGAGCAGGCATTCACTCTAGCCCTGCATCATAAACCCAGGATGGATGCTAAAATAAACCAAATGAATATAATAATAATAATTCCTTACATTTATATAGCTCTTTTCAAGGCACTCAAATCGCATTGCTCCACAACAGTACAGACAGCTTCTCTGCTAGCTGCAGATATGGTGTAATGGCTGTATGGCTCACAGCTATAGAGTAGTGTTCGCCATGTAATGTGTTTGTTTATAATAAGTTGATCTACTATAATATGACCATGTTTCACTGTAAATCTTGGGATGTGACTAACCAATGACCTTGTATGTGAACTATGCTCGTGTGTGATTTCTTGTAGGTTTGTATGCAGGGGAGGTAACCAGGAAGTCCCATTTCCGTTTATGCTGAGTGTTGTATTCCTAGAGGTAAAAGGAATTCTTGGTTATTGTACCTGATTAATGTCTAGGCAATATTTACTGTACATAATGGATTTTATTTGTTTGTTTCTCCCTTTTAGAAAGATTCTCACTGCTGCTTTGCCTCATGTAGATTTAAATGTAATTGTAACTCTTGCCTCCTTTTGTTTTCTTTAGTTTGTTTGACCGTCTTATCTGACCCAAGCATGGTTGGTTCTCCTTTTTTTTTTTTTTTTTTTTTGTGGGTCAGTAATAGGTGAGGTATTGGCTGCCCCAGTAGTTTGTTGTGGTATGGTGGTAATGCTAAAATATAGCTTTGATTATTCCTGATCCAGTCAGCAGGTTTAATAGTAACACCAATCTTTCCTTCTCCTCTTCGAAGAATTAGACTGTTAAAGCCGTTTTGTGGACAGATCGCCGAATTTGAGTACTCCTTTTTGCACATTGCACACAGTGGGTCTCATTCATGAAACATTTGTAAATATACGAGTAAATATCTGAGTGATTTGCGCGTAAAAAAAACTTCCCGAAAACTCTTCTCCTGATTCACAAAAACTTCATAAACGTCAGATGTGATAGTGAAATGTGTGTGTGTGTGTTAATGAATTCCAATCAGTCGTAAATGGGACGCGCGTGCACGCTCACTCTCAATTACCATAAATCCCTCCCATTAAATCCGACTGACAACTATATATGGGCATCATATTATGACACCAAACGAAGGATTTCAACATGTCTTCTCAAAAGCAACTGAAAAACAAACATTTCTCAGCTGCAGAAATTGAAGTTTTATTATCAGAAGTTCATTCAAAACGCCATTTAATTTTCAAGCGTACATAGTGGCGTATCAGGTCCTAAAAAAGGAAGTTTGGCAGCATATTACAGATCCTATTACTGGCTCTCATAATAAAAGTTAAAAGAAAAACCGTATGTAATTAATATATATAATATTTTTTCAAAATGCTGTGTAAATATGTACCCGATTAAGGTGAATTAAAATGCAGCCGTATTAATGAGCAAAACGTTCAGACGTTAAACGAACTATTTACGCATGGCTGGGAGCAGGTGTAGATTTCTTTCGTACCAACTAACATTTGGAAAATACGAACGTTTTAATGAATCCGAAAATTTACGCCAAAACCACTTTACACGCGATTTACACAAAAATTCGTTCTGCTCGTGTTTCATGAATGAGACCCATTGTTTGTAGTGGTAACGTGCACCTCACTATTTGCAGTGATCGCTTTTTGTAGTACCTGTGCCTGTAAGTGTGTGTGTGTGTGAGTATGTCTGTGTGAATAGGCAACAGAATCAGCAGCACGGGTGGTGTGTCGGTCTCACTCCTCTTCCAGGACTGGTAACCTCTCCCAAACAGCTGATCCATTATTTGTATTTTGATATTCCTGGTGGCAGCCCCTCTTGCTGGCCTAGGGGGCCTAATCTGTATCGTCTCACATTATTCAGAGTATCTTAAACTGTGTCCCGAAGATGAACGGAGGGAGGTCTTACAGGTTTGGAACGACATGAGGATGAGCCATTAATGACATCATTTTCATTCCTCGGTTAACAAACCCTTTAAGCTTAAGAAAAATCTCACAATGTCCTCATGATGACTTGGACACCAATAGTTTAATGATTCATAACAGATGAATCACTTTTTGGCCAACTAAGATTTTGGTATGAAGTTAAGGATTAGTTCATGCTTCATGAACTTCAAGTTAAGGAACTTCATGCATCATAAACAAAATGTTACAATTAAAATCACAATTTGTTGTTTGCAGTTGTTGTAAATTATTTAAATGGATATGCAGGGTAATACATTTTAATTTTACCAGAGATGTATAAAGTACTACAGACCCAGACTTGAGTAAAAGTACAAGTGCTCTATCAAAAAACTGACTTGAGTAGAAGTTGAAGTGCTCTTTAAGCACAACACTTAAGTAGAAGTACTAAAGTATTCAGCATTTTTGTACTTAAGTATTGCAAGTCTATTTAAAAATTTACTACTCAAGTACTGAAAGTAAAAGTACAAGTATTGTGTTATGTAGTTATTAAAGAAAGTAGTCAAAAGTTTGAACAGATTGTTTTTACTATTTCAAATGATTAACCTAAAGGACAATCACAATTCCTTTGACTAACTTTTTGTAAACAAAAAACGGTTACAGGGTTAGTTCGCCCAATTTGCTAAATTATGTCATTAATAACTTACCCTCATGTTGTTTCAAACCCGTAAGACCTCCGTTTATTTTTGGAACACAGTTTAAGATATTTTAGATTTAGTCCGAGAGCTCTCAGTCCCTCCATTGAAGCTGTGTGTACGGTATACTGTCCATGTCCAGAAAGGTAAGAAAAACATCATCAAAGTAGTCCATGTGACATCAGAGGGTCGGTTACAATTTTTTGAAGCATCGAAAATACATTTTGGTCCAAAAATAGCAAAAACTACGACTTTATTCAGCATTGTCTTCTCTTCCGTTTCTGTTGTAAGACAGTTAAAAAACCATGCAGTTTGCGATATCCGGTTCGCAAACGAATCATTCGATGTAACCGAATCTTTTTGAAACAGTTCACCAAATCGAACTGAATCGTTTTAAACGGTTTTGCATCTCCAATACATATTAATCCACAAATGACTTAAGCTGTTAACTTGTTTAGTGTCTGACACTCCCTCTGAGTTAAAACAAACCAATATCCCGGAGTAATTCATTTACTCAAACAGTACACTGACTGAACTGATGTGAAGAGAGAACTGAAGATGAACACCGAGCCGAGCCAGATAACGAACAACAGACTGACTCTTTCACGAGTCAAGAACCGTTTCTGTCAGACGCGTCCGATTCGTGAACCGAGGAGCTGATGATACTGCACATGTGTGATTCAGCGTGAAGCAGACCGACACACAGAGCTTCTGAACCGAACTGGTTCTTTTGGTGATTGATTCTGAACTGATTCTGTGCTAATGTTATGAGCCCAGGTCAGCACGCGCAGTCTCGCTTGATTCGCTCAATGATGTGCCAGCTTTATCAAACCTGCCATCTACAGTTCTGGCAGTGGTAATGTGGGTTTGTAATGGAATGATTCGTAACATTTTTATAATTGTAACGATACAGCACATAAAAAAAATATCGGAGTAAAAGTATTAAACTGAGCAAAAATATGTACTGAAGTAAAAGTGGAAGTATGAGAAAAAATAATACTCTAGTAAAGTACAGATACCGCCTTTTAGTACTTAGTACAGTAGTGAAGTAGTTCTACTTCGTTACTATACATCTCTGAATTTTACTAATCAGATGGACAATTAAATATTTAGCTGAACTTATGTCGTGTCATTGTTAATGAGAGAAGAACACTTCTGATTGTCCATTATGTTCTAGAGATACCAAACATCAGTATGACTGGCTACATTTCTCACCACTGCAAAAACATGTTGTAAAAAGTAACGTTTCACTTTCTCAGGATTAGAGTCTCAGTAATGCATGTTTCACAAATTATATTACATTATTAGCTGAGAGTGTTCTTGCTTTCGTTTCAGGGTGCTAATATTTGAATTTGAATTTATGGTGTTTTAAACCCATGTTTTGACGGAAAAAAAATTGTGATCAAACATTAATTGGGTGGACCCCCTGCAGGACCGTGGCTGCCCCCCGGTTCAAGGCCCTTGACCTAGTCCACTTAGAGTAACAGCAAACGGTCGTATAAGGTGGTGGGTCTTAATGGAAAAAGTGTAATGTAAAGGACACCAACCCAGATATAGAGACCAACACTTTGAGTGGCGCCAATCACGCAGAGTTTTGTTTGCTATCCTCATATTGTAAGACACTGTTGTGAAGGAGCATAACAACGTAATGCGCCACTCATCAGAAGTAGTATGACGTAACCAACTAATCTTTCAGAAAGCCTGTCTGGATTTAAATAGAGATATACCTAATCCAATTCAGCACTTAGAGGAGTTGTCAGGGGGAGCCAAGCCCGAAGAGGGGCCAACAACAGCACTCAACACAACGCCATCCCTTTGTCAGCTCGGAGAAAGAAACGCTGAAAGCAGAGAGAGCGTGAGACAAGAGAGGAGGGTGGGTGAAAGCAGAAGCAAACTCAGCAAATCTGCCCCTTTTTGACCCGTGTAAAGCTTGAGAATATGGGGAACACCAAGAGCGGTGCTTTGTCCAAAGAGATTCTGGATGATCTGAAGCTGAACACCAAATACACAGAGGAAGAGCTCTGCGCATGGTACGCCACCTTCCTCAAAGAGTGTCCCTCTGGTCGCATCACCAAGGAACAATTCGAGGGCATCTATGCCAGTTTCTTTCCAGATGCCGACCCTACCGCTTATGCTCGGCACGTCTTCCGCAGCTTTGACACTAATGCCGATGGCACCTTGGACTTTAAGGAGTACATTGTGGCACTGCACCTTACCTCATCAGGCAAGACCCTGCGCAAACTCGAATGGGCATTCGCTCTGTATGACGTAGATGGCAATGGAACCATCAGTAAAAACGAGGTGCAGGAGATCGTACGGGTGAGTATCACTCAGAATTGCCATTTTAATGCACACCCTGCATTTACTGCTGATTGAGTATGGGAAGTGTGTCAGACTGATGTTGTTGGGGATCATTAAATGAGTCGGTTTGCATTCATTGCTCAGGGTAAGTTGTACAGTAGTATTTAGTCCAACACTTTTGACCAGATGGTTCAAGAAGCTCAGGATAGATTACACCACCTCATAATACTAGTCTCAATCACTTGAGCATGCCTGATGCCAGTAGTTGTCGATATGTGATATGTTAAGAGCGACAGAATTTTTTAATATTTTGCATTCTTCCGATAACAGTCAATATTCAACATGATTCCCGTCGAAGACCAGAAAAACCTTCCGGAGGATGAGAACACACCAGAAAAGCGAGCTGACAAAATCTGGACCTTTTTCAAAAAGAAAGAAGATGGTAATAACTCATTGCTGCAGACTAAATGAATCATGATGTGTTCTCGGAATCAGTATTTCTTCACAATGTCTTATTGTCTTCATAGATAAGATTGGAGAGGGGGAATTCATTCAGGGTGTCATGGAAAACAAAGACATCTTGAGGTTGATACAGTTTGACGAGCCAAAGAAGATTCAGGAAAAACTCAAGGAGAAGAAGCATTAATGGCCATATTCCCATGAGACTGATCAGAGCTTGATTTCCATTCATTTGACACCAACACAACCCAGACCGATTCTCCAGGCCACACGCTGGATACATTCAGACACTCTATCCATACACACTTCAGAGCCATAAAGCAGTCAAACCTAGCTTTTCTTATAACACATACAAGACTTGTGTTCTGGACCACCACCATCATCACCTCTACCTGAATTGCCTCACTGCTATTTCGATTGCTTTTAGAATCCAATCGATAAGAGGTCCAATCGAATTAGGCTCGTGTTAACAGTCTGTTCTCAATCCTCTTAGGATCTGAAGGTCGGGTAAGACAAATCCACAGGGTCCAGTTGCTCTCCTCTTTTAGATCCCTTTGGGTTTAAGTAGGAGCATGTCTAGTGCTTTTAAAATGGGGGGGGGGGGGGTAGGCTGGGCGCAAAATGAGCATGATGAGAAAAACTTTGTACAATCTATGGTACACTGTTTAGAAGTGCAAACCTGCAAATGGTATCTCTTGGAGCTATTTCTACCTGATCCAACCCTTAAATTTCATTTTATCACTGTAACCTAATCAAGTTTTATTTAGGTTAATAATTTTGGGTTAAATAAAATCAAATAAATTACATTACCACATGAGAACTTGTACATATTTAATGAAGAAAAATACTCAAAGCTCAAATGAAAACACATTCATCATCCTCATGACAGTACACATGGTTTTGTCTCATACCTAAAGGCTACAACACACACCAGTTTTTGTAACGTGCTGAGTTATACACACACATTTATACATAGAGAGTGTATACACAATATAAATAATAGATTGATCGCACAGTGTAGATTCATTGGTCATAACACAAGTTTTTGAGATCACAATGAGCAGAGTGACAGCTTTTTAGTGACTATAAAGGGAGTGCTCTTTGCAAGGTTTCTATAATCCATTCAAAGTGCAGAACTTTTGTTTTTCGGCCACACACAAGTTGCAAAGTTTAGGAATAACATGCATATTTATGTGAGATTCACTCTCGACATAACAGTGATTGACATAGTGATAGGACTTCTGCATTACGACTGGTTGGCCCCCAACCATGTCATATCTCATTACCATAAAGTTGACCCTACTTTCCTCGATTCCCGCACTGTCCAAGATGCGCCACGCCGCTGATTGTCGGAGCTCACCACCGGCTCACTTTGAAAATGAAAGCCACTTTGACGCTCTCGCTGGTGGTGGTATGAACGCACAGTAACATCATGTTGAGAAGATGCTGTATCCTATGCTGTAAGGGTAAATTTGCTTTATCATTTCTTATAATTACCACAAACTTTTTAACACTTGAGACTTACCACTGAGAAATGTCTTGCTCCAGTCATCAGCCACTTCAACCATTTCATCATCAGACACCGGCTCGAATTGGTAAGGTACAATCGATTACATCTTTTCTATATATTGACAAGTTTCCAGTGCTGTCATCCTGTCATGGAAATGGATCTTTCATTTCCGCACTGTATATGGTAGACCAATCAAGAACCAATCTCTCTACAGCTCTGGACCAATCACAAAGGACAGCGTCATCCGACCAATCACAGCAGTGAGGGCTCACGGAAAGGAGGGGTTTAGAGAGACAGATTCTTTGAACTGTATCACACAAGTCTTTTATGAATCATTTAGAAATGAGGTAAAATTAAATCTATTTTTTGAGAAAACTAACACGTTTTTTGACCTTGCATGCATGTAAACCTGTTTTAGGAGACCCATAAAACAATATTAGAAACCTTAAAAATGGCATAATAGAGGCACTTTAAGACTAGAGCACCCTCACTTATTTCAGAAGCTTCTTCAGTGATTTATTTCTGGAACCAGGCCTGGCTGATATGCTTTTACTGCATAATTATATACAAAACAACAAAATACAAATGCACTTAAAATAAAATAATTGAATAAATGCATATTACAATAAGCAATCAACTCAAATAAGTATTAAATCATAAAATAAATAACTAGAGACTGCTGACTATAATCAGCTTGCTTCCATAGTGGGATAATCCTACTCATCACCTGAATTAAAAAAGCCCTTCTGATCTTCAATGATGCAAGGACAATATCTGAGCGAGAGCAGAGCCAATTTAATAAGAGAACACTGTTTCTGGCACTTGAGTCTGGTTGCGAGTGGAGAGATTTGTGCTTGCGCATTACATGGATGCACTATCACGTTGCATTACGACATTTCGTCATTAAGATAACTTCACAGAGGCTGCCTAAAATGAAGTATATAGAAGAGAAGAAAGACTCCCTAGGTAGCTACCTATTGCCCATGTCAGGATCTGCCACTGCCAGATGTGATGAGAAATAAAAAAATAAATAACAAGCTAATCACAAGTCATCTTGTGGGGGGCACCTGGGCTACCACCCTCCCCTGGGGTTAAGGTGGTAGATAAATATATTTTGAACTGATTTTCAATGGAAGTAACTGGTAATATCATGCAACCACCACTTTCAGAAAGTTACTGACCTACTTTTGTACACGATATTATCACACAAAAACAAAGCTGTCTCAAAAAGGATATTTAGCTGGACCTTTAATTAACTTATCGAGTTCAGAGTAAGATTAGTGTCTCGAGTCTCTAATCAAGTATAGATTTACTAAACTTGAATACTAGAAAGAGGTCTCACACAGAGTGTATCTTTATCATGTTGACGCTTCTTACAGCCAAAGCTCTAAGGACAAGCCTGAAACACAGGGGCTTACCTCTTTCTTTTCTTTAAGCCTTCTTTGGCTCAGGCTAATACATGGCCTGGTTTCAGCACCAGGACAGTGAGCTGCAAAATAATGGTCAGACCACTGCAGTGGAAAACAGAGGCTAAAAGGTCACCTGAGAGGCTCATTATTACTGTAGTAGTGTTGGATTAAATTGACCTAAAGGAAGTCTTGTTCATGGAAATATGGGTTTTATGTTTAGTTTGCCATTGTTTTGAAACACTGTTTGGCTGGTTAGCTGCTAAGGGTAGGTTATACACACTATGCATGCATGCTTGCAAAAAAATAAAAACCTTCTTTCTTCATTAACTGCCATTTAATCGTTGGCTTTTATTCTGAATTCTTCTTCTTAAATACTAAATGCTAATGTTGCTAAAAAGAAGAAACCTCAGTGGTGATAAACTATTAGAGTTCTTTTTTTATTAATATTATTATAGACAATGTAGTCATTTCCTGGTCAAGTTCAACATAAACATCATATCTTCATAAACATGTTGGCAAATGAATATTATCGATGAAGACTATTAAGTCGAGAGCAAATAAATCAACATTTACAATATTATACATATAAACGATCTAGTTTGGAACACAGACATTCAACTGAACGGTTCTTCAGAATACACATAGTGCACACCGTTGACATCAAGTTTCAATACAACTTCTGCAACATGTAGTGTTAGAACAGCTTGGGCAATGCAGTACAGTAAAACGTGTTACATGCTTAAGAGCAAAAACCAGTCATACCCCATGTTAGGTGAAGAGAGAGTTTCTGTTGGTAACTTTCAAATGATAAAGTAACAATAACCCGAATGCATAACCTTTAATTTTTAGATTTACTTTCACATTTTTGGACGTGCATTTTACAATGTTCTCAGCTGAGCACTTATAATCCAAATCTTGTATTTCTGATGTGCATGAGTTTATTTGCGACTTGCAGATTTATTTTTGCACCAATTCCATGTTTTTCTTCCCATATTGACCGATAGTAAAAATAAATACAAATCTGATAGGAATTTGAATGAAAGCACAGATGTTTTCATTTCCCAAAGTGTGCTTTGACTTCCTGTGCTTTATAAATCTATCAAATTATCTCAATATTACTGCATCAAGTTAGAAAATTGCAATGTTTCATCAATCTTCCATTATCAGAGCGGTGCGATTCGAACAGTGTGATGATTAGCTGCCTATGACAGTGTGCATTCAGCAGAAAACTGTTGCATCAAGTCAAATGTTTACATATCTTTTAAAACATAGTATGACAAAGACTACAGAGAGGTGAGCATGATGTTGGATGAGCCTGACAACAAATACAGACAAAAAAAAAAAAAAAAGGCCACGCACATTTTTACTATTATGTACAAACACTTAACACAATAGATTGTGAACATTCCAAGGCAATTTACCTTTAGGCACTAAAAGGTATACGTTGTAACACAAATCATTAGAATTCACATCTGATCCACCTTTGATTGACACCTGGATTCTACAGCCGAACCATATAATTTCACCATTAAGAAGAAATTTAGATGCCAGCAGAGTAAATCTGGTTGCATAAGGGGATTTCTTGGCTTTAACTGGGAAAAATTATATGACTTTGCTATTGAGTCCTGGCTAGTTGACACATCTTCCATGAACACAATCAATGGACTTACCAGCACCACTCAACTTCCACATCCATGAACTATACTCAACTAGTCTTACATTTAGATAAAACATGCTTTTCTTTCAAACAAATCTGCAAAAATATGAAAATATTAATTCCATACTTAACCAATGCAACCTCACCCCTCTCTCATAAGGAAGGCTGTAGATTCCCCAGCAGTTTATGTGGAGTTTGTGAAAATTTTCACTGCATTCCTTGTTGCAAAAACCAAACTTTTTTTTTAATACAATACAGATTTAACAATATAACTATTGAATAATGATATGCTTTAACGCTTTCTGCTAAGAATTTTTTTTTTTTACATTTTTGAGGTCTTTGAACACCTATATGGCATTCTGAATCTATCCGTTTACATGTTCAAGCAACTATTAAATATATGCAAACTAACTGTATTTCAATCCAAAAAGGAAAAAATAAATAATAATAATTGACTGGATGAAGTTTGTTTAACAGGCGTCCACTGTTGCAAATAAACAAAGAGGTGCTTTACCGTACAGTGTTTGTTCAGATCTGTATCAATGGTGCCTCGACTACTTGAATACTAATAATGTATAACAGATATACCGGGAAGTCTTAAGTAGCATATTATTCAAAGGACATGCAGGATTATATGGATGGCTACTCAGTATTATAATGCGTCTGCTGTGCTGCTGTCCTTTCCCGCCACTCGTTCCACATGAATTAAGAAAAATCTTAATTTTGCAATGCACTAATATTTTCAGTGGAGATCCACAAAACAAGCAATGCTTCAAGGGGTGATACCTGTATGGCTTTGGCTGAGAGGTTGAAGTACTCCAGTAGACAGGCATGCAGGTAGATCAATATAGTATAATATATGTGTGTGTGTGCTTTGTCTAGATGTCCATGTCCACAGGTCTCAGATCCCCAGTCTTGTGTTCCTTTACCCAGAGCTCTCGGTCTTTGGCAGGATCCACACTCTGCAGAAGCTGGTCCACCGGCTCCAATGTCTAAGAAACAAATCAGAAAAAGTCTAAGATTATTGGCACCACTACACCGCTAAAATATACAGTACCCTTCAAAAGTCTGGGGTCAGTAAGATTTTTATTTTCATTAAATTCTATTCAGAAAGGATGCATTAAATCGATCCAAAGTGACAGTGCTGCCACATAACTTAACATTGACTTAACGCGTTTTAACCTTTCAGACATAGAGTATCAAGATCTTTGCTTTATATAACACAATATCAGACATATTTTGGAGAAGTATCTGGACACTTTCTGGAAGTCAAACGTTTGTGGATGTTGCTGATAGTTAAAGAGATTCTCTACACCCGCCGTTCCTCTGCTAGGACACACTGATTTCATACATGCATTAAAATCACCAAATCACCAGCTGATTCAGTCACTGTGCACAAATGTGAAATTATTTCTGAGAAAAGCTTGTGCAGCGTTTATTTGCTCTGAGAACAGAGCACACGATAAAGCTCATGTAATGAGATTCTCAGATCATATGAAAGATAATTTGATCAGCGCTTTAATCAAATTGTAATGCAGTACAGATAGCTGCAGATAATATCTGAATGTGAAGCAAAGTTAGGTTATGAAACTGTGTTCGGCTGGAATACACTGCTGTTACTCACACTTTGGTTGAACATGTCCGTCTCATGCCGCAGTGTGGTGTACTGACGCAGAAGCTGCTGTATCGTCTCCACCCGCTCCACCTCCAACCTCTCCAACTCCTTCAGAGCGCAAACACAGACTATCACTGATCTAGGATCAGTCTACATCAGGGTTATTCAAATCTTGTCGTGGAGAGCCAGTGCACTGCAGAGTTTAGCTCCAACCCTGATTAAACACACCTATACCTGTGATTTTCTAATGATCCCAAAGACATTGATTAACAGGCTCAGGGTTAGAGCTAAACTCTGATGATCTGGCCCTCCAGGGCAAGATTTGAATAGCCCTGGTCTACAAATTGCCATCAGCTGATGGCTCCGACAAAAATTGAATTAATGTTCTTCATTATTCATAATCACGTATAAACCTTTCAAGACAGACTTACCACGAGCACAGAGATTAAGCAATGATATATGATAAAGAAACCACAATATTTCATTTCATCTTCAAATTCCTGGTTAAGAACTACATTACCCACAATCCTTAAGAGAGATCCACCAATCAGGGAAGCTGTGGTTAGCAGCAACCCATACGCTCTCTCCATGTTTAATTTTTAGTACAAATCTGAATATTTTCAGTAAATCAAAAAACTTAAATATCTTTTTATAGTTATAATAAATTATTATAGGTCAATAGTTTTAAATGTATCATTTGATTATAGCATTTTCAGTGCTTCATGGAATGTGTAGTTCATTGCCTAATGAAAGAAATAACTGCTTTTATTTTCTTTACAATTGTTTAATCGAAATTTAATAATTTCAAGGCTGGTTGGTTTAGTTCATGCTCACAACTCTTTATTAAAGAATTCAGATTCTATAAAGAAAACAAATACAGAGCTTGGAATTATTATTCATTACTAATTCATATTTGTGCATTACGACCTCGATTAATAGATGAATAACATAAATAACAAAAAAGGTTAACTGGATAACTTATTTATCAAAATGATAAAGAGCCTCATAGAGAAGAATCATTGAGGATATTCAAAAATAATAAATATGCATAAAGTGTCATTTTGCACAAGGAAACTCAAGTGATAAATTCATAGAAACAATTACCAGACTTGTGGTGACCATCTCCTCAAACCACTTTGACTGAGCCTGATTGTAAAGGTCCACACAACGCATCAGATCATCACCTATTCAGATAAAACACAGAGACAAACATTATGATGCAGATACAATAAAAAAAAATAAATAAATAAAATAAATTGTAGTGTGGTTCTTGCTTAAAACAGGAGGGGAAAAAACTGCCAATGTAACAAGACACAACTTGGATTTCTAAAGCATTTGATTTAATCTTAAACCTGATGTCTTGAGCATTACAAACTAATAAAAATATGCAAAATATATAAGAAAATACGTATGAAAAATCTTTCAAATCCACAAGAACTCATGCAGTTAAATTGCATTAATTTTAGCTATTCTTTTCAAAGTATGCAAGTGTACACTGCATTATTCATGCAAACAGATTTTTAGTTTATCATTTTATCAGTGCTTGACTTTACCAGCAGGGGTCAGTTTGAACTCAGTTATAAGTATTTGTATTCCCTTCTGTAACAAGATAATCACAGGTATCATTTAAACTCAAGCTGTTTACCAGGAAAACTGTTCCCAAACAGAACTACTGGGTTTACAATTACATGCATGATTAAAGCTAAACCAATGCAAAAGGAGGCAAATGAGAGAGAAAGACTATCGACATCTTGGAAGAAAAAAGAAACAGATCGCTCCATCTATATGTCAATGAGCTCCAGGTTTTAAAGACATTTGCATTAGCGAGTTGACTCGTCAATTACTGAAAGAAATTGAGTTGTGCTTAATGTTTGTAATGTTGATTTATAGCGGGAACTGCGACGTGCTCAGCGCGTGGGAGTTTGAGAAAGAGAGAGACACAGATAACATCATACAGGGCTTTTCTACTGAGCTCAGCTGCAGAGGAAAACACTGTAAAGCTCTTGGCAGTGGCACAATTAAAAACAATCTCCTGCAGTCAAGCACTGGAAAAGATCTCTGCAAACAAAGAAAATCAAAGCTGACTGAATCTAAAGCACCATTTGACACTGATATCCTACAGCATAATTATTGTAGCAGGAGTGATTCTAATCAATAACATATGAGTTCAATAATATAAACTAGACTTTTACATCGTCTTTCTGTGCTGAGTGTTTCGGCTGACTGCCAGCGTGTTGCTTTGCATATGCATTGCTGATGTGTTCTGGGTGGTCAATGGGATGTTGCTTACTGGTTGAAATAATAATAATAATAAAAACAAAATCTCTATAACATTCTGGGCTTTAGCAGGTTCCTCATTCAGTGTAAGTCTAAGGCAAGAGGCTGAGACACCCTTCCTAAAATCTAAAGGGAATTACACATTTCCATGTATAAAGCCCCATTTATACAGTGTGATATAAACTACAAATTCTGTCACACTTTAGTTTGGGGACCGATTCTCTTGTTAACTAATTATTAACTATGACTTCTGCCTCAATAAACTGCTAATTTGCTGCATATTACTAGTTAGTTAGGTAGTTGTTAAGGGGTAAGTTATGGATCTAAAGTATGGTCATGCAGAATAAAGCATTAATTAATATGTGCTTTATAAGTACTAATAAACAGCCAATATGCAAGTAATATGCATGCTTATAAGCAACTAGTCAATAGTAAGAATTGGTTCCTAAACTAAAGTATTACCACAGATTCATACAAGTGTGATATTACAACATGTTGTTTGCAATATAAAACAAATGCCTTGAGTGTATATTGTAACTGTACTGCACCCACAACAAAAATATAAAAATATTCTGGAAAATGTTTATTTTGATGTTACATGACATTTTTTGTTACCTGCTATTTATTAGTATAATTTTAACAACCCTCAAAGAGCAAGATAAGACTGACAATGGTGTGAAATTGCATTGAAAGCTATAAAATATTTATAAATATTAATAAATCATTAATGTGGACTTTTTCTCTCTCCTTACTGTTAAATGATCTGTTCTTTATTTATTACTCTCTTGGGGGGGGAAATTTAATAATAATAAGATAATAATAATGATAATACTGTGATAATAATAATAATATAAAGTTATATATATTTTTTTGTTAACATTTAATAAATACATAAAAGTTAATTAATCTCTGGCATGCCTAAAAACCCTTCTTTTTTGTATGGATAAATAAATCAATAAATAATATTTCCCAAAGCAGCCACTTGTGGATTACAATCCACTTGTCACTTTTTCTGCCAGAGAAGAAGAAGAAAAAGAAGAAAAAGATGACATTTTATTTGTTTATCTGTTTATCAAGTGACCATTAATCCGCATTAAAATTACTTAGTGCTTGGAATACCTAACCCTAACTCTAAAATACTGAAAAATACCATACAAACCTCTCAAATACAAAACATGTTCATATAGTGGTACTTCCTGTTACTTTGAAGTGAGTGCGTTGTTATGCATATCACATTAATTTTGCAGCTTCAGGAATTGAATAGTGAAGCAGGAACTTGTCTGGCAGTGCTGTTCAGTCTAATCCACACAGTGTTGTGGCTGTGCGTGAGGCAGTCATGGTCATTTGGTTCTCTGTGCTGCTGGAGTCAGTCTAGAAGCACTGAATAAGACACCATCAGGGTGCTCAGTAATGCACCAGTCACTCAGGTTGAAGGTGGAGTGAATTCTCCCCCCGTGACGCGTCCTACCGTGTGAACCACGAGGCTGCCAGGTCTCCCTGCATTAGGGATGTGTGTCCCGCTCAGGACAAATCCGGCATTGATAGTAGGAGTTCAGAGCAATAAGATGCCTGGCATGCTGATCATCAGCTCCCACAAGGCTCACTTTCCCACTGCAAAAAAATAGACCATTACTCCATGCCTTTCCCAACTCTTGTCTGGAAGCAATACGGCCTGGCTCCGCTTAAACACAGACTCCTGGGATTGAGCCAAAGTCCTCTTCCATCCCCTGCACTGTTCTCTCCCATCATGTTTGTCATGCCTCTGTCCCCTCGCTCACAAACACAGTCTCTTCTCCACAGTCTCCGCACGCTACAACAAAGGCACACTCTCCTCAAAGAAACAAAAAAAAGGACCAATGCTGGATTACGGAGGGTTTGTTTCGTTTATTGAAATTGCATTGTTTGCAATCCATCCTGAGTGGAAGAGAATGGCTGGAAGTTTTTAAAACGAGAGAATATAGCGGAAGTCAATCTTACAGTGCAATGAAGCAGCCAGGCGTTTGTCTGGAAGCAGTCTGTTACAGTGTTGTGACAGCTGGCAAACTGACTGGGACTGGAGGATTATGATAGTTGGAGTATAATAGCACACAGCCAGAGCTTTTTAAAGAACTTCTTTACCCTACAAACAATACTGAATCATATTTGATATATTGTTTTTATTAATATATTTAAATACGAACACTTACCGGACTTAAGAAACTGATTTACTTGATTATCCATCCATACATATTATTTTATTTATTTTTTAGAAACATTTTGATAAAGCTGAGTATCAAATATGATACATTAGGATTTTGAGAAACATTTATGTGCACATCACTCATTCACAAATGCATTGCATTACATGACTAAAAAGAAAGAAAACTACAAAGCTTTGTTAATAAAAGCAGAAGCATTTAAATATCTTATATACTGTATATTATTGTGCGATACAGTGGCAACTGAAGCATATATGCATTTTATGTAAGTAGTCAGTTAAACTTACTTAAAAGAGCTCATTGATTTATATTACAGGCTACTGTATAATATTTTTTACCAATTTGTATTTTTTTGCTCTGAATAACATAAATGTATTTTTTCTTCCTCGTGTATGAGCTCCACATGTATTACACTCTGCATGAGACATTACAGCCTGATCTATCATCTATCAAATATTCTTCAAACCATAAAACACATATACAAACTAGTGGGGTTAAAGGAAGAGTGAACATAATGGACATTCTGTCGAAACCTAATCTCATGTCATTACAAACCATTACGACTTCCGCAGAACACAAAAGAAGATGTTTAGCAGAATGACCAAGCTGCTCTATTCAATTAAAAGAAAGCATTTTGCAACTACAGGTGTGCTATATTTAAAGTCCTCTGAAGCCATACAATAGGTTTGCGTGAGGACCAGACTGAAATTTAAGCCATTATTCATTCAAACCCTTCCCATCCACTGTAGTTCTCAGTTACGTTTCTTTAATAAATCGTCATATTTTTGGACTACAGAGCCAAAATATCACCCCTGCAAACTTGAACTAACATTGTTACTCCGCTTAATGTCGAAACACAATGGGTTTAGTAACATCTAGGATGAAAGGAAAGTGTCCTCCCTCAGGTTTATTGTGTGTAGTAAGCCCATACCCGCTCAGGCTTAATGAACTGCTTTTGTGCTGATGCTCTGACCTGCTTGTGTGGATTTCCGTCTGGCTTTTTTAATATCCTCCTCTGTTTTGTTGCTCAATTTGATCTCAAGCTGCTGTGTTTTCACCTCGAGATCCTTCTGTCTGTCTGCTAGAGCCTTCCGTGCCTGCAAAACACAAGACACGTTAGGTCCCTAACCTTCAGAAAACAATGTTGACCATCAACTTCAAACGGTCAAACCAAAACTTGAGATTTTCTTTTCATTTTCTAATGGATTTGCAATTTTTTTGATTTTGTAACTATCTATTTTCTACCAAGTAGAAGCGGTAGCAGCTACTGTTGTTAATACAGTAGACGTTTCCATTCTGTTACATACAATCACATAAAGCAATGAATCATGTGAGCTTCACTGTCTGCAGTCGTTGATAAACGCTGCATTGCGAAGCTGATAAACTGTGCTCTACTTCATTGCATTTCTTAGAGTCACTGTTGCTCATGTTGACAGAAATGGCCACTTCTCATCGGAAATGAATGATTGATATTTGGGTGCATGAACACAAGTGAATCACACAAGGCATCATTCTGATGAGTTTTCATTTCTCATCCAACCATCTGCTGTCCACGCAAAAATCTGAACAGACATGTCGACACAATGGCTTCTGGGAAGCATTTGAGAGCCATTTATACCAACAAAACACAGACTTGAAAAGAAAGTTTAATTAAATATGCTTGAAGAAAATCAATATGCACTCAAAGTTCCCTTGTGAAAAATAAGTACACTTTATAGCATAATTTCAAAAAGGGCACTTATTACGGAAATAATATACGTTAACTGAATATACTGAAGTGCAAACTGAATGTAATGTTTTCTGACATGTATTAATTGCAATTAAAAGAAAATGTATAACAGTTTACATTCACAGTAAATGAAATTAGTTGAATTTACAAGTGTTTTTTTGGAAACTAATTTCATATGTTATAGAAAATGGTATCAAAATAGTAAAAAAATACTGACAAGCATTTAACTTGTAAACATAAATACGCTTTAATGTAATTTCTACTGAAAAGTGTTTAATCGATTTCAATATATTTGTAATTACTCGTTTCTAAACATGAAGTTGCAATTTAAAATATATTAGCTGCAAATAACACGATACAGTTACATTTATAACCAAGTACTTTACATGTGCTTAAGTAAATATATTACTAAAATACTTCTTTAAAGCATGATGCTTTTTTTAATAATAATATGATTTAAAATGCATTTTAAATTAAAACGTTTAATTTGACGTTATTACAGAGAGCACTTTTTAAAAGTGTACTTAAGTGTGTCATGAAAGTGTGCTCTCTTTATGTACAGAACACTTAAGTGGCCTTTTATTACATTAATATTATATGCAAGTAAATTTTTTTTTAATTAATTTTAAGATTTAAGCACATTTAAGCCTACGTATTTTAAACAAAACCTACACTAAGTCTGTACCTTCTCCACAGCAGCGTAACGGCTGACCAGCTGCTTCCTCAGGTCAGCGATGTGGTGGTCGTATTTCTTCATGTCTTTTTTAAAGTTGTCTCCTTTGAAGGTCAGTAAAGGCTTCTCGACTTCACTCTGGAGCTGGAGATCAAATCTTCTGCATCAGTGACACATATCTGTACATGAACACTGAATGACATCTGAGATGAACTTGTGAGGTGTGTGGGTTCTCCGAGAAGACTCTTACTGCTTTTCGGTGCATACAGTATTTGGATGGAGTTTTTGCTTCAGTTATGAAAATGATGTTCCCTAAAAGAAAGGCTTTTTTGTTTTGCTGTCTCCGTTAATTATACGTGATCTGAGGGAATAAAACTGCAGAATCACCTCCATCTTTCTGCAATTAATCACCCACACTGGCGCTAAATGGAGCACGCTAGTGTGAACACGGGAAAGCACAGCGGTGGAAAGAGACAAAGCACAGCAGACTGAAGAAAGCTGTGTAGCTCATTACATGCAAGCA
Organism: Carassius gibelio; assembly: GCF_023724105.1. Classification (NCBI taxonomy): domain Eukaryota; kingdom Metazoa; phylum Chordata; class Actinopteri; order Cypriniformes; family Cyprinidae; genus Carassius; species Carassius gibelio. The sequence goes on along the minus strand of NC_068373.1, from coordinate 8,341,443 downwards.
GCTAATAACATCTCTGAGGTGATGCTATTCAGTACAGCACAGAAGAGAAATAAGGCCAGATATTTCATCTTCCCTGATGATGCATGAGCTCGAAGCGCCTGTATCTCAGCTGGATCATATATATCACCTGCAGGATATTGAGAAATGTCATTAGAGAGAACTGAGAGGTGCCCACCTTTGAGGAGAACTTGAGATGGACCTCGGCTTCATCAGCTAGACTCTTCTTAAGTTGGGCCCAAGCTTCTCCAAGAGTCCTAAATCGAACCAGAACCCAGATTAAATCTACAATTTTACTCTTAGAAATAATGTACTTGTAAAGTATAACAAAAGATTATAATGTACATTAAAATAAAACATTTACTTTGTTTAATTAACATTATTCCATTAATAAACGTGTTATCTACAAGTGCATATTTTTTATACTGTATATACTTTTAAGATTTGCAGTACACCAAGAGTGCACATTCAATACAATTACGCATGTATAAGGCCTTCTTAAATCACGTGTTCATTTATTTTTGAAAAGAATATTGAAATATATTGAAAAATATTTTCATTCCAATTTTTGGTGAGAGTTAAAGATAGTGAAGGAAAAGCAGCTAACAGGCTTCCAGTATGCAAACTCCTTTAATACTGCATAAAAAAATAAATAAAAATAAATAATCTTTGTAACATACCCTTCCTCTTGTGCTGCCATCGTGAACATGGAGAGTTTGGAAAGGTTCTTGGCATATTCCTCTTCGATTTTTATCCTGAAACATGAGGCATTCAGCAAGAAAAGAAAGATTTAAAAAAGAAAATAGTGTAGCATCATCTCATTTAGTACTACTGGCAGAACTACATGTAAAATGCTGCTTATTGCACAATTGTTTTGAAGTTAAAAAAAGAACAAATCAACGTATAATTTACAGTAAAATACTATAAACTGATTTTCCCAGAAATCCCTGCATGACACTCCACATTTGAGTATTTTGTTTAAATAATCATGGTTCTGTTAAGTTATGTTTGTTATCAGTTATGTTCATGTTACATCTTCTGTTGTTTAATGAATGTTTATTGCATTATTTAAGTGTTGTGTGTTACCATGATGGTGTTTAGTGTTTATGTGAATTACTCTGTGTACCTTCTCTATATTAATATATGCTTCAGCGTGTGGAAAAGCTACTTGTGATGAATATATTTTTATCACTGCTGTCTCTTTTACCACCTGCATTATTATGGTGTTGTCAATTTATGTTACAGATAAAAAACAGGTTTTTAGTAGCAGTGTGCATTGTTGAATTTACCAGTCTACACTCAGATTTTCTTCTGTAAATGTTTTTACAGTTTTTCTGTATTTTTTACAAAATTATTCTTGCAGCCACAGAGGCCAAAATGATATTGTAAAAACTACAGATTTGTTTTTACAGTGTAGACTTTTTTAATACATGGACTAAAGCTTAGAGAATATAAAAAAATATAATAATTTGTGTTTCGAAGATGAATGAAAGACTTTGGAATGACACAATGATTTTGGGTGAGCTATTCATTAAGAGCCTAAATTGATAATAATAATAATAATAATAATAATAATAATAATAATAATAATATCATCATCATCATCATCATCATATTAATAATCTGTTTTCTTAATGTTGTTAGTGTTAGAAGTTAGGATATTTTAATATCACTTTACACATTTTTTATATATATATTTGTGAGTTGTGATTTGTGAGTATGTTTTAAGAATATTTAGATATTTTAACTGGAAAAATAACTGATATAGAAAAAGATTGTTTCCAGTGGGGAAAAATAAAACATAACACTTAAAAAGGCAACAGAGAGTGAGGTGTTATGTAAGAATGGTGTCATCATGAGAGAGAGACTGGCCCACCTTTCTCTGATGAACTCTGCCATCTCTTTCTGCATCTGCTTCCCCTTCAGCTGTTTCTGCAGCAGCACCTCGAACCCTGACACCGTGGCCCCCTGAGGGTCCCTCTTATCGGCCTGCAGAGGACGGAGAGACGTTACACACACACACGAGGCGTCATGCATGCTGCCACTTGATCAGCACCAGACTGTCAACAACACGTGAGCACGATCACATGTGTGTGAGAGGGGCCACATGTGTGCATGAGTCACAGCATGGGTTTGAGTGAAGAGGGTGTATAGGTTGTTAAGTGTGTGACTAATGTACTGTGAGAGCTCCTGATGCAGCATGTTAATGAAATATGCGTTTTCTGTGTGCAGTTGCGACGGCCACTGATGTGCCATCCCACACGTGACAGAAGTGTCATAACCTCTTCACACGCTTGACTTCAGAAACAGCCAGAAAGAATCTTTCCGACAAAATACTCCTTTTTATAATTTGCTTGTGTGCATGCATACAGTATGTCAATATATGTCATTTTAATCTCGGTCCAGGGTTACTGGGAATTATAAAAGTGAAACTTTGCTGAAAATGTGCTCACCCTAAGGCCATCAAAGATTTGTTTCTTTATCAGAACAGATTTGGAGAAGTTTAGCATTCCCTCACTTGTTCACCAATGGATCCTCTGCAGTGAATGGGTGCCATCAGAATGAGAGTCCAAACAGCTGATAATGAAATGTCACAATAATCCACTAGTAATCCAAGTCCATCAATGAAGTGAAAAGCTGTATAATTATAAGAAACAAATCCATCATTAAGGCTTCAGTTTTAACTTCCATAATGCTTTTTTTTTTATCAACCGTTTGGAATTTCATTCTGACGGCACCCATTCACTGCAGAGGATACATTAATGAGCAAGTGATGTAATGTTGGATTTCTCCAAATCTGTTCTGAAAAAGTAAAGTACATCTTGGATTGCCTGAGGGTGAGCACATTTTTAGCAAATTTTCCCTTTTGGGTGAATTATTTAACCAAAATTGAAATTTATTTTAGTTACAGTAATAAAGTAAAAAAAAAAAAAAAAAAACTTTTTACTTAAGAAATAACTGAAACAAAATTAAATATACATAAACTTTTACTTTTTTTTTAAGCTAGTTTCTAAGATAACCTTTCTTATTTTTATTTAAAACTGTAGACATATGTAGACAAAATGTTAGTCAAGATGTAAAAATGAAAAAAAAGGAAAAGAAATAAGGTACAAGAAATAAAATCTAATTAAACAAAAAATATGGTTTATCCTTAAAACAATAAAATAAAAACATTGTAGGAAAAAAAACAATGCATATTATTGTACAGTATATATATAACAATATATAAACAAAACCTGATTAAGTAAATGCTGAAATGTCAATCTGTCATAAAAATGTCAAAACAAAAACAAAGAAATATGTCTGCATACTGAAATTGAAGCTTAAAAAATAAATTAAAAAAATTAGGTCTTCCTCAGGTCGAAACCTAAAACATTTGTTTTTGTGAGCTTAATTTCAACATGTGGACGAATTCCTTCTTCATTAAACAATGAAAAACATGATTTTGGTTTCTTGATTTGATTTCTAGCAGACGTTTGTATCTCTTTACCTCACATCACTTCTGTCTGTCAGTCATCAGATGTTGATTGTGTTGTTTGCATCGCTATTTAAACCATGCATGTTGCTGTCTCCAAGTCAACTGTCCAGTTTTATTCACCATCCTAAACCATTTTTACTCACATTTTAACAAATTTGTGCTGACCTGTGTGAGCTGTAACCTAAGTTTGTCAAAGTTTTTCACCATGAGCTGTTTTCTGTCCTTCTAATGGTATTAAATGGGCCCTACGATACGACTCCTTATAGATAATATCAGTACTCAGCCACTGCGGTCCACCAGCGAGGAGGGTCTTCTTTCTCTCTCTGTCTCTCACCCAGAAATAGTCGCAGTAGCTCCATTCATTGGGCTTGAGAAGCTGCTGCTCCAGCGCAGACGCGGACACAGGGAAGGTGACGCAGTTGATCTGCGGTGAGATAAAACAGAGGAAGGTCAGCTCACAGTGTGTGTGTGTGTGTGTGTGTGTGCCTGAATGCTCTTTTGTCAGGTTGGTTTTATTTTCAGAGGAGTGAGACAGAGATGGCTTGTGTTAGTCTCAGAGGGGAGACAAATGAAAGGTCACGATGTAAAAGAGAAAGACCGGTCATGTTTACTGTGACCTATAACAGCCTGAGGATGGACAGAGTGATGGAGGAACAGAGAGAGAGGAGGCATGTTTAGAGTGCATTTTAATTTCACAATTGCTTCTGTTGTCTTTGAAAAGAGGTTAAAGGGTACTGTCAAATGCCTGAGCACAAGATATTCTCCATTAATGTCAACCAAAAAACAAAACAAACACAAGGTTCAGGACCCTCTCTGATTGGTGGATCTCACATTGTGTCCTGTCGAGTCATCATTAGAGTCACTAGTTCCCTTCGTTTCCCGAAATCAACCAATAATCAGACTTGTGGCTATGACACTGACCTCAGTCTGTGATTCTGTGATGTTTTCAACATTAAATAAATAGACTGTATAGATGAAATCATGTTTGGGCAGTTTTCACTATCAGTAGCTCATATTAAGGCAATCTCACTGAGTTTTACATGGTGATATGCTTCAAAGTCGGAAATATTTGGCTAATTTCCTCTGTAAATCTCTGCCTACAGTTAGAGTAAACATCAATAAACTTAATGTTGATGGGCTTTATCCAATAGACTTGTGCATTTTTTAATTTCATCTCGTGTGTGTTATATATATATTTTTTTTTTTAAACAGAATCTTGCTGAATGGACTTTGATATGAATCTCCGATTTCAGCTCTGATAATAAATGATATGCAGCCAATGTTAACCTTATTATAAGAAAACACACACACAAAAACATTACACATTTTTCCTGTGTGTTAGGGAGGGTGGGCATTACAAAGTGCTCTTTTTAAAGGAATATTTTGAAACAGTCATGAAAGTGGCCATTTTATTTCATTAATATAATATTATCTGCAAGTACGTTTTTTTAAAATACTATAAAGAAGTGAAGTACACTACAAGTGCACATTCGGTACAATTAAGCAAACTTATTTTCCACAAAGGTAGGGCTACATGGGATAAAAGCCCAATTTTGATCATACAATGCATAATGATCAGAATAAAAATACTTTTTTCAATAATAAATGAATGAAGCAACATCAATTGTGTAAGATGTAGTAATCAAAGACAGTTCTAATTTAAAATCTTTTTCAAGAAAAGCAGTCAAGCAAAGGCCCCATCATGGCGTAAAAGGATTTTAGCCTCTGCAGCAAGCGGGCTTTTTACAGCAAATACAATCCTTTCACTTTTCTGATGTTTGTCTGTTGAACTATCACCTTGAACAAAACTGAATTTCATTGACGTTTCTGTCTAAAAAGATATGAGAGATTTAAATCTTTCTAAATCTGACACATTGTAAAAATCAATACATGTTTGATCCATTTTCTTCAAAATCAACATTTTGTCATTGCATGCTAAGACCTCATTCACTTCTGCAGTGCATATTATCAAATACTTCCTATTTTGAGAGAAAATACAAGGGCCTTTTACCAAAGGGCTGTACCCTACTGTGCATTATGCAGGTGTGTTATAAGCTGTACAGTGTACTATTCCATTCAAAACACAGCCAGAGATTCGTACACTACCACGAAACAAGCAAACATTGTTGAGAGTGAGATTTCCAGTAGTGCTGTTCGTTTCTACCTCAGACTGCAGTTAGTGTGTGCGTTCATAAAGTGTTTGAGTACTCACTCTAGGGTCCATGGCATCTCCAATTAGCCTGTAAGCACTGCAATTATGTAATGCTCACCATCTGTACCGCCTCCCTGACACTGCCCTTCAGTGCTTCACACACACACACACACACTTATTCATGCTCAAATACACCACTGTAAACAAATTGGTACTACAAGATATTTAGCAAAATTATGTTAATGATTAAGAAGTTAATTAACTTTGACATCTATTTAACATGCTAATGTCATTCATTTTCTCCAACTCAGTCAAGGCAGAATTTTTTTTAAATTAATAAAACTATATATATATATATATATATATATATATATATATATATATATATATATATATATAGTTTTATTAATTTAATCAAGTAACTGCTGAACTTTCAAGAAATCGGTTGTAGTCTAATATATTGTTCACACTATAATCACTGTTACAGTAAACATGGAATTAATATAGAATTTCTTTAAAAACATAAAGTAAATTATGATATTATAACTCAGTGTGTTTGTGCCTCACAAATGGCATATTGTAAGTGAAGTTATATGTGTACACAAATTAAGTACATTATTACAACAAACATGCTTTGTGCAATGATCATTTGTTTTATTGAAAATATGTTAGAGCTGAACATTAAATATCATTCATAATTTATTTATATATATTTACAATATTATTGTTCAAACAAAAAAAATACTCTAAAATCAAATTGTAATACTAAATTTTTATTATATATATTTATATCAAGAAAATTAAATTATTAGTTAATTAGTTAGCAAGTTATATTGCATATTATAAATGATTAAATATTATAGAATTATATAATTTTTATATAATATTATAAATTAATTAGCATGTCTTTAGCAATTACTTATCAATTAGAAAGTGACAGTAAAAAATGTTACATTTGTGTGTGTGTGTGTGTGTGTGTGTGTGTGTGTGTGTGTGTTTTTGTGCTAATTTTGATTACATATAAAGAAAAGTATAAAAGAATAAAACGTATTACTAATTATGACTGTTCCATCTCATCTCACCAAAGCACCTCTGAATGTTAACTCCTTCACTCCGTCAGCATTCTTTAAATATGCACGAATGGAAAAGACGGCATAATGCAAATTCTGCAAACTTGACCAAAAACACACACACAAAAAACACAATTACGATCAAGGCATTGGATAGACGACCCTTGCATGTGCACAGTGATAAGACCCTATCCACTCACCCCAGATGCTTCCAATCTGATGGCCTTTGAGCTGATTTACTCAATCATGCCTCGTCACTTTGTTCATTTCATGCCTGGAAGATCGCTCTGATTGTCGTGACTGCTTTATTTTCCCTAACGGTGCCACCACATCTATCACTCCTGTTGTTTATCCTTCACTCTCATCCTCCACAAAATGAGCCCATTCATCAGATTCAGGCCCGTCTCCTCTCCTTATAAATCCTCAGCAAGGTAATCTACCCTTATCAGAGTTTATTAGACCCTCTGTCCACGGTGAAATACATCTCCCTCCACACCCTTAAAATCCAGCTTCCTCCGCGCAAATGTAAGGTCAGTTCACATACACCAAAACTGTAACTTGAATCACCATTTGGTACACCGCAGTTGTTTTGCATCAGGGAGGGCTAATACTCCTGATATTGCAGTAAACTGCTTTGGTTGAGGGCTGTAGCTATTTCAAACATGGGCTGTGAATGAAATTTCACACTAATCAAACATCATCTCTACTCGTGGGGCTCCAGGGGGGCCAGACATCTACACAGTAGTCACATTTCATATAGATCACTTTTCGTTTTTGTATTTTTTTACGCAAATAACATTACCGAGCACTCATAGAATCATGAACCAATAATTTTGTAGTCAGAATGGCCCAGGGATCCTGGTTTGGTGGGATATCTTTGGCAATTAGCCCCCTCATGGTACTGTAGATGTTGTGAAACCATCATTATGTGGGAAAAATGATCTTTTCCCATCTCTAAATGATTTAATGTATCTTAAATTTACTTACAATTGACTAAAAATCACAGAAAAGTCAAAAACTCCAGCACATAAAACAAAATACCCAATGAATGTCTAGTGGCATTTGGCCACTAGACATTATAAAAATTAACAGCGAATGAGTAAATCATGACTTAAGTTTAATTTTTGGGAGTGAACGAATGCTTTGAGAGTTAATTTAGAACTTATATTTAGCAAGTGTCTGACTGATATGAATCATTGCCTTTAAGTCAGGAGTTTGGAAATAAACTTCAACACTGGCAAACAATATATTTATCACTGTGTGTGTGTGTGTGTGTGTGTGTGTGTGTGGGCATGTTTTTGTGTCATTTCAGGACACAACTCTGTATAATGACATGGGTATGACACAGGTATTACAAGGAGAGGGTGACTTATGAGGACATAACCCATGTCCCCATTTTTCAAAACGCTTATAAATCATACAGAATGAGTTTTTTTGAGAAAGTAAAAATGCAAGTTTCCTGTGAGGGTTAGGGGTGGGGTTGGTGAGTGGCGATATAATATACAGTTTTTACAGTATAAAAACCATAACGCCTATGGGATGTCCCCACTTTTCACAAAAGTGTGTGTGTGTGTGTGTGTGTGCTTGTATAGTGAAAGGTAAAAAACGGACGCAGTATTTGTTTGGGTAAGCAGAATGCCTGTGCCCAGCGTATGTCTGGCACCGGCCCATGAACCCGCTGCCCAAATCACTTTTAATGGCATAATGAACACGGCTGCTGGAAACCACCCATTTCTGCTGAAAAGCCGCAAATATCACAGAGCTAATAATGGAATAAAGCATGCACAAGGGACACAAAATCACCAGGCTAGCAAACAAACACATCTACAAGACACCAGTCCTGTCAGCAGGCTTCTCTCCAACATTCATACATACATGCATATATACAGTAAGTACTGTACATACAGAGATGGCAACCGCTGCTCAGAATATAGGGTGCCTGGCCTCTGTTGCTAAGCTACAAATTGCTTTTCCTGAAGGCCATTTTTCTCTGTTACAAAACAATATTTGTCCAATACTAATAACGAATGACATCATTTCCAAGTGCAAAACATTTTCGCAAGCAAAGATTTCTAAAATGGGGCCTCCATATATTTCTAGCCTGTAATCTTCAGTTGTTTACAAGTGCTGGCGCTATGACCAGCTGTTGACAGCCAGCTATTATTTGAAGTGCAGTAAAGTGCATCAGGACGGAGAGCGCGCGGGAATCAGTCAGCCAAACTGACGTGCTTTTGGTTCCACATTGGTGATACTCGAAAGATACTCAAGGTGAGGCAAAAGGTAAAAGCTTCTAAACCAGCATTTCAAACGCCCAACAACCTCACGCTATTGATTCAACGTGTCTCCAACTCAATGGTTGTCATGGAGAATCACTTGTGCGTCTTTGAGAGAAAGCTAAAAATACCTTGTAATAGACAGAAATCCATATATGCATTACACTTTCAGTAATGCTCTTTATAATATTGATATTTCTAGTTTATTAGATTACCACGGTTGGTAATATTTTACCAATGATTAGATTATTAGCTAAATGATGCATCTCAGCGAGATGCAAAACAGTGCCATGATTCAGTGAAAGCATCAGATAAAACTAGTATTTGTTTATTTACCATAATGCAGTTTGATTGCAATAGACACATATTAACAATTAACAATAATTAACACAAATCAATATCTCTTGTCCGTTTATTGCAACAGTGCAATGACTGGAATAAAAGTATCCATTTGTTCATAATCAAGAATAACACCTTTTTGGGTTTATTTGGCCATAATGACTGTGCATTATCACTTCCGCTTCAATAAGCGATCAGACTTCCTTTGTTAGAGGAAATAACACATTTATTAATGCACAGCACGTATGAATACTAGAGCAGTCGGCCTATACCTGCCGCTAAATCTGCAGCATACTAAATACGACTCATGCTGCCTCTCTTTAGAAACAGTGACAGGCTGAAGGACAGCTTACTTTCAATTCTTCCATATCGCTCTTGTTCATTTTTCCCTCTTTGTGTGCGTGTTTTTTATTTTAACACCCATTAGTCAGTTCTATTGGCTTTGTCACCATGGAAACTGGACTAGCCATGTCTTCCCCGGTTCTCTAGTCTTCTCTAGTTCCCTCTCCCTGGTGGGCGGTCTCTGTTTCTCTCACTCCTGACTGACACCTCACCTGCCCTATATGCACACCAGAATATCTGTACATCCCTTGCCTGATTCACACTACAGGTTACATAACAGCAAGCCTGCCTTATACAGCCACTGTGAATGCCTATGTTAATATATATTGTAGTAAATGCATAAAGAGTGGCCAACCATCACCGCAGGCACTAGCTAAAACCAAAAGTGCATTTTTTGAATGAGAGTTACCCATCAAAATCATTCCTGTTCTCAAAGTGGATGTTCAGGCTTATTCAGAAGCAAATGCATGCAATTCATTTCCAAATGCATGCAACACAAGTAGTTTCTTGAAAGCTTCCGATGAAACCAAAAGCCCATCAGTTGTGCGAGCATAGTTTTTAATGTGATGTTTCAAGGTGAAGCTGGATCAAAGCAGGGTTCGAATACAGCTGCAAAGCCACGTCTCCGCACTCAGACTGCATACATCATTTGAAAATAAGTGGCAGCCGCGTACGTGCACGAGATTCCCACTGTCAAGCATCAGCCATGTCACATAACAGAGCGTCCACACAGCTTGTGTTGGCATTTAAATTACTCTCCTCCGTGGTGTGCTTGGACACTGCTCAACAACATTTGAAATAGCAAGCGGTCTCTTGGGAAGTGGGCAAATTTGCCTTAATGCAAGAACACGGAGCGGTTCTTGAAAAGTGTTGAAAAGAAAATCAGATGTATTTTCCACTCTGTATTATTCCATTTGGTTCCATTCAAAGAAGTTCCTGGGAGTTCCATCTTAGCAATTCAATCTCAAAATGGTTATTTCAATGAACACTTCCATGTTGGTGAATCCATTAAAACATGGTATTTCAAAACAGTGGTGATGCAATCAACTAGTCATAGTGCATCTTCACACTCTCAAAAGCACACACAGAAACTCCCAGCAACATCACTTGTAAAACACAAACACACACACACACGCATGCAGGTGAAGCAGTGAATAGAGTGGCAGAAGACACTGAGCAGATGTTTCACATCTGGGAAACACTTCAGGGAAAAAGCCAACCACTGATTTGAAATCCCAGGGGCCAGTTCTCCAAAACTTGCAAAGCCTGGCTCTTTCTGATTTATGTTATCATTATAGTTGTGACTGATGCATTTAGGAGCATAGAGCATCTCATTTCAAATCAATACTTCAGCTGTTATGGTGTCTCTGTGTGAGCAATACTCACTGTGATTTTGGTCTCCTTGATCTCCTTCTCCTTATTCTGCCTCCTGGCCGGGGAGGTGGAACCTGGGCTCTGAGGGGATAGACAGGAGACATCATCAAAACTGCTCTCTGCATCAAAGCTTTCCTCCAACTCCATTGCTCCGTGCCTCCTCTCTTTCGTTCTCTTTCTTTCTTTCTCTTGCTGTCTCACTCTTTCTGCACTTTCGCGCTGCTGCTCTGCCACCCCGCTCAACTCCCGCACACAGTCTGACTGCCTGGCTCTGTTGCTGTGGTGAGCGATGCAGAGTGGTGCGTGTGTGTGGTGGTGGGGGGGGTGGTCTCAGGGGGAGGGGGGTCATGGAAGCGTGACGAGTGTGAGGGAGAGAGAAACATGCAGAGAGAGTTGGTGAGGTACACAAGACTTCAACAACACTAAAGAGGGCACACAATCGACAGGAAAGAGGGGGCATCACTTTTCTGATGTACAGGTCAGATTTCACCCCAAAATGAAACAAAGCCTGTTTTTAGGACCATTAGCATTTTCTTTTAGCAATTTTTCACTGTAATGCAGAAATAACAATAATAATAATAACAATAAAAAATATTATACTGTTTACTGTAATGTTACTTAAAACTTGAATGTACTATAATTTGAATATATATATATATATATATATATATATATATATATATATATATATATATATATATAGCAAATTACAAAGTTCATGGTAGTGTCAAGTGTTGGTTTCTGATTAGTTCCTTTTTGCCCCTGTTTGGTTAATTTCCTGTTCTCTTCTTTAGTTAATTATCATTCTTTTTTTTTCCACCTGTGTTTGTTAATCATCTTGTTTGCTCCTTAGTTGCCTGCCCTTTATAAGCCCTCAGTTTCTTTATCATATTGTTCTTGGATTAATGTTAATTTAAATTGTTAAATCTGGTTTATACCTATTAAAAGACTCCTTTATCTTCACTCCTTCTTCATGCGCTTTTACTAAAACCAGAACCACCTGACAGAATCCAAGGCCGATTACAGAATAACAATGATGACTGGGGACGAGCTGTGTTGGAGAAAGCAGCTGGTTCTGGTCCGTAGGGCACAGATGAGCACACAGGATGCGGACCATGCCCTTCATCCCAACCAAGATGAGGAAGCTAAGGAGGAGAAGGCGGTCATCTCCAGATCTAGAGTTTGCTCCAATGTCGGTTCCAGCCCCGGAGCTTGCTCCAGTATTGGCTCCAGCCCCAGAGCTTGCTCAAGTCTCTGCTCCTTGCAAGTGCCTCCTAGAGTGCCCTCCGGTGCCCGCTCCTCCAGAGCATCCTACAGTGCCCACTCCTCGTAAGCACCTCCCAGAGCGCCCTCCAGAGCTCGATCCAGTGTTGGCTCCAGCCCCAAAGCCTGCTCCAGTGTTGGTTCCAGCCGCAGAGCTTGCCACAGTGTGGGCTTCAGTCCCAAAGCCTGCTCCAGTGTTGGCTCCAGCCCGCAACTCAGAGCTCATGGATATGGCATTACCCTCATGTTTCTCTGCGCCAATCCTCACTCCAGAGTCTCCTTCATCTCTGCTGGTCCCAGCCAGCTCCACTCCTCCAGAGTGCTCCTTCAGAACACCCTCCAGTTCCTGCTCCCAATAAGTGCCCTCCAGAGCCAGGATCCCGGAGCTCCCTGATCTTCCCTTGAGGCTCTCCTTGTCTCTACCCTGTTCATGTCCTGCAGCAGCCTCCAGTGTAGCCTCCAGCAGCCTCCCCACCCCCGGCAGTTTCTTCCCCCCAGGGTGAGGGATCAACTCTTCACCTCTCTTCCTCTGAGGAGGTTGATGTGGAGACTATTAGTGGAGATTTGCCACCCCTATCGCCCCAATATGAGGAGCTGTTGGAGGTGGTTACTCGCGCAATAGATAGATTAAAAATCAACTGGCCTGCCAAGAAACAATCTGAGCTGCAGAAAAGCAAGCTAGATGAGCGCTTTCTGCGTCTGAGGCAACCACCTCCACGCTGGAGCCTTCCTTTCTTTCCCGATCTCCATGACGAAATTGCGAGATCGTGGAAACATCCCTATTCTACCCACCTCTTCGGCCCCGATTGACAATATTATGGCAACGTGATGGGGGCTGGTAGAAAGGGGTTATAGAGCAATGCCTCCCGGTTCGGAATAATCTCTAAAGGCTCCGGCGTTGGCCACTAAGCCTCTTAAAACAACATCTACGCTGGTGGGCAAGGGTTATGTGGCAGCAGGTCAAGCTGTTACCCTCTAATGGGGTAGAGCGCAGTCCACCTCAGTATACGGTGGCCGTCTCACCTCAGTGCCCTTGGGAGGTTGGTCTGCCAACCCTGTCAGAGTTTCAGGGTGCAGTGGCTTCCAGCGAGCGCTGCTCCCAATTCGGAGGCCTCTTACACCAGAGCTCAGTCTCGAGAGACTTATTCCTTTAGTAGATTATTTAGTATCTTGGAAACAACTGCCAAATGTATCTCAGTGGGTCCTGCATACGGTAGAAAAAGGCTACTGCATTCAGTTTGGCTATCCACCGTCAATATGCAATGCGGTTAAAATGACACTAGCCGGCCGACTAGTATATTAGTCTGTTACTCTCTTGTTCCGAGGCCACCGTAGCCACCAGATCCAGTCTGTATCCAGATCAGAGGGTCACTGCAGTTGCCCGGATCCAGTACGTATCCAGACCAGATGGTGTATCAGCACCTAGAAAGAACCTCTACATCCCTGAAAGACAGCAGAGACCAGGACAACTAGAGCCCCAGATACAGATCCCCTGTAAAGACCTTGGGTCTCATTCATGAAACATTCGTAAATATACGAGTAAATGCGCGTAAAGAGAACTTCCCGAAAACTCTTCTCCTGATTCACAAAAACTTTGTAAACGTCAGATGTGATAGTGAAATGTGTGTGTGTGTTAATGAATTCCAATCAGTCGTAAATGGGACGCGCGTACACGCTCATTCTCAATTACCATAAATCCCGCCCATTAAATCAGACTGACAACTATATATGGGCATCATATTATGACACCAAACGAAGGATTTCAACATGTCTTCTCAAAAGCGAATGAAAAAGAAAAATTTCTCAGCTGCAGAAATTGAAGTTTTGTTATCGGAAGTTCATTCAAAACGCCACATTTTATTTTCAAGCGTACATAGTGGCGTATCAGGTCCTAAAAAAAAGGAAGCTTGGCAGCAGATTACAGATGCTGTTAATGGAGTTTCATCTGTTAATCGAACAGTCCCAGAAGTGAAAAGAAAATGGTTCGACATGAAGCTTGACTGCAAAAAACGAATTAGTTCACTTCGGAAAAATCGTATTCAAACTGGAGGAGGACCACCATCATCATCGAGCATATCTCCATGCGATGAACGCATCATTAGCGTTATTGGCGAAACCTCTCTGTCGGGTATAATTCCCGATGGTGACAGTGATGAAACCCCTTTGCAGGAAAGCACTTCAGCACAATCAAATGGTAAGGCTTCATAATTTTTTTGGGGCCAGCTGACATGGTAAAATAACAAATAATTTTAGAGGAAGTACACAAAGCGGTTTACATTTGAGCAGATTTTACTTTTTTGTAAAGACAGACAAATGCCAACTGTGTCCGCCCGTGAGACCACCGAAGCGGCAACCGGATCCGTTCATCTTACGGCTCCTGAACCGGTATATCCAGCAGCATCCCGCAGTGTTGCCTCTGCACAGAAGACGGCTTTAAGTCAGGAAGTGCTGGATAAGCAAGACAAAATTTGTCAAGCTGTGCTGGCAATAAATGATACATTAAAAGAAATAAGTGGAAGCCTACGAGAAATATGTGATGCTATTAAACCGAAGAAATAAAGTTTACTGAAACTATTTTGTGCGCTTGCTTTTTAATGCATACATACTCTTAGAAACGTAGAATTAGTTCCTGTCGCTTTGCAATTGCAGCATGAGATATGTCTATGTGTCGGATAGGCAACCTTGGAGGCACCATACCATGATCAGGTCTAATTATATCCTCTGGGTCTGGCAGACCATGTTCCATGGCAATGTTGTGTAGAACGGAGCAGGCCATTATTATTTTGTAAACCTTTTCTGGTCTGTATAACAGTGTACCACCTGATGTGTCCAAACACCGCCAGCGCCCCTTTAAGATACTGTTTGTGCGTTCAATAACTGACCGAGATTTTGCGTGTGCTTCATTGTATGCCATCTCCTGTCGGCTTTGGGGATTTATCAATGGGGTCATAAGCCATGGTGTCAGGGGATAACCATTGTCACCTGAGTGTAGGGGAGGGGAGGGAAAGTGTCAAATATTTGTCAAATGTTGTGAATAAATAAAATTGTACATACCAATTAGCCATCCGTCTGTTACTGCACCACTGTCCAAACGTCTAGCAACTGAGCTTCTCCGAAGAATGAAACTATCATGAGTACCACCCGGCCAGCGGGCCACTACATTAAGTAGCGCACATTTAGCATCACAAATTAGTTGCGCATTTATGGAATGATAGTTTTTCCTATTTAGAAATGGAAATGCATCATGTGATGGCGCCTTAATGCGAATGTGTGTGCAATCAATTGCTCCTATTACGTTTGGCAGGTTTGCAATAGCAAAGAATCTTTGCTTCACCTCCAACTGATGGACAAGGTTATAGGGGAATTTTATATATTGGGGCATTAGCCCTACTATGCAATCAAGAACATCTGGGATGATGCGACTCATGGATGACTGAGATATCCCTGACCTGTCTGCAATCTCCCGCTGGAATGTTCCTGTTGCCAAAAAACCAAGCACAGACAACACCTGCAAGTGTGCTGGAATGCTGTGGGATCGTCTAGTTTGCCTTCTAAGATTGTCCTCCAATATATTGCATAAATGCAAAAGAACCGGTCTGGGTAGCCTGAAACGACTAATTAACCAGTCATCATTCTCGGCAAGTAAGTCTGCGCGGTCTCTGAAAATACGCCTTTTGCGCAGCGCTCTATCTGCCAAATCTAGCAAAAGCGCTATATCAGCCATCTTAAATGTTTCTTGTTATGCCTGATTTTGGCCATTTTATAGGAAACAATTTCCGTAACAATTAAGGGGCTATTAGTTTTCCCAGAAAGCAATTAATTATTTGATTAAAGTGTTCCGTTTGCAGATCCTATTATTAGCTCGCATAATAAAAGTCAAAAGAAAAACCGTAGGCCTATGTAATTACTATATATATTTTTTTCAAAATGCTGTGTAAATATGTACCCGATTAAGGTGAATTAAAATGCAGCCGTATTAATGAGCAAAACGTTCAGACGTTAAACGCACTATTTACGCGTGGCTGGGAGCAGGTGTAGATTTCTTTCGTACCAACTAACATTTGGAAAATACGAACGTTTTAATGAATCCAAAAATTTACGCCAAAACCACTTTACATGCGATTTACACACAAATTCGTTCTGCTCGTGTTTCATGAATGAGACCCCTTGTCTCAGAGGACCACCAGGACAAGACCACAGGAAACAGATGATTCTTCTGCACAATCTGACTTTGCTGCAGCCTGGAATTGAACTACTGGTTTCTTCTGGTCAGAGGAGAACTGGCCCCCCAACTGAGCCTGGTTTCTCCCAAGGTTTTTTTCTCCATTCTGTCACCGATTGAGTTTCGGTTCCTTGCCGCTGTCGTCTCTGTCTTGCTTAGTTGGGGGTCATTTCATCTACAGCGATATCGTTGACTTGATTGCAAATAAATGCACAGACACTATTTAAACTGAAAAGAGATGACATCATTGAATTCAAAGATGAACTGCCTTTAACTGTCATTTTGCATAATTGACACTCTGTTTTCCTAATGAATGTTTTTCAGTTGGTTTGACGCAATGTATTTGTTTAAAGCGCTATTTAAATAAAGGTGACTTGACTTGACTTGACTATTAAGGTAGGAGGCCATCGAGGTGGTCCCTCCACAAGACAGGGAATCCAGGTTTTACAGCCGGTATTTCATAGTTCCAAAGAAGGATGGGGGGGTTGCGTCCGATCTTAGACTTACGTCAGCTGAACCACTCAGTTATGTCACTGCAAAATGCTAACCATCAAGCAGGTTGTAGCTCAAATCAGATATGAGGACTGGTTTGTCACAATAGATCTCAAAAATGCATACTTTCACATCTCCATCCTTCCACAACACAGGAAGTTTCTGAGGTTCGCTAACGGGGGCAAAGCTTACCAATATTGAGTACTTCCCTTCGGCCTTGCACTCTCACCCCGCATGTTCATGAAATGTGTAGATACAGCTCTGTTTCCTCTGCTTATGCAGGGCATCCGCATTTTGAATTATATCAACGATTGGTTGATTTTAGCTCAATCAGAGCACATGGTGGTTCGACATCGAGGTGTCCTTTGAATGTTTATGCTTATTAAAAGAATCCTTTATCTCCACTCCTTTTTTGTGTGCTTTTACTAAAGCCACGACCGCCTGACAGGTAATGAATGTATTCTAAGTTATGCTAATAAAATTTATAAAAACACTGTTGTGGAATCAGGGCAATATTTATAACTGTATGTTTTTTTGTAAAAATACATATATATTTAAGATAATTATAAAATAAAATATTATGTGGAATCAGAATGAAAAATTTTATTATTTCCACAAAGAACAGTTATAAGAAAACACATTTGGAGAAAATGTGTCCAATTGTCATGAAAACATTGTGTTATGTCAGGGTGATTTTATTACCGTAATGAAATTATATAAAAATGTGTTTTTCCCCTACAGAAGAGTAATGACAATTTAGAGGTAAATATGCTTTATTGTCATGAAAATCACAATGAGAAAAATAAAATAAATAAATGAACTGATATCTTAAATAAACATTTCAATATCTAAAGCTACAGTGTGTGACTGCAAATTTAAATAACAATATGAATAACTACAAATAAATAAAAGATAGGTAAAATTAGGAGAGAACAGAGTGTAAAAATGACGAGAGGCATTTTACTCAAATGGCAGCACACCCCCTTCATTCTCTACAGCATATGTGTTTGAGTGGAGAGGAAGGGAGGAGAAAGAGGGAGGAGGGGTGAAATGGGGCTAATTATCATTGGAGGTAAATTGTAAACTACAGCTGGCTGTCAACAGAGACAAACCACATGACCTGCAAAAACAAAGCCATTTCTCACCGTGTGAGTGTGTGTGAGAGTCCCAGCGTGAGCTTATCTTTCAGACAGGCTGATGTTTCAAGATTTCTGTATTCATCTTGCATCAGTGTTAGAGCTTCGAGAGGTGTGTGTGTGTGTGTCCAAGGCTAGTGAGTATGAGTATGAATATGTGCCTTATTTAAAGCTGCAGACGCTGCATCACCATCCTTGTGTGAGCAGGTGATGCAGACTGTGTGCTTAGCGTGTGTGTAAGCAAATATCTCCCAGCATGCATCAAGCTACGCTGCCTCCCCGCCGTGCTTGACTGTACTAGCATAGCATGTGTGTTTGCATTGTGTGCTGAGCATCCAATCTATTTGCACACACGCCATCTTTCCAATAAAAAACATGGTCAGTACAAGGCCAAAGAAACAGCATGCATAGTACTCAGTACAACTAGGAGCTAACGAATGTGCAAAACCTAATTTTCTGTCTTACCATCCTGCAGAACATGTCAGCGCCGGCCCACTTTTTGCGGTTATGCTCCTCACCGCTCACCCAGTCCCGTTCAGCAACTGTTCGGCAGCCTAGATTGTCCCAGCATCCCTCGTCTTCTCCGTCTAACCCTTCCCAGCTCCGCTTAAACCCAACACCTTTCCAATCCCGGCCTGAGATCAAACCCTAACTACATGCGAGGATCCAGAACTGGGCCACCCATATGGTCTACTCCTTGCCGCTCCCATTTTTACTTGCCGTTTACTTGGCCCTGCTTCTCCAGCTTCTTTAGCTGTTACTGTCCCCAGATTGGCGCAGATGGCACCAGATCTAACTGACTCACATATTTCTGTCCATATCCAAGTAGTAGTGATGGAAGACCAAGTCATTTGGTATTTGTAAACTGTTTGCACTTCATGCTTGGAAATATTCCACAGATTTTCCACGGAAGATTTATTATGTCCTACTCAATAGATAAGCGGGTGATAACTCAGAATGGGACTGTACCTGTTTGCTGAGGCTGGTCTTCCTCAGAATACACAAACAAAGGTATTGTTATATTATTTATGATGCCCCCCACTAGTCTACTGTAGGTAGTTCTTACTAGCTTTGATTGCTTATGTGTACTACATTTGGGTTACGACAGTATACAGTACATACATTGTCTTTCTGTATTACTGTTTTTATCATGAATAACATTTAAAAACTTCTTCAGTCAAGACAAAGAAATATTTCTCACAGTCCACATGCAACAGTTGGCCCAAGTAGGGGTCAATTACTGAATAAAGTTGCAACAGCAATTTTTCTTTTTCACAGACATGGCTGAAAATTGTTACCATATTTTTCTTTGCACAGTCGCCCCATGTTTCCTGTGAGTCGAGATGGTTTTTTACGCTAACTCTTGCAAAACAGCATCCCTCATTCCAAGCATTCAATTAAAAAAGATTTCCCCACACAGAAACATTATTGTGCAAACACAGTTGGCTAATCAGCCTCAGATACTGTAGGTGCTCACTGGTTCTCAATGACACAATTCAAAACTGGGTCTATTATAATAATACAGTGCAAGAGCAGCAGTGCTGTGTACACAGATTGCCTCTGGATAGTTCTGCCAGTGTTTACAGGGCAGTCATAGTCTAGTGCCAGACTGTTGGAGAATCATGCGGGGTGCCAGCTCAGAATCAACAACAATCCACAGCACATGTTTACAAAAGCCCACTGAACAGCATGGCTGTTTTAAAGTAAGATTGAACCTTTGTTACATCCAGTTACTCGGAGAGCAGAAATAACATCAGCACATCGAATCAAATCATAACTAACGGGTTAATCGCACAATGAAGTCAAGGTTCAGCTGGAAATATTTGTACGTGCATCATTTTATTGCAGTAAAAAATAAATTTGTGTTTCTATCTGGTCTTTATCCTTCATAATACTAAATGTTCTTTGGGATTTGCACTTCTAAATTGCTGATAGTTAGCATGACTAAACTGCCATGAATTTAAAATGTACTTCAATTACGCTTCAGTGGAAAACAAGAGGTCATTCCAGCTTTATGTGTCCCAGGCTGAGTGCTGGGGTTTGTCAGAAAAGAGAAAGAAGGAAGATGAAAACAGTGTGTGAGTATGTGAGAAAGGACATGAGACTATCGGATGAATCCAGATCAGCCTGATTCGCTCCTCTCCAGATGAATAGGCTATAAAGATGATGGAGTATGCTAATGAAGTATTTCAGTCTGTGGCGTCAAACGAAGAAGAACTGGGTTCTATGACTACACAACAGTATACTGAGATACCTTATCAACATTTCACATTTTTATCAACCAATGTACACATGAAAAAATGAGCCTCAGGCTATATGAAAGAATCACTGTGGCATATAAGACTGATACCACAGCAGTGGTGGAAAGTCCATCAAATCAGATACATTTGAAAAGGGCAACAAAATTTACTTTAATGTACATGAACATTAATGTTACATGCATGAATCATACTGTTCATATCATGTTTTTGATCATGCATCATGATAATGTAATGTTAAAGTACCTTACACTTGTACAATGTGTTATATGATATTTGAACATTGGTAGCACACAAATAACAAATCTTAATCTTACATTGCCCAAAATCAGATTTGTTTACCACAAAGGATCCATTTATCAGCTACAAAAGAACACACAATAATTGCAATACACTTGCAACTATGATAAAAAAAAAAGAGGTGGTTAAAATATATATATATATTTTTTCTCAGCAATGAAACAACATTACTGTGTGTTTTTGTAAAATGCTATTTCAGAAACTGGCAGATACTAGGTTGTAGTGTTAACTGGAAAAGGAGGATTTTTGTTGTTGTTGTTGTTGTTGTTTTTGCAATGAATGTGCTGCTTAATTCTCAATGTTTGTAAGACAGTCCAAAAACAATGATCCAAGGCACACATAAAAAAAAAAATGAAAGGCCTTATTTTAATTGGTCTCTTTTATAATAGAAAAATACATTTATAAAGATAATGTTAAAATGTTCCCACACCAAGCCTTTTCTTCTAAGAACATTTTTCTTGACAAATAACTTTTTTATTTTAATAAAAATACAATAACATTTATATATATATATATATATATATATATATATATATATATATATATATATATATATATATATATATATATATATATATATATATATATATATTTCTGTTATGAAATGGCCAGTTTAATAAAGGCTTATTCTGGTCTCTTACTCTGTAAAATGATTTGGTCCCACTTTATATTAGGTGGCTACTACTATGTACTTACATAAAAAACTAAGTACAATGTACTTATTGTGTTCATATTGTATTGTAAAACACTTTTGCTGCTAATGAGGTGGGATAGGGGTAAGGTTAGGGAGAGGGTTGGAGGTATGGGTAAGTTTAAGGGTGGGTAAAGGTGTAAAGTATGGGTCAACAGTGTAATTATAAATGTTATTACAGAAATTAAATACAGATGTAATTGCATGTAGTTTTTTTTAATATAAGTACAATGTAAAAACATGTATGTACACAATAAGTACATTGTACTTAATTATTAATTAAAATGTAAGTATATAGTAGTTAAGGCCACTTAATATAAAGTGGGTCCAATTATTTTTCTAATGATTTTTTATTTTTTCAAAGAAAACAAAGATTGCTGGAGCATGTTTAGCAAGAAAAATCTATCTCAGTGTTTAATGCGTTACTTAATTATCTGTGAAATTTACTAGCAATTTCTGAGTAAAAAAATGTTTCTACACCACATATATTTATTTTTCGATGTTAGAGATACAGACAAGAAAAGGCATCGTCAGCTAATTATGTTTGTACATTTGCATAGTAGATGTACCTGAATCTGACTATTGGTTTGAACACTAAAATCTAATTATATTACTCCATAAACACACGGTTCCAGACAGCCAAAACAACTGATATACACAGATACACACATCAGAAATACCTGATGTAGCTTTTCCAACCCACAGGAAGAGACAAACTCTTGATTTCCTCTGATAACATACTACAGGAGACTACTGGCTGCTGCCACGGAAACAGACAGACAAAAACAAATAAATAAACAAACAAATAAATAAACCCTTTTCAGGCAAACATGAGTTATAAATTAAATAAATTAGCATATTAGAATGATTTCTGAAGGATAATGTGACACTGAGTAATGATGCTGAAAATATAACAATATAAACTTTTAATTAAATTGTAATGTCTGGATGTCATGTAGAGAGCACACTCAGAGATTTTCGGAGATATCAGATATTTGAATGTTTCACCATGACCACTCCCTCTCCTTGGTCTTAAAAAAAAATGGCTGACTAAAATTTTGTGATCAAATTCAACACTCTTACACTATAAAACCCGACAAGTCAACGTAAACAGATTGCCTTGATTTAAACCATTTAAGTTTTAAAACTTTGCGATCAAGTAATTAAGTGATTAACTAAGTGCTGATTGAGAATTAGTTCTGTTAACAAACAGAATCACTGAAGAAAAGAGAAACACAAGAACTACTACGACTGACTTCAGACACAGACTTAGATGAAATCAACTGAAATAAAATACATGAAATCTCTCAAGATCTGATTAAACAACCCCACAAACAGCATCACCAGCTCCACTTATTAATAACCAGACTGACTTTATTTCTGTCACACGTCTACAGAAGATCTTATTGAGAATGAACTAAGGTTTAGATGTTGATTTATTGTTTCATTTGAAGTAACCATGTTAGAGATCAGTGTTTGCTTTAGTTGGGCTTGACTTCAGTCTTTGTATTTTCTCTGGCTGTTATAACCATGTGTTTTTAAAACATGTTTGTTATAACTCAAAAACCCAAAGGAGATATTTAGAGGTATTAGTTGTTATGCAGCTTACTGATGATGACATTCATAAATTACGTTGCTGTTCAAAATGTGACTAAACAGGTGCTGCATAATTAGTTCAGTTCAGTTTATATGAAGTTACCGAATACTTTGTGCACATACATCTTTCTTCTATGGTAGCAATTAGCAGAGGTGTCAAGTAACGAAGTACAAATACTTCGTTACTGTACTTAAGTAGAAATTTGGGGTATCTATACTTTACTTGAGTGATTATTTTTCAGCCGACTTTTTACTTCTACTCCTTACATTTTCAGGCAAGTATCTGTACTTTCTACTCCTTACATTTTAAAAATAGCTTCGTTACTGCTATTTCATTTCGGCTTGTTTCCATTCCGGATTGTCATCATTCAAAAAAAAAAAAAAAAAAAAACCTATCCAGATAAATCGCGCCAACCGGATGGAGTGAATTTGATTGTGGTTGGATGAGAAGTATAAACAAATATATTCCGACACCCTATTGGTCTGTACGCGATCCATCGCACCTGCACGTGACACAAATCACATCACAGTCCAGCCAGGACATAGACAGTTTTGGGTTCGTTTATCAAAAAATATATTTCTTAAAAGTAGAGTTGGGTATGGAACCGGTATCCGATCGCCTCAGAGTCAGTCCGCTTAAATTTCACATGAAACCAGCGTCAGACCGGTCTCCTTCCGTCTTTCAGCGCGCTCTTCAATCCACAGAGGCGCAGACCGCGAACGGAGCAGCGCATGCGCACTTAAACAAACAGAGGACACAAGGTGTGTGTTTATCGATAGATTGTTAGAATATCCATATCTGTGCAGTTCTTTGTCATAAATACAGTTTACAAAAGGTCACGAGGTAGCAGTCGGTTTCTCATCTGTAAAGTTTTCGCTCATCACACCACAGCCGGTTTCCTCCAGCGAAAATCTAGCCCTTAACACATATGAACGAACACATCCTTTAATTACACTTACTTAAATATACTTAATTTAATCATACGTACTTTATACATACACTACTGTGCAAAAGTCTTAGACACTTTAGTATTTTCACTTAAAAGAATGGTGTTCGGACAGTTATTTATATATTTTGCTGTAGTGTGTCAGTATAAAATATCAGTTTACATTTCCAAACATTAATTTTCCCGTTGTCAGACTGCTTGTGCATTCAAAATCGCACTAGATTATTATTAAAATTAATGGCAAACTGATATTTCCTATTGACACACTACAGCAAAAGATATAAATAACTGTCTTAAAACCCTTTTTGGGGAGAAAATACTAATTTTTCCATAAGACTTTTGCACAGTACTGTATTTTAAAAACGACACTGTTGCTACTTTATAAAGACTGAGCATACAGTAATTCACAGAACTGATTTAAGACAGTGACAGACAGCACTCATGTTAACTTTTATATCAGAGTGAGTGACAGAGATACAGTAGAAAAACTATGTGTGGTTTTGTATTAAATAATGACCCAGATTGTGAAATACATTTATTAGCCTTCGATTAAGGGAAGCACAATTTGCACAACAAGCTATGGATTTATTTTAAATATTTGTAATGTTCTTTAAAGTTGTCCATAGTTTTTTTTTGTGGTTCTTTTTTTTAAAGTATTGGTTCAGGCACCGTTTAGGAGCCGGTACCGTTTTAAAAGTATTGAAAAGGCACTGGACCCTACTTAAAAGTTATTATTTCTCACTACTGGCTCATTTACCAAATGAGTGCTTTTTCTTCGTCCTCCACAAATTAAGCTACTGTAGGTAGTTCGGTAGCGAGACGTTTTAATAAATTAGCGTTTTCGATTGACGATGCGATTGACAATGTTGTGATAAGTAGGCTATACCAACTTTGAAACTCGTTACCCCCCGAACACTGGACATAGCAGACGTATGTACCGAATACAAGAAGCTATCAATCAAGAAGGTATCAGGATTATGATTTCTTTTTCAGTTTTAGTTTTTGATTAATCACTTGGATTAATCATTCATTTTGACAGCACTATAATGTTTACTGTAAATAGACAACCATAACAGTGTAATTGTTACTAAGCCTGCACCAATGTTCTTGTCCATTGCCCTCACAGATTTCTGCAGCTAAGCTTGGATGTACATTTACATTCCATTAAAGGTTATTGATGACATGCCTCTGAAGTTTGACTTTTTGCACCATAACAATACTTACTGGCAACTAGTCATCATATCTCTAGTCCTTTAATGTATTTGCATTGTACTAAAGTGCGTTCATTTTAAATGGGCATATATGCGGCTGAGGAAGACCTGAAGGTCGAAACGTTGCTTGATTAAATTCCTCTGGAGCAGAAGTTTTCAGTGTTCAGACTTCACTTCTTTATTTGTCTATATCATTTAGTTGTCTTGCACCTGCGTCCTAATTGGATGTTTGGGATGTGCACACCATTTTTGTATTTTCATATATGCGGATGAAACAGGAAGCCTAGTGCATCCCAAATTTTTCAACATGAAAATTTTAATATAACATTATAGTCATTATGGCCTATTGCCTTTAGAAAAATGTTTTTTGAGGCGGTGGGGTAGTACACAATAGGCCCTTGTGGTGCGGCCTAAGCT
This sequence comes from Carassius gibelio, assembly GCF_023724105.1. NCBI lineage: Eukaryota > Metazoa > Chordata > Actinopteri > Cypriniformes > Cyprinidae > Carassius > Carassius gibelio. The sequence continues at coordinate 8,315,885 of NC_068373.1, read as the reverse complement.
TTTGTTCTTAATGGCATTTTTTTCCCCTTACATTACTTTTACTTTTATACTTTAAGTAGTTTTTTAAACCAGTACTTTTACACTTTTACTTGAGTAAAAAGCTTGAGTTGATACTTCAACTTCTACAAAAGTCTTTTTAAACCCTAGTATCTATACTTCTACTTGAGTAATGAATGCCAGTACTTTTGACACCACTGGCAATTAGTCACACACAAACATCAATAATCAGAATATGAACCTCAACAATGGTGACAAAAACAAAAAACATGGTGCAATGCATGCTGGGTATTATTATAGTACAAAACTAATCTATGGCTTCCAGCATGCTCTGCTGCATTTTATTTTTATTATGGTGACCATTGTTGAGGTTCATATGCTGATTATTGATGTCCGTGTGTGACTAATTGACACCATAGAAGACCAAACTGTTAGGAAAGTCCTTTATATTAATTATCATAGAACCACTGCTTCTTAGAATCAATTTTACTATATTATCTAACTAATTACACAACACCCAATTCATCAGACGTCACACTCTGAACAGTTCAACAAATGATGATTATCATCAATGGGTTAAGTAAAAATGCTAATGGAATTTCTTCTGGGCTTTTGAGATACAACAAACATGTTTCAGAAACATGTGATTATAACAGCCAGAGAAAACCCAAAGACTGAAGTCAAGGGTCAAGAGCCCAACTAAAGCAAACAGTGATCTCTAACATGGTTTTATATATATATATATATATATATATATATATATATATATATATATATATATATGAGCAATATCTCATAGTCGTGTGATATCGCACTATATTATAATGTTTGTGTTTCTAGGCAGAGTGCTGTCGTTAATAACAGCCATGATGATATAGAGCAATATCACACAGCCATAAGTGTGATATTACAATTATACAACAGTTTGACAGCACAAGTTTGTAAATAAATAAGAAACAACCACAGAGAATCTTAAAAAACTATTTCCTTCCTTTAGTGAAAGTTTAACAGCTGGGCCCAAGTCACTTTAATACTATAGTTACAAAGGATTGTTGAGTTATTAGATGAAAGCTTATTGTGTCACTGTATTAAAAGCTCACTGTATTATGTAATTATGTAAATTAATGAAAGCCTTTTGTAGCGAATCAATGTGTTTGTGTAAGAAAAATATCTATATTAAAAACTTTTATTATTATTATTATTATTTTTTAATTATCTAATTTGTCAAAGTGTGTTTTTTTGCTGTTTGCATCTGAAGCAATTGCTCGATGATGCCTTCATGTTGTGTCCTGAAACAATTCATAGTGCCAGATGTAATGCTAAAACCAGAGTGGTTGGAGACAGCTGGGGCTGTGATGAATCAACTGGCCATCTTTAAGCACAGAGCAGAACACCAAATCATGGAATAAAGGCAAAAAGACATCAAGGGCTATAAAGCGAATAGCTCAGCCGATCATGTGTTTGAAAGCAGGACTCAGTGAGGACCACTGTGAACTGATCCCTCTATTGATGCAAAGCATGAAAGAGACTCTACACCCACTCTCTCCACCCTCCATATTTCTCTCTGTTTGAACCTCTCTCCTTACAGTGCATCCGTCCCTCCATCCATCTGCCTCATACTACATCTGTGAAGAAAGCATGGAAAGTGGAGGTTTCTCTCCATAAAGCAACCTCTGTTCTGTGCCTGTCTGTCACAAGTTAAGCAAAAGATTTTTCTACCTAACAGTGATTTAAGGATGCCAAATGAGAAAATTACTTTAGACAAAGTCTTTCTTCAACTTTGTAACAAAATGTCATGGTTGTTTATGCAGGGTTTTTTATTTAATTTTTTGATGACAAAGCATAAAGAATAAGCTATAGTGATGCTTAAAAACCCATGTATACAGTGAAGTGCTATTTTACATTATTTATACATTATTAAAATTATACATTTCAGTTTTCATTTTAGTTTTAGTTTAATGTGCTGTCATTTTGTCATTTGACGTGTCATTTGTCAATATATTTTTTCTTTTTTTTGTGGGAAGGTAGGCTGTTGTCTCTTTGTAAATATTAATGTATTTAACATTTAAATAAATTTTTATGAATATTAAATAATATCATTTATTAATAATTTACTAATTAAAAAATAAATATATATAAAATATAATAGAAATTATTATAAAAATAATTATAATTTCAGTTCAGTGTCATTTTTATTAATTTACAGTTAATGTGCTTATACACAAATTTATTTCAGTTAGTAAGTGAATTCATTTTAATTTATTTGACATTTTATAATATTTTATTTCAGTTTTATTCCCATTAACAAATGGATAATAACCCTGATGCAGTGTGACTATAAGATATTGAAGAGTCAACATTTTTAATATATATAATAAATTTACAGATATAAATAAGATTTTACTAAATTAAGCTTTTCAAATATTTACATTACAGTATCTGTAATTTATACAAAAAAAATTTCCTATAAACAAATGGGCCAATAGTATATTGTATATAGTATAATTTGCAAAACTCAAAGAGTTTTGCACTGGAGAAAGCAGAATGAATAACTTTGGTGAATGTGAATATTACATGGATTTTTGGATATTCACATGGATATTATTTTATTACATTATAAATAATAATAATAACAATCACACATTAAACATATTTTATTAATGTGTTAAGTGTTAAGTATTAACTTAGTATAAAAGTCATATAAAAAAATATGTTTTATAAAATATTTTAAAATGTCAAATTATGTGTGGTGAAAAGATTATGTTTCCTTTCAAAGTTAAAGTCAGAACAATATTCCAAAATTGGCACACAGATTTGCTAATTATGTTTGAATGGGTGCGTGTACTGATTATGTTCGGTTTCTGCAAGGGACGGCGTTTCCAAAATCAACAAATAGTGCAATTTTATCCACATCCTAGCGTTGTGGTTTCAAGTGATCGACAGGCACTAAGCCAAACACTTTATTAAAGCACCAGTCATAATATGATGTTGCCACTGATATATGACCTCAATTGACCAACTGGTTTTTAAGATCTGGAGTCAATGGCATTTAAATGAAACCAGTTTTTAAAAAGATTATCTAAATTCATAAGCTGAGCTCTATTCATTAGGGGCTACTTACTGAACATACGAGAGAATTTGCCTTGGCTCAAATCCTAACATCTGAAGAGTCCTGCTAGTCCAGAAAGCTAATGAACAGGACTTTAAACAAACCAGACTCGTTTGACATGTGGTCTCCTTCAAGACAAGAGAGGGATTTAAATAGACAAGGGGGAAGGTCGACAGCAGGGGCTTGAGAATAAAAACACAGAGACGTAATGGCCAGGTCTGATATTTGAAACATTTATTCTGTGTTTTGACGACACTTCATTAAAGAACGTGCAGAAATGACTTCCACGTTCTATTTGTGTTGTTTTAGCACCCAATTCACTAAACGATTTATGTAAATTAGGCTAAGCTGAAAAAATACAAACCCAATTACGTGATATTTAGCCCCTCGATTGCTAATTTTACTGGGGGACCCCCCCGAAACGTGGTTAGTTTGGGATAGTTTTGAGTAGCAATTGGGCAGGTTTTGTTGTGTGAAACCTGGCAACCCTGTCTGTCAAGCATGTGCCGTCCTGTTATTACTGCTAACATAGTGGACTTATAAATAAGAATACATTAGCATAATCTTTATTAAAGATAAAATAATCACTTCATCCGATGTTTAAGTGAATAAAATAGCCTTGGCAGCTTACTTACTGGAGATCCATAACTATTGACTTTGTTCTCTCTCACAGGACTTGTGTGTGTGTGTGTGTGGAGATGTAAAAGAGGAAAGCAGGCATTTGGAGTCGGCCCAAAGCACTGTGAGGCAAGGGAGGGGGCGTCTTAAAACGTTTGTCCTGTTTGCGTTACTTACACAATTAATAATGTATAAAGCATTGTTATTGACAATGCACAGCATTGTTTTTAATTATATTTTTAGGGGGAAAACCCCATTATATGGACTTCCAATGTTGATTTGATACTAGTTTAGTATATGTATGCTACCGTTTAGAGCTGCTAATGAAGCTTCAGGAGCTGAAACCTGATTACAGTAAGGGGCGCTAAATATTTCGGACACTATAAGTGGTAGGTTACAACAGACTGTGCCAGCTGACCAATCAGAGCAGCCTGAGCTTTTTGGAAAGGGAGCAATTACATGACACCATTTTCAAATTAAAGCGGAAAACATTTTATGCAGTTTGGCCGTTCATTTACAGGACAACCATGTTTCGGGGATCTGAAAATGCTAACATTTGCAGATGGGTTTCAAAGTGCAAGTTTCTGAAAACAGTACTATTATTGCCTATAAAAATGTACATTTGCAAAGACAGCTGGCAATATACAGCATTTTCATTTTGACAATGTTGTTGTCTGTTTGCGAGAAACACAAACTTTACATTTAAATTCCACTTTAACTTTAAATCACGAAAATGTATTCTAGCAGACGCTACAAAATAAAATTATGAACTCATAAATGAGCATATCATTGGCACTTTAAAATCTTCACTCTTCACCATTAAATGTAAATTAAATGCATGTTAACATAATGTTTTGAGTGAGAGTTATTTTTGTCTATATCTAATTTGTCATGACAATGCAACATCTAAAACCCTAAAACAATTGTACCAAAGACAATAATTCATTCTACAGTATATTATAAATGCATCACTGAAACCTCGATTTTAACTCTAATCAAATAGTCAAAAGCTCTCACCATATCAAGCATTTCCCAGAGATACGAAAATAAGTCCCCGTAATTAAGAAAACACAGTCCTGTGCGCATCTTAGCTCAGTTCAAGTGACTCAGGAGAAGCAGCCAAACTTCTCACACATGCAACTTCTCACTCCTTCATGCTTCAGATGACCCATATATCACAGGGTCAGACATGGAAAGAGTGAACTATCATGTCGCACATCTATTTTCACATTTCCCAAAATGGGGTCAGATGAAAAATGCCTTGCCCTGCTTTCTGGGAGTTCCAGATGCAAGAGACCTAAAAGAGCCTAGTGCGGTGATTTGGCTGTTTTCTGAGGGTTGAGCAGCACTTTCTTAAGCAACAAGGCCTGTTTTGTACTGTTAAACTCTCCTTTTCTACTGAATCAAATTGACCCTTGTGTGCAGTGCCTGCTGCCCATGTGGTCCCTCACTTCCTGCTTTAATGACACTCTCAGACCGAGCTAGAAGTGCTCTACTGTTCTTGTGACTGACAAGACGGATCACTAAAAGCGGAGGAAGAGATGGAGACAGAATGCTGTCTTGAGACTGCAGCCTAAATGGGGAATTTTGAAGTACAGTTTTCCTGTACAATCTCAAGTCCACGGGCTGGCAGGAAATCAGACACATCTTTGGATGTAAAAGAAGTCTAGAGGAAATAAATGTAACAACTATCTTTGTAATAAGGTGACCACAAACCACTAAAAAGAACTTTCTCATGCTTCCTTCCTGAAATAACATGTTGGAGCAGGCCACACAACTAAGTTAAGACAAATATGCTGTGCAATTGAAGACCAAGTATTTCTTACAAGTTGTTACTTCTAACAATCTTAAATCTAGAGGTTTTCCTCCCTGAATGCATAGTGCATGTGAATCAAAATGACTAAAGGCCTATCGTTTCCTCTACTTGCTCTATAAATACTTGATTTGTTACAGTAATGAATATAAATGTTAAAGACCATTAAGATGACGATAAAAACCTCTTTTTGAGGACATCCAGAGAAGGTCTTGTTTGGAAGAATTATTCATACAGAAAATAAATATTTTCATTTTTGGTGTAGGATTATGATTTGGGTTTATAGTTAGTATAATTAGCTTTATGCAAAAACAATGGAAGATGCCTATGGTATGTGTTCATTTAAAGTGTGTGTGTATGTGTGTGTGTGTGTGTTATCGCTCCAGGCAGGCTGTTACTGTGAAAGGTTTACTGGAAACCACATCTGTTAAATGTTTGCTATTTACTTTCTATCTACACTAAATATAAAACCAAACGGTATATGGACATGATATATAACACTGCCTAATGATAGATGTAGATAACAGAAAATTTAAAATATATTCTTACCCACATATGAAAGATTGTTCTTAATACACTCCGTTGCAATTGTAAATGTGAAAAGCATTAATGAAAAATTATTTAAACAAATGTTTTTTTCAAAAACTTGATTCCCTGCAATTTTATGCATGCAGTGTTATTTTAGTATTTATTATATACTATTATAGCACTATTATAGTACATTTTTTAAATATTATATAATTATTATATGACATTATATGATTTTAGAAATTTCTAAAATATTTTTATATTTAGATTTTTAAGTTAAAATATTCAATTGTAGTTTAAGATTTAATAATCATGCTCTGTGTTTTGTCGTTGTTTTTCTTCTATTTCTAGTTTATTTGTATCACTTTTTTCATTTTAGTTTTAGTAAATTTAGTTCATCAGTACTTTTAAAATTATTACAGTATGTTAATTTATGCCAAGGCAACATTTCACATTTTTATTTTAGCTAATATTTTTCAACTAATATTTGTATTTTATCTTATTTCAGTTTTACTGTAATTTAAATATGATTCATTTAAATATTTTTTAATAATGCGCAGCATGATTAGCTCGCATTCTTCCTCTTCTATTTTTGAGTTTAGTGCCTACATCTTAAAAGCCAATCAATACCCAATGTACAAAACCAAATCTTCAAATCTAATTCAAAATGTGTTGCTATTTCTGTTTCATGACTACTTTAATAACCCTCTAAAAATTGGACACCAGTAAAACATCTGCTATAATGAACTACCTTTGATTTATATGTTGCATGCAGCAAATACATTTTTTGTGTGTGAGTACATAGATATTTCTGAACTGGGATCAATGGAGAAAGATGGTATTCGCTGCCAGATGGTGAAGTTACGACATCGACCAGCAGGGACTCACTGGCCCATACTAACCAGTCAAACCTTGACCCTTGGTGTGCTCACAATGCATTCACATTAATTCCTGGTCTTAATGGAGATGAAGGATAGCTGCAAAAACCTTTGGTGCATGACACATCAGCAACTTCTCTTTAGTTAAACAAACCTATCTGTGAGCAGAAGACACCCACTGACTGTGTGGGCACTGTGCACTGTAAACCACATCATTAAAGACTAAGAGCAGTGTCAACAAACACTGTACAGACACTGTACAGATCAGCCACACATATGCAGAATTACAGCAGTGCCCTTATAATACAAACACTGTGTAGGGTTCAAACAGCAGCTGTGAAGACTGAAGACACATGCAGTTTATGAGGAGACAGGAGAAGCACGTGCAGTGATCAAAAAGTTCACTTTCACAAAGCAGGGCATGTTGTCACAACTTGGTGTTTACTAACACTGATTTGAAAATCCATTTCTGGGAACCAAATAAGAACTTTAAAAAGAAACGTTAAAGAAACGTTAGGGCAACGTTCTCCAAACCTCCCAAATAACGGATGATTCGCTTATGTTGTTAAACTTACTGACTGAGCATCTGGAGCTATACTATAAAATGCGAGACTGTTGTTCATTGACTTCATTTCTGCTTTTAACACTATACAACGTCATATTCTAGCCAGAGGATTGCTGGAGTATTACAAGGACTTTTTAACTAACAGAAGGGTAAAAGCAAAAGTGAATGGTAGCTTCTACCACATGTAGCTACTCATATAAAGGCAACATTTGGGATGCATAAAGGTAACATTTGAAACTATATGGTAAGCTAATATTCTACATTCTTGAGGTTTTATGAGCATTATTTATCCTACATTTTGTTATATGTCTAAAGGAGTTAAGGAAAATAACACAAAACAGTTAGTAATATTTAACTCATCTACAGTAATACTGACATTTTTTCTTTTTATTCTGTGCAGAAGATGTGTACTAGCGCCCTCTACCGTATAATAATGAAAACACAGATTCTAGGAGTATAGCTCAAAAAAGTAAACTAAAAGCATACTTTCCTATTTTTAGTTTAAAAGAAGCACACTTGAATAAACTTCTTTTTCGGAAGGGTTTACATCAACACAAGCAACACAAAGGCCAAGGGAAGGAGTACTTGTGATAATTGAAGACAATTATGATTGTTTGCTAGGTGTTTCAGTTGCTTTTATAATAATTTGTAAGTCATGATGTACATTAAGTATGAGGGATTAGGTATTATGGACTCTGAATATTAAGGTTATGCTGTATGTCTAGTGGACTTGCATGCATTTTAAGTAATCAAATTGATCAAATAATCCCCAGAAGTTAATTATTAAATAAACATCATGCAAATAGTTTTCCAGAGACAGGTGTGTCAGTTTAAAACATAAAATAATTTTTAAATATAAAATAATGAAAGTGGGTTAAAATGATTGTGTAAAAGCATTAGATTGTGTTCATTTTTGTGATCGTAACAAGCTGTTTTGAAATAAAGGTCCTAAAAGAGGGTTTTTGAGGTGAAAACCACTTTTGGTTCCACAAAGAACCTTTTAGTGAACGGTTCTTCAAATATATATTATTTTTCTTAGTGTGAAGAACATTTAAATAATCTAAAAAATTAAAGAACTTCACTGTCACTTGCCACCCTGTTGTAGGCCAAAGTGGGTGTAAACAAATAATGATAAATAATAATTTCAATATATATTTTTTATCTAAATGTTTAGCAGAAGTGCTTTTTATTAATGATATTTCAAACGCATGCAAAAATAACATTTACTACGTTAAGTAATGCATTTACTTAAAAGATAAAAGGAGAAAAAAAAGCTCTGTCAGTTGCGCCCTCTAGCGAGAAGTCAGTGGACATCAATGGAGAAGCAAACCTAAAGGCACAAATGCATACAAATCTATTTAAAATATATATTTTTAATTCATGAATCTGAAATACTGCTCATCCCTGAGCACATATATTTATTATTGTTTAATTTATGATATTTAATGAATCCTCATGAATCAGTTATTAAATCACAAATAAATAAATAAACCTTGTGAATTACTATTAATGAAACAATATATTCTGCTTCTTATATGAGGTGAATGATGGTAAAAAGAAAAATCTTAATATTCAGTTCATACTTTTCAAATATGGAAATTTGGTATACCTTGTGACATAAGAGACATGTGATTAAATTATGTAGCTAAAGATCACAGACAGTATGTGGTGGTTTGAATGTAAAATGTCTTATTCTATTGTAGTGGGCACCATGCATTAGGTGCTTAAACATATTTGCATTGTATATTTCATGTCCTTTCTAATGTATGTGACAAGAATGTGCATTGATTTATTTCTTTGTTTATATTTTAGGTTTGGTTGTTCATATGGCAACAGTAAGCTTCTCTTTCAGTTACATTGTAATGAATGTGTTCCTGTGGATGCAACAAATCCTGTAAATCTTGGCACTGACAAATGGTCACGGCAAGTCTGAGAATACACGCCTGTCATGAGAAGTCAAGCGATTAATTAGCCTGAAACAAAAGCCTTACTGTATCCGTTTCTTCCACCAAGATTCGTCAAAGCAGCCCCTGCTGCAAAATCATCTTACTGAGACATTACTCTGAAGTAAACGCTGCCACGGTTTTAATTAACACTTTCATAATTAACGGTGAGAACAGCCACACCACTGATTAAAGCTGTGTGAATTAGACGATGATGGCAGAAAGCTGCTCTCAAGCACTATCGTCTTCTCATGAGCTCCATTTCAGTGCAGAAAGGGTAAAACAGTCACGTCAAAGAGGGGATTCTGTGAAGACACAGCAAACAATCCTCTGTCACTCATCAGTTTAGGGTTTCAGTGTGTGGGCAGTCTGCTGCAGTTGGGTCATTTGCTTCAATTGTGTGTGTCAAGTGAGTCAGCTTAAAGCTGATTGGTTGCTATTGTTCATATTACATATTTTGTTCAGTCAGGATTTTCATAAAAGCAGTGGTCCTCAGCCGGGGCCTCATCTTACTTCCAAAATGTCTTAAAAACAAGATCGTGATATTTATTTTTTTAATTGGCCCACTCAATGTTTAATGGTCTTTAAAATAATAATAATAATAATAAATCCCACCCATTCACTCCAGAAGATCTATTATAATTTTTTCCAAATTTATTCCCATAAAGAAATGAACTCTTCTACATCTTGGATGGCCTGAGGGTGAGCACATGTTCAACAAATGTTCATGTTTTGGGGTGAATGCCTTAAAAAAGGAAGAACTTCTAAAACCTGAACAACTTTAGTCAGCTGAAACAGAAGCAAATCTTAGTTCATGTGCAAATTATGTTTGAAATGTAATATTTCACACCCAGAATTATTCAAAAGCCATTAAATATTCTTTAGCTTTGTAATGTATCGCTCATATCAATAATCAAAAAATGAGCGTGACAAAGAATAAATGGTGAAACCTCTAAAAATCTTAATTTTCTGTGACTGTTCATGTTTATTAACTTTACATTCCTATACTGTATAAGCTAATGTATTTGTAAAAGTTGAAAAAGAGGCACTCAAATGGTTATTTTATGTTTACATGTCAGTTACATGGGTCCTTGTCTAAGTTGGCGTTTCTTTGCCTGACGTGAACAAGATGCAGTGTTTTTCAGACTTTATACCCAGCGAATACTCTTTGTGACTATCTGCTCTCTTTACCCTGTGATATACCTGATGTATTCATTCCCTTTCATCCATCAATACATATGCATCTGCAAAACACCATGAAACATTTGTTATTCTTATTCACATGAAAACCAGAACAAGTTGGTGTCGAACAGACGATCATGTTTACAGTAGTTGGTTATTTTTATTATTCTAATTTATGATAAGAAAAAAAGCTGTAGAGAAGTTGCTTCTTTTTGGACACTTCATACAAGTTGGGACACATATAAAGGCAACATTTGGGATGCATAAAGGTAACATGTTAAACTATATGGTAAGCTAATATTCTACATTCTTGAGATTTTATGAGGAAGCAATGTATCCTACATTTGTGTTATAGGCCTAAAGGAGTTAAGGAAAATAACACAAAACAGTTGTAGTAATATTTAACTCATCTACAGTAATACTGACATTTAGTTTTTTCCTGGTCAGAACATTTCTAAGGTATTCCAAAGAGAAAGCTCGTACAGAAACACATCAGCAGCTGTTTCTTTTACAACAAAATGTAAAATGTTTTGCTGCTAGTATCCATTGAAGCTGTGTGTACGGTATACTGTCCATGTCCAGAAAGGTAATAAAAACATCATCAAAGTAGCCCATGTGACATCACAGGGTCCGTTAGAATTTCTTGAAGCATCGAAAATACATTTTGGTCCAAAAATAACAAAAATTACGACTTTATTCAGCATTGTCTTCTCTTCCGGTTCTGGTCTCAGCCTGATTGAAAACGTCTCAGGTTACTTGTGCAACCATGGTTCCCTGAGTAGGGAACGAGACACTGCATCCTCTAGGGGTCGCTATGGGGAATGTGACAGGCCAAGTCTTAGTATGATGCTATTCTCTTGGTCGTATCCCTTTAAAGGAATCTATTGTTGATTCCAAGCCTTGAGCTCTAACCCTAAGCCTTTGACCATAAGGGATGATGTCACAGACAGCCGTCTAACATCCCAGGGGAAACTGCCATGGAAATGCTAGAGTTGGTTCTTAGTGCTCATCATGGTTCTGGCCTGCACTCCCCTCAGCATCATGGCGTGGGTATACCATTCCCCATAGCGCCCCCTAGAGGACGCAGTTCTCAGGTTACTTATGTAACCATGATTCCCTGAGTAGGGAACGAGACACTGCGTCTTCTAGCTTCCTGCCGTGCTTCGGATGCCAGCTTCAGATGAAGAAGTGGATGACATGTTCTCCAGCCGCCTATTTATACTATAGTCGCACTGGCAGTGACGTCATGGGCTGTCGCCGGCCAACATGTTGTGTGTGTTTTTCAGTGTATGCTTCAGACACGGGTCACGACGAGGCATTCCCCATAGCGGCCCCTAGAGGATGCAGTTTGAAGTTCCCTTGAAATGGAACAAACTCTAGAGCGGTTTGGTTATAGTGAGTAATAAGTCTGACCGAGCAGACCTATGAACCAAGCTGTATCATGATTCATAATGGAAAAACTTTCATGTAAAAAGCAACAGTGCCTGATTCTGCGGGTGAACATTAGTTATTGCAGTTGAAAAACAAGAGGACCTCTTTTTCTTTTAGCAGTATAGCAGTTAGAATAATTAGTCATCTACATGCTGTATATAAGTTATTGTTTTCTTATAGCCCTTTCCTCAGCATTCCTTGGCTCCTTAGCGGAGTAACACTTTACCCTGGAGCTGGGAAATGTCAGCCTCAAACTTTGTCTTGGTGTGTGTAGAAGGCTGGAGTTCTGGAAAAAAATGGAGGTAGACGGTACTTTTTAAAAGACTTGTGTACTTTTGTTTTTAAAGCTATGATTCTAAACTGCGGTTCCTAACCTTGGCATAATGGATGAATTATTTTAGTTTTACCTCTAATGTTTCTAAATGTTTTACCTGCTTCTGCAGAGGCAAAGTAATCATACAGGTGAGCCAACAGCTTGAATGATGACTTCTGGAACAACTGAACAACAGACTCATTTAATGGGTCCTTGTTTTTGGTGCCAGCATATAGTGCACTATGGAGAAGTACAGTGTAGCCTCAGTCTTTCCTTTGGCTGGCTTGGGCTTTTGGAAAGCATTGTTCTTGCCCAGGTGCTGATAATGCAGCTAGTTCTTGAAGGAGGTGTCAGTTGTCTGTGGAAACATACAATCCTCTTCAAGGATGGAAAAGATTCCCATTGGCTGGTAGTCATGAGACCGCTATTCAGTCATTTATGAGGTAACTAAGTTTACAACTTCCAAGAAGTTCAATGTTTCAAACTGATGGAAACCAGAGAAGTTGAAACAATCATCTTTTAAAAAAATGTATATATAACTTGTTTCTCTGTGATGCTGCATTCATGTTAATAGATGTGTGTGTGTGTGTGTGTGTGTGTGTGTGTGTGTGTGTGTACATTTGCAATTGTAAAAACTAAACATTTGATGGTACCCATTGACTTCCCTAGTATGAAACAACATATTATGGAAGTCACTGGCTACCGTCAACTGTGTGGTTCCAGACATTCTTCAAAAGTGGAGGGTGGAGGGGGAGTAAATGATGACAGAATTTAGATTATTGGGTTTAACTATCCATTTAAGGCTTGTAAAGTAAATAAACAAAACTTTAATTCTACATATTACATTTATACATTTAAACTGCATTTTGGTGATATTTATGTAACCATTTGAGTTGAAGAAGGCCAACCTCAGCAGATTAGTCCTAAAAAATGACGGGTTTATTTTTTACACTCAGATAAATGATCAGTATTTAGTTGGTCATGTGATCTTAACCAACCACCATGAGTGGGAGCATAATTATATAGAATATATAATGTATGTTTTTAAAGGCTACTGACTTGGCTGAGTGCTATTCTCTGCTTTTTCCATGATGATGGCCTACCTTCTCAATAAACTCAGTACAGACAGCCAGATCCATTCCAAAGTCAATGAACTCCCGGTCTATTTTCTCCTTCTTGTACTTTTTCAAACATTAAACCTGTTGGTTGAAGAACTGTTGTAATTGTATCACTGGAGAAGTTGATGCACAACTGCTCCTGGCTATTGAACTAATTCAGATTATAATAATTTTTTATAATCAAAGCTTCCCACAGCTGAGACAGTCTGAGTCATTAATTACCAAATTCAGTACGTGTTGCTCACATCGAAGATTTCAGATCCATTCATGTCAAGGACTCCAATGAAGACAACGAGGCTGCTTGGCATCTAACATCTGGTTGATTCAGATGACCATCCACAAGAACATCTTCTAGTAGGCAGACATCGCTAAGTCCATCAATGAATTCACAGACTATGAATGCAGCTGTGGCATGCAGTAGACATCTGGTTCCTCACTAAAGCTAAGCAGACCGTTTGTGAAAATGTAGCATGCTGCTCCAGCTAGTTTTAGTTCAGCCAGCAGGCGGTGACCATTCCCTGGCTTGTATTTGTGCAAAAGTCCTAGTGTAATGACCATAGACTGTGTAAACACAGTAATATAATGATGCAGACTTTAGACTATAACAAAGGAGCATTCTTTAGATGAGACCTCAAACTGGCCTTCTGATATTCTGTCATGAATTCCTCACCTCAATTACGAGTCTGACTTTGTTTTCGTTTTAAAGCTGTTAGCACATTCTGATGGCTGGTAGGCCGTTGCACACAATTAGCTTGCTGCTGGAGCTAGTTTTAGTCCGGCCAGCATGAGGAGCTCATTCCCTGGTTTGACCCTGTTGGAATTTGCAACTTAAGTTCAAAAAGTGCTAATTAATTTCTTAAACAAAACACAAAAATATGACATCATTGCACCACTTCATAATGTGTGAATGCTATGATTCGATCAAGCATATAGGAATATCATCCGGTCAGAATGGTGTTTACATTTATCCACATCAAGAACCTTCTGTAGACAGATGATGGATCTGCTCTATTTCCCACATGCAGTGTTTAAATAAAAGATTAAAATCTGACAAACTGAGGATCACAAGCAGCACATGAACACAATGGCTATTCAGAGGCGTTTAAATTAGTCCCTGGCCAGTGCTGAATAATTCAGTTTAAAGCACCAATGAAATGTAAATTTGCTGTGCAGTGTAGACAGACAGATTTATTTATTGTTAACAACAATATAAAACTTAAATTCACCAGGAAAATCAGCTTATAAAGGTTTTCCTTGATTATGAACATTTCCCTAATGGTGTTCTGATGAACTAGACCCACCTGCAAGCATATTCTGATGCATTTTAATCATTTATGACACACAATGTCAGACACAGAGAAAATATGAACACAGAGATTCATTGAAATGATCTTAATAGCTCTGGTCTGACCATTTTTCAGAACTGAGGCATTACTAATATAAATCATCCATGCTGTGAAACGATCTTTGAGGTTAAACAGCACCGAGGGCTCGTTGAGGTGGGTCATCATGGCCATGTCCTCAACTTTATCATACTTGGGTGAATTCATTAGGTGACATTCATCAACCTTCGCTATCACAGTCTGCAGACTTCAAATGTCACTGAATTCTCCAGCGGTCACTACAGTTTCACTATGACTTCTTGTGTTTTGAATGAATGTTTAAAGACTCTTCGATCTAAACTGATGTCACGGTGCCTCACCTCGCCAGCCTCAGTCTGGACTGGAGTCTTGCCTCCTTCTCTATTTTGAATAACGCCTTTAATATACAGCTCTTTGGCATCAGGAACAAAACAGACTGTCTTGGCATCAAAAGGCCGATTCTGAGCCTTAATCTGCTCCTTCTCGGGTTTGCAGTGATAGAGTGCAAATATTTAATAAAAAGATTTTTATTAACCAACAACAAATTATATACAGAATGAAAGAAATGGTATAACTGAGATGCAGAAACCTCATCACTGTTTGTCAAGGTGAATAAATCTCTTGAAATATCAAATTTGACCTTTTACGACAGGTTACTTCAGCTTGTAAACTGTTTTGTGGTTTGCCTCATCTGTAGCGTCAAAGCCATGAAATTTGTTAGAAAAATATTTATGTATGTATGCATGTATGAGTGAACTGAAGTGACGTGAAGTAACATGTGGCCAAGTATGGTGACCCATAGAAATTGTGCTCTGCATTTAACCCATCCAAGTGCACACACACAGCAGTGAACACACACACACACACACACACACTGGGAACACACACCCAGAGGAGAGAAGGTGGATGAGAGTGCTAGTAATTCACTCCCCACACCGACAATTCCTGACGGACCTGAAACCCACAACCTTCAGGTTACAAGTCAGACTCTCTAACCACTAGACCTGTAAAATAAAATAAAGTCAAGGCTGCCATCTGCTGGTGAACTGTAGTCATTACAAACTTGACGGTCTGGAATAGGTCAACCTTGGAAAACCAAATTAGGGTTCTTTGGAACAACAGCAGAACCGTATATATATATATATATATGTAATATTCCATAATGAACCATGCTTAAAGGTGCTATACAGAATATGGAGCTCAAATTAAAAGAGGAAAAATTTTATTCAGAGGCCCTAACTTTGCAAAAATGTTGTGCTGTCAGTGTTGTTTATATGTTCAAAAAGTGAGATTCTGGTGGCTTGTAATGAACATCAGTAAAATCTTTAAAACAGTAAAACAGACTACTTGTATAAAATACATATAAGATTTGTAGATTTGTAGTTTGTAGATGTAGATTGTAGATTGTGTGTGTGTGTGTGTGTGTGTGTGTGTGTGTGTGTGTGTGTGTGTGTGTGTGTGTGTGTGTGTGTGTGTGTGTGTGAAATGCAATGCAGTGATGACTGAGAGATGAACTAATAAATGTTCCACAAAAGCTTGATGTATCAGATACGAAACATTTTAACATGATTTTTATAAACATTTTATGGATTATATAGATAATTAGAGATGATACAGTAGGTTTTATTAGGTTAATCATCCATAAAGAGCACAGGGAAAATACATGGCTATACACAGTGTATACTTTAAAACATGTCACATCGAAATAAAATAAAATATATTATTTAAATAAAAATTCTTTACGATTTTAATTAAAATTATATTTCTCTATACACCATGTCTATGTTAATGGTTTTGCAAAGCATAGTAACATATTATGAAAGAACTTTCTTATGGTGCTGAAAACACATGCATGCTTAAAACGCAGCACTCAGTTTACTGAATACAATAAGATGTTTCTGCTCTGTCTCTCCATCCACAAAGAGTTCTTGATCTGAAAGGAATTAAAGAGCCCTGATGTTGTTTAAGAAGAAATGGAAAAGGTTGTTTTTGTCTATGGACACTGAGCAGCTGTGTGAATCATTATCATGAAAAGATCAAATAATGTTCAGAATTACACCACTGGAATTATATGATGATCTTTGTCTCACATTTTCATTTGAATATTTGAATCAAAACTGGATCTGAAACTGACCATCATCATATATTTTTAGAACTGAAATTAAGCATCTGTTAGAACTCATTTACATCAAGCTGATTATGAGAGCAGGTGTTTCCTGTGTGTCAGGACTGAACTTCCTGTCCTGGAGAAAATCTCCACAGATCACTGCATCAGATAAAAGACATACCCCAGTAAACCTTTCTGATTCACATGATGCCAAGTGATTCATACTACATTCATCTCTTCTGTATTCTTCAGAAATAATCTTTACTTGCATTAAATTTTCTGCTTTCGTTGTTCATTCTTTCATTGATTGTATAAATGAAAATTCCCTTCATTTTGAAAGTAACTATAAAATGGTTTCATGCTTCATTTCTTTTCAAAATCAATAAGAAAACTGTTTTTAACATGCAGTTTATTAAGCAGGTTGTAAATCATTTTGCATTAGCATTAAAGCCAAAACATTTTGTGCAAAAATGACACAGTACTAGCTACTAAGCTGCATTCTGCTATTTTTAATAGTTTCATGATTTCTTTTACCCCACGCCAGGAAATATTCTTCCACGCTAACATAGAAAATCAAACAGCACATCAAATTCTTTGCGTTCAGTCGCTGCAGTCAGATTTCTTGATGCTTTTTCTGGTGGTTTTGGAGGCAGCAGATGCTTCACATGTCAGCTGTGTGTCTTTGTCCCACTCTGAGCTCTCAAGGGTTAAATAACTGCTCATCTTGAATTTCTTATCAGGCTGCTGTTCAGCAGATCCAGTGAAGACGCCTTCAGTAACTGAGTTCCCGTTCACAAGCCAGCGCACATCAGCAAAAGCCCCAGACATGTGATTGATCAGACACACCAGAGTGAGTTTACTGGAGCTCAGCTCTTCTCTGAACGGACGGAGGATGTTCAGCACAGGAGCAGCAGCAGCAGCATCTAAACACAAATCATCATCAACATCTGCAAACACACCTTCATCTCAGCCAGACCTCTCAAATATTAAAGTCTGACTGTACATTTCATACGCGCTAAAATTTCACACATCAGCATGTACACAACTGATCTTCTCTTTACATAATTAATTGACATAATTATTTGTTCAAAGGCAGAAAATGATTGTAATTTTAATATGCACATCTCAACGTCTTTGACAAAAAGATGCATGTTGTATTTTTGTTTTAGGTTAAAATGTTCATGAATATATCTGGCACTGTGTATATTTTAGCTGACTCTTTTTATGCCATTTTAAACATTGCTGTCTTCACTAGCTCATTTTAAATATTCCTGCTGTTTGGCTAATGTTTTTATGTTTAATAAGCAAGTTTAATAATTCTAATATAATTAACAAAACCATTTGAGATGTAATACAGCATTTCACAAAACAGGTCAACTTCTCACATGCTGTTTCACTAATACAGAAATTATTTTAAAAAGCTTTTTTTTTTTAAAGCTATCAAATTAAACACAAAGCTGATGCTCTTTAAATCACATCTGGAGAAGAATCTGCTCACTACTACTACTATGAATAATAATAATAATAATAATAATAGCTGAATATAACATACAACTAGAAAACAGATGAAAGTTAAAGCTGTAGTGAAAGTCTTTCCACTATATTTCAAGATTATGTGGTTACTGGAGGTTCTGGATAACACTATCTGTGACTGAATTCCCACATTTAATTGTAAATGAACTACAGTGTAAACAAAAAAAGATATATTTATATAACTACAAGAAGTATACTTAATGTAATACAGTAAGAAAAAAATGGAATAACATTGGAAAGATGACTTACCATTCACAATGAGTTTTGTTCCTTGTCCGAATACCACAGTGATACATTTCATATGTTCAGCCGAACAAAAACCTCCTCAGTCTGTGAAGAGACACAAACAGAAGTGAAACACTCACTGTGTGCTTTACACATTTCATTCATGGCGAGATGATACCGATTCAAACACAAACACTGTTTTAGTCTGCATGCTTGTTGTGTTTGACTTCTGTGTATTAAAGAGTTAAAGGAAACGTTCCTTACAAACCCACAGGAATTTCTGTCTTCTGAGGAGCACAAAAGGAGAAATTTAGCAGAATATCCAAGCTGCTCTTTTGACTATGTGACCATGGACCACAAAACCAGTCTTAAGTGTACATTTTTTGAAATTAATGAAATAAATAAGCTTTCGATTGATGTATGATTTGTTAGTATTGGACAATGTTTGGCAGAGATACCACTATTTGAAAATCTGGAATCTGAGGGTGCAAAAAATCTAAATATTGAGAAAATCGCCTTTAAAGATGTCCAAATGAAGTTCTTAGTGACGCATATTACTAATTAAAAAATAAGTTTTGATATATTTAGAGTATGAAATTTACTAAATATCTTCTTGGAACATGATCTTTACCTAATACAATAAAGATTTTTGGCATAAAAGAAAAATCTCTCATTTTGACCCATACAATGCTTTTTTGACTATTGCTAAAAGAATACACCAAGACATTTTGTGCTCCAGGGTCACATATCTGTGAGTGGCAAAAATATGTGAATCTCTAGGATTGGGAGTTAATTTGAAGGTGAAATTAGAGTCCTGTTTTTCAGTTGTTTTCAATCAGTGAAATTGTTATCAAGTGTCAGTGTGTGTCCAGTTTTATTTAAAGAACAGGGATTTATCAAAGTCTGATCGTGTTTGTGGAAGTGTATCGTGGCATGAACAAACGAGATCTCTGAGAGTTAGTGTTACTCATCAGGCTAGAAAAGGTTACAAAACTATGTCTAAAGAGTTTGGACTCCGCAAATCCACAGTCAGATAAATTGTGTTCAAATGGAGGAAATTCGAGATCACCCTTCCCAGGGGTGACTGACCAACAAAGATCACTCCAAAAGCAAGATGTGTAATAGTCTGGAAGGTCGCAAAGAAACCCAGGGTAACTTCCAAACAACTAAAACTCTGTCACATCACCATCAGGAGCACACTGATCAACACTAGTGTGCATGGCAGAGCTGCAAGGAGAAAGCCACTGCTCTCCAAAAAGAACATTGCTGCAAACTGCAGTTTGCTAAAGATCTTGTGGACAAGCCGGAGGGCTATGGAGAAATGTTTTGTGGACAGATGAGAACAAAATAGAACATTTTGGTTTAAATGAGAAACGTTATGTTTGAAGAAAAGAACACACTGCATTCTAGTTTAAGAAACTTATCCCATCTGTGAAACATGGTGGTGGTAGTATCATGATTTGGGCATGTTTTGGTGAACAGTTTGCCATTATTGATGGAACAATGAATTATAATTATGTCAGGACATCTGTCAGTGAACTAATTCTCAAAAGAAAGTGGCTCATGCAGCAAGACAATGACCCCAAACACACAAGTTGTACCACCAAAGAATGGTTAAAGAAGAACAAAGCAAATCTTTTGTAATGTTCAAGTCAAAGTCTTAATCTAATTGTGGAAGGATCTGAAGCAAGCAGTTCAAGGGAGGAAACCCGCCACCATCGCAGAGTTGAAGCGGTTCTGTACTGAGAAATGGTCTAAACCTCCTTCAAGATGTTGTGCAGGACTGATCAGCAGTTACAAGAAATGTTACCTGCAGGTATTGCTGCAAAAGGGGGTTGCACCAAATAATGAAAGCAAAAATTCACATACTTTGCCACTCACAAATATGTAACACTGGATAATTTTTCTCAATAAAATATATATATATATATATATATATATATATATATATATATATATATATTGTCACGGGAGGAGCACAAGACAGACACAGTGGGCGTGGCGTCAGGCCTCGGAGAGGCTTTTATTAACAGAAATCATAAAACAAAGGGAATAAAAGTGGCCAAAGGGGGAAAGTGTCCAAAATAACAGGGAATCTGGTGTCCTCGTTGTGCTGCGGGGTTTGTGTGGGTCGGGCAGTGTTCACCGAGGAAGGGTCCAGGCAAGGGGCGGAGTCCGGCGGCCGCACGCGATCCCCTCCTAGGTCCGGGGCGCGAGGGGCGGCGGCTTCTCCTACTGGCCGCGTCTCTCTCGTTGGCCGCGGCGCTGGTAGGGGATGGACGGCCCGGCATCCTGGCCCGTCGGCCGTGTAAACGGGTGCGGTTCTCCTCCGGATCGCGGGTCCGGCAGCTCACGTCTTGGTGGCGCGGGAGTCCCTCAACGCTCCCTTCCTGGACCCACGAGGACACCAGCGTGCATGCACGGGGAAGAGACCGGTCTCCTGAGGAGAGGCGCGTTGGGCTTTTAAACAGCGGCGGTAATGAGGCTCCACTTCCTTCAGGTGTGCCCCATCACACGCCGCCAGCCCTGACTCGTCCAGCGCCCCTCCTCTCACACACCCACTCCAGTCGGGAGCCTGGTGAAGGGCGGCGATTTAGGACGGGGTGCCGGTGATAATCAGGGAGGAGGCAGCTGACTCGTCACATTCCCCCTCCCAAGCGACATCCCCGTCACCAGGGCGCCACCCACACGGGAGTGCTACCATCCTCAACCAGACTCCAAACGGTCGGAGTGGGCAGGGATTCCTCTCCGGGCGGTCCTCCCTCTCGCAGCGCGCCGGAACAGGGACAGAGAAACCGGGTTTTAGTGACAGCCTCAACCAACCACAGGGCAAAATGACGATAACAGAAGTCACTTACCCTTTTGTGGCTGGGAGGCTGTCCCCGGTTTTCCTCCGTCCCAGTCCGGGTTCTCATGAACGTTTGCAAGCGAGAGGGAGTGACGTCACCAGACGTTTCCCAACTGCGCTGTCTAGGCTCCGCCTTGCCCGCATTCTCCACCAGTGTCACGGGAGGAGCACAAGACAGACACAGTGGGCGTGGCGTCAGGCCTCGGAGAGGCTTTTATTAACAGAAATCATAAAACACAGGGAATAAAAGTGGCCAAAAGGGGAAAGTGTCCAAAATAACAGGGAATCTGGTGTCCTCGTTGTGCTGCGGGGTTCGTGTGGGTCGGGCAGTGTTCATGGAGGAAGGGTCCAGGTAAGGGGCGGAGTCCGGCGGCCGCACGCGCTCCCCTCCTTGGTCCGGGGCGCGAGGGGCGGCGGCTTCCTCTAGCGGCCGCATCTCTCTCGTCGGCCGCGGCGCTGGTAGGGGATGGACGGCCCGGCATCCTGGCCCGTCGGCCGTGTAAACGGGTGCGGTTCTCCTCCGGATCGCGGGTCCGGCAGCTCACGTCTTGGTGGCGCGGGAGTCCCTCAACGCACCCTTCCTGGACCCACGAGGACACCAGCGTGCATGCACGGGGAAGAGACCGGTCTCCCGAGGAGAGGCGCGTTGGGCTTTTAAACAGCGGCGGGGATGAGGCTCCATTCACATCAGGTGTGCCCCATCACACGCCGCCAGCCCTGACTCGTCCAGCGCCCCTCCTCTCACACACCCACTCCAGTCGGGAGCCTGGTGAAGGGCGGCGATTTAGGACGGGGTGCCGGTGATAATCAGGGAGGAGGCAGCTGACTCGTCACAATATATATATATATATATATACTCACCGGCCACTTTATACATACACCTGTTCAATTGCTTGGTAACACAAATTGCTAATCAGCTAATCACATGGCAGCAACTCAATGCATGAAGACGACTTGCTGAAGTTCAAACCGAGCATCAGAAAAGAGAAGGAAAGGGGATTTAAGTGACTTTAAACGTGGATTGGTTGTTGGTGACAGATGGGCTGGTCTGAGTATTTACAAAAACTGCTGATCTACTGGGATTTTCACACACAACCATCTCTAGAGTTTACAGAGAATGCTCCGAAAAGAGAAACTATCCAGTGAGCGGCAGATGTGTGGAAGAAAATGCCTTGGTGAAGTCAGAGGTCAGAGGAGAATGGACAGACTGGTTCGAGATGATGATAGAAAGGCAACAGTAACTCAAATAACAACTTGTTACAACCGAGATAAACAGAATACCATCTCTGAACACACAACACGTCAAACCCTGAAGCAGATGAGCTACAGCAGCAGAAGAAGAACACATCTAGTGTCGCTCCTGTCAGATAAGAACAGGAAACAGAGGATATAATTCACACAGGATCACCAGAATTGGACAATAGAAGATTGGAGAAACATTGTCTGGTCTGATGAGTCTTGATTTCAGACATTCAGATGTTAGGGTCAGAATTTGGTGTAAATAACATGAAAGCATGGATCCATCCTGCCTTGTCTCAATGGTTCAGGCTGGTGCTGGTGTAATGGTGTGGGGGATATTTTCTCGGCACACTTTGGGTCCCTTAGTATCAATTGAGAATCGTTTAAACACCACAGTCTACCTGAGTATTGTTTCAGACCATCTCCATCCCTTTATAACTACAGTGAACCCATCTTCTGATGACTACTTCCAGCAGGATAATGCACCATGTCACAGAGCTCAAATCATCTCAGACTGGTTTCTTGAACATGACAGAGTTCACTTTACTCAGATGGCCTCACAGGCACCAAGCATTCCTGCTATATGACAATGACAAATCTGCAATAAGTCATGAATGAATTATTTTCAAAGCATGAAGTCCTGAATATGTATTGGCACATATAAAAATATACAGAAATGAAGACAAAAACTGAACTACATTTTTACTTAGTTTACTGAAACATTTCACATTCGTGAGTTAATATATGGTTTAACATAAACCACATATTCATAAATGTTTTACTCACTATTGTTGTTACACGTTTCATGTTTTAAAAAAAAAAAATATATGTGTGATGGTATATAAGAGATTATGCTAATGAATTTTGGACAGTTGGCAGTCTTGTTTAAGTTGTGGCAAAATGGTGGGTGCTGACATTTTGAAAATATAAAAATAAATAAAACAAACAGGAGTGTGCCTCCTTTGAGGACAGGAAGATAAATTAGTTTACCATTAACTACTGAGACTGGATGGGCCGACCAAATTGTGAAAAGAGAGTCATCATGGAGAAGAGCTTTGATCTAATGATAGGATGTAACACATGAAAAGGAAGATTGTGTACACCTAATAGTTAAAATACATTTTCAAAAATAGTGCAGAATGTCATATTTGTCATGCTCATGTAAGATAATGTCATCTACACTCAAATCTCATTACACATTTTCCATTGCTGCATTATCCTTTAAATTGCTTACCCACTGTTTTTGCTTTTTATTTTTTATTCTATAGCTCTGGTTGGTTCACAGTAAGACTTGATAAATTGGTGAAGTGATCTGTATTTCAAAATATAATCAACACTTTGATATAACGTCTGTCAGCCAATCAGAGTCAAGCATTTAACAATGCTGTGCTATAATATACAATACACGATGAATAAATCCACATTGTGAAAACAGCATGTTATGATTTACTAGAAACAGAAATCTATTAAATAATCATTACTTAATTTCAGCACTACTCACTTTCATAACTGCTGGAAATACCTGAAATGTGACGCTGAAAACGCTTCATGTTTTTCATCTGTGGTCTAGAAGCAGAAGTGAATGTGAGCAGTGAGGAGGTTTTTGTCATGCTGTGAATCACTGTGATACGTACTCACTAACAGAGTCGTCCCATGTGTTACAGTAATAGACTGCAGAATCATCCACATCCACATTACTGATGATCAGACTATAATCTGATTTAGATGAATGTGTTGATGTGAATTTAGGAGCAGAGAAACCAGATCCATATTCAACTGACCTCCAGCTATGATAAAATCTTAACATATACTGAGGAATTCCTGCTGGAGTCTGTTTGTACCATCTAGCAGCAGAACCAGTTACTGTCCCCAGATTACAGTCCAGTTTAGCCGTCTCTCCTTTACTGACTGTGATTACTGGACTCTGAGTCACTACAGTCACTCCACTGACACCTGCAGAATAAACACAACCTTTACATGAGATTGTGTGTCAGAACACTTTAAATCATCAGATCTGATGAACACTTACAGGTCAGAAGAGTGAAGAAAGCGCAGAATATTGAGATCATCTTGATTTGGTGGATGTGACGTGTGAAGATGAGCAGTGCTGAAGAATAATGCTGAGATCAGACCAGAGAGAGAGACTTTAAGAGAGTAAAGAGAAAGACCCGCCCCCCTCACACAACACACACTCAACACATCTGACACACACACACACACTCACTCACTCACTTCAGAATCTATTCATCTTGCTAAAGTGGATCTTTCTACGTGCAATGATAATATAAATTAATTTATTCACGTTGAATAGGAAATATTTTACTAAATATCACTGTAATCATCTTTTAACTGTTCTTGTCTTGTCATATTTTGTGAAGCTTTGTTGTAAATGAGTATAAATCATTAGATGTTTTTGATATCTGTCTGCTCTGTGAAGCAAAGGGAAACCTCAAAATTTACATACAGCTTTTTCCAAATCATTTACATAAAACAATTTTGGGTCAACAGGTGTCTCCTGTGTAAGAAAGAATTGGTGCTCTGAGTGTCTTCTTCATAATGAATTTGATTTACATCATTTACAAAAATAAATCATGAATGTATGTGCTGAATGATGTAAAGTTGATGTGATTTGTAATGAGATATGATGGTACGACACACAATTCATTAAAAAGTATTACAGAAAAAAAACATACTTTCTTATTTTATAAAGTAATTTTATAAAGCAGATTTCTTCTTTAGTCCAAAATACTCAAGAAACTCAGGTCCCACAAGGTACGATACTTATGATGGTGTGATCTACATGTGATTACAGGAAAATACACATTCGCTGTGAGATATTTTAATATCTCAGTCACGTTCAAAGCCACTGTGCACTGCATTACTCTACAAACTGTAAGGTCCACTCGGCCCAAGGAAGGTATCCGGTGCTGGATGAAGGTTTCCTGCGTGTTCTGTCTTTCAGCGCGTAGAGTTATTCATTTTAGGTTAAACTCAAATCTGACTCCATTTTATTATTTAATCTGACTCCATTTTAGTATGATCTCGAAGTTAGGTTGAAATGTAAATTGGTTGTATGCCTTTTTAATTCATATTCTTCTGACATTTGATTATTCTAGTTAACTCTATTTTTATATTAACTCATTCATTCAGGTGCTCATGTTGCTAACAAGGATACAACGTAATCTACTAGTCAATAATTACAGAGTAAGACAGAATAGAATCAAAATGTAACAATTTATTAACAGTCAGGTAGATATGTATTTTGCCAATTACATATCCAATTGAAACACATCAAATCCTATCAATACAAAACATCAAATTCTCAAAGATGAATCTAAAAGTAAAATATGCATACCTGACCTTAGAAAATACATAGTATGAAGTGAAGAGACACACAACACACTACGGGCTTTCTGGCTACAGAAATCACCCTGATCTTCTTGCTGCAATCGTTTAAATACCTCAGACCAAGACAAACATCCCCCGAGATGGAGAGAGGAACTAACAATTGGAATTTGCATTACCTCAGGTCCCAAGCCTGGGTGGTTTTACAACTCAATGGGAATAGCGGGTAATTTACATGGAGGACCCTAGGTAAGGGCACTCCCATCACAGTAATCAAGATATCTCCTGACTCTTCAGATCTGTATTATCTTCTAATCTACTTTTGTGAGAATGAGACCATTGTACCAGTTGCACTGAGACATTTCCAATGTTACTATACATGAGTGTTAGATCACTTGCATTGATATTTTCATGTAATCATTTTGAGCAGACTGAGTAGAAGGAAGAATGGGTGAAGGGATTTAAAATGAAACAAATGGCCAGAAGCGGAGGAGGTCTCCTGCTCCTCCACTCTGTGGGGTGTCTCGAAGATCCCCGTGTATGTTTGTATTGTCTGTTTCTCAGGAGATCAAAGTATCTCAGGTTCTTTTGTCCTTACAAAACATACACCAGTTATCTCTTTACATCAGTATTACTGCCCCACTGCATCTGTGATGATTGGCAACCATACGGTATTGTACTGCGCCAAAGAAATTGCTTCAAACTGTCAATTTTGACTTAATGGGTAAGCTTAGCATGGATGGTGGAAAGAGATGGACGGGATAAAAACAAAGCAGATATTTTGAAATGAATGAGAGAAACTGAAGAGCTGGAAAAGTCAAGAAATGAAACTGGGACTGTTAAACCGTCTATGTCAGTGATCCTCAAATCTGGCTCGCGAGATCCACTTTCCTGCGAAGTTTAGCTCTAACCCTAATCAAACACGCATGAGTTTCCTAATCAGTGTCTTCAGGATCATTATAAAATCACAGGCAGGTGTGTTTAATTAGAGTCGGAGCTAAACTCTGCAGGAAACTGGATCTTGCGAGCCAGATTTGAGGATCACTGGTCTATGTGGTCTGTTCACCTTGAGAGCCCATGAGGGTGAACTTCCTTGGCTCTGTTAAAGCAGCTAGCACTCAGATAACACCAACTGCTTGAACCAATTTATGCATAAGTCAGTATAAATGTGTGTAACAATAAAATCTCCATATTCATCGGGAAGAAGGAGGCGGGAACCAGCCGACAATCAAACAAAGACTTTAATTCAGAATAAACACAAAACAGCGCACCAGCCCCTCACGGACGACTGGTGCGCGCAAATAAAAATCACAACTAAGACCCAGGCCTGGTCCTCTCTCGTCCTTCACTATCGTCGCTCCAGTTTTATATCCTTCCATCTCCTCTGTGGGACTCGAGACCGGCGGTGGGGCGCAGGTGTCGCGGATTTCCCAATCACTCTACCGGCCCTGCCCCACTCTTCACAATGTGTTATTGCAATTAATAATGGCACAATAATTTTGGCACTGAGCATTAATGACTTGTTTAAGACTTGAAGTTAAAGAATTGAGACTTGTACATGTACAGCTTTGTTAACTAATTTGATCAATGCTTCTGCAATGCACCCCCTTGGACTAATAAGGATCTATCTGCATTCTGAGCAGTTTTGAGATATTGAACTTCAAAGTTTTTGAATTGCATATAGCAAAAATGAAATGGGGAACAAGTTTGAGGTCCAAAACATATTCTAAATGTACAATATCAAAACCCTTTTAAATGGGGATTTTTGGAACAAGTCGAATGCAGTTGTTTGTCCTTCATTGTTTGTGATTGATGGAAGACTTGTTGACTTCAGTCACACTTCAGTCTAGTGTTGACTAGTGTAAAACAATGGTGAAACATGCTTTTGTGTGGTAAAAAGATGCAGTGAAAGTGAATGGTCTGTCAATCATCGGTCAGATGCAAACATTTTGCCTGCAAATGGTTCATTTGAAGCCTTCACCCAGGTAATAAATGTAAATTATAAAATGTATATACCTTTTTTCAATTTATTTAATGATATAATTTGTGATGCAACATGTAATACACTATTCATCAACACAGTGCATTACAAAATATCAATCAAAACATACTTTATTGAAGTTGAATCCTTTGAATTTCATTATTGTATTTGGAAATGAATAACAAAGATCAATAAAAGTTACTGTGTTGGGAAAATGGGGAATGCTTAGAAAAAATTAATAAGAGTTGCACCTCATAAATAAACCCCATTTCACAGAGCAATGACGATGCTGTGAGACAGAAATAAGCACTCGGTCGTTGTTGAAGCAGTGCCCTTTGACTTATTTCCCATGTTTGTACTTCCTCATGTGGGATGCAATGGATGATGAGATCTCAGCAGATTTCTTGTTCTGTCCAAAATACTCAAGAAACTGGCCATCAGGTCCCACCAGGTACATTATGATGGTGTGATCAACCTGCAATTACAGGACAGTTCTATACATGCATGTGGAGAACAGGCTTGTGAGATTATTAGAAATTAATTAAACGTATAGTTCACACAAAAAAGAAAAAATCTGTCATTATTTACTTTGGTATATGTTGGTAACCGAACAGCTGAAAGTACTCATTGGCTTCCATGGTGTTTTTTTTTCCCATACTATGGACTTCAATGGCTACCATCAGCTGTTTGGTTACAAACATCCTTTAAAATATCTTTTGGGTGAGTAAAAGATGACAGAATTTTTCTTTTTGGGTAAACTATCCCAAAAACAACCTTCTTCTGTCAGGTTGTTACATTACTTTACATTCTGTGGAATATGCTCACAATGTAGTCGTTGTCTTCATCTTTAGGGCCCTGGCTGTAGTACACTCTGTAGGCTCTGGACACTTGCTCAATCTGGGCAGTTGTGCCCGTCAGACCGATCAGCTTGGGGGAAAACTCTGCACATGAGATGTTGAAACTGTAAATGACGAGGAATCATATCACAGCATTCGGTGAGTGTAGAGTGATAAAGATGACCGCGCTCACCTTTGACATATTCTGCCAGTGCTTCTGGTGTGTCTCTATCAGGATCAATGGTGATGAGAATCGGTGTTATGTCTGGAAGAGTTTTAATTCTATCTGTGACGGAAAAGTAACAGGTTTTTAATCTGATGTTATAATAATTATATTAACATTAATAAATAATTTAAAAGAAAATGAAATGCCACATTACCAATCTCATCAACAGCCTCAATCATTTTCTCCAGTTCATCAGGACAAATGTCTGGACAGTGTGTGAACCCGAAATAGATCAGCAGCCACTGGCCGAGGAAATCCTCACTCTTTGTGGGTTTTTTGTTGTGGTTAATGAGTGAGAATGGACCTCCAAGAGACGCTTTCCCCATCGACTTTGTTCTTTCTTTCTCAATCA
Organism: Carassius gibelio; assembly: GCF_023724105.1. Lineage (NCBI taxonomy): Eukaryota > Metazoa > Chordata > Actinopteri > Cypriniformes > Cyprinidae > Carassius > Carassius gibelio. The sequence goes on along the minus strand of NC_068373.1, from coordinate 8,286,337 downwards.
CTACAACACCAAAAACACTTTCATGATAATAACTCCTTCTTTATGACGTGGAGCGTTTGCATATGATAAGTGTGCCCAAACAATCACTTATGCATGCTGTTCATGTCCTTACTTTCCTCTTTTTCTCTCTTGAAGTATTTCATCCCTAGAAGAAGACCTCCTCCCAACGCAAATGTGATCGCAAGAGATTTCCATGTAACTGGCTGTGGAACAGAGAAATGTGGAACAAATTTGTGAAACGCCTAATTTACTGAGCATCAAATCAGTGTATCAGAATGATTTCTGAAGGATCATGTGACACTGAAGTCTGGAAGTCTGGAATGATGCTCAAAATTCAGGTTTGCATCACAGGAATAAATTACACTTTAAAATGTATTCAAATATATGAAATCACAACACTATTGGCAATATTTGACATGCATAATGCTGCATTTGTTTGATTACACTAATTTATTATTTTTATGGACTCTTTTATCTAAACCCCTGGGGAACCAATAACCTTTCAGTCATCAATCCTGATCTTCCAGCAGAGAGTTGCAGTGCTAGTGCTGTAAATGAAGCTTACACCGCTCTTCTTGTTGCTGGATTGGTCTCTTTTAGATGAGGGTGGTGGAGGCAGAGTGGACAGTGTCCGAATGTTCAGAAGGGACACACGTGGTGCTGTCCTACACGTCCTAAACTGAAGAAGAAGGTCACACAGAATCAATGGAGACGCTGGAGGAGCAGACACAGCTACATATAAACATCATTTATAAAAGGGACACACTTTTGACCAATGGTTTTCAAATGAGGGCCCACTAGGGGGCCTCATCACACTTTTAAGGGGCCTACAGGATGATGTTAAATGGTTGAATTTAATAAAAAAATAAAATTAACATAGAAAACAAAAAGCTTTCCTTGGAATTATAGCAGAACATACCAATGGAAAAAAACAGGAGGTCCTGAAGTCAAAAAGGTTTAGGACCACTGATTTAGACAATTACAGGTGCATCTCAAATTAGAAATGTCATGGGAAAGTTCATTTATTTCAGTAATTCAACTCAAATTGTGAAACTCCTGTATTAAATAAATTCAATGCACACAGACTGAAGTAATTTAAGTCTTTGGTTCTTTTAGTTGTGATGATTTTGGCTCAACCAATTAGAATACTTCATTAGACCAATAAAAAAACATTTTTAGTCAATTGTTGGCCTTCTGGGAAGTATGTTAATTTACTGTACATGTACTCAGTACTTGGTAGGGGCTCCTTTTGCTTTAATTACTGCCTCAGTTCAGCGTGGCATGGAGGTGATCAGATTGTGACACTGCTGAGTACATTAAATACTCCACAGAGGTCAGAGGTCGAACAGTCCATTGTCCAGTATAGGACCAATGATGATAGCTTACTGTACAACCGCAGCTGCACGGAGGTGTTGATGTCGTCTGAAGGCATCTCCACAACATAATAAAAAATAGCACTCTATTTGAAGGATAGAACGAGGAGAAAACAGTAAGATTGCACGTTTTCTTTTTAAAATACTTTGTCTGTGACTTGCAGAGTCAAGACAGTTGAGTTTACACTGCAATAAATATGGGCCTGTCTGTTTCCACTTAAAATAGCTAAACGATGTTCATCAGCAAAACTGCATACATTTAATTTGATTTGAATCGTTTAAAACAATTGAAATACTATCTGGCCAGTGTAAAAGAATGAGATCAACTCTATTATAAAATATATCTGAGAACCTTATGGATAGTTTCATATATTTATTATTAAACATAAGGATCCTAGATAATATTAGCGATAAAAAATTAATGTGTATGCCACAAATGGCAATATAGTCCCCATCTCTGTGATCTGTGTTAAACATGGTGTCACGTGCATGTAAATACGCATGTAAATGATATGCAGATGAGGTTATGCATAGTAAAACAAGGCGTTGTGAGCTCTATATATGGTGATTTCGGGGAGGAGACCAGGTGGAGGTGCATGTACGCACTGACTGAGATTTATTGCGCAGGTTCTGTTCAAAATCTAGCTTTTGAGCCTATGTACACTTTTAGGATTAAATCTATGGAGAGTTTTATAAATGAGACCCCAGGTTTCTTTGACAGTGGCCTTCAGCTCATCTGCATTGTTTGGTTTCTTGTTTCTCCTCTTCCTCTTGACAATACTCCATAGATTCTCTCTGGGGTTCAGGTCTGGTGAGTTTGCTGGTCAGTCAAGTACACCAACACCATGGTCATTTTACCAACTTTTGGTGCTTTTGGCAGTGTGGACAGGTGCCAAATCCTGCTGGAAAATTAAATCAGCATCTTCAAAAAGCTGGTCAGCAGAAGGAAGCATAAAGTGCTCCAAAATTTCTTGGTAAATGGGTGCAGTGAATTTTCAGTGGGTTATCAACAAACACAAAAGGACCAACATCACCAGATGACACTGACCCCAAATCATCACAGACTGTGGACACTTAACACTGGACTTCAAGCAACTTGGGCTAGGAGTTTATCCACCCTTCCTCCAGACTCTAGGACCTTGGTTTCCAAATGAAATACAAAACTTGCTATACTCTGAAAAGAGGACTTTGGACCACTGGCTTTACCCCAGCCTCAGTGCTTTCCTTGTGAAGTTCATTCAAATTCTTGAATCGATTTTACTTGACAATCCTCATAAGGCTGTGGTTCTCTCGGTTGGTTGTGCGTTACTTCCTGTTAACATGCTTGGATACAGCACTAATGTGTTTTTTTTTTTTTTTTTTTTTTTTTTTTTTGTTAAACGTGAACCAAAATCATCACAATTAAAAGAACCAAAGACTTGTGCATTTGATTTATTTAATAAGTTTCACAATTTTAGCTGAATTACTGAAATAAATTAACTTTTCCACGACATTCTAATTTATTGAGATGCACCTGTATGTGGCAGTGACCTTCCATTTAAAGATGTTATAACAATTAACAAATTTAAATGAATATTAAAAAAATGCTTTAAATTAAACAGACAACACTTTAGTCACACTGCTTACGTTACACATAAAACCTTAGATATATATGTGTTATTATTTATGAAACAGCCAGTGACCTACCAGTGTGTTGGTGTGTGACAGCACTGCACGTGCGTGCGCTGATCTCGACACACTGCAGGGACTTCGGCCATTATAACATTGACTGACACATATCGACCTGAACGTCTGGCATCTTAAACTTTTTAAACTTAATGCTCCTGCTAAACCCGCGGTGCTGAGAGCTAACATCATGCGTCCTCAACGCGGAAGTACGTGACTGTCGGTTTACACAACCCAACGCTGCACAGAAGTCGCATACAAACTACTGACCCCGAGTCAGCTGTTAAGACTCGAGAAGCGAACTCAACGGCGATCAGACTGACACGAACTGATCTGAGGTCAGCTATGAAAGAAGGGAAACAGAAGGCGGATATCACGTGTGGTCACCTCACTTCTTCGCTTCCTATTTGCGTGCTTGGAGAATATTGGTGACATCTAGCGCTTTAAAACAAAAACAACAAATTGAAGGGGGAAAAACGAACTGCATTTAAAAAAATTTTTTTTTTTAAACATTTGCGCTTATGGACGTAAAATTTGAATAGACAGTATGCTTAAAAACACTTTCTCCGGTACCAAACAATAATAGTGTAATGATATTAACTATTTCATGTAATTATAGCTTAATTATATTATTATTATTATTATTATTATTATTATTATTATTATTATTTTTATTATTATTATACTAATATATTTCTGGTTTGTCACTAGATGTCACTGGAGCCTGCGTTTTAGTGTTACGTCATATTCGTGCGACACTTGCATGAACACATGCACCATGTGTGTAAAATATAGCGGTATGTGAAATAATACTAATGCTTTTAATAATAACTATAGTCGTTCACGGGAAGGTACACACATTGTAGGTTGTCATGGCTGGGAACACGCTGCTGTTTAAGTCAAAGTAAGTGTGGTTTTCTTCGTTTCTGGCCTTTCTCGGTAGGAAAGGTTGTTTTTTTAAAAGAGAAGAACTTCCAGTGACGAGTTGAGATTACTGTTAACTATCATATTTAATTACAAGTTAAAGATCATCTCATCTGTTTGTGTAGTTATGCAGTCTCCAGCAAAATTGAGCCGTTCTATAAGGGAGGAAAAGTGCAGGTAAGTTCATCATTTAGTACTTGAAAACATATTATCATGTCTGTGAATTACAGCTGTTATATCTGCATATTGTACCTGTTTTGTTCCTCCGTCCAGATAAGTCACGATGAGCTGTACATATTTTGCACATGTGGTCCAAAAGTCAACATTTTACAGATCGATACAGGAAAAATCATCCATAGCATTGAGCAGGTCAGTGTCTTGCAGTTTCTTCATCTGTGGGCAAACACTTAATAAACACTTTAGTTTGTCTAAAAATCATTAAATGAACACTCATCACATGATCACTTTTGTCTAATAAATACATGATTTAATTAATTAATAAGTTGGCAGTATTGCAATATTGAAATGGTTTAGGAGTGTTTAGATCTTTTTTCTTTTTTCTTCTGTTTTTCAGTTTTGCTTCCATAAAACTTCTTCTATCAGACTAGTGGAAATACACATTTAGGTGTTTATTTTATTACACTTTATCCATTTGCTCCTGCAGATTTAAAAGCCATTAATGAACTAAAAGGCCATTTAAGTGCACTTAAAGAAAGACACTTTCGTGACTATGTTACTTGTAGCTAGTAGAATGTCTAAATTGAATTTAAAGTGTAATTATAAAATCATCAACCCTATAAACAGGGTGGGTTTTGTAATAACTGCATATTGTTGTTGCATACTGTGTGTACTGACTAAGTATGTGCATATTACATGTTTTCTCCTATTGAATTCTGTGGTGTTATGTTAATTGTTTTCCTGCAATTTCTGCATGTGCTGTGGTGATGTGACAATGAAAGTGACTTGACTTGTTGCCTGTATTTCTCTCTTGTGTTTTCTCTGAGCAGGATGATCAAGAGGACATCACCTCGTTCTCTCTCAGTCCTGATGATGAGGTGAGGTCCTTCACCGCTTCATTTCCCCGTCCGATGTTTCTAGACTGATGTGTTTTCTGCTGTTTCTCTGCAGATGCTGGTGACGGCCAGCAGGGCTCTGCTCCTGAAGCAGTGGGACTGGAAGCAGGGGAAGTGCACTCGCTCGTGGAGGGCCATCCACAATGTGCCTGTGGCCAGCATGACCTTTGACTGCACCTCCACCCTGCTGGCTACAGGTCAGACTCAGGCATATCTTAATAACACAGCAAAGCATGATACTAGGATATGTTGATTTGAGTTCTTGATTTTAATTACTTTACTCAGCACTACCCTTGTGGAAAAGAATGCTTTAGAAAACCTTACAAAGAGTAATTATTATGCAAACAAGAAAGTATGATAAAAGTGCACTTCATGGCTTTTTATTTCAATAATATTACATTATCTGTAAGGACTTTTTTTGTTCTAGTACTGTTCAGATTGGAAGTAGAATGCAAGTGCACATTCAATGCAGTTTAGCGCGCTTCTTTTTCCTGAGCATCTGTTTTTGCGTTCGAAGGTGGTTGTGATGGCACCATCAAGCTGTGGGACGTTGTGAAGCAGTACTGCACACACAACCTGAAAGGATCGTCTGGTGTTGTACAGTAAGAGCCTTCAGAAACCTTCTGTCAGTTTGTAACACTGGCTCAGCTGGTTGTTAAGCCGTCTATGAAGGCTGTAACGTCTCTCTTCTAGTTTGGTTGAGTTTCATCCAGACATCAGCAGGCTGCAGCTCTTCTCTTCCTCCGTGGACTGCGGGATCCGTATCTGGGACCTGCGGACCAGCAAGTGCATCTGTGTTTTGGAGAGCCACTACAGTGCGGTCACAGCGCTGGCCTTCTCTCCTGATGGTCAAACTCTGATCAGGTAAAAAAGGCCAATCCTTTGAAGAATTCAGCCATATAACGGTCCGATTTTAAGAGATTCGCTGACTTCGTTTTCAGTTCTGGCCGAGACAAAATCTGTTCAGTTTGGGACCTGAAGAAGAAGGAGGTGAAGAGGACTGTACCTGTGTATGAGGTGAGACGATGACTGTGACTCAAGAGCTCAGCATTTATCTTGATTTCACCTCAGCTGTGTTATATGTGTATCATGCCTTGAAAACAAGCAGATTACTCTGGAAGTACAGCATTGTAATGTTACATGGCGTTCTCTTATTTGTCGATGTTCAGGCTGTGGAAGGAGTTGTTCTTCTCCCTGAGACGAGCGATTACTCTCAGATGGGTGTGAAGGGTGAAGGTGTACACTTTGTCACAGCTGGCAGTAAAGGTAAACACTAGCTCACATCACAATCCACTTTAATAGAAAATGCCATAATATAAATCCATAAAAGCAGTACCGACTAGAGGTGCAACTACAGTATCAGTGTTTATTTAGTATTATTGATGTACTATTGTTATATTGCTTTCGTCATATATATATATATATATATATATATATATTTATATAATTTGAACTTTTATGAGCATGAAAACTTTTTTTTTTGCCCAAATTGCATCAACACACATGCCCCTCCCCCAATACATGTTATCAATAACATATTGATATTATTATTCTTTATTTAAATTTACATTAATATTGGATATTAATTTTTTATGCACATTTCCCATATTTAAAATTAAGACGTTTGTCATCATCTAAAGCTAGTAATTTAATAACTCTTTTACATATAATCTTTATCCAATCTCAAAATGATTAATATTCACATTACAACATTTTGATGCCTAAATTTACTAGTAGTAATTAAAATGTAATTTTAGGATTAATGGCTGCATGTAAAGCAGTCGAATAGCTTTTCTTAAAAAAATACAAATAAAATAATATTACTGATTCAATCTAAACAATGAGACCATTTATATCTTATTTGAAATAAAGTTGCTGCATCTTGTTGAAATAAAAAATGCATGCAGACCCTTTTAATGGATGAACAAAAATAGTATTCATTATTAAATGCAATTGTTTAAAAATGTCCAATTTGGTTATTTCTAGGCTTCTTTTTTTTTTGCACATTCATAAAAAAAAAAAATCCGATAATCTGGGCGCTGTATGGTGCCTCAGTGCACTGTATATGTCGAAAACTCTCTGTCTGGCCCTTAGTTGATGTTCTGTTTCGGCAGGTGTTCTCCGAGTGTGGGACTCCAGCTCGGCGCGCTGTGTGTTCACTCAGGTGCTGCCTGATGCTCCAGCTCTCAAAACAGAGGAGGGAGACTTAGACCCGCGCAGTCTGATGCACCTTCTGCCCATGCCACGGTCCAACAGACTGGCCACCGTCACCGCAGAGCACAACATCCTCATCTATCAGATGCCCGCTCTCACTGTGCAGCAGCAGGTACGCCTTACCATCCACATTAATCACTCCAGATATAGCCACAACTGACTGTTCTTCTCTCCTTATAAAGTTTGTCGGCTACAATGATGATATCCTGGATGTGAAGTTCCTGGGGAAGGATGACACACACCTAGTCGTGGCCACTAACAGCTCTCAGCTGAAGGTGTTTGAGTTGGCCACTAACAGCTGTCAGATTCTGTACGGACACACAGGTGAGTGAGCCACTAGAGAGCAGTGTATACTGTGTGCGTTTAGCTCAGAACTGTAAGCATTAGTACTGATATCACATGACCGCACTGTTAGACCGGCAAGGGGTAATCAAGAAAAAAAGTTTTCTTTGCACAGGAACCTGTATCAGTAATTTAATTTGACACTAATGAAAACGCATTTCTATGCAAAAAACACATTTGAGCGATAGAAAACACATGACTCTAAGCTAACCAAAGCTAAAACAGAACCAGGGGCATTATAATTAACTAAAACTAGAACTGAAATAAAATAAAAATAACAACTAATACAAAAAAATAAAAATTAAAAAGCAAAAAAACAGTACAACATTACTAAAACTTTCAAATTTGCGATAGAAAAATATTAAATAATAAACTAATTTAAAGTAGTAATAAAAGTATCTAAAATAAATAACACTTTGATTGGAACAATAAAAAGATTAGTAGTATAAAGTTTTGTCTGGGCAGGTTGAGAGGTGTGTGTGTGTGTGTGTGTGTGTGTGCTGTTAATGCACTTCCTTGTGGTTTTCCCAAAGCGGAAATTACCATTAGATTCAAATATGTAAATTAGATTAATTTGAACGCCAAAACTTTGATTGAGTGCGACAGCCTTCATGCTTCGGAGAAAGACAACACACCAGATTAGACGAAATATTCATTTTGATCAAATAGTTGTTCTTCGGCGAGGTTTAAGAGGAAGTAATGTTGTTGTCAGCTAAAGTGATTGGAAAAAAAGCAGAAATGAAAAAGGACTATAATACTAAAACTATTACAGAAATACAAGTCAATTAAATGTTTATTTCGAAAAGTACATAAGTTATTAAATCTATTTAAACTCATGTTAAGTATTATGATAATTGAATAAAAAATGCAGCTAGGCCGTTGTGTGTTTGTATGTTTTCGCTCAGTTTCGCACATTGTTTGAGGTATTCATAATAAGGCAGGAAGTAATATAAATAGTGTTCTTTATGAGCAGTGTCAGTGGGGAGCTTAATGTGTGTCAGGGTGTTTTGACAGGTCTGTGCTTTTCTTGTTGTCTTTTAATGAAAGATCCATTGTTAGTTGCATCCCGACATCCCAGGATTGTGAAACGCATTCATCTTCTCTCTTCGAGAAAACAACAGCTGGCTTTAAACTTTAAACAGTCTGCATTGTCCACACTGTCCATGCACAGTAATCTTTAAATCATCTGACAATCTTTCTGCAGATACCATATTATCTATCGATGTCTTCCGCAGAGGCTCCATGTTTGCAAGCTGTGCAAAGGTGATCCTTTTACTTTTTTGAGGAAAAAGCTGCACTGGTGGCTTGGCACGCCACTCAAAGCCTCAGGTTCTGATTGTACACTTGAAAAGATGACCTTTATGTGACCTTTCACACAGGACAACTGGTTGAGGCTGTGGAAGATGGATGTGAAGAGCGGTCAGGTGCGCTGCGTGGCTCAGGGCAGCGGTCACTCCAATGCTGTGGGCTCCATCGCCTGCTCCAGGTCTGATCTCCATTAGACAAGCAATATGAGTTCAGAAACACCTGCAGTGTGTGATCATGCTGTAGGTCTGTCCTGAAACTCTTTGAAACGTTTTGCTGAACTGATAGCACAGTCTGTCGTATTTAATCAATGGTTGCGACAGGCCTGATCATAATAATCTATTCTAATATCGTTCATGAAGTTTCTACTAGCTTTTTTACTTTACTTTTGAACATGACCTGTCTAATCAGATTAAAGAAACCAGGACTAGGACCCTATGAACGTGGACTGAATCACGGAATCCAGTCATAAAAATGGAATTCACGGAATTTATCAAATTATGAATGAATTAATCAAAAGTAGGTCATTACACTTAAATCAGATTAGGAAGTGGACTAGTATCTGTAAATATTAAGCAGCGAAAGTCTATTTAAATATGAATCCTGAATGTTCTTCATGTCTGTGTTAATGAATGGAGCAGACGCGAGGTTGCATTTATTACACACACGGAAGCACGCGTGATGCTGGCGGTGATTTCAGCATCTGCCGTCTTACTAAAAGAGGATGGAAACGCATGAAGAACATCTTCAGAACTGCTCTGAGAGTCACTTCATGAGCATTTGAGCGTTTGATTTGAGGAAAACTAGCGTCACATCACATACACAGAACTGTAAAGAGATTCACAGCAACCCGTCAAAATAAAAGTTCGGTTTGATTTGAAGACATTGTGCTTCTTACTATTTTTCAGCAGAATGTACATAGCATACTAATATTACTAAAATGAAGCAAACTATTTTTTTAAACGAATAATCACACAACATTTCTCCAATGTTTTAATTTTAATAGTAAATCCCCTTTGTTTGACAAAAATAATTAATTTTCAATAATTAAAAGATAAATGAATGTTTTATGCCTTCATTTGATAACCAGGAAACTGTAAAAACACAATACAGAATTTCTGAGGGAATTTACTTTAAGAAATAAATTAATACATTTCATTGTTTTATGCATTTAAATAAATAAACATGCTAAAACAATTTAAAAAAAATGGTGAGAAAAATTAAACATTTTATAGGGCCCTAAATATGTAATTTGTTACACATTTTCACATCTATTTATTAAAAGTTAAGTTTCATCATTTTAATTAATTAGACATTCTTTTTGATAAATACAGTTTAATTTAACTAATAAAAGAGAGTCGAGAAAAATTAAAATGGAAAAAATATAATTAGAAAAATTAAAACAAATAATGGAATTTGGAAAAAAAATCTAACGGAATTTAGGAAAAATTAAAACTGATTTCATAGGACCCTACAGAACTATCCATGTTATAACGGTATACTGGTTTCTAATGTTTCTTACCATTATTACTTTTATTTATTTACATTTTAAATTTCAAGTGTATTTTTTTATTTTTAGGGCATAAAGTTAAAAATGAGAAATGTTGCATTGCCGTAAAGTATTCAGATTTAAAACATTTCCGTTTGACTTTAACATTGAGCTCAATTAGATGTTTTTGAACTGATTTATTTATATAATTATTTCCTTTAAATATCACAAATATACAAAATGTACACGATCAATGCCTCGAATATGAATGGTAAAAACCGTGACTAACAGCAGCTTCTAAATTGTATTATTTTACATATTAAATAAGTATTTAAGTAGGTTTTTTTTCTGTTTTTAGTTGTAGTTGATTATAATAACCCTGTGGCTGTATGCAGGTTAAAAAAAGGCTTCCTGGTGTCGGGCAGTCAGGACTGTACTATTAAGGTTTGGGATCTGCCTGACCCTCTGCCTGATGTGGGATGTGAACCGCTCTTGATGACAGCACGACTCACAGAGAAAGCTCACGACAAGGTGGGTCACTGCCCCGTCACGTTCAGAAAATCTCTGTTCAACAAATGTCACCATGCTCTAGAGTATGTCATCCTCCAGTGTTGTGAAGGATTTTAAGCTTTTTAAATATATGTAAAATAATATAAATGAATTTTCATTAGAGTTTTATTCATCAGACACAAAAAAGAGGTCTCAATTAGGTGTTTTTAAATTACACACTAATTACCAATTATAAAAAAATGGTAACGTGGCAACTGACAGCAGTATTTACATTTATATTATTTTGTGAACTGTTCATAATAAATGTTATTATTTTAATAAACAGGCCTAATTTACAAAGTACAGTATTCTGCACATACATTTTAATTGTTTTATTATGTCTGTATACCATTCAAATGTTTGGGATTGGTAAGATTTGTTCAATGCTTTTGAAAGAAGTCTCTTATGCTCACCGAGGCTGCCATTATTTGATCAAAATACAGTAAGACAGAAATATTGTGAAATATTATTGCTATTTAAAATAATTGCTTACTATTATGATATATTTCAAAATGTAATTTATTCCTTTGATATTAAACCTGAATTTTCAGCATCATTCCTCCAGTCTTCAGTGTCACATGATCTTCAGAAATCTGAAAGATCCCCCCAAAATCAGCATTTAATTAAAATAGAAATCTGTATTTACATCATACTTGTCTTTACTTTAACTTTTGATAAATGTAATGTATCCTTGCTGAATAAAAGTTAATCTTTAAAAGTATAAATATAGTGTTGCTGCTTTTAATCCATTACTCCCCAGTTTGTTGTTTTATTTCTCGTCTTCTTCTCTTCTGTGGTCCTGTCTCGTCCTCATGTGATCCTGCAGGATGTGAACAGTGTGACCATCTCTCCCAATGACAAGCTGCTGGCCTCTGGCTCTCAGGATCGCACGGCCAAACTCTGGTCGCTGGCTGATTTGAGTCTGTTAGGCGTCTTCAGAGGTCATAGTCGAGGGGTCTGGTGTGTTCAGTTCTCTCCTGTGGACCAGGTCCTGGCCACGGTCTCAGCGGACGGCTCCATCAAAATCTGGAGCATTCAAGACTTCAGCTGCCTCAAGGTGAGTCACACAAAAACTTGTCTAAAGAGCTGTTCAGGCAAGTCTGATATGTGGATTCTAGAAAATAGTTTTCCAGTTAGGATTAAAAAAATATCTATATTAAATAGCTACAAGACATGAAACAAGCCAAGCAGGTGAATCATGTGATCACTAACTTTAATTTAAAGCAAAAAAACAAACAATTCTGACAAAAAGGTATTGGACTGTGTACTTAAAGCTTTAATGAGGGAAAGAACTATAGTACCATGTAGCATTGTGACTGTCAACTTTAAAATAATGAGGAAATATTGTTTTAACAGTGTTGATTATGTGAATGGGGGAAAAAAACCATTTTAAGTTTATTGCAAAGTATGCACATATATATAAATACATAAAGAACACTCCAAGGTTTTTTTAGCTAATTTTCCAACTCCCATAGAGTTGAACAGTTGAGTTTTACCATTTTCAAATTCAATTCAATTTAAGTTTATTTGTATAGCACTTTTTACGATACAAATCATTACAAAGCAACTTTACAGAAAATTAAGTTTCTACAATATTTAGTAGTAGCTCATAAGTGGTGACTCAGTTTGTGTGCATATGACGGGATTTTTCTGAAAAATTAATGCGAGACAGAGTCAACCAGTCGATTAACATTATTAACAGTTATTATTAACTGATGCAATCAAACTTGTAGCAATATTTGTTAGTTCTGTTTGTTGTTTCCATTCAGTCGATATCCGGGTCTGGCTGTAGCACCTTTAGCTTAGCATAGATCATTGAATCGGATTAGACCGTTAGCATCTCGCTCAAAAATGACTGGGACTATTTTCAGGTGCTCCATAATATCACTGTGCGTGCTGCACCGGTGGTATGGTAGCAGAGTTTCCTGATTATTACGCCGGGATGAGAGTATAGTTCACAGCGTTATCGGCCTAGAAAATCACATCTTTTCATTTTCTGTCGGTCTTCGTACACGATGTAACTACAGAAGAGTCAAGTTTTAAAGATGAAAAATATAGAAACGTTTTGGTCATTTTTGAGCGAGATGCTAACGGTCTAATCCGATTCAATGATCTATGCTAAGCTAAGCTAAAAGTGCTACCGCCAGACCTAGAGATTGACTGAATGGGTTCGAAAATGGTGAAACTCAACTGTTTAAATCAGGAAAAGGGACTCCACTGTTTAACTCAGTAGGAAAATGAGCCTATTTTCAAATAAAGTTGAGTGTTCGTTTAAGTAGTTTGAGAGTGTAGGGAAACTGACTGCAGTGCTTCATGCTAGTGGTCAGGTCCTAAAGAGTTTTGCTGTGATTTCAGTTCTCTGATTGGTGGAGATGTCTGCAGAATTATGGGTAATGTAGTGTTTCACCAGGAATTCTGCTGTTAAACATGATAATTTAAAAATGGGTTGAAATACTACAGACAGATGGCTTTAACAAAAGCATATACCATCGATTCACAACCTCGTAGCTCACAGTAGGTCTGCCTTTAAAGTTTCATAAGTTATCATTAAAAAACAGTTCCCTTATGGAGATTATTAATGGGATTTTTATTTGCAAAACCAGACTGCTGTGCTATGTAGTTTTATCTGGAGAACATAATATGGCTTGGCAACCTCTCACAATATCTTCACATCGTAGTGATGAGTGTTGCATGGGCAAATCTGATTTAGTTAAACATGAAACTGCATTTGCTGTCCATTTATATTTCAACAGTTTCGTGTATTTCCAACAAAATGCGAAGATGGGATTTAACTGTATCTGATTTAGTGATAAAATGAGTGCTAAATACTGTAATGGTCCCAAAAAGTAACGAGGCTTAGTGGTATTATTTAAAAGCAAATGGTTTTTTCACATGCACTGATGAATCAATGGAGACCAGGAACATGTATTACTTATTATGTATTAGTGATTTTGTGTTGACTTCGCTGTGAGAAACCGTACTGTATTTTAATCGCTGTAAGTAAACGTTTGCATTCTGTTCAAAGCGATGAAGTAGATTGAGAGGATTTCCGTGTTTTATCTCCGCAGACGTTCGAGGGACATGATGCCTCTGTGCTAAAGATCATCTTTGTGAGTCGAGGAACTCAACTCGTGTCTAGGTAGACTATGTGCTTCCTTATACATTTTCTGACAGCGATCCAAATGCACTAATAAACTTTCACTTTTATTAGTATGAGTGTTTTTTATGATGTGTACAGTCTTTTACAGCGCACTAGTTCAACCAAACATTGGCTCTAGTAACCCCGAATCTCTTTCTCTGTCATTCTTCAGTGGTTCTGATGGACTTGTGAAGTTGTGGACCATAAAAACAAACGAGTGTGTGAAAACGTTCGATGCTCACCAGGACAAAGTGTGGGCTCTGCACGGCAGCAGCAGAGACGAGCTGATGGTGACGGGGTCAGCGGACTCCACCATCTCTCTGTGGAAGGTCAGTCTCCTGATGCAGTCAGTTTCAGCTCAGACTCAGATGTGCTGGAGCACAAGTGCAACAGTGCAAACTCTTGGTATTTGCTGTATGTTTGCGCATCTGATCTGAGACGGCCAATCATCAGTGCACCCCTCGCCAGGAGAAAAGGCTCATTGTTTTACACTGTGGCACTGTTCATTAAGATGATTATGTTCTACTTCCTCATATCTGGATTCTTATGCACTGCCTTTCATAACCGTTCGAAATGTTGGGGTCTGTAAGATTTTCTTTTTAGTTTTTGGTAAAGAAATCAATACTTCTATTCAGAAAGGATGTATTAATTTGATCAAAAATAGAGACATGTATAATGTTACAAAATATTTTTTTCAAATAGACGTCTTTTGTTTTTTAACTCTTTATTAATCAAAGAATCCTGGGGAAAACTCGTTTAGGAGGTTTTTGATTGGGCCTGCAATATAATTATATCTTCAGACACATCAAGAGAGAGAAAGATAATGGTTTTCTTTTTAATAATGTGCTATGCAAATTGTGTGCGATTAACTTCGCAACACAAACAAAACAAAAACAATGTTTGGGCTGTGTTAATGATTTACAAATTCTGACTAATTACATTATATTGTCTGATTGACTCACATAAAAGTTTGTGTACATGGCCAAGTAGGTCAGAAGGTTACAGTGATCTATCCATGTTGAATACACATGCATGCACAATCTAATGCTCTCTTTACGTGTCGATTCCAGTCCTGATGATGTTGGCAGATGTGAAATTAAAACAGTTGTCTAATGAGTGCAGGTGCTCACAACAGCAGTCTGTGTTACTTAACGCTGCTTCTTTTACTATTGCATATAGAACAAATGATTGCAATCTCACAACTGGATGTTCATTTAATACATCCTTAGATAATGCACATTACATAACCAAAACTATGAACACGCCTTCTCCTAATTATCAAGCTATTTTCACTACACCCATTACTGTGTGAAACCGGATACTGATCTATAGTATCATTCTCCCAAAGTGAAAAGAATAGATGTCCATAGTGCGCAAATAATACTTTTCACTTCAGCAAAAAAAACATTTCTGTTCATTGCTTATGGTTGCTGTGTTTTTGTTTTCATTGTGCATCCATGCTCCACAGTTTCAGTGCATTCGTTTGTTTCTGTTTCTCATTATCTTTCTCTTTCTTGTAAGGATGTGACTGAAGTGGAGCTGGCAGAAGAGCAGGCCAAACAAGAAGACCAGGTCCTTAAGTAAGTCGCTGCCAACATCGCAATCTGTAGCAATCAAATCCAGTGAGCCGTGTAGACATTTGATTGAAGACTGACCAGACTGGATGCCAAAACATTTTGCCAAGTTAAGCAAACTAGTAGCCAAGTTCTGTCTCTTAAATCTTTATCTCTTTGACAACTGAATCCTGATGTTGACACATTGTGTGTTGAACCGTTAAAGCAATTTACTTTCACCTGATCTGATTCCGTCTCTCCTGGTCGTGATGAATCATGGCTTAAACATGAACATTTTCAGGACTTGTTATGGTCATATTCATTAAAAGTGTCCTTTTCTAATATATTAAAGGCATAATTCACCCCAAAATGAAAATTCACCGTCATGTAGCTCCAAACACAAATGCACAAAGATATTGAATGACATCTTGAGCGAGTTCATTAAAAGTCCATGAAAACTTTTCACGGAGTTCAAAAAGACGTCATTAAAAGAAATCCACATGGGTTGAGCGGTTTAATCCAAGTCTCATGAAGAGGCACGTTCACTTTATACGATGAAAGCTTGTATCCACATATAAACATTGATCAACACACATGCAAAGAGCTCATCAAATATGCTGGATAGAAACACAACTGTACATGCAGAAGCTAAATCTGGAGTGGATGAAGCCACTCAGTTCATGTGGATTACATTTATGACGTTTTTATAAACAGGTTTGAAGGTTTTATGTTTTTAAATGATGCTTGGATTTGTATTTTTGAGTGAACCTTCCCTTTTATATAATCATTTTTGAAAGCATCGTCTCGTACTGTTGTCTGTCGTTCTGAAATAAAGTGTCAGAAGCATGTCGTGTGAGCGTTTCTGGGTTTTGTGGTGTATTCACAGGCAGCAGGAGCTGTTCAATTTACTTCATGAGAAGAAGTACGTGAAGGCTCTGGGTATCGCGATCTCTCTGGACCAGCCGCACACTGCATTACGAGTCATCAGAGGTGCTCTCTTTCATTCCTCTGCTTTACTTTCCAACCACAGTGATTTTAAATGGGCACTTTTGTTTTCTGTTTTTTTTTTTTTCACGGAATAGAATGTCGTAACTCAAACTCTTGCTAATTCCAGATGGTGACTTGTGATTGTGTAAGAGGATGTCTGGGGAGTTTGTCTTGTATTTGAATAAGGTTATTTGAACCACAGCCGTGTGTAAACAGAGTATGACAGGTGTAATCAACAGCACTCCTTCAGAAATTCCAGCGTTGCTCTACCTGTCAAACCCTTAAAAATGACAAATCTACAATAAAAAAAAAAAAGTGTTTTTGCTGTAAATGATTTCAGATCATTTCCAAACACATGTAGATCACCTGTCATGATTAATACCCCCCTAAAATATATATAATAATTTAGGAATCTGTCAAAAAGTCTGTCAAATGACACTTGAACCCTCAACAGAGATCCGCCAGCAGGAGGACGGGATGCAGGAGCTAGAGAAGACCCTCCTGAAACTCCGTCAGGATCAGAAAGGTAGCCGTCGTTCATGTGCCGGTGCTAGGCGTTCGCTCGCAGGTTGTTATAGTTTGTGTGACTGATGTGTGTTGTGTCCAGCGTCGGTGCTGCGCTACTCTGTGGTGTGGAACACTAACTCCCGCAGCTGTCTGGACGCCCAGGCCGTCCTCCAGGTGCTGCTCACACACCTGAGCCCAGACCAAATCCTGCAGTACCAGGGCACTCGTGCTCATCTCGAGGGACTCATTCCCTACACAGGTGCAGGTTCATTTCTATTACAGTTGAGCCATGATGAACTTAAGAAATGACGATTGCATTCAAATGTAGTGTAATAAATGTGATCGTTTCTCACCTCCTGCAGAGAGACACATGCAGCGGATCGGCCGTCTCCTGCAGGCCTCAATGTTTCTCGATTATATGTGGCAGAAGATGCGTGTTACAGGTGGTGTTGACAGGTACAGTATTAACGTCCTGGTATTGTATTCATTCATTTCTGTTAAGGGAAGCATCTGTATCACTATTGTTCAGGGTTAATGATCTGAACAAACTCCTAACTATGAATATTAAACTAAAATATTAAACCGTTTGAGCCATAAAAACGGCAACGTACAACATTCAGTTATTTGAAAAGTTATTTCCTCGGTTGAGAATTACACGAGTCACCGCTTAATTACGGTCTTTCAGGAAGTGGGTTTAAATAAATAGAGTGCACCCAGATTTCCTTTTAAGAAATGTTAAACATTTCTTTCACCTATTAAAGATTCAGTCAGTAAACATCTTATTGAGTTTGTCTTATTAAACATCGGCAAACTTTCCTTTGCTGTTGTTGACATTGGCTAGCTCTCTTTGGAGTGCGCACGATACAAGAGCTGTGTGACGCTGCTCGCAAAAAAAAGAGTTTCTCCAATTGTTGGTTTTTCATTAACATGGACATGCTCAAAGATAAAATACGGATTGAGTTGAACTCGGCTCAAAGCCTGCAGCATCTGTTTGAAGTCTGGATGAAACGCACGTATATGTAAATAAAATGATTTCTGCACTAGATCAGCAGAAACTCTTTTACGTTGCTGGAGATGTTTGAACGGTCAGAACGGACGTCATTACTCGTGCCTCACAGTATGTTTGGTGATGTTTGGTATCAGCAGACACGCACTATTAGTAATAATAAAACCCTTTGGACGTAAATAACCCGAAAGTGTTGAAACACCCGGGTTATTGTGAAAAAAATTAAAATTAGTTTCATGCCAGAACAAATATGGGGTATGTTCACAAAGTTTTAAATGTGCACTACCATTCAGAAGTTTGGGGTCAGTCAAGATGCATTCAATTGACTTTAAAGACATTTATAATGTTAAAAAAGTTGTCTGTTTCAATAAATGCCATTCTTTTGAACACTACAAAAAATATAAAGCACGTGGCCCTGAAGACTGGATCAGTGATGCTGAAAATTCAGCTTTGCATCACAGGAATAAATTACTTTTTTAAATAAATTCAAATCTAAAACAGTTTATGTTTTTATTTTAATAATATGATGCAGTTTTTACGTGCCGGTCACCTGTTGGTCTGCTGGTTTTCTCTAGTGTGAACTTGAATGATGATGATGATGAGATGGACACCAGCCCTCAATCCATCTTCATCATAGACAAGCAACCAGTGAGAGTATCTCAGCGGCAAGCAGAGGAAGAGGAAGAGGAAGATCTGGAGGAGGATTCAGAGGAAATCGAGGAGCTCCTCGATGAAGATGACAGTGTGAGCACATCTAAAAGCGCTCATGTGAGCAGCAAGAAACCGAATGGAGTGAACCGTGTCGAAGATGGAGGTCAGGTGTCCAGTGAGGAGAGCGAAGATGAGGACGAGGTCATGGAGATGACTGACCCCTCCAAAACAGCAACTGTAAGGTGATTGGCTGCTGTAGCTGTCAGTCAGGAGTCAATCGCTTTGATATAAACAGAGGTGTCTGTTTGTATCTCCACACCAACTGCAGAATAATCTGAAGTGTTGTGTTATGTACTTGTTTTGTATTTCTTCAAATTAGACCGTGTTCATATCTAGTGAAGATTTTATACTCGTTCATGTGTTTGAAATCATGAAGATTATGAAAAAGCAAGAAAATTGTATTTATAGTAATTTTGCAATTATTTGTAAGTCAATGGGCAACGTTTATAAATCTGAATAAATGTTCAAATTAAACAACTAAAAGGATGATTTGTTTTTTTTTTTTACATTTTAAATACTATACATTTTAGTGAATGATGGTTTATATTAAAACAAATAAAAAACTGTTTTCATTCTGTTCTCAGTGATACTTGTATTTTTTAATTTATTTTGACTTCTGTTTCTTAATAAAAGTGTTTTCTGTGGTATTCAAGAAAGGCACCGTCCACAGGACTTGTGCTGAACCCTTTATCATCTCAATCCTAGAATATCACTGAACTTCTAGCACCATCCAACAACAGTTCCCAAAAACTCTCTTCATGCTCTTAGTATTACAGTGTGCATTCAGTCCTGTTTTTAATACGGTTGCTTTTTTACCAGCTTCGGTTCTCCTGAAACCTTTAGTATCTTCTGCAAGCGTTGAGTCATGTGTGCTTGAAACAGTATTGAATGTTGGACATCTCACAGTGCCGTGAGCGTTACATACACCAAGCTCATCTGTGATGAAAGAGAGCTGCGTCTATACAATTCACTCTCCTTTTTGACCGATAATATCTAAACCAGATGCTCTTGAGGTGTGTATAGTATTGTGTCCTAAACCCAGTCATGTTTAGACCGACAAACAGGGCTACAGGACACCAGAAACACTTGGTGCAGTCACATCTGGTTACACAAAAACTGATTTTGTTTTAGTGATTACAGCACTCTGTACATTTTAACAATCCGTTTGCAGAAATTAACACTCCAGTGATGCCATTTTTAGGGTTAAATATTTTATTTCATATTTACAGGCAACCAACATGGGGAAAACAGACAACAAATCAACTCTGAAGAGTGTACAGTGTTCAAGTATATGTCAGGATATACAATGCATATAAGGCACAACTAATATTTTCCACTATGGAAAAACATTTTTTCTTCAAAGAGGGAAAACGATAAAAGAAAGATACAAGTATTATGTATCCGATTTCTAAAAACATTTCTAGGCTGTGTTGATCATTATATATATATATATATATATATATATTTGTTTTGTTAGTAAAAGAACATTAATCTATTAGAGTAAGAGCGGTTTCTTTAGAAACATGTCGATCAATCATTTGTAACATACGCAATATTCTGTTCCAAGAATAAGATCTAGACGTAGTTCTACTACAATAAATGCGCATTAGCCCATCAAATAATCACGTCATTGGCATCAAGCAAGTGTCCTGGCTGGACAATAGTGTGTTATGTAACGTAAAGTGCGTGAGACATTGTCCTAACTGGTTCTCTGCAGGTTTTTGCGTGTGACGGTGGTGCAGCGTTTGAGGATCTCCTGAGCTTGGGGTCTGGGTGGGATCTTAGGGGTGGAGGGCATCTTGTGGAGTCTGGAGTCTGATCTGCTGCTAATCATCTTGTCTTCTCCGGCACTTTCAGGACTCAGGCTGCCCGAGGAGTCAGGCGTAGGGGTGCGACTCGGGCATAAATGATCTTCTGAATCCAAGCAATTTAGCGAATCGCTGCCGGAAAAGCTGCTTTCGTCACTGAACGCTTCGCTGTCGTCGCTCAGACTGCTTTGAGGACCGTTCTTGGCAAACTGCACTCGGGTTGACGGCAACCCACTCGCCGAACGTGAGACCGAGGTGCTTCCCAGAGGTCCCACGTCGCCCTGGGATCTGCTAAGCTCTCGGCCGGAGATCTGCAGGGAATATTCTCCGGGGCGCTGAAGCTGTGCCAAGTCAAAAGTGGAGCTGGCCATCTCCCTCTTAGTGGGCATCAGGCGAATCCGGGGGTTACTGTACGGTTGCAGGTACATAGATGGGACAAATCCTGCCTTTCGATTGTACCTGAAGGAGAAACAAAGACAGCTGTCAGTCGTTGAGGAATGATCTAGATTTAGCATTATGTAAAATCATTGGGTAAGTTGGTTTCCTTTACTGAAAAGTAAACGAGGAAGAGGCAAAGTGGCAAAACTAGTCCACACAAATGAGGATGTAAAGCAAGTGCCAAGTAAGTTTCCAGACTCTTCTGCATGTCAAGTGAGCAGGTAAAGCATTCCTGCCCGTTCGGTAACAGGTCCGCTCATTGCTCTCAGTAAACATTAGGGAGATTTACCTCACTATCCACCAGCCGTTGTCAGACTTCTGTAACACCTCCACCACAGACCCGATCTCCACTGACAGCTCATCACTGTTCGTGGCTTTGTAACTTTTGGCAGCAACATAGAAAACACCTGACGGGTGGAAAAATAAGATCTGGTTAAGTCTTGTGACAAGTGACCAGAATGAATTAATTCTCAAAGTTTGTGGGATAAGCATAAAGCAGGTTGATTTCCAAATTGGTTTCCAAAGGAAGGCTGATTCAGAACACAAGAATGAGCAGCCAAACCGGTTTTATTTTATAAATAAATACTTGCGGGATACATTATAAACTGCTAAACCGGTACGTACTTCCGCCATCCATCACATCAGGACCATCATCATCATCCATCTCAGCTCTCTGTAGATACGGAGCAGGAAACCAAGCCAGGCATTTGGCTTCATTTTCCACCAGCCACCATCCTGATGAGAACAAAGTACAGCAAGAGCATTTTTAGAGACTCTGTTCTCTGTGTAGACTCGCAAACACTTCAAAGCCCACATGAGGAGTTCTCACCTTTTCGGTCCTTGATGAGCACATCCACAGTCTCATCCACCTCAACATTGAAGGGTAGATTCTTGGTGTCCTTGGTCTCATAAGTAGCTATGCACCGGTATGTTTCAGCAACAAAGGGTTGAGTAACATTATTCATTCCAGGATTACTGCTGCCCAGAGAGGTCTCTGATGGCATGATCACGATACTGCCGAACAAAACACAACCTTTAATTTAGTTCTGTTTCTATTACTTTGTATTGTTTCGCATGTATTTATTATTTTAGACTCCGCTTGTTTTTGCAGCAGCCGCTTACCTGTTTTTTGCAAAGTCAGAATCGAGGTCCTGGGATTTGGGAAGCAGGAACTGGAGGAGCTCTGAGCTCTGGCAGATACGAGGATCGCTCTTCAGCAGTTCACCGCAGTATTCATCCAGAGCCTTCAGTCTGAGCACTGACTTACTGGGGCTCCACTTCTGCATGCTCTTCTGCACTCTTGCAGCTGTAAACAATATATATATATATTAAAATCTATATGTATATATGTATATTACTTAATGATGAGGGTTGTACTTTGCACATTGTCTAATGAACAGCTGGCAAAGTATTTACCTTTAAATTTGGGAATAATCCTTCCGGACCTTCTAATGGGGTTTGATGGAGGGAATTTCTTCTTGAGTTGTCTCTACAGAAATAAGCATGTAGATATTATTCTAATTGACCATAGAAAGATAGATAGATAGATAGATAGATAGATAGATAGATAGATAGATAGATAGATAGACAGACAGATAGATAGACAGATAGATAGATAATTTAAGTGAAATAAGGGACTTACATGGAGGTTTTTGAAGTCTTCAAGCGATCTGTACACAGTAATCTCATTTTGATCTGACCAGAGTACAGTGGTCATGTACAGCTGGGAAGGGAAAAATATATTAGACATTTAAAAATAATAATAATGTTAATATTCTGCTATATTTTTTTGAAAACATTAAGAACTTTTACTAAATTAAGCATAGGCTATTTAGGTTATCTGTTTTTTATTATTTTTTTACAGTAGTACTTTTAAAAAATGATGCGGTTACATTATTATATAATTATTAGACTATTATCATAGTATTTATATATAATAATAAATTAATTTGACTAATGCTGATAAATTAGAATAATGTGTGTTGTGTGTAGTAATACATTGATGCACTGACATAAAAAAAAACATCATTAATAATCTTATTCCAAACAACAGTAATGTAGCTATATTGAAATTTGAACAAATGCATAAAATAAAAAGTGTCTTACTTTAACTACTTCTTTCTGCATCACTCCAACAAGCTGGATTTCGACGGGGTATCTTTGCTCGCTCATGCTGACCAGGTTGTGCTGCAGTAGATGTGTTCGTGCTGTCTGGTGTTTGACTGACTGACTGACGGTCTGATGCGCGCTTTATATTTATTATGCCTCCAGCCTGAGGCGTGAACCGGTGCGCGCGCACACTCGCTCCCGCTACAATTTCATAAACCGGAGAGTCCGCTCTTACGTCACTAATATTCCTCGAAGAAGTCTGGATGGAATATTATACAACGATCGATCAGTCGTTGTTTTACGAAGTAAAATACAGTATTTTAAGTACGTTGTTTTACAAATAAATATTTTTCTCTCTCAATTTTAATACGCAAATAAAAGTATGGTTCTAAACAAAAACTTTTTTTTTTTTTTAAATAAGCCAACTAGTCAACATGTAACATGATCTCTCTTATGTCAAAGAACCACTGCAGAACAACTTTTCCAAAGTAGGGGGGGGGGGGGGGGTTCAATGGAAGTCAATGGCTGCCAAAAACTCTTTGGTGACCAAAATTCTTCCAAATATCTTTGTGTTCAGCAGAATAAAAGCTCATACAGTTTGAGTAACTTGGTAAATGATGCCACGATTTGGTGAAATATCCCCTTTATGAATGAAACCTTACACTTTAGAGACGGCTACCAAACAGCAGCAAAATCGTAATGTTTCAAGTGGAAATGGGCCCATTATTGATGGAGACTGATTTTTTTTATTTTTAAGAGTAATAAGTACATCAGGAAAAATGAAAATACGTAACTGACATGATACGTCGCAATCAGTATTAGCGGGAAATGGCGGTAACGTTACTGTATGCTAAAACTAGTGCATCATAATGATTTGGTAGCCTACTCAGCCCTTTACATTATGTGTCATAATACTGATGACATATAGACTATTTATAAATCAGTAAGTGATGTGCAGATGTTCACGTAGGCTATAGTCATAAACCTTCAAGGAAATATGCTAAAAAAAGAGAAAGAGAAAAGATTCCCGCTGGGTTATAAGAAGCTTCAAGGAAATATAGTTAGGATTTCCTCTAAGATGCTTGCCCAACCTACATTTGAAACAGACACCTTTGTTTATTGTAACACGTTTTTACTGCTTATTGTGTTAAACAACACTGAATCACTGAAAAACCCTGTCATTAAAATACCATCTGTTTAAGTTAACATATATGCATATAGGTTTCTCTGTGCTGCTAACTGTAAATTTCATTATTGGTGGTATTTTGGTAATTATTGATCATATGGTGAGCGAGATGTAGACTAATATTTACCTACTTAATGTACGACCAGATTTGTTGTTTTTCCATCTCAAAAGTAGCTATGTGCAAAGCTTTGAAATCTATCATTTCTCCTCTCATCGCATTTTAATACCATCACGATGTCCATTGAGACTCCACAGATATGTGAGCAATAGCCTATTGTTAACTAGAAATAATTGTATTTTTTTTTTTGTTGTTATTTCATATTGCAATAAGAACATGTACAACCTTTACATTTCATGTTCAGAAAACATTAGCAAAGATTAACATTTTATATAACTGATATTCATTTAAACCAATGTATTAGACTAATAATTTACCTTATTATAGTGGTTTCTATTATTATGTGATAGTATTATTATTTTCTGCATGTCCATGTTTTTACAAATATTACTTAAAGACATGATTATGGGCATGTAACATCAGTTGCATTAATGCAAAATAATGAATACAAAGCCTTGAACAATGGAAACATGAATTTCTCTATGTGAAAACCAGTAAGATGATTAAATAAAACAACTAAAATACAATATATATAATATATAATATATAATAAGTAATATTTTATCAGACAAACTCACTGGAAACAAATGCTAAAGAAGAACCTTTATTTTAAGAATGTTCCTGTTTCACCTTCCAACTGTGCCAACTTTGGGGATTATACTCTTTTATTGACTTTTAGATGGGCGTCTTTGATTTTCTTATAAGGCAAATATAAGAATAGAATGCACTGCTCTTTTTTTCTTGGGTTTTCAAACCTCTGACAGACCAGAAACTTGTTTTTTGCTTCCCATTAGAGTTAATAAAACCATCATAAGACAATGTGACGCTATATCATTTAGATTGAGTTATGGTCCAAATGGTCCAAGCCTTTTTCCACTATTGCGTGTCAGAAGTGAAGTCCATGGCGTGTGAAGCAGGAGAAATGTGGTTAGTTGCTCAGACAGCGATAAGAGAGTTTCCCAGAGATATGGCCATCAGCTGGACTGTATTCGTGAATAGCTTAAAGTCGGGGTGGATTTCCACCCCAAGCTTTATCTTTTATTCCTTTGAGCAGATTTTGAAACTGTGGGCTCTGTTGAATGTTGCAATCAAAAGTGACATATGGACTCACTATTAATGAACAACATCCAATGGACAACACATTTCTAATGAATGTTGCACAAATGTAAATATGTAACCTATTCTCTATTGTAACTTGATGTCTTCCTCTAAGTGTGCCATTGTGTAAGGAAAGTAACTGTAAACTATCCTACCCGAAGTCCATCATTTCCTGTTGTGAGTCATATGGATTTGCTTTCACAGAATAATAAAATGAACTGTCAGTCTCATTTATTTTTTGTTTTTTTTGGTGTCGAGTAGGCTACGTGGTGAATCATGCATTGTGCTGGGAAATATTTGGTTGTCATATTACTGGCTTACCGTTAACCACATGGCATAATATAATGATAAAAGTGAAATGCTTGTGTGAATGATAAACATTCAGGACAAAAGTCCAAAACACTCAGAAAAACGGAGAAACATATTTAACGTTGGGCAAAACATTTGCTGTTGTGTTTCTAAACAAACTTCAGTAGCCTATCAAATCCTCTTCCTTGAATTAGATTTAAATGTATGCATGCACTAAATTTACAGTAAAGAGTTTAACATTTGTTACAAACAGCTAAATGGTGTGCTTTAACCATGCTTCCACTCAAATATCAATCAGCACAACTGTTTTTAAGATTGATCATAATCAGAAATGTTCCTTAAGTGGCAAATCAGTGCATCAGAATGATTTCTGAAGGATCATGTGACACTGAAGACTGGAGGAATGAAGCTGAAAATACAGCTTTAAAACCACATTAATAAATGACACTTTAAAACATATTCAAATAACAATATTATATATATAATTAAAAAACAATATTTGTTTTTTTTATAAAATAAATATAGCCTCAATGAGCATATATAGTATCAGACCCTACCTAATGACTTTGTATGTCACAATTTTTCTGCACTTTGAGTTAATCGTTTATGCTTTATTGCTTTGCCACTCTAAATATTGCATTGCTCATCCATAATCCTGGATGTGGAGTGCATGGGAGAAAACAAATCACTCAGAATACGGTCTCCCATAATGCATTGTGCTCAACTTGACCTTCGTTTCCAATGTGAAGAAATTACTTTTACGTGTCAATAATGTGTCGCACTACTGTTTAAAAAGTACAGGTGCATAAAGTAGACGGTATTTAAAGTACATGGCACAGTAGCTAGATCACAGTCTGTGTATTAAACGTAAAGAGATGATACTCTACCATCTAGTGGAAGAGAGAGTTGCTTACATCTCCTTAAGTCGATTATAACTTAACACACAAACCTGAGAAAGTCACAACAACAGCCACTTTATTTTCTTATTTCCTTTATTTTCTTATCCTTTTGTGCCAGTAAAAAGATCACTCATATTTGTGGAGAATGAAATCACTTGTGTCCACCACAAACAGCCCTATTATGTACATCCCCTCTTCCTGTAACAGCATGTGCAGGGGTCTTTCATTAGCTTAGCATTTCTGTAAATAAATCTTGCCCTTCAGGCAGCAGGTTATTAAGTGCAGCAAACAAACATCCCACGTCTTCACAAACCCTTCTCGGTGACCACGTGTCTGCTTCTGAGGACAACAAAAGAACTCAGACGGGAAAAGATGTCAGATGTACACACAGTTGCAAAACATGTCCAATACTGGGTGTTTTCAGCGTAATGTGCATTATTAGCAGGGATGATCAAAGAATTTTATTTTGGATGTACAAAATGTTATTAGGACGCCTCAACATTACCAGGTTGAAATGTGGCAGGAATCTGATGCCAAACACAAATAGGTTTTGGCGGATGAGGTACAGCAATCTTTCGTTTCAGACGTCTTTTCCTAACACTCACATTCGTATAAGTCTTTCTGTCTGTACAGAGCTTAAACTAATGGTTATAAAAGTAGTTTATATAGACAAATCTCTGACTTTTAAGGCAAAGGGTTCGACTAAAGCTTAAATGGACGGACACACCTGGGTATTGTGTCTCGTGAGAGGTTCCTCCTTGTGAGAGGTTCCTCGAAGCCTCAGATGTTATATTTTGTGCGTTGTTTTTATTCTGTAAGAGATGTAGATCACCAGAGCTGCCGTAGCATCAGATCACGGCCATTAAAAATGGCGCCTTGAGGCTGATGGGTAATTCAGAAAAACAGTGTTGTCCACCATCTTGGCTGTTTTGAACTACTTTGAAAAATCTTCCTGAGCCTTCCGATAAAAACACTTTCTTATTCTTTGACTTCTTCAGCAAGGACTGAAAGCAATGTTGTGCTTCTGCGGCCTTGCGTTCCCACACACCGTGTGACATTCGAGCGAATACCAATCATTATTACTCTCAGAGCGGTCGATATTAAAGTGAACAAGTGAGAAGTGATCATTCTCCAACCTAAGAGACTCGTATGAAAGCCTGTATCCACCTCGTAATAATAATATTGATAATAAAAAGATAATTGTGACTTTTTAAAATCCCAATTCTGACTTATTTCATTGGAAAAATTGAGAGAAGTTAATTTAGAATTCTGAGAAAGAAAGAGTAAAAATTGTGAGATAAATCGAAAATTCCAATAATAATAAAAAAAAAAAAATTCCGAATTGGAAGATATTAACTTTGAATTCTGAGAGGAAATAAAATGGCAGAATATAGAATTGCGTGCAAAAAAGATCGCAATTAATCGTATCCAAAATAAATGCTTTTGTTTACATAATATATGTGTGTGTTCTGTGTATATTTGTATATAATAACAAACATACAGCATATATTTTGAAAATATATGCATGTATATATTTCTATTCATATAAACGATATCATATATACGTTTAATATATAAATGTAACATTTTTCCTAAATATATACATGCATGTGTGTGTATTTAAATAAACACATAATAAATATACACAGTACACACACATTATGTAAACAAAAACTTTTGGATGCAATTAATCGTTTGACAGCACTAATATATATATATATTAGCGAGATAGACGTGGAATAAAAATAAAAAAAATCTATGATTTTTTCTTTCCTGGAGTTTTGAGATGTACATTTGAAATTCTGAAAAAAAAAAGAAAAAAAGAAAGAATTGTGAGATGTTTAAAAAAAAAAAAAATTGGGAATTGTGTAATGGAAAGAAAAAAAGTCACAGTTATCTTTACGTTGGTATCACGTCGCGTGGTGGACACAGACTTCCATAAACTTGAGATTCTTATAAGCTGAGATTTGTTCTCAGGTTGCATAGCAAAACAAGGAGCGTAAAACTACACACACATTTTTTCCCCAACTTCGAAGGAAATGTTTCATCCAAAGCAGCTTTACAAATAGCTTTACCTCCATGGATTAATATATATATACCTCTTTCCAAACACCTGACTCTGTTTCATTTCATCATTAAAAATATCTCACACATAGAAGCGAAGGACCCAGCTGCTAGACAAACACATGAGAGTTTTGATGATACACCTTACATTAATAAAAAACAACATCTGAGGCCCAAGCAAGCCACAGACAATTGCAACTCTATGCATTCATCATAACACACACCGGATCTTTGATACGTCTTCGAAGGACATCCCAGCGTCTGTATACACCGTCCCCAGCTCACAGTCATTTCCACAGTCCTCGATTCCACAGACAATGATAAAAAAATAAATTAAAACTTCTCGATTGGCCATGCTGTTTTACCAAATTACAAGCAAAGAAAAAAATAGTGAGTTGGCTCTTCGATCCAGGACAAAGAAAAACTGTGGTTTTAATCCCCAAACCTTAAGGATAAAAGTAGTTTTCTAAGATGATCGAAGGACAGAAGCGTTAAAAACTCTGAAACTTAAAAGGAAACCCAAAACACTGCTGCGAATCCCCGAATCCCGCTCGCTTGCTCGGCTTGTGTAGACCGTCTCCTGAAAGAGTTTCTCCGTCATCTGTACCTCCGTTTAATTCTTAGACTGAGGGGAGAGGACAGCCGAGTCCTGGGCGTAATCGTTAGACAGTTCCTCTCGTGTCCAGTTCCTCGGTCCGCTGTAGATTCACCTCCAGGACGTCAGTGTCATCTGAACTCGTAGATGGGTGCGCTGTGTTCAGGGACGTGTGTGAGGTTCAGAGACTGATACCTGATAAGAGCAGGATTCAAATTGGGTTCTTCAGGTGAGATATATTGCATATCAACATTCATTTGTTGTATGTAATGAATCATTTTTTAATACTATACCATTCAGAGCTTCTGTGGTAGTAGTAGCCCTCGATGGTGGCTGTAGACTTCTGGAAACAGATGTAGTAGAAGCCAGCGAAGGAAGCACCGCTGATGTCTTTGATCGTGTGATCTGGAACTAGGAACTGCTCCTGAAACGAACGCACACGACATTCGCTTTGATTATTCACATTATTTATTGAACGTTAACGTAGAACGTAATGAATCCATGCTGAATAAAAGCACTATTTTCTTTCATTTGAACAGTACTGCATACGGTTGTAGTCATAAAATATACCTTCCACCGCATGAAGACGTAATCGCTATTCTTTAGTTCTTCATAGTCGAAATCATCCGAATTAAAGCTTTTCGCGTACCGATAAAATGCTTGGAACTTCCCCTAAGAGAGAGAGAGAGAGAGAGAGAGAGAGAGAGAGAGAGAAAAACATGTTTAGCAGATCGGTTTCTACTATGAGCCACACTTGAGTCATGATGCATAATGATTCATAATCATAACTTGTGTAGAGCATTATGTACACACTGAATCATAACTATTTATTACCCAGTGTTTTCTGTCGACATCCTCATCCGCGTCCCATTTCCTGGTTAAAAAAGGCCTTTTCTTGCTTATGATCTCTCCAGCAAAGAAGGTAGTGAGTGTGGGATATTCCTACAGAGAGCAACAGAGCAGGATGAGAAACACGTTCCCTTCAGTCAGCATTGCTCTGAGCTGATAGGAACGTCTGATACAGTCGCACTCATTCTACTAGAACATCAAATCACTGTTTTATAATCCCTTGACACACTATAACTGATCTGCAGGTCAGTGGATCTTGCATTTGGTTTTAAAGTACATGTTAGGCTTCTGCATCTTGATGAAAACACGGACTATCATCAGTGTGAGGACAGCAGCCGTGTCTGCGTCTGCTCCACCAGAAGACCCCCAAAACAGAAACGCTCAGACAAACAAGAGTGGTTTTTGTTTATATCACGCCCTGTCATAAACGGACACACGTTAAGAAAACAAGCCACAGTCTGATAATGCGCGCACACTGACCATGAGTCTGGCTCACCTCTGTCAGGCCTTTGATCTTGAGGTATCCGCACAGGTACGAGTCCTCCGTGGTCACGTGCTGTGGGTCCAAACCAAAGCTTTTTAATAAAACCACTCAGACATAAACCAGCAGACGTGCGTCAGAGCAGTAGCCTCCATTGCAACTTCATTAAAGTGCTAACCTGGCCTCAAACATTAAGTTATGATAGACAAATTATCATGAGTAACTTAACTGATCCATACCAGATTCACTGATGTAGAATATTAGAAACAGAAACGCGTTTGACACATAAACATTTGCCACATAAACAGCATTTCTGACCTCAAGTATTTAGTAGACTGCCTGTTTGTAAACAAACAACATTTTAGGGCTTACCTGCAGAACCACCTCGACATCATACGAGTTTCCTTTGCTCTTCTGGTAGCCGCGGAACTGGGAGCCGCTGTAGAGCAGCGAGGTGTTGACGCCGGGCTGGAGGGTGTTGATCGGCGGGGGCGGCACGAGAGAGGCCGAGGCCGTACAGGCCAACCACGGGCCCTGGCGGCGGTCGGTACGGACCGGCATGTTTGATCACTTCAGCGGGGCTCTCCCCGAGCACAACCAGCTGAGCAGCTCGTATCTGACTCACTGAAACAGGAGAAAACGCAACACTGACGGCACGATGCGTAAGTTTTGGAGTATCTCCCGCAGAACGCGCGGCTACGTCCCTTCAGAGCAGAATGAAGGCGCTCAACTGCGAGTCATGTGACCCAGCACGCTGCTATTTGATTGGATGAGTAACAAGGATGCTGAATGCTCATTGGCTGCTTTGGGAAAAGCACGATGGGATTTGTAGTCCTACTTGATGGAAACGTTACTGTAGAAATGTCGTTATGTTGTAGATGTGACAGCTGTTTCTAAACAACGAATTTGCCATTAAAACATTTGTGTTTATATAAATATATAAAAATAACATTCTTGCTGGTGTAATGTTTGAGAAAATTTGAGAAATGTCCTTTTATGTACTTCTCTCTGTGGTTACAGTCAACAAATTGAATTGTTGTAACACTGATAATTGCCTGTAGATGGCAGCATTGCATAAAATACAAAACAAATAATTACACTAATGCATCTCAGTAATTATAAACAAAAATAATAATGCTGCATACTTGTTTACATGTAACAAAAAATAAATAAAAAAATAAATTAGTTTACAATTATTTTTATCTGATATTTTTATCTATTTTTATTTTTTTATCAGTTATTTATATCTGAATCTGACTTTATAAACATTTTAATGGTGTTCAGACAATCGCATGACCTCCAGCTCATCCTTTATAAAAACTAATGTCGTTTTTCGGATCTCTGAGATGCACTTGCGAGAAAAAGAGAAAAAGAGATTCCAATATTTACATATAAGTCTTTAATGATGTCCTTTAAAAAACTGATTTGTGAGTCTTCTGTGTGGTTATTGAGTTATGATAATCCATATATGATAATACATTAAAGGAATGTGTCTCTTACAAATGAAAGCTTGCTGAAAATGCCCTCACCTCATGCCATCCAAGATGTAGATGAGTGTTTCTTTACAGATTTAGAGAAATTCAGCATTATATCACTTGCTCACTAATGTATCAGAATGAGAGTCTAAACAGCTGATAAAAACATCACAATAATCTACCAGTAATCCACACAACTCCAGTCAATCAATTAACATCTTGTGAAGTAAAAAGCTGCTTGTTTATAATAAATAAATAAATCAAGATGTCCTCTATCTATATAATATTGCTTTCTCCAGTGAAAGTCATCTCGTCTGAATCAGGAGGGAAATATGCACAGGTCAAGCAACATTTACAAGCAAAAACAGTCTTTTGTAGTGTGTTAGTTTATATTAAACTTAAAGTTATTATTTTAAGCATCCTAAATTACTAAGTCATCTTTACAAAAATACCTTGCAATTGTACTTGGTATAGGCCTACTAAACGCAAAAACTGCAAAATTTGAACAACTAATTTTGTGCTTAATGCACTTTAAGTAGTGCTGAGGTCTAACTAAAGTTCTGCTGAAATACATTTTATTTGGCTGAAGTGGAATTATTGTATACAAGTATACTTCAGGCACACTTTAAATATCTTGCATTTAAAGACTGATATTATACAGAGATCATACAATCCTTATTAACAGTGATATTAAAATATAATAATATATTATTTGGAAATGTGCACTGTGCAATAAAGAAACGCACCAAATAGAGTTTAATTATAATTTTAAATCAGCAAGTCTTAAGTCATATCTAAATAAATATGTTAATGGGTTTTAAGCATACTTAGTATGAAATACATATTTTAAAAAAAAAAAAAAAAAAAATATATATATATATATATATATATATATATATATATATATATATATATATATATATATATATATATATATATAATTTTTTTTTTTTGTTTTTTTTTTTTTTACTAGGTTAGTTAATCAGCAGCGAGTTTATCTTGTTTAGACCTGTGTTTATACAGTCTCTGGTTTAGACCAATCAGACAGCGCTGTGGGCGGGGCTTCGGCGCGCTGTCGTCGGCCTCTCGCTGACTTGCTCTGTTGTTGTCATCAAGATGGAGTTCTTGTTGGGGAATCCGTACAGCTCTCCCGTCGGACAGTGCATTGGTGAGTTGGAATAGCCTTTCCTTTTAATAGAATGTGTTTTGATAACAGGTAATGGACCATGTTTATCCATTGCTCGTGTTAAGATGCTTCAAATGTGTGTTTAGCGTGAACAGTCAGCACTGTTAGCTACATTAGATGATGTGCTAGTCAGCATCTTCACCCGGTGTAAACACACAGATGTTACCAAGAAACTATTCATTTCATTTTTGGAAAATTGACCATTTTCTCTCTAACGTTTAACAGTTAGGACTTACTAACTCAGTTTACATGGAGCTACAACCTCTCTCTGTTTATAAATCTAATTTTTAATGCTCTCTCAGACATGTAATACTTCAGTTAGTGCTGTAATTCATCGGTTTGACAGTTTGTCAGTATGGTGTTTTTTTATATAATAATTAAATTCATTATTATAATATTAGTTTTACATGACGAATACTATCACTACTGAGAAATGTAACAATGCATGATTTGGTTTAATAAATTATACTCACGAAAGTTATACTCTCACGGTACTTATTCATTAAAAAAAGGGAAAATAGGTTGAAAATGTTTGGAAATGTTTTAAGCATATGATAAACATGTTACAAAACGTACTTTTCATTAACCAGAATGCAAATTATTGTATCATTTGACATACATACATACATTTTAAATATTTTATTTAATAAATACTATGTATTACTAATAATGAGTAAACATGGAAGCTCAAATGTGTGTTGATCAGTGTTTATATGTGAATAAAAGACTCCGTTAAATCCGTATACCCTTCACTTTGCATAAGCCCTATTATTTTGCATAAGCCATATTTTTAGGATAACGATGGTGACAGTAATGGTAAAAAAAAAACAACAACAAATTTTTACTATATTCTGAATTATACCTACATTCAAATGACAAAAAAATATTTGTTTCTCTCTCCTTTTTCTTTCTAGTAAATATTACAGCTGTAAATTATTATTGTTGTAGTTGTTATTACCTGTTTATACAAACTTTTTCTTCTCACTTGTATTGCTAGACTAGGGAGTATCGTTACACTACATTTTCCACCTTTGTCCATGTTTGTCTTATATATATATATATATATATATATATAATTTTTTTTTATATTTTCATATATTTTTAATTAATATATTTTATTATTAATATATTTTGACACTACATATTGTTGCACCCCATAGTTACATGACCTTGAATATACATGGCTTTTCCTTAAGCAGCCTAAGTATAGTTTTATCTTGAAATCTTGATGTTGAAAAGCTAATGTTCATTTCATTTGATGACAACTAGTGTTCAGGTTTAATTGATTTTAGTAATGGTTGAAGTACGCTTTGTTGATGAATCCTAAAACCAGTTTGTGTTGGCATGTCTGGTCCTGAATTTGGTTCATAAAGTGTCATAAAGCAGCAGTGGTCCAGTCATGTGACTTTCGATTTGCTGAAAGTGCAGGGTGTGCAAACTGGTGCACATGTAAGTTAACCACTCTGACTTGGCTTTCTCCCTGTTTTACGTGAGCGGTTATGCAAGGAAATCTATGTTTGGGAGTTTGTTTTGCATGTGAAAATTTTTATCGTGTGTTTGCGGTGTGTGCATTTGACTGGAGTTCCTAGCATTAGGCTTAGTATAGTAATATCACAGAGGCCAGAATAAATGGTATGTCTTGTTTCTTAAACAATGGTGTTCTGTATGACTTCCATATGCATGCTGCACATTGGCACCGTAGTTTTAAATACTGGACCAGATGGTTTGGAAACTATTTATGTTCAGATGAAAGAATCGCTCCTTTGGTTTTGAGCTGCAAGACCATGTTGATGTAAACTGATTAATTATCACCCTGAAAATGACAGCTTTAGGAAAAGACTATTAAATAAAATATAAGTGAACAAAGTCTCTTCTGGCTGTCACAGCATCATAGGTACGTAAGGGGGTGAATTGTATTATGGACACTCTGATTTGATTTGGTAACAATTTGCGAACAGTGGCTTGTTCCTTCTCTTGCCTCGGGCCTTTAGGTTTAAAGTTGATTCTTCAGGTTCATGGTGTGCTGACCATAGGACAACATCCCAACAGATGAGCGTTTCATTATGAGTCAGATATTGGGTTTTTTCATCACTCCGCTCAAACCACATTTAAAAAATCTCAAAGTGGATCTAAGTGTACGTGATCAAACACACTTCTGTAAAAGTCCTCCCTGGAATATAAAGAAATCAAGATTTTTAAATGTTTTTAAAAGAAGTCTTTTATGTTCATCAAGTCAGTATTTATTTCTTCAAACATAGAGTAATAACCGTTATATTTAAAAATAGTATTACAATTCAATGTTTTCTATTTGAGTATGTTTTAAAATGTAATTTATTCTGATGCAAAGCTGAATTTTCTTAATCATTACTCCAGTCTTCAATGTCACACGATTCTTCAGAAATCATAATAATATGCTGTTAATTTTTATTTTTTTTTGGAAACCATGATTTTATTTTTCAGGATACACACTGACCCCAAACGGTAGTGTGTCAATGAGGAAGACAAAGCTAGTAAATGTTTGGTCCTAGTATTTACATGACAAGCCTCGCAGTTCCTGATTCATTTCCTGTGCCTTCAGAAAAGTAGCAAATCTGAAATAGATAAGTT
This sequence comes from Carassius gibelio, assembly GCF_023724105.1. Lineage (NCBI taxonomy): Eukaryota > Metazoa > Chordata > Actinopteri > Cypriniformes > Cyprinidae > Carassius > Carassius gibelio. The sequence goes on along the minus strand of NC_068373.1, from coordinate 8,250,278 downwards.
GTCACAATAACATCAATACCATAATATAACACTCCCTCCCTCTGAGTTCAAACAAACCAATATCCTGGAGTAATTCATTTACTAAAACAGTACACTGACTGAACTGCTGTGAAGAGAGAACTGAAGATGAACACTGAGCCGAGCCAGATAACGAACGAAGTCATGAACCGTTTCTGTCAGACGCGTCTGATTCGTGAACCGAGGAGCTGATGATACTGCGCATGTGTGATTCAGTGTGAAGCAGACCGACACACAGAGCGTCTGGACCGAACTGATTCTTTCGGTGATTGATTCTGAACTGATTCTGTGCTAGTGTTATGAGCGCAGGTAAACCGAAGGCTTGAATCAAGGGCAATCATCACCAATGACGTCATTACGTTGAGCGCAAAAGAACCGGTGAACCATTTTTTTTTTCAACCGATTTATTGAATCGAACTGTCCGAAAGAAGTATTGGTGATCCGAAAACCGATGCAACCGGTTCTTCACTCGTGAACGAGTCAATCTTTCGTTCGTTATCTGGCTCGGCTCAGTGCATCTTCATTTCTCTCTTCACAGCAGTTCAGTCAGTGTACTGTTTGAGTAAATGAATTACTCCGGGATATTGGTTTGTTTTAACTCAGAGGGAGTGTCAGCCAAATTAAAAAGGTTAACATTTGGTTAAGTCATTTGCAGAATATTGGAGACGTGAACCGTTTTAAACGATTCAGTTCGATTTGGTGAACTGGTTCAAGAAGATCCGGTTACATCGAATGATTCGTTTGCGAACTGGATATCACTACACTGAGTTTTGAACTCTCTCACAACAGACACGGAAGAGAAGACAATGATAAATAAAGTCGTAGTTTTTGCTATTTTTGGATCAAATCTAAATCTAACTAAATCTAAAATACCTTAAACAGTGAACTAACCCTTTAATAGAGAGGCGAAGGGAAGGAAAAGATGTGGTAGAAAAAAGTGTACAAGTAATAGGGATAACCGCACCCTGGAGAGGATTGTGAAACAAAACACATTACAAAATGTGGGGGAGATTCACAAAGAGTGGACTGCAGCTGGAGTCAGTGCTTCAAGAACCACTACACACAGACATATGTAAGACATGGGTTTCAGCTTCGCATTCCTTGTGTCAAACCACTCTTGAACAACAGACAGCGTCAGAAGCGTCTCGCTTCAAGGACTGGACTGCTGCTGAGTGGTCCAAAGTTATGTTCTCTGATGAAAGTAAATTTAGCATTTCCTTTGAAAATCAGGGTCCCAGAGTCTGGAGTAAGAGAGGAGAGACACCCAATCCACGTTGCTTGAGGTCCAGTGTAAAGTTTACACAGTCAGTGATGGTTTGGGGTGCCATGTCATCTGCTGGTGTTGGTCCACTGTGTTTTCTGAGGTCAAAGGTCAACACAGTTGTATACCAAGAAGTTTTAGAGCACTTCATGCTTCCTGCTGCTTACAAACTTTATGGAGATGCAGATTTCATTTTCCAGCAGGACTTGGCACCTGCACACAGTGCCAAAGCTACCAGTACCTGGCTTAAGGACCATGGTATCCCTGCTCTTAACTGGCCAACAAACTCACCTGACCTTAACCCCATAGGAAATCTATTGGTATTGTGAAGAGGAAGATGCGATATGCCAGACCCAACAATGCAGAAGAGCTGAAGGCCACTATCAGAGCAACCTGGGCTCTCATAACACCTGAGCAGTGCCACAGACTGATCGACTCCATGCAACGCCGCATTGCTGCAGTAATTCAGACAAAAGGAGCCCCAACTAAGTATTGAGTGCTGTACATGCTCATACTTTTCATTTTCATACATTTTAGTTGGCCAAGATTTCTAAAAATCCTTTGAATTGGTCTTAAGTTATATTCAAATTTAATTTGAAATTCCTTAGCCGTTATAATCATCAAAATGAAAAGAAATAAACATTTGAAATATATCAGTCTTTGTGTAATGAATGAATATAATATACAAGTTTCGCTTTTTTAATGGAATTAGTGAAATAAATCAACTTTTTGTTAATATTCTAATTATATGACCAGCACCTGTAAATATGAACATTAAGAGATATAATTAAATGAATGGCATGTAGCCTTCAGGTGTTTTTAATAAGTAAACAATGTTCAAGTTTTCCATACAAATAAATATAATATTATTATTTAGGATTAGATATTTATTATCAAGATCTTTGCCGTTTTGTCACATCAGTCTGGACTATTGTGAAAGAGCTTGGCTACCAAACTGAGTCTGTATTACTGCTATACTGCAGAAAGACTGCTAATGTTAGTTATTACTGATGTACTGGTACCTCTGAGGACACTTGAGATGTTTCCTCAAACGTGTCTTGATGTCAGTTTGTGCTATAGCATGTTCTGTGTGTGGTCGCTTTGTCAACGTGGCGACAATGAGATTATACTGTTTGGCTGATTAGATGCATGAAGTTCATTTGTCAGTCTTTTTGAGCAGTTAATAAAAAAAAGGATCAGCTCATGTGGAATCAAAAGTCATTGGTTCATGAATCTTTCTGAATGCCCAGCAGTCACAGCAGGGCCACTGATGAAGATTAGGAAGCACTGATGATGAATACGTGTGACTGGAAGGCCGTGTGGTGTTTGTCAGAGGTTGGTACAGCTGGTGCACGTGATCCAGACCAGCTCTCGCTGTCTCCCGCCGCAGGGCTGTGCTCAGCCATGTGCCTTTGCCTGTTTTCCGCTTGCTTTCTCTACCTGTCGGACTTTTTTGAGCACCCGATATTTTCCAGTTTTTATTATTTTCTTGCGCTTGTTCATTTACTTGATGTCTTGCACTTCACCAATCTACTTAAGGAGGCCAAACTTACTCTTCTTTTAAGCTAATCATCTCAAAATATCCAAGTATTAAGAAATCAGCTTATCACTGTAATGTATGGCTTTCCAGATTTGTTTAGTTGTAATGAAGCACTCTTTCTCTTTCCCGTACGCACTCTCAAGGTGAGACTGCAGCATTTTCAGCACGTGTCTCCCTAGTAAACCGACTTCAGGTGAAGCAACCCTGCTGTCGGACAGGAGTGGATGAAGAGAGCTGCTCTGAACTCTGCTCTTGTGTCTGGTGAGCGGGCAGACATTAACAGCAGTCTTCTCTCCGCCTGGTCACGTCTGTCAGTTTGATAGAAGAGCAGCTCAGGGGAATGAATAAAGCATGGCTCTGCAGACTACAGGAGGAGGCCTCACCCAGCCGTGAAAGTGGTGTTATGCTCCAGACACTTCCAGTTTGTTGAATGAAAGTTTACTGGCACTGCCAAGATGATATCCAGCGCTGTGGACTGATGGGAGTTTTGGTCTTTTTTTGTAAAAGACACTTTGGCGAAGTCTGAATATTCGAGGCAACTCATCCATATTTATATGTCTTAAAGGAATAGTTCAGCCAAAAATGAGCATTTGCTAAAAATTTACACAACCACTAGATGTCGATGAACAGATTAGACTAATAAAAAGGGGCATTTATTTGAAATATAAATATTTTTGTAACAAAATAAATTAATTAATTTATTCATTCATTCCATCCTTAATAAATCATAATTATCCCAAATGGGGATCAAATCTGCATCAGCTTTGGAGAGATCAAACTGTTGTGTGCTCTACATTTGTTTGAGGTGGTTCGCTTTGGCCAAAGCACACATCTGTGGTCAACCACAGTAACTCAGATATATAGTCAAACAAACTATATGTTGCCTAGATGCAGACATACAGAGACACATTTGATTAGATCTTGACGGACAGAAGTTTCCGTGTGTATTTTTGTTGTTTACACAGATGTTCATTGGCGCTTTGTTGCTCATGTATGCAGTGTGTGAGTTTTTTAAATGACGAAGAAAGGTCTGTAAAAATAGCACCGAAAGTACTGTGTCGATATGAACGAATTTCCATATACCTTTTTCACTGATATTTGAATTTTGCATTGCATGCGTAGTGTTTTAGGGCAATGTCTGTTCACCATGTTTTTTTTTTATATCAGTGAGGACGTTATTTTGGTGTCAGCTGTCTTAGTGCAGTTAGCGAGAATTTTGTCAGTGCTCTAAATAAATACATTGGTTCAGCTATGTATCTTCATCTAATTTAATTTTGACCTCATTATCGAAATCTTGTTACTAATAGGCTTATGCATTGTTCCCTTTAGGGTAAACCTAAACTGGATTACTAACTAAGTAACTAACTAACCAAATGGGGCTTGTTTCCACAATGAATGAATGAATGAATAAATAAAGAATTTTGAGATGTAAACGTGCAATTTTGAGGAGGAAGTCCGAATTGTGTTTTTAATACCGTGATATATATGTGCGTGCAAAAAAAATATTTTTTTGGTCTTCTTAAAGATGTCTTTGCTTGTTTGTTTTATAAAGTTCTCCTTTGATATATTTCGTCATTGGTGGGGCCCTTATCCTCCTGAGTCACTCTTCAGGAAAGCAAAGCCAGCTTCATGTGAAGCGACTGTGAAATCTCACTCAAGTGTACAGTACATCCTCAATAAAGCCATGTGTTGTTTTATGTTTTTTTTTTTGTGCTCTGTGGTGATATGAAAGCACATCTTATGTACACGACTCACTCCCACCTGATTTCAACAGATGAAATGTTTTGTCTGGCCTGTGTTTGTTTGTGTCAGTAACGAGACGGCCTGCTGATCTGCGTTCGGTTTGTTTCTCACAGAAAAAGCCACAGATGGCTCCCTGCAGAATGAAGACTGGACGCTCAACATGGAGATCTGTGACATCATTAATGAGACCGAGGAAGGGTGAGAGGCCAGCACACAAACACACACTGGGAATGTGCAATCGTTAGCAATGCATTTCACCAGTAATGGGTTCTCACAGTCCCTCCTGGCTCCATTAACAGCTGACAATGAGACAATGTCAAAATATCTTCTTTTTTTTTTTAAAGAAATAGTCTTAAAGGTTTGGTTTGATTACATGCAATCAGTGCTAAATGCACGTCAAACTCGTATCAAAGACTTTCTGAGGTGGTCAAACACCCCTAACATATAATTGTTACACCAAAAGAAACATTTTTAAATACTTATGTACAACCTTGGAAGACCACAACTGTTGGAGTATTAAGCATTTTTATTTCTCCTAAACCAAGGCTGCATTTATTTGATCAAAAATACAATAAAAACAGTAAAATATTATTACAAATGAACTGTTTTCTGTTTGAAAGTATTTACCGTTTTTATTTATACCTGTGATGCAAAAGTAAAATTGTTTTAGCACCGTCACATCATTTCCTTCAGAAATCACTCTGATATGACGCATTTGTTTCCAGGATTGAATATCGATTCTATTCAGGATGAATAGAAATCTCAAAAGAAAAACATTTATTTGAAGTATAAATCTTTTATAATGTTATAAATGTCAATACTGTCACATTCAATCAATTTAATGCATCCTTGATTAATACAAATATTTTTACTTAAATAAATAAAGATAATCAAGAAAGCATGTAAATGAAAGCCAGTCACTACAGTACACTTGCCGTGTCTCAGCTGAACTCATGATTGGATCAGATTAATGTTCATACCAGGTGTCAGAGTCATGTGCTGTTCCTACACCCTCTGATTCTTCACTTTCTCTTTTCCTCTCACACAAGTTGTGGTCAAACTGGCACTACAGGCTTGTCTCTGTTCTTGGTGAAGGAACACAGGACTCCGTTGTGCTCTGCTCTGTTTAGGGTTGGTTTTTTCCTGTTGCGTTCAAAGTTGTGGGTGCTTTCAAGAATTTAAACAATCTTCCCTTTTTTTTGTATTGTAATGTATTGAATTATTTACATCAATGCTTTTTTAAGCAGATCATGTCAGACTAAGCACTTTGGACTTTGTTTGTTAGAGTAGTTCAGTCTTAGCTTTGATAGAAAGTGCATTCAAGTATTCATTATTCAAATTTCCAGTCAAAAGTGTCCCATGCATTTATAATTTTCACTTCTGCTATTTTGTACTTCCCATAATGTGAGTTAGTATTACTGTATAGCTCCTCCTCTCTGTTTCTACTTCCCTAATATTGAAAAGGTGAAGAACAACGATCAAAAAGAGTCTGAATTAACTATTTATAGAAAGTAGATGAAACGGAGATTTGTGGATGGCAGTGTATCAACACAACTGGAGGCTTAAGTCACATGACAATGACAACATAGCAAATGTAGTTCATCCGGTTTTTATTCCCTTTCATACTAAACAGAGCGTACTTTTTAGTGGTCGATAATGATGTTGTTCTTGCTAATGAAAGCTTATGAAAAGACAACATGGGAAAAGGCAAAGCTGGGAGCTGATGATCTTCCTGTCCCTGAATTACAGTGTGTTTGAAAATCGAGTTGTTTAATTCCTATCCTGAGCTCACAAGAGTGCTCTGCTAAATTGCATGTTATAAACTGCATGGATATTGACTGGTAAATCCAATCATGCTGAATATGTCTGTTTATATTATGTGTACGATAATATCATTATAGTTATTCTTGGTGAAAATGGACCTTTAAGCTGAGCTATGTGCCCCCACAGGCCCAAAGATGCCATGCGTGCGTTGAAGAAGAGACTCAACGGCAACAGAAACTTCCGTGAAGTGATGCTGGCTCTAACCGTGAGTGACCGTGTGCTGGACGTTGATCTCATGTGTGCATACTGTCCAGAAACGAAGGTTGAGGAGCAAAAATCTGCTTTTTAGTCTGAAGCTTTGCTCCATTAATAGTTCATGGCGACTGAGTTCTCTGTAAACTCCTCTAGGCACGCCGGAGGCTATTTTACAATTTTAATAAGCTATTTTGTGAGCATTTGAATGCATTATGATCCTGTTCGTTGGAAGTGCTGTGTTGTGTGGTCATCTGGGAGCTTCAGCTTGTCTAAATAATCTGTAATCTTATCTGCTCGCATAACTGTCTTTTCTAGGTTCTGGAGACTTGTGTGAAAAACTGCGGCCACCGTTTTCACATCCACGTCACCAGCAGAGACTTCATCGAAGGTGTTTTGGTGAAGATCATCTCTCCGAAGACTAACCCTCCTGCTATAGTACAGGACAAAGTGCTGGCACTGATTCAGGTGAACTGCCCAACCCAGATTACACATAATAACCAAACCACCGCTGATGACCGGTGAGATCGGCTGAAACTAGGTCTAATGGACTTGGTCTGTGAGGAAGCCTGCAGTTGTATTAACTCTTTTTAAATGGAAGCCATTAAAAAATCATTTTGACCACTAGACTGCTGACACTTTCCTTGATGGTTTACAGGACATAGCTGCACTTAGAAATGATTACATGTTTTTTAGTCTCTAAAATTTCACACTGAATTGTCTTTTGATTTCATTTCATTTAAAAAAAAAATTTATGAACTACATTTTTGGGTTAACTGAGAACAAATGTATCAAATGTGGCCTTTATAATAACCATTATTAGACAACAAGTGCATCCCTAACATTTAGAGCATCTTCTCTGACAAATTTGGCACGTCGTTTTTCTCAACCTGGGTTCTAGGGCCCAAGGTAGCCTTAAGTAGCCTTAAAGGGATACTCCAACCCAAAAGGAATATTTAGTGATTAATCACTTACCCCCATGTCGTTTCAAACCCCTAAAAGCTTAATTCGTCTTCAGAACACAATCTTAGATATTTTGAATGAAAACCGTGAGGCTTGAGACTGTCCCATAGACTGCCAAGTAAATAACAGCGTCAAGGTCCAGGAAAAGTATGAAAGACATGGTCAGAGTACGCCATCTGCCAACCGTAACATTATGAAGCGATGTGAATACTATTTATACGCAAATAGAACATAAATAATGGCTTTATTCAACAATTCCTGTGTCAACAGTCTCCTCTGTGTCTCTCCACATCACTCAAAACTGCGTATGGTCTGCTGTGTCCTCCGCGCCACAAGGATGCGCTGTTTTTTTTTTTTTTTCAAATCAACGCATAAATACACATAGGCTGCATTTACACTGCAGGTCTTGATGCCCAAATCCGATTTTCTGACTATATCCAATTTTTTTGATGACCTGCATCTTTTAAAAGTGTCCCGTATCCGATTTTTGGATTTACACTATACACTGCTGAAACTACCAAACGTAGATGTTCTGACCCGGAAAAAGAAGTGAAACAGCACGAAATACAATGGATGCAGATGTAAATAAAATTATACAGTGTTTTGCTTTCCACAAGATTTTGAAAAGTCAACAAAAAAAAATCAGCAAAATATTGGTCTCGCATGGCGGAGAAAAAAAGGAGAGCCCTTTATTTCTGTAACAACCCTGCATTTTTGCATGCACTGTCTATTCGCCCCAAAGACTTAAAAGACATGAAACCTCGGCATTGCTCCACTGTGTGTATCCTTCGTCCTCCATCGCACCTATAATAAGTCATGTGATGTGATCTCAGTTGGCGGTGTCCATCTGAGTTGACGTCACTTTTTTTAATGACGTACGACTCGCATTTACTGGGGAATATCCGATTTGCAAATGCACGTATCCGATTCATATCCGATTTATTACCACATATGAATGAGGCCTGAATCCGATCGGAGAACATCGGAATCCATGCGGTTTTTTCCTGCTTACACGTACACCGGTCATATCCGATCTGTGCCACATGAGAGGAAAAAATCGTATTTGGGTCACTTGAACCATGCAGTGTAAATGGGGCCATAGAAACAGTGCATCCTTGTGGCACTGGCTGATACAGAAGTATTAATATCTTAAATTGTGTTCCGAAGACGAACTAAGCTTTAATGGGTTTGGAACGACATCGGGGTAAGTGATTAATCACAAATTTTTCATTTTGGGATGGAGTTTTCCTTTGCTGACGAAAAATTATTATAAGACAAGAATTTTTTTTTTTGAGTTATTTCTTATTTTAATTCAATGTACTTCTTTCTATTTAGCTCTAAAATACTTTATCAGGTAAAAAAAAAAAAAAAAAAATCCTTATCCAATAATCATGTAAAATGGTAAAATCATGGTGCATTTACATATTGTTGTGAACAATGAGGTGCCGAGAAGACACCTGCTCTAAACTATTCCATCTGCCCATACGTCAGTGATTTCAACTTGTGTCGACTAAATTTATCAAGAACGCCATTAGCAACCTTGATTAACAAAATTCAGGATGCACATGCATGAAGTTGTAGGTTACCTTCTAAACAACCATATGTTGCTAGTGTTTGAAAACGGTCTGACTTCAACCTCATAACACTCTGCGAGGTGCAGATTCAAAGCCTCTTCTGTACATTAGCCAATCACCTCTCTGCCTTTGTGTTTCGGTCCAGGCTTGGGCCGATGCGTTCCGGAGTAGCCCAGACCTCACTGGAGTCGTGCACATTTACGAGGAGCTCAAGAGGAAAGGAATCGAGTTTCCCATGGCAGACCTGGACACTTTGTCGCCCATCCACACACCGCAGCGGGTGAGAAACACACGACACTCACAGGCTCTTGCGGATCAGTTCTTACTTATCTCACCTCGTCCCGTGTGTCATTCTAGGGAGTCCCAGAGGTAGATCCAGGCACACACATATACAGAGCGCCCTCGCAGCCCAACACAGCACCTCAGGCAGCTGCAACAGCTGACTTCAACCCCATCCAAATCCCATCAGTACCAGGACCCATCACAGCAACCCCAGAGCAGGTCACACTCAGAACTGAACAGCTGTTATTTCTTTTCTAACAGTATTTCACAATATTACCGTTTCAGCTGATTTGTAAGCGTGTTGTTTGTGTGTGCAGATCGCAAGGCTGAGAAGTGAACTGGACGTCGTGCGTGGGAATATTAAAGTGATGTCGGAGATGCTGACAGAGATGGTGCCTGGCCAAGAAGACGCCTCTGATCTCGAGCTACTCCAGGTTTTCCAAGTTTTCCCACAACGGACAATTTTTTTAGTACAGAGAATATGCATATAAGTCATGCCATATGCCTAGATAGAAGAGTTGAACACAAATTAGATGCAATGGATCCGTGGCCTAGCAGTTTGCACAGGTGCTCAGACACATTGAGCTGTGGTGCTCTTATTGGCTATGGGGTTTCTAATCCAGCATGCAACATCCAATTCTCCATTCTTTACCCCAGTATTTCCCATCTTCTTATTTCTCAGCACAATGATAAAAGTGACAAAAAAAGTCTAGATTTCTGTATTCTAGACGTCACCACAAGAGGGTGTAGCAGTACAATGTTTCAAACCAGGGAAGCACTTAATCTTGCCTGTTACATATTATGTCCTCTCTAAACTCATCTAGAGAAGTATTCCATAATCTAGACTGAAATGCGTTTCATATAAGGAAAAACCGTGATGTTTTGTGTGTCAGGAGCTGAACAGGACGTGTCGAGCCATGCAGCACAGGATAGTGGAGCTCATCTCTCGCGTGTCTAATGAAGAGGTCACCGAAGAGCTGCTGCACATCAACGATGATTTAAACAACATCTTCCTGCGCTACGAGAGGTGAGAAGAGGCGTCCGTCACCTCAGTCTCTCAGAGGAAGCTCAGACTCCGGCTTCCCTTTGATTTCCCAGAGCGCTCAGGGGCTGAAAACACATCACCATTTCTTTCATCTCCATCCTGACGAGTGTTTTTGATATTTGACCGGCGCTCTGTGTCCTAACAGGTATGAGAGATACAGAGTAGGCAGAGCAGCACAGAACAACGGGGTGAGTTTGCTTTCTATCTTTTATTTGTTTGCCATCTTTCTGTTTTTTTACTGTTTGCAGAGAGGCAAGTACGAAGCATTTCTGCCGTGTAGATTCAAGTGAATTGTTAACCATAATGCATCACATTATAACTCTTAGAGATCTAGACCCTAGAAATAAAGCAATTATTTCTCGTTGCCCTCCTTACTTGACCTATCCTATACAGATGTTATAATATTTCTCTATCAATTTTTACAGCTTTTACATAAAAAAAAGGAGAGAAGTGTAATCGTTTTTATGATGTATTTAAAATAATTAATGAATGCAGTTAATTTAAAAGTATGGTAAATCAAGAAATATATATTTTTACTTTAATTCATTAACTGTATTGTTGTTATTGTATGTTAATAAAATATTATATTATTATATTAAAATATATTAATAATTACAAATTCACACACACACACACACACACACACACATATATATATGCATATACACACACACAAAATCCCTTTATTTGTACTTATACGCTAATATATTTTATATATGTGTAATATACATTTATAATATATTACATATAGTTTATAATATAATAATACACTATATTATAGTATATTATTATTATTATTATTACATAATGTATAATTTATAAAAGTTATTAAATTACATTAAAGTTATTCAATTATAAGTATACTGTTTTCATAATCTTTTATCTATTTATCTATTTTATATATATATATATATATATATATATATATATATATATATATGAAACTTAAATGAAGCTAAAATATTAACCTGAAAATAAAATGTAAAAGATGCAATGACGTTCAAGGGGTATTCGATTGCTTTTGAATTTGCATTTGTTTGTTTGTTTGTCATTGTTGAATTGAGCTGAACTTATTAAATTATTAGAGTGCCTTTATCATGGCATTACACAGCAGGTGAAGTAGTGGAGAGTTTGTTGATTCTGATGAAGACTTAGTGTGTGCTGTGAATGCACAGGTGCCGAATGAGGCTTCAGAGGAGGATAATCTGATAGATCTGTGCCCTGGTTCTCCAGCAGTGGTCACTCCTGGGGTCAGCGCTACACCCTCTCATCCACCCACATCCACCCTGCAGCCTCCTCCTCCTGCTGCATCTCTCTCCACACAGCTGGCAGGACTGGGTGAGGCTTTCACACACACACACACACACACACACACACACACACACACACATCTCTTAATTAGGATGACAACATAGACTAAACATCAGTTCATTCAAAAGTATTTAACGTGATTTATTTACTTTTGATGTTTTTTTTTCTGTATACAACTGAAACACTTCTGTTGAACATGATTTACTCCGGTAGAAGTGGGTGCAGACAGCGTCAGCCGGACCCTCAGCTCTCTGACCGCTCTCAACCCTCAGGAGGACTTTGACATGTTCGCCCACACCAGGTCCAGCTCTCTGGCTGACCAGCGCAAAAAGTGAGTGGCACTTCCACACCACTATAGTTAAACCACTTAAATAAAATAATAAACTCTATTTTCTCTGCTTATTTTCCAGCGTTAAATACGAGGAGCCTCAGGCTCTGGTGGGCCTGGCGTCTGCTTTAGACATCAGACAGCATAATGCCACTGACGTGAGTTTCCTACAGCATGTAGTTTGGTGTTTGAGACTCTGAGCACTCAGTGTGTGCATGTTATAACTTCGACTTAGACACTGGTTCTCAGAAGATGGGCACTTGCACTAGTTTTGAATGCTAAATGAAACACTTTTCTAGTCTTTGCATGTCATTCATTGTCACTTTTGACTTAACAATGCTCCTGTTCTTGCTGACTCATGTATTGGCACTATGAGCTCTCCAAGTCACAAAATGACTTTCAGCTTGTTAAAGCCCAATTTGGACTGGATATCTGCTGCCAGATTAGCTTGGGTTTGCTCTGGATGAAAGAATATTAGTTGCTGCAAGACCACATTGCTAAATATACTCCTTACGAAATACCACTACAGCAATTGTTGCTATCAGCTGCCATTAATGTCAGAAAAGTTGTTCCAGGTTCAAAGCTGTCACAACACCAGCTAAAAGGTACATTTTTATACCATATTTGACCCTAAATGGCACATTTTAGTACTTTAAAAGCACATATTATTCGATCTACAATTTACACAATTATTATCAGTCAAGTGTATAATGTGTATATCATTTCAGTATATATCATATCATTTTAAGCCAGCTCAATCTATTTTATTTTATGACAAAAACATGTTTTTGAATAAACGTAATGTAAATCATTTGATTGATATTAGGAAATGGTTCTAGATTGATTGTATCTCTGGTTCCAGACATGCAAGTGTTGAAATCAACCACGGTTACGTAACGGACGTGGTTTAGAGGTGCAATTCATAGCGATCAGCCCATGGGTCAAAGTTTGCACCTTTTTGTTTGTTTTTCCTCTCCATCTATCTTAGTTCATTGACTCAGAGTTACTTTCTCTTGCCTTAAATGACACCTGCTCCAGTTCTCCTGAAGATGGAGGTGGGTTTGTTTGTGGTGGGTGCTCTTGTTCTTCTTCACATCTGTAAGGTGTTTTCTGTTGTTGATTCAGCCGAATGTAAAAGGTCCCAACGCTGAGTTGGAGCCCATAGACAGCTGGCTCATTACACAAGGAATGGTGAGGATTTCACCAGAACCACTGTCCCCTCCGTGTCCACACCCATCCCCTCAGCCCTGACCTCCCACCACAACTAAAACACACCCACAGTAACAGGGAGAGATCAGCCGAACATGAATGATCTGCCTCCTGTCGTTCCAAAGTTTATCATGATCACAGCTGTCAAACTCCAAAAGCGCACCATAAAGGTGTATAGTGCAACAGTTGGATTAAATAAGTAAAAACTACATCCATTTTCCATTGGCAATCTGATTTTCAATGGTATCTTATGAAAATTATAGAAGAAAACTTTACCTAGAAATGAAAATGTACTCACCCTCAGGCTATCAAGATTTGGAGAAAATCGCTTGCTCACTAATGGATCCTCTGCAGTGAATGGGTGCCGTCAGAATGAGAGTCCAAACAGCTGACAACAATCCACAAGCAAACCACACGACTCCAGTCCATTACTTGTGATGTTTTTATCAGCTGTTTGGATTCTCATTCTGACGGCACCCATTCACTACAGCGGAGCCACTGTTGAGCAAGTGATGTGTTTGATTTTTTGTATTATATGGAAAGAGCAGCCTTCTTCTCTTTTTCTCTCAGCATCTCTGATTTAATAACTCCAGAGCCTTTTCTGGGCTCTTCTCTTTGCTCTGTCCCTTTTACTGTGAATTTCCTCATCACCTCATATTCATTTATCATCACAGGTAGGAAACCTTTATTCCATATTAAAAGCTGTGGATTTCATCTCCTCTATTTCATGTCATACACTAGCTAGACCCGGGACGTTAACATGAATTAACCCCGTTATAACCAGCCCTCGGCTCATGGAAGGCTCTGGATCTTTTATTCTGTTAGCTCCGAACTCAGGGTTTCAAAAGACATTCACACCTGATGGAGATTTGGAGTTAGAAAGTCCCCTGAAGTCATTCGTTTTCATTGACAGCTGCTGATTCTGGGTAACATGGGCAAGAGTGACTGTTAACGATGTAGTGTCTACACACTGATATCAGAAATCAGAAATGTAAATCCACTCATGAAATCACTGTCAGTGAATAGGCTTTACACTGTCCAGAGGCTGGTCCTTCATCATCTTAAACTGGACAGATGTGTGGTCAGAGCCTTTCCATGTCCCTAATCTTCATCATTACTACATTGAAACACTCCCCTCCTCACCTCATTAATTCACAACAGACTAAGCTGAATGACTAAACTGTTCTAACATTTAAAATATAACCTGCGATGAAATAAACATAAGGGAATATTATATCATATTATATTATCCTCCGTGTTTGGCTACTTTTATTTCTCTGTTTATTCCAAACATCAAAAAAAGAGAGATCCATACATTGGCACCATCTAAATATGTCCAGAAAACAGATTTCATACAGCTGAATAAAATATTATTTTTGTCCAGGCGTTGGACTGGAGGTGTTTAAGAACTTTTATTTTGATCTTTATCTTAACACATAGAAGAAATGGCTCTGCAGACTTCTTGTAGCTGTTGTATTTTATTGAAAAATGTAAACAAAACAACAAAAAAAGTATGAACACTTCTGTCCTGTCCTGTCCAGCAGAAATACAGGGAGAAAAGTGCTCTGTAGGGGGAGCTCCTGTGCCACTGTTCTCATGATTATGGATCTTCTCTGACATAATCCTGTATTCTTGAGGATAAATGCTCCTCTCTTCATCAGACGCTTCACACTGCATCACTCCTTCAGTGTCACTCTCACCGCATGTGAAACAGTGTTGCTCCAGCTCTGTGTGCAAGCCGTGTGTGTGTGTGTGTGTGTGTGTGTGTGTTTGGGCTTGGTTTGACGCTGATTGCATTGTTTCTGTTGTTGTTATTTTCCTCTCCGGCCTTCTGGTGATTTTATTGTTTGTGTTTTTGTTTGTCGGGGGTGTTTTTCTGTTTCTATCATGGCTTTGGGGGTCTTTGGTTTGTCCATGGCTTTGCTCCATAGATCCCCGTATCGCAGTCCTCTGTCATGGATGACATTGAGGAGTGGCTCTGTGCCGATGTGGTGAGACTCCTTTACCTTGATTTCATTCTCTTTGTTTCAATGGTAACTTCTAACCAAGTCTGTTAGGTTTGGGATTTAGTTTTCCACCTCAGTAGTACTAATCATTCATTTCCACCGGTCATGTTGTCAGTCCACCATATGCCACTCATGCACATGATACTAATGAACATTAACTAGAGATAAATGACCAATTTTAGACGTCTGTAAAGCTCCAGCCTGTGTCGTTGGAGTTACAGTGAGTGTGATGCTGGTGCCAGATGCTTTCTCTCATCTGTTCTCATGGAGTTGGTTATTGTTTGTGTTTGTACTGATATTCAGATAAGTGTGTAGTTTGTTGAAGTCAGTAAATGTGATGTGACGTTCGTCCACTGAACAGTGTTGGGGAAGTTACTTCGACGCAAACCACTGGGATTGTTGCGTTGTAAAACTGAGCAGATTGTAAGCAGTCAGTACTGATTTAGTGATACGAAACCGTATTTATTTCATTCAGTTCTGTTTAGGTCTGAGGTATTATCACTACATGCAGTAGCACGCTACAGAAAAAGCTTGACTATTTCAGAAACCTGTCTGTTGTCACACTTGATGTCAATACGTCCAAGTACGTTTCTCCCCAGCACTGATCTGTTGTCATAAATAATACGGAAAATGCATACTTAAATATGTACCTTTGTTTATACAAATGTCACATTGTGAAGTGTTTTTTCCAGCTGAATGGGAAATAGTTGTTCTTTCTGTGTTTATATGGCACAATGTGGCGTATAAGTAATAAAACTGACTGGTCTGATGTGTTCATAATTGTATACTCTTGACTTCTTTAAACAGAAGGGTGAAGAGGCCGAGGAAGGAGTCACGAGCGAAGGTACAGTGTGAGCGCTAAAATTGGATTAACCTGTATGTCCAGCCCTTCTGGAAATCTTACAATACTATTTCAAATATGCCTACTGTAAGAAATTTGATAGGACACAATCTGCACAGTCATCTTAATGTTTAATATCCATTCAAAAGAACAGATCAGTCTTTACAGGGTTAAACTCTTGAATGCAGTTGACAGTTGTTCTCCTGATGTCTCTTTAGAGTTCGACAAGTTCTTAGAGCGACGGGCCAAAAGCGCAGACAAGGCTTTAGCGTTGGCCCCTGCTGGAGAGCCCAGAGCTGCCCTGAGCACGTCTAGCAGCAGCCGCAGGAAGACACCGCAGACCGAGGACAATCTCTTTGCCTTGTAGTACAGTGACGGGACAGAGGATCACACCTTCAAAACGCTTGCTGTTCCTTCACAAACCTCCTGAATGTGTCTTATGTTCCCCGCACTGTGAGAATCCAGCTTCGTGACAGCTATAACCAGTCAAGCGATGGCTTGAGCAAACATGTAGCCTAAATAATTCTGTCTAGAGAGCCTGTTTGTTTGATTCCTGTCGAATGGAGTTTGGTTTTCTGTCGAATGGAAATTGGTTTCGTATTTATCGCTCGTTGATGAACTAACGCTCTTAACGTTTGTCATTCCATGAGTTTCCCGTTCTGTGAGGTGTTCATTGGGGCCGGTTCTTCTGTAGCGGTGAGTCAGCTGTGAATTGTGGCTCGGCCTGTCTCTGTGGTAAACAGAGAGGCTCTGCTACATTCCTGCACTCATCATGTGCGAATTACCAAAGACAGACGAATAAATGTGCTTTCTATCGATTAAGGTTTTTGTAAAAATATGTAGACTCTTTCCAAATTGAAAGAGATTACTCTTAACATTTTATTTGGATTTAAAAAAATAATAATCTTGAATTATAATGACTTCAATCTCGTTTTATTTATTTTTTCATTATTATTGCTTGGCCCTAATCCTCTTCCATAACATATTAGTTTTATTGTATTTTTAAATCAAAGTAATGCGGTATTTTGAGTATAAGAGACTTCTTTCAAAAACATAAAAAAATTTAATTAATTGAAAAAACAAACCCCAAACTTTTGAACAGTAGTTCAAATGCTATACCCTTAAAAATGTGTTCAAACCAGTATTGTTTCAACTTTTCAGAGCAGTTTACGTATAATTATATATATATATATATATATATATATATAGTTAGTTAACTCATAAACTTCTGTCTTACCTATAGACTCTACTAGGGATGCATGATATTGGATTTTTACCGATATCCGATATGCCGATAATTTTCAACTCATTTTGGCCGATACCGATATATAATTATTTTATATTACGGTTGTATTTTAACAATAACTTATTTGTTAGTAAGAAATAAACAATAAAAAAGTTATTTTATAATGACAGTGCACTGAAGATTTGAAAATAACTGTAAATAAACAATATATTAATCATTGCATTTATTTTATTTTTTCAGAAAAATGATTTATTTTATGATTAAAAATTTTATTTTATGATTTAACATTTGAAAATGGTCTAAAGCAAAAAAGTTGTAAAAATTTAAAAATCATAATTTGTTAAAAAAATAACATATTGTATATTAACTAATAAATCAGTATATGTAAATTATTTAATTAAGTTTAATCATGTTTTTTTTTTTTTTTGGTCCATGTAAGCTATAGCTTCTGACCTTTAAATCAAAACATACTCTATTAATTCTCTATTTACTCTATTCTACATTACTTTATTTAATCAGAAACACCATCTTAATATTATTTGTGTATTTTGTTTTCATTTTATTAGAAGTAGGCCAACAGCGCCCCCTACGGAATTAAAACTCCTTACCGAGCGGTCATTACTTACTGCTGCCACTGCACCTGCTATTACTGTTCACTTTTACTATTACTATTACTGTTTACTCTATCAAACACAAAACTTGTCATTCTGTACCTGCATTCTCGGTTTAAATGCAATGATCTAAAACAGTGAATCCAATCATTATCCAGGCAAAAATTTGCTTCAAAAATGTGCCACAAAGCTGATGTGATCTAATCGCACTGTCGACAATCACTAGCACATCCTGAGCACATGTGAGTTAATCTATTCCTCTTATCGGCAATACGTATCGGCATCATTTTTCATATCAGGCCAATTTACATTTAAAGCAAATATCGGTTGATTCCGATATTGGTCCGATAATGATATCTTGCATCCCTAGACTCTACATATTTAAACTGGGATAGGGGAATAATTAGACTTTGCTTGCCAAAAATAGGTTTCATCTTCATTTTTTTTCTCGGGGTATATGAAAATGACACATTTCTTAAGATTCACCCACTTGCTGCGTCTTTCTATCAGATTCCTGTTTACGGAGTGATTTCAGTTAGCAAAAACCGACACGTTTGGCAGTGAAGATGGGAAATGAATGGATATTTTGCTTTGTCCTTTGCTAGACCTAACCACGAATTATATAAGCCTAACGACATTTGTAAAATATGTATCCATACATAGACAAAAATGTGTATATACAATAGGAAAGTGTGTATAGTACTTAAAAGTTTGTATTAACTTTGGTGTAAATGTTTAATCGCATCCCTCTTTTTTTTTGTGATTTGTCATGAAAGATTCCTTTGCAGGACCGCTGTAGGTGTTCATTCCAGAAACTATTAGCTGAACCGGACAGCTCTTCCTTAATATCATGCTAAATATTGCACTGCTATCTTCCAATAATGTGAGGAAGACGTTCACTTCAGTCTTACATGTATATAAAGGAAATGCAGCTAGATCAAGCATGATGCATTTTATTACACTAAAAGACCTCAAATGCTAAGCGTCTAATGATGGCAAGGGCTTAAATTTTATTGCCAGTGAATCAAACCTCCATTACTCCCCGTAAATCAGCGGCCAAATGTGTAAAACACTGGAGGGCTGTATGCTTTACTTGCAAATGAGGCACAAGTCACTGCGGTTTTGATTGAAATTAAATTGCAGCATGTTCAGAAATCAGTAATTGTCTTGATTTCTTAACCAATGCCATTTGAAAGCTGGCTACAGACGGATTAATGTTAATCTCTAAAGACTTTAATATCTAGTTTTGTTTCCATCCTTTAATAAGTACTTGTAAGAAAGAAAGCGTAATAGCTGTTAGTAATATCCTGCTTGTTCTGCTTTCATCTGTCGCAGTCATTATTGAGATGAACTGATTCAATGAATGTTGCCATGTGACATTAAAAGTCTTAACTATTTTGATTATTTATCTCTTAAAGTCTTAAATGTATTTTAGAATAATGAAGATTTCCTATGGTCAGATTTGTCTAATCCAAACTATTTTATTAAAGTGATTCATTTGCTTAGTGCAAACAGTTTCCTGTGTGATTCATTTTAACAAGCTTATCTATAAAATATTATATTATATCCATTATTTTGAGGGAAAAATTTACCTTTTCACAGCGAAATCATTAAACATTTATTAGCTTGCCTCTTAATGTATTTCATTTATTTTATTTTTTTACCATGTGTGCAAACTTTTTTTGTCTTAGAGTTCAGTTCAAACTTTGGTTTCTTCCATGAAAGCAATTATTTCTCACAATTGTGAGTTTACATTTTGCAATTCTCCGCAAATTTTTTTCCGACACGTTTTGTGATGTGAGCAATTGTGAGCTGAGGGAGGAAAAAAAAACTTTACTTTTCTCTTATATCTCCATTTTTACTATTTCTCATAATTGTGAGTTTATATCTCAGAATGATGAATTTCCCTTGAGATAAAAAGTTACAATTTCCTTGTTTTATTTTTTATTCAGTGGCGGAAAACAGGCTAGATGGCAGAAGAAGTTGTGAAAAATAAATACTTAATATTTTATTGTCATTAAACTACCTTTTAAAACTTTTTTTTAATCTCTGTCAAGTTTTCAATTTTTATTCTAGTGCTCTATATGATATAAATAATGATATAAAGTTGCGTTAAAAATAATAATTCCTTACATTAATATAGCGCTTTTCTGTGAACTCAAAAGTGCTTTAGTTTTATATAGCCTTTATAGCATTTTACAAAATAAGGTGGATAAAACAATGTTAATAATAATTAAATTAACATGTTTTGCATATGCCTAAAAATAAAATAAAAATTCAATTTAATTCAATGATTCAAAACGGCTGTTTATTATTAACTTTAATAATTTATGAACATAATGATAACATTGTTAACAATATGAATGCTATGTTAATTTTCGATTTAAATGATGTTCTTGTATTATGTCAAGTCTCTTTAACTGATTGGTGTGCTGCTGAAGAGCTTCATGGAGAAATGAAATGACTGAAGCCTCGAGACTCTTCTGTCTTCAGCACACACTTTTGTGAGATGCCATGTTTCAGAGCTCCTCGGTTCTCTTTGTAGTCATACTGCGGTGTTACTCTCGGTCACTGACCCACTTCAATTCGGTTTGTTGATATATGAGAGTTCAGTATAGAATTACTTACATTTTTAGACAAAACGAAAGCTAATTATTTATGTCGAAACAATCCATCCTATTTAGTTTTTTTTTTTTTTTTTTATCAATTTGTGTATTTATATAATGGAGGGAATTATATATTTTGTGCATAATATTGGATGTATTTAATTTTTATAATTTGTATTATTATTTTAAAATATATATATATATATAAAGAATATATATATATATATATATTATATCGCCGTTCAGTTTTATTACCTTTATTCTATGAGAAACGCATGATGTAATCACGGAGCCACACGTGTGTCGTCATATCACCCCACTCGCCTTCGGGCTTCCTATTGGTCGGTTTCTCTGGTTCTACAGGTGGAGTCATCGCTGCGGCTCAGACTAACTTGATTGCCGAGCGCCCGCCTTTCCTTTTCTATGATTGGCTGACGGAGACAAGCCCACAGGAATCCCGACCACGCCGCTGTCGACTGAGATTTTGTAAACAAAAAATCTTTTTTATTTGGCACTTCATATTAAGGATATATTGAATACTTATATTTTTTTATTAATACATATTGACTGTCAGCGTATTAATTAAACAGGGCAGTATACTTATTAACCTGTTTAAATAGCTGAAAAATGCTTTTAAACATTTAAATACTTAAAATAAATAATATATGATAAAAAAACTTCAACATAATTATAATAACAATCCAAAATATTATAGTAAAAAGTCCATCTCAAGGCCGTACCGAGAGCGCGCACGACAAGTGAAAGAGCGTCAAGTAAAAGAACGAGTTCTGATTGGTCGAGCGGCGTGTCAATCATCCACAACGGTCTGTGGGTGTGCCTGGCTCTCTCTGTTAGCATGCTAATGTGCAAAGCGAACTCTGAAGACAACTTTGCCTTGCGCGGCAGCATGGAAGCGAACACGAGAAGATAGTAGACAGAATCAGCAACAAAGCTGAATTTGTCGAGAATTAAGCAGACGGATCTTAAGACACGCAGCCAGTACATGTCCGCGTACATTTGCTCCACCGAAAAGTGCAAGAAGTTTACATGGAATAACGCTTGCTGTGTGTGTTAACGTTACTGGGACTTGAATACTTTTGAAGCCGGCTTGAAAGAGCATTTAAGGACAATGAATCTGTCTTTTGACGACCAGTCTCTGGACACCCTGGACTCCAGTTTGACTTTCCACGACCCGAGTGATATTGACACGGCTCTGCTCAATGACATAGATGGTAAGAGATCGCTTGTTTACTCTATTTACATATATATATATATAGATGGATCTATCAGGCGTAAACACCTGTTTATAATAACTATGCTAATGATATTGTTATATTTTCAAATCGAACTATCATATCTGACCACTGTTTCATCATATAGGATGCTTGTTTTGCTCAGAATCGACTGTATCCTCTTTAAAAACGCTATCAGTGGAAGGCAGTAGCTTTAGGTCTGATCGGGTGCCGTCCGTGATCTGGGCGTTAGCGACGAAAACACAGATCAGATGCCTGGCAGCTATATTTGCACATGGTTATTGTTGCTTTGTATGTTAGACTTCGTGAAAGCGAAAAGGTGTGATTATACTGGAGAGTGTTCATTGTCTAGCTGCAGAAGAAGCATTGAGAGCGGCCCCGCCCCCCTTCAACTCGGCTCAGCGACGTCACGCGAGGTCACTCTCGGCCAACGGTTCAGATATATTCTGATCTACCAACACAGTTGCATTATACCTTATATTTAATAACTAAGCACATAAAACGCCATCGATTCTGTATCTAACATCAAAACGTGATCAACAATTTATTTCGGCACGGAATTACCTTCAGAACGTGATTATATATCACCGTGTGCATTTGTTTACATTTATATTCTTTGCACCATTGCATCCTCTAGTATTGAGATTATTAATTGTCCGGTGAATGTAGTGAAGTGACCGACGGTAACCGTGCGCTGAAGAGGACGCTGTCCGATAGTAACCTCACATAGCGAGGCGCTTTCCAGGCCTCTGATTGGCTGAGCGCGATCACCTCATGATTCTGCACACTGAAAGAGTCCCATGTTGTATGGGCTTACATGATGTCTGCAAAACACATTTGGATTTATTTATTTTGCTATACGTATTTTAAATAAATAAATAAAAATAATGATGATGATAATTTGATAACTATTCAAAATTGTAATCAGTATTATAACAATAATAATAATATTTTTTGTTGCTGTTATTTTTATTACATAATAATACTAATAGGTATGTTTCTATACTTACTATTACTGTCATTATTAAAAGTCAGCGAGGTTACTCGTCTAAAGAGTTAATTCCCAAAAGTGTAAATTGTTGTTGTTATAAAAATTATTTTAATAGTTGGGGCAAAGCTGAGTTAAAGCCATGAGCTGAACTCTTCATGGTTTAGTGCAGATGTGGGATCAGACCTGATGAGTGTGAAAATGATCCTGTGCTCTTTGGATCTCACAGGCCTTGACACCTCAGTCAAAGTGAAAAATCTTTGTGGAAAAAAAAAAAAAAAAAACCTTTGCATGTTTTTTTTCATCATCATCAACCGTTCATATTCAAATGTATTCAATTGAATGCATTTGTTGAATATTCAAGAAAGAATGGTCATAGTTGTGCAAGTCCATTTCACATAAAAATTATGCACATTTAAATAAATGTTGAAATATATGGGACCTTCATATAATTAGCAAAAGCAAAACCCTGGAAAAAGATATTATGTTAAGCAAGTATTTATTTATTTGGGTATGTTTCTATAACAGGAAGCCAGGGCAGGGTGTTTTTATAGCCAGCAGGCTTTAGTTTACTTCATAGCCTGGTGAAACCACACCTAAAAGAAGGCAGTGAAGATGTTTTTAAAATGACTGAATTCAAAACAATTCATGGTTCGGAAAGACAATGAAGTGCATTATGTTCTTATTATGTGCCAAGATGGTTTACTACATGCTAGTGCTAGGAAGTCAGGGGCTTTTAAGAACATTTTGGTGGGCAAGATGAGTCATCAGTATTTTTGCTCCGTTTTCCCAGAAGTGATTTATATATATATACATACATATACACGTTTTTGGTACTTTTAATCAGAAAGAATGGTTTGAATTGATAAAAAAAAAAAAAAAATCAGTAAAGACATTTATAATGTTACAAAATAATTCTATTTTTAAAAAATGCTGATGTGTTGAGCTTTCTATTTATCAAGTAAATCTTATGAAAATTCAACTTTGCATCACAGGAATACATTTACATTTGAAAACATACTGAAATAGAAAAGACTTGTACACATATTTCATATTTCTGTTTTTACTGTATTTTTGATCAAATAAATGTGGTCTAGGTGTGAATAAGATGCATCTTTAAAAAATATTAAAACATTTTATTTCCATCAGGTGGCATGAATCCATTTGTAATGTATTAAGAAATGCTTTGTTATTTTATAGTTTCAGTCACTAATAGGTGGTAGTTTATTGTACATATATAATTGCATTTGAAGGATTGGATTAATCTGAGTGATGCACCTCCCTTTGATTACAGTGCTGTCAAACGCACACTTTTTGTCAGTACATCTGATTAAGTTTATGCATTGCCTGTTTGTTTTACCAGATATGCTCCAGCTTATCAACAACCAGGACATAGAGTTTGGAGGGCTGTTCGACCACGCTCCATTTCCTGCCCCCTCGCAGGACCTCTCCGTCCTGCCCCACTCCAGCCCTTCCTCTCCTCCACCTGCTTCTTCTACGCCCACCAACACCTCCTCCATCCTCAGCAGCAGCCCACACCTGGATGCCCTGCTCGGCCCCCCCATCACCCGCAGCTCCTCCATCCCAGACAAGGTGTTTCACCCTCCCACTTTCCAGCAGTCGCCTCTGGCACAGGTGACCTCCGCCCCTGCAAACCCCACCACCCTGCAGACCACGCAGCCCAAAGCTCAGCCTGCTCCATCTCCCAGCCTCCACCCTTCCACCCCGCAGGCCCCGAGCCAAGCTGCCCCAGCCGGGAAGAGCCCTGCGTTCTGCGCTACCCCGCAGGCCCTCTTTAGCCCACTAACACCCCAACCACAGCAGCAGCCCTTGGTCACTTACTCCAACCAAAACAGCTACACTGGTAAGTTTTATTACCTTAACCTCTTACTTTTATAATCTTGAGAAAATGCATATCGTTGGAAAGGTCCGAGTCTCAAGATTCAATATTTGGTGGTTATTCCATAATTTGTGATAGAAGTAATATTGACCGAGAGATTTAAACATTTGTGACAGAAAACATTGTGACAGAGTTTTGATGGCAGGTGGTGGCTATTTGTGGTATAACGCCCTAAATAAAATCTTTCAGGAACCTTAAAGGTCCCGTTTTTCTTGCTTTTCTGAAGCTTTGATTGTGTTTACAGTGTGCAATATAATGTGTTAATGTTTCGCATGTAAAAAAACACAGTAATTTTTAACACAATTCAGCTATCTGTATACCGCAGTTTTCACTGTGATAAAAACAGCGCACGCTGCCCTCCTGGTAACACGATTGGGCTAGTTTCGGAGTAGTTTTGAGAAGCAAGTGGACAGGATTTGTTTTGAAAACCTGGCAATCCTGATCTGAACCATAGACAGTAAACGAACGCACGTGCTGGAGATGTACTTTTAATCACCGGAGCATTTTTACTGACGTGACGCGCATGAAAATCGCATTCGATTTTTTTTGCACAGCCCTAACATCTTGTTAACAAAGCTAATCAGTGTTGCCCTTTGTGTAATAAGTTACAGAAACTGTTAAACACACCAGCTTAAATAATAAAATACACTTACCGGTTGTGGTCCATAAACAACGCCTTCTCCAGACAAAGAGGGAACTGCTCCATCTTTCAAGAATAATATTTGTGTGAATCCGGCATTAAACTGATTGAGATTGAGGAAGTTGTCCTCAGCAAAATGTGCTGCACATAGTTTTACATGTGGATAATAATTTTCTGGAACCGAGTTAAACATAAATTGTAACCATTGATCTCGAAGTACAGCGTCCCTGGGAAGCCCAAACAAAGATGATTGGACTCAGAGATGAAAATAACAGCGTTTCGACGACATGGCGACAAACACAAATGCAGCTCTTCCTCTTCTCCGTTGCTGCGCAACAAGACCACGCCCCCTTTTTCGTGAATTCCTGTGGGCGGAGGTTAGTCAAAAAAACTGTTTTAGTGACGTCATTACTGCAGGAATTAGAGGGATGTAGTCCAAACGGGTCGTTCGATGTAGGCGAATTCTGTTAAATAAAATATCTTGCTTGGCATTGAACTTTGAGCTTTAGCATTTTACAGATATTATTTATACTCTAACAACAACATTACACACTAACTAAAGTTTAAAACATGGAATCACGAAGAACGGGACCTTTAATGTTTTTTTTTATATATTAACTTCAAATTTGGAACATAACTTATTTAGACATAAGGCTTTCATTTTATAGCAATTGTGGATTTAAAAAATACTTTAAAAAATATTTATTTGATCTAAAATAAAAAAAAGAAAGAATGGTACAGTGCGTTTTCCTTAACAGTAAATTTAAACTTCTTTAACTTTTTGATACTTTAATATTTTGAAATGATTCCACTTCTGCAATAATCTGCAGATTGTTTTCTTTAAAAAAAAGCAAAAAAAAAACAAAACAAAAAAACAAGAGTAAGTCCAACCTTGGGTCTGTGATCTATTTCTAAAAATGTAAGTTTGAATAGTGAACTTTCACAACTATATAAAAAAATTGGGGGTTGACACTTAAAGGGTTAAAAAGTATATGATCAATAAGAAGGTGTTTACATGACACCAACTAAAACAAAAAAAACGTATGCATTTTAGCCATTCATTCACAGGACAAAAGTGTTTTGGGGGCTTGAAAATGAAAACTGGTTTCAAAGTTGTTTGTTGCTGAACTAAAAGTATTAATTTCTTTAAAAAAATAAAAAATCCCCAAACATTTGAATGCTAGTGTATGAGTTCCATGACATTTTGTTATTCGGTCTTGAGTTGGACTACACAAGCTTCATAAGTCTGCTATCTGATTCCTTTGCAACTGTACACTGAGGTATAAAAGGAGAATGAAACTTTCATGTGGGCTCAGCTATAGTGGTTAAGCATGACATGTTTGTTTCACGGTGATTTCCCAGTGTTTATACTGGTTTCTAAATCAGTTCAGTGCTTAGATATTACAATCAGATATGTGCTTTTATGAAAGCGCATGTGCGAAACTTTCTAGTAACTAGATCAAATGTTGGCATCAATCGAACTCCATCAGACTTTGTGCTCTGTTGTGCAGTGATTGTTACTCGTGAGTAATGCAGGGTATGATGTCATTACGACGACTATAAAATCCTTCACCTTTGATCAGTCATATGCCAGCTGTAATCTCTGAGTTCAGGCAGTTTGAGAGTTCAAGGTGCAGACGGTGAAGTCACTGTTGTCCGTCCCGGAAACCCAGTGAACTTTTACCGTACATCGTGTCATGTGTAGAGCTGCCGAGCCCACATTCTTTCTTTGTATATGCTTTTATGATTTTGTTTCATTCTGCTTATCAAGGCTTAGGTAATGTCTCCACCAGGCCAGAGAGAGAATACAACATCACACTAGTGTAGATCAAAGTTCAGTCACGGTGAATTGAGCTATGTATTTCTATAGTTAGCCTAAATGACTCCCTGCCCCCTTACTGTTATTATTACAGAGACAAGCTTTACTGGACGTCCCATCAGTATGAACCTGAGATTTCTTTGATCAGATAAAAGTGTGTGCTTGAATAAAAAAAAAACATGATAGGATATTATTATTATTCTTATGTGGGCTAGAAGTAGGTGTGAGACTGCATGTTTAATGAAATTCTTGCCTTTCTTTTCTCTTATAATCTGGCTTTTGCAGCCGTCTCTCAGCAGAGTTCCCCTCAGCCAATCCCGAATCTCCCCGCCTCTCCACAGAACGTTCAGCCAATGGCCATCCAAGCCCAGGTGCAGAGCCTCTCGGCTTCACCCATCCTGACCACGTCCTCCAGCCCTCCCATACAGACCATCACCCCTCAGGTGCAGCAGGTTCCTGTAAGTGCTTTTATTCGCCTGCTGATGCCCACATGCACAACAATTGACATTTTACAGCATTTATTGTGTGCATTGAGCAGTCTCTGTGTTTTTGCATGCAGGTTTTGTTGCAGCCGCAGTTCATTAAGGCAGACTCGCTCTTACTCACAACTCTGAAGCCAGTCACAACGGTAACAACGGTAACTACAGTAGCGTCACCCTGCATCACATCGCTGGCTTCATCCTCGGCCACAGTCCAGAACACCCCACTGCAGGTACCCAAACACCGTCCCAATAACAAGAGTCGCAAAATAGCACCAAAATCTGCACCAAAAACGTGCTGATTTGCTTCAGTTTATAGTTTTGTTCTTGGTGTGAACTGGCTGTAGTAGTGCTGTAGATCCATGTTCAGGATATTTGATATAATGTGTCTAATTTAAACCTAAATTAGGTCTCAGATGCCCCAGTTTTTATTTTATGGATCCGTGCATCTCTTGTCTCAGGCACTGATGAGCGGAGGCACTATCCTGACCACCGTTCCACTGGTGGTGGACGCAGAGAAACTGCCCATCAATCGCATCACCATCAGCGGGAAACCAGGCGGCCAGCCGCCCAAGGGCGAGAAACGCACGGCCCATAATGCCATTGAAAAACGCTACCGCTCCTCCATCAACGACAAGATCATTGAGCTCAAAGACCTGGTGGCTGGGACAGAAGCTAAGGTGGGCTCATAGTCTGTCAAAACCGAATTACAGATCTGGTTTAGTCACCAAGAGAAACTTCCCCCATGTAGTGACCCTTGAATTTCATTTGAAGACTTTAACCAGATGGTATGAGCTAATCGAAGTAGATTTCTTAGCTCTCATCTTACCAAAATCATGTCTTCAACATCATTATGAGATGAATCTTGTCTCTTATTCAGCTCAATAAGTCGGCCGTGTTGAGGAAAGCCATTGACTACATTCGCTACCTTCAGCAGTCCAACCAAAAACTCAAGCAGGAGAACATTGCACTCAAAATGTCCATCCAGAAGAACAGTAAGTTCAGTTTATATTTCTATTATATGCAATAATACGATTTAATATAAGTTGAACTTTAGAGAGTATTTGAACCACTTAAGTGAATCTTTATATGTCATTCATAATTACCTCTGTGGTGTGTTTATTATATACTTGAAGGTACTGGCAATCGTCTTAACTATTGAAACATGTCTCTCACATATTAAAATGTGACCCTTGACCACAAGACCAGTCATAAGGGTCCGTTTTTGGAAAGTGAGATTTATACATCATCCATTGATGTATGGTTTGTTAGGATAGGACAATATTTGGATGAAATACAAAAAAAAATCTGGAATCTGATTGTGCATAAAAAAATTCTTAGCAATGCCTAATTAAAAATGAAGTTTTGATATATTTACGACTGTGAATTTACAAAATAATTTCTTGGACTGTAATCCTAATGATTTTTGGCATAAAAGAAAAATGGATCATTTTGACCCATACATTGTATTTTTGGCTATTTCTACATAAATACCCGTGCTACTTATGACTGGCTTTATGCTCCAGGGTCATACAAATATTTGTTATTAAGCATTTATAAGGATGAAGTACATTTAAACATCTTAACTTTAACTGCATTATCAAATAACCCAACAATTAAATGATAATCAAGTGCTTTACATGTGCAGACGTCTCTCTTTAAGTACACTTAAATGGCTTTTTTATTTATTCTTTTTTTATTCCAGTAATATATTAGCTGTAGTATTTTTTTTTTGGGGGGGGGTATACTTTAAAGATTTGAAGTATATTACTAATGCACATTTCTTTTCCACAAGTGGGGCGTGCTTGTCTTTGCACTGACCTGTCCCTTGTCCTCCTCAGAGTCTCTGAAGGACCTTGTGATCATGGAGGTGGATGTGAAACCAGAAATCCCCACCCCTCCAGCATCAGATGTCGGCTCGCCTCAGTCCAGCGGCGCTTTCTCGCACCACGGCAGCGACTCGGAGCCGGACAGCCCGATGGAAGAAGACAGCAAGGTAGCAGAAACTCCTGTCATGCCTAGAATAAAACTGGCCCTGGGCCGTGAAGTAATTGTATGTGTTAGTGTGTGGTGGATAATTCGATTGCTTGAGGTCAAGAGTTTCTGTTTCCCGTTCTCTCGATTAGCCTGTGGTTGAGAGGGCTGGAGGAATGCTGGACCGCTCTCGCATGGCTCTGTGTGCCTTCACCCTGCTCTTCCTGTCCTTTAACCCGCTGGCGTCCCTGCTGTGTGGCGGCTGGAGCAGCTCCGGGACGACTGTCTCTGGACACACAGGAAGGAGTCCGCTAGCCGTGCCGGAAGCAGGTGCTGATACCCACCGCTTCGCTTGTGAGAGTTGCACACCATCGCAGTCTTGATGCTAACAATCCAATCTGGTTTTGATACGTGTAGCTGAGTCTTGGGGTTGGATGGATTGGATGCTGCCCACTCTTCTGTTGTGGCTGTTGAACGGTGTTCTGGTCGCTGGAGTTTTGATCCGCCTGCTCGTGTACGGCGAACCTGTGACCAGACCCCACTCAGAATCCTCCGTCCTCTTCTGGAGACACCGCAAACAGGCCGATCTGGATCTAGCCAGGGTATGAGATGCTCTCTTGCACTCATCCGCTATTGATCCGGAGGTCAGATTTCACCAGACCTTTCTTCTTCTGCACATCTGATGTCCGCTTCTCGAATGTTTTTTTCTGCAGGGAGACTTTGCTCAGGCCTCTCAGAACCTCTGGACGTGCCTCAAAGCTCTCGGTCGGCCTCTGCCCACGTCTCAGCTGGACCTGACCTGTGCGGTGCTGTGGTCCGCCCTGCGTCTGTGTCTGCAGAGACTGTGGGTGGGCCGCTGGCTAGCCAGCCGTGCCGGAGCCCTCCGATCCAACCGCCCCCTGCAGGAAGATGCATGCAAGAGCTGCCGCGATGCCGCATTGGTCTACCACCGTCTACACCAACTCCACATGACCGGTAAGTCACAGTAGCATAGAGGAATCAGGAAAACTTGTGAAGAGCGACTGTTTGGCCCCCTTTTTACTATCTCTGACAAGACGACTGTCGAATTTCACCCACTGGTTCACAAGAATAACACTAATAATGAATGCATGCGTATATCCGCACAAATGTATGTTTGAAAGAACAATGTGGTCTTCTCGAGCTTTCCATCCATTCATGGGATTTGCTCGTGATGTTGATCTGTGTGCAGGCAAGCTCGGAGGAAGCCACCTGTCTGCCATCCACATGGCACTGAGCGCTCTCAACCTGGCCGAGTGTGCAGGAGACTGTCTCCCCGTCGCCACACTTGCGGAGATCTATGTGTCTGCAGCCCTCCGGGTTAAAAGCAGCCTGCCCCGCCTGCTTCACTTCACTACTGTTAGTACACACACATGCACACTCACAGCCCTGATCCACAACCTAGTGCGCTGCTCTGCTGTCTACCGCATGCAAATCTTGCCTAACATTGGACTGTATATGGGCAGCAACTGACAGTTAAGCCCTAAGTATATGTCAGTTTTTACATGCACGCTAAGTTATGTTCACAATGCACCTGACATAAATTTCATCAATATAGCATGTGCATAACCTAAGTGTGCAACCCAGTTACTCTAACCGAACGTACTCCACAATCAGCACTGGACGGGGTTGAAACTTTGCATCTTTGGTGTATCATGCACCTGCGCTTGTTTTACACTGTAGATTAGAGTCATAACTGAAGTATACATTTGGATTTTCAGTGGAGTTTGCCTTTAGCATGTTATCAAGCTAACGGCATGGTACTCTAAATAAGCATAAAAATAACATAAATATTTGGGGAAAACATCCATTTGTAATCTCATTTTTTTTTTTTTTTTTTCATTTGTTCATTTTTAAAACAAAAATTTTTTTTTTTTTGAGTACCGTATTTTTCGGACTATAAGTCGCACCTGAGTATAAGTCGCATCAGTCCAAAAATATGTCATGACGTGGAAAAAAACATATAAGTTGCACTGGACTATAAGTCACATTTATTTAGAACCAAGAACCAAGAGAAAACATTACCGTCTACAGCCTCGAGAGGGCGCTCTATGTCTTCAGTGTAGACTACAGGAGCACTGAGCAGCAAAGAGCGCCCTCTCACGGCTGGAGACGGTAATGTTTTCTCTTGGTTCATTTCTCTTGGTTCATGTCAAATTAATTTTGATAAATAAGTCGCACCTGACTATAAGTCGCATGACCAGCCAAACTATGAAAAAAAGTGCCACTTATAGTCCGGAAAATACGGTAATTTCCATTATTTCTTAAATTTGACATTTCTCTCACCTGGTCTTGGATTCATATTTCACCAAGCTTGTCATAGTGCATTATGGGATTGAATTTTGTGTCAAGGATACACGTAATGCAGCCCAAAATGAGAGATCTCAGAAGTGCAAGTACTTGTTAGACTTGGCGACTGTAGTGCATGTGTGACACTTAAAATGCTGCCTTGATAGGAAGCTCACTAGGTTTTGGAACAGCATCCGAATCTTTCTTTCTTTTCTTTTTGTTTGATAGTGTATCCATATTTTGTTTGCGTGCTGCATATATTGTTAAGTGGAGACATGACTTTTGATTTCTCTGTCCTGCAGCGAGTGTTCCTGAGCAGCGCTCGGCAGGCCTGTCTCTCGCCCAGTGGCAGCGTCCCTCCTGCCATGCAGTGGTTGTGTCACCCGCTGGGTCACCGTTTCTTCGTGGATGAGGACTGGTCCATACGCAGCACCCCTAAAGAGAGCATCTACAGCCAGGCGGGGAACTCAGGTCAGCTCCGTACAGAGAACATCAGGCTGAAGGGATCCGGTTTGTCATTGTGTTGTGTGTTTCTGAACGTGCCCCGTGTTTGTCTGCAGTTGACCCGCTGGCTCAGGTGACCCAGGCGTTTCGTGAGCATCTGTTGGAAAAGGCCCTCTACTGCGTGGCACAGCCGCGAGGCGAAAAGAGCCTCACTGATGGAGAAGGGTGGGTCATCTTTCTCAACACAATCTCATCTTGATGAATGATTTCACTGAAATTCAACTGGACAGATTTGTGCTTTTTTGACCCTTTATTTTACATACGCTTTGCTCTTGAATCAGTTTTTATAGTGATTGGGGGGTGTGTGTGTGTGTGTGTGTGTGTGTGTGTGTGTGTGTTTGGACAGAGAATACTCGGACTCTCTGGAGTACCTGCAGTTACTCACCAGCGCCTCGGACGCAGCAGGAGCCACGACACAGTCCTTCGCCATCGGCTCAAACATGGCCACCGTTACAGGTCAGCTCTCGTCACCTTTTGACCCCGAGGGTTGTTTTGGGGACTGCTGGGCTGTGTATGTACAGTCGGCACTTTCACCTCTCGGCATGTTTTCATTCAAGCAGATGTTAGTCCGGGTGAATGTAGGACACTTCGTGAGTGAGTGTGTGTGTGTGTGTGTGTGTGATCACCATTGTGTCTTTGACCTCTAGGATGTGACCCTCACTCCAAATGGTGGTCGTCGGTTGCTGTGGTGATCATTAATTGGCTCCAGGGGGATGATGGGGCAGCAGAGAGACTGTACCCAGCGGTGGAGCACTTGCCACGCAGCCTTCAGACCGCTGAGTGAGTCACATGTCACACAGTCTACAGGAAACACATTTTACTTTCAAAAATATGATGAAAAATACTATTAAGTGAATGAAGATCAAATTGGCTGACAGGTTCCTGAGAGTTGTTTATCATGTTGTCTGCTGACACATTTGACAACCACAAAGTGTGCACTTCATGTAGTATTCATGCATGGTTTAATATTTAAATTTACAAAATAAAAATTACAACTTATAAATCCTACAAATATTTTAAGTCTACAAAAAATAATTTTCAAACATTTATGTTGTTTTACTATAATTTACTAAATTATCTTTTTCTAATTTAAATGAGCTTTTATTTATTTATTTTTGTTTTAAATTCTATGTGCTCTTGTTTTTTTTTGACATATTTATTTATTTTCCAATATTTATCTTTAATTTTTATTTCTTTTTTAGTATAAAAAAAAGTTTAAGTACTAATATTATTATTCAGTTATTCTGCCATTTATAATTTTCAATAAAGTTGAATGTTTTTTTTTAATTCATGTAGTATTTGCATTTTATTGCAGCTTTATTTCAGTTAACAAAAATTATTTTTAAAAGTCATGTGTTTAGTTAACAATAACACTGGCATTGTCAGAATAATTCTTAATTTTAAACAATTTTTTTAATCAATACTTTCTTTAAAATCAATACTGCTAACGTTTAAATGTTTTAAAATATATACACACACTTCTTATGTTTAAATATATATAAAATGTATTTATTATTATTTATTTTAACTATATATACATATCAAACATTAGCATTATTTTTATTAATGCTGTGGTTTCTCCGGGAAAAGCTGTTAAATTCACCCCCAATGCCATTCTCGAACCATATTTACTCTCAAAAATATGATTACCACAAGTAAATAAAGAATAATAAATCTGAATTGGTTGTAAAGAGACTGCAGTTATCAGAGTGGCTTTTCCTGGCGAATCCGTCTTTGTTGATACAGTCGTGTTTATCTCTCCACTGGGAATAACACTTGGTTTTGATGTGCGCTTAGTTGTTTTCAGCTCGGTCTGTCTAAGCACATCCTGTCTGTGTTGCAGGAGTCCGCTGCCCAAAGCCTGTCTGAACACTTTTAAAGCGGTGCGCTCCCTGCTGGCCAAACCAGAGAGCTCCCAGCTCAGCCTCAGCTACTGTGAGAGAGCCAGCGGTCTGTTCAGAGACAGCCTCAATCTCGGCCCGCACTGCAGCACCAACACATTAGACAAGGTAGAGCCACACATGCACACTTGGGTTCACTTTATCGTGAGCAGCAGGTCGTTTGCGTTGTGTGGGTTTTGTCTTTGGACAGGGCTGTAGTGCATTGTAGTTGCATTGCATGTGCCTCAACTGTGCAATGTTCCTGCAGTGCAATACAGAGCTGGACCGCAGTGACTGAACACACACATTTTGATTTAGTAACCGTTTACTAACTGAATGAAATCAGTTCTCCTCAAGGTAACACAGATGTCATAGTAGTAGTTCATCATGCTGTTTCAGGACATGTACAACCACATTTTTTTTTATTTACATTTTCAATTAAAATTTTAAAAATTGTATACTCTTTTGTCATTTTTTTTACTTTTTTAATATTTCTAATGAGCTTTAATTATGTATATATATATATATATATATATTTAATATAATATAATATACACACACACAACATTTTTGGAAATAAAACTGAAAAAAAAAAAAATAATAATAATAAATATTTTATATATTATTTCCAAAAATTTTGTATTTAAACTTTTTTTCAATTGGTCTGCCATTTCTTATTTTTATTTATTCTTATTTAAGTTTGATTTTATTTTAGCTTTAATTAAAATAACAAAATGGATTGATTTTTTATAGTTTTAGTTTAGTTAACAATAATGACACTAGCACAAAGTGTTCCAATACTTTTATTATGAAGCGTTTTATCAAGTGTTTTGGTTGAAAAGTGTGTTTGTGTGGTCTTTAAAACAAACACTGATCACGCATTCATAGTTCTAATATTTTAATAATAATACGATTATACAATAATGAAACCATAAATGTATCAATTATTTTACTGTTCCATTTCTATATTTGTTTTATTGTTAATATTAATTAAATGTAAACGGTCCCAAAACATTTATCCATTTTTAAGCGTCTAAATATGTTTGTATATTTTTGTTATTCAAAAGTCATTTAGTTCCCTCTTAAGAAAAGAAAATGTAATTAACTGACAATTTATGTAAAAATATGCGAATTGAGTCTCAAACATTTGGAGGGAAACAATGTCTGGCAGCACCTCGTTTGAATGATATTAAACAGATGTCAAGACATCGTTTGTGTAACAACACAAACTGTTCTTTATTTGAGCATGTTGTGTCTTGCTGCGTGTTACACACACACACACACACACACATGCACACACACAGATGGTATTTGTGCTCTGAAAGAAACCCATCTCTTTGAATGATTGTGTGCTGTAGCTGGTGCAGTTGCTGCTGTGTGATCTGTTGTTGGTGACGCGCACTAATGTGTGGCGGGAGCAGCAGGGGGCGTCCCAGCAGAGCTCCCCGACGGCCGCCTCGTCTGCAGAGCTGCAGGGCTTCCAGCAGGACCTCAGCTCGCTCCGCAAACTCGCCCAGAGCTTCAGACCGGCCATGCGCAGGGTGAGAGGCCAGAGTCCACACTATTGCATACAACAAGTCCTGGGTCAGGCAGTGTGTTTCAAATCTAGTCAGATGTTCCTATGTCAAGCGGATTACAGAAAAAGTTTGCACAAAAGTTTGACAGCAGTAATGCATTGTTTTCTGGGTTGAACTGACTGGGTTATTTAGTTATGGTTCGTTTCTCTCTCTGTAGTTGTTCCTGCATGAGGCCACAGCTCGGCTGATGGCGGGAGCCAGTCCCACACGCACACACCAGCTCTTGGACCGCAGTCTGCGCCGCCGCGCCACGCCTGGAAGCAGGACAGGTGATTTACATCATGCATCGTGTTGCAGTTCTTATAGACGGGGAACTCCATTGGCACCCTATGAATGTTTCATGTGTGTGTGTGTGTGTGTGTTTGCACAGAAGAGTGTGAGGTGCATCCAGGCCAGCGGGAGCAGGCAGAGGCCATGATTCTGGCGTGCCGCTATCTGCCCCCTTCCTTCCTGTCGGCTCCGGGCCAGAGGGTGGGCATGCTGGTGGACGCCGCTCGGACGCTGGAGAAACTGGGCGACAAACGCACCCTCCACGACTGCCAACAGATGATCATCAAACTAGGCAGCGGAACGACCGTCACGTCCACCTAGCCAACCACACACACACACACACACACTTAAGAGCACTTTCACAAACACACCCCAACATCTCTCAATCAAGAATCAACACGCTCTTTATTTCAGGCCTCGGTATCATCCACGACCGTTTCGACTTTCCCCAACAATTCAGAACTGCATATTCAAAACCAATGACGAGGCAATAACGGGACCCTCATCCAAACGCAGTGTTCTCTTGACATTTTTGATATGAAATTGAATATTTAACTTATTTATCTGCCCTAAAAGAAACTGAGGAGATTGTTTTCTTCTGTGAGATGGCTTTGTGAAACGATGCGCCGTCCGTGCTGACTTGATTTGGTGGGGTGAACCGGACGCCGGACCCTGCTTGAACTGAAAGCGTATTGTAGAGCTCTGCTTCACTGTTAGCACCTTTAAGAGAAATAAACATTGCGATGTCAATCTCAAATTGAATAAAGTAGTTTCTACTCACAGCACGTTATCATCTGGGATGAATTCTGCACATTGATTTGAGAAAAATGATTTTTCTTTGTATATATGTTTTAAATACGTGTATTTATGATTCGTCTGACGCTGTGGGACAGCAGTTTTTGATGGCACACTTTGAACCAGAAGTCAGCAGGACTAAATAAATACAGTTTGACTGGATTTGTGTCCATTTGCACTGTTTAGTGAGTGGGCTGCTCGCTCACCTACAGACAAGAAGCCCACCGGCGTCCATCGAATCTACTGTTCAGCTTGTATTTTCACACCAGTCTTCCATCGGAGTTAGTAAATCCGAATAATTTCATCTGCATCGAATGTTATTGAATAATCGGACATCTTTATCCAAAGATAAGCTTTGATAGGGATCTGCCTGCAGCTCTTGTTAGGGAGAGACGTATATTTGTATCTCTAGTCGCCGTTCTGAACGGACTCTGATTACTAGACATGTTTTCTATTCGCAGTAACCGTGAGATTCGCAGTTGACATTCATTACATGTACACTAACTTTTCTGCAGTGCTTGTGAACGAGTCTCGAAGACGAGATGTGTTTAAACTCACAGGCGCACACATAGCATATCATGCTGTCTTCTGTTCGATTTATTCTTACCAATGTAAATAAAAAGTCTTTTGTAATGAAATCCTCTCTGCTGATTGTTTTTTTTTTTCTCCACAACTTGTGTGCTTTTCCTTGCTTGAGTCTGAGTGACCTCTTTTTGTCGTCTGAAGAGGAAAGAAGAAGGGCATACGACATTACAACAACACAAGGTTGAGGAAACGATGACCTTGTTTTCATTTTTTGGGTGAACTGTCCCTTTAAAAGCTATTTAAATAGAAAACAGTTATTTGAAACTGTTATAAAATTTCACGGATCAGATAAATGCAGCTTTGACGAACAAGACCCATGACACCACATTAAACATCTCACAGATTTTAGCCAAAATCTTGGAACTGTGTTCCCAGGATAAGAGTGTTTTATATTTGTAACAGTTGATATATTTACACTATCTGTGTATAAAAGCTCCAGTCTCCCGTTTTAGTTTTTTTTTTTGTTGCAGAGCTGTGCATTTGGACATAATTTCCACAGACTTCGTTATAAGTGCATTTGTGTCAATGCAATTTTTCACTTGTTTTTATATTCCTTTGAGCCCAGACGGGCTGAACATTTGTGCAAGACTCTTCGCCCTGAAACAGAATGGTTTCTAAACCAACAGAAGCACCCGACAGAGTAAATACAGGTGTTAAGAAAGCAAGCAGGCGTAGATCTGTTTCTCGTATGCCTCCAGATGTAATTTCGGAGCACAGGCTGTGAGACGTACAGAGACATCTTTAAGGATAACAGCACTGAATTGTGTTGAACGCCCAAAAAGATGCGTAGAAAGAAAACAAAACGTGATTTTCATCTCAATTCCAAAGACAGATGTTCATGTTCACACATCTATTATATTTCAAGGCAGTATTACATATACAAAAACAACCAGCATCGCAGTATGAGCTGTAAACAAATACAATTGCAAAGAAAACGTCATTTTGATTCGTCGTTTTAATAACTTTTGTAAGCAATAACATATTCGTTTTATAGAAAATAAACATCTCTAAGAAATACTATACACAATTATAATAGTACATCACATCTTACATTTAAACAGCGTCAAATACTTATATACACAATTACTTGGAATCAGGAATCAAATAATTATGTGATGTTCGGTCATCTCTTACCTGTTATACTGCAGTGAAGTGATGGTTTTATTCTGTAAGTCACATGTACATCTGATTCAATGACTATCAATTCTCATTTCACCTTGTCTTCTGCGTCGTTTCACAAATAACATGAACAGAAATGTAAAATCGGTTTGTGGTATAGATCGTTTCACTTTGCCGAGGCTTTCGTAAGCTTACAGTTCAACACCAAAAAATACACCGTTGACATTATTTACTCGTTCGGATGTCGTTTCACACCTTTGTGCATTTGAGTTATTTAGAAGAATGTCCAAGCTGCCCTTTTCCATGCATTAAAAGTCAACGGGGCCTGGAGCGGTCAAGCTCCAAAATGACAAAAATGCACCATAAATACTTAAAAATCCTGTGATATACAGACTGGCATTTAAGAAACGGTCTAAAATTAGACCTTTGTGTTTGTTTCGCAGAAGAAAGAAACCCATGCAGGTTTGGAAACGACATGAGGGTGAGTAAATGATGACAGAATTTTCTTTTTCTTTTTTTTTTAGGTGAACTAAGCCTAAATGCTGAGCAGCTGATACACATAACATGAACGTAAGATATTTTAGTCATCCAGATGCACAGTTGGACATCTCAGTGGTGCTGTTTTGTCTTCAAATGCACATGAAAATAAGCCTACATCTTGGAGTAGCAATATATTAAAATAATGCATTTATATGTTCTTTTTTTTTCTCTCCATGATATCAGAATATTTAGACCTGTAAAGCACACCATGTACAATTTCATTTTTTTTTCCTTTGTAACATTGAGTGTAAATTTAAATACATCCAGTGAGTGCATGTTGCATGACATCTTCATATTTCAATTGCCCTTCCTCAGCGGAAATGCGTCAGTGCCAGCCAGTGCTCGGGGCAGCAGGCCAAATCTGCCACCAGGTGTCCCTGACAGATAGCATCCGCTCCAGAACACGGAAAAGCATGGAAGAATGGCACATTCGGATTCAGAACAAAAGCGTCTTTCCCTTTTCAAGCGTCTGGTGATGAAGGGTCTTGTGTTTAGGCCTGGTTGAATGGATTCAGAGATGATCTGATCTTGGGTCGGTATTGCTACAGTATCTTTGTGCTTCGACTGAAGCTCCTGTTGTTCTCGGTGTTTCAGGTGTCCACAGCGACTTGCAGCTAGCACACAGGCAGACATGTCCTTGTTCTACTGCATGAGTGACATTCACCATGTGTTGGGATGTTACATTGCCTGAAAAACAGAGCCATTTGAAATGTGTAAGAGTGGAGAAATAATTCTGGAGCTTTCTGAAATATTACTGGGTCATATACATCTTCAAGCCAAAACAACATCACAAACAGCAATGGATTAATGAATTCTTAGTTGATTTGTCTTACTTGAAAACAATATATCTTAAAAAAAAATGAAAGAAAAGAAACATCCTCAACATTATTTTTAAAATGTCATAATTCTTCATGAAAAGTTCCTTACTCATGTACAGCTGCCATGGCTAATTCAGCTCTTTATTTCTATCCAGTTCATTTTCTATCCAGTTCATTTAATTTAATTCATTTATTTATGTACTCACATTTTATTTGAAACAAGATATTAACCAAAAATGTGCAGATAATCAGTTTGGCAAGGACAAAAATGTGATGTACACAAATTTGCTGAATTAACAAAATTGAAACAATATTTAACATTAAAATATTTGTATTTGTTTTTACTATTGCCATATATTATAAATAAATGATTACTTCTACAGTAATACATATCTGCAGTCTTTAGCATGACACGTGTGTTAGCAGCAGAGGTGCACTATCGGGGCGGTTGTGCATCACGCACTGCACGCGCTCTCTAATTGGCTGCGCCGATATAAAAGCACTGTGGAGCCGGGATCTACAGCCGGCCCGCTCTCTCAAACACACTGCAGGACCGTTTCCTATAATTACGCTGGCACGGTTGCTATTCTTGTTTTATGTGTCTCTCCTCCTCCTCCGCAGCTTTTCTTGCTGTTGCGCTCGCTCTCTTTCCCTCCTCTGCTCTGGGTCCGATCCCTCGCTTTCTCTCTGATCTCTGAACTAATCCTCGTGCTCTTCATCGCGGGTAGTCTGCACGTCTCTCACACACGCGACGCATCCGCAGTCGTGTTGCAGTGTTTGCGAGGAAGGACTGCATTGATATTCATCAAACGTTCTGGTGTTCCAAACAAACACAGGCAGTTAGTTCAGCTCGAGCTGTCTAGTCTAGTAATCTAGTAATCTCCGATCACAGCTGTAGTAATGGAGAATGTCTTATTGACTTACACTGATAGAATGTTCAACATTCTAAATCTTATTACAGTGGCTTCATTGCAACATTTGCATTAGTGTTCTTTTCCTTCCATCTAGTTGCACACTGATATGATTTGTCTTTTCTCTTTTTTTCGCCATATTTATCAATTTTTTTGTCATCTAATAGTCAGTACCGTGGATGCTGCATTTTATACACTCAGAACCGTAGTTCAAACCTAAATTCACCCAAAACTTATCCTTCTGCTGCTTGGCCAGGACTGGTGTTTCCTTCAGGAAATGCAAATGCTGTTTTTCTCATGCAAGCACAGGGGAAAGAACGACATCATTCTCGTGTCCTGCCCCCCTTCAGCCTGACCTAAAGCGCTGTGTTGCTGCTGTCATATTCTCAAGCCACATTAACCTAAAAGAGTGAGCACAGAGGAGAAGAGGAAGATGAAGAGGAAGAAGGAGATTTCCTGGGAGACCTGGACGGGGGTGGTATCTCTACCGCTCGGTTTCATTAAAGCGGCAAATTGGCATCCCGAAGACCCAAAGCCCTTAGATCCCCCTGCTTGTTCTGAACTTTCTTCTTCGCTCAGTTTGTCTGTCTCTTTCTCTCTCGTTCTCCTCTTCTTTGTCGTGGGAGGGTGATCGAGGAAGGGAGGGGGAGAGCCAGAGAGGTGAGGGCGGGTTGTTTTGATCTCCATCCAGGTTTTGTCTCACTGTCTCCGAGAGGAAGCTGTACTACTGCTGAATATCATTACTCTTTCTCTCTTTCTGCCATGCCCATTTTCTCGGTCTTTTTTGTTCAGTCTATCCCTTTTCCTGTCTATCTCCCTGAGCTGCCTCTGTTGTAGTTCACAGATTACTTGTAGGTGGCGTGTGGACCAGCGAAATGGAACAGTACAAGAATGAAGAAGCATGTGAATCTAAGCAAAGGTGAGCATTATGAATATTACTGCATAAAGCTTAGGTTAGGGATTTGAAAAACCCCTAAGTATTAGACTTGGACATTGGTGAAAAATCCGTGAAAAAATTCTCATGCCATATCTAGATAGCCAAGTAACCATCTAACAACATCATAGCAACACTCAGAACACCTTTGCAACCAGAACTGGCCCGCACCTTTGCACAGGTTGTGCACCATTTGCACAGGTTATCAGCTACTAACAAGTGACTAGAAAATGTGCATAGTAACCAACATTACCCCACAAGGTTTATCAAATGAGTTTAACTTATGGTCAACCTGAATACATAAGAAAACTTTTTGAAGAATCTTCATGCAGCTATTTGTCATTCAACAAAAGTTCTACCAAGCTCCAAAAAGAGCCAAAACATCATACAAGCACACAATATTATAAAATCTCTATACATAAAATCACAACCTATTTCTACAACGTCACCAAAATGGCACTTTGACAGACTGTCAAGCCTGGATTGACGTTATTGGTTCCCAGTTGTGTTGTCATGGCTCTGAATATAATGGACAAACCACATGGACGTCTTTATGGTCTGTAGTCTTTTTTGGTACTTGACAGTTGGGGGGAGCAGTCGTTGTTTGGAAAAGATCTGTGCAAAGATTCTTCAAAGATGTTCCCGTTGGATTCCAGTGAGTTTGGAATGACGTGAAGGATGAGTAAATAATGCAGAATGTTTAGGCTTTAGGAATTTGAGAAATCAGTAGGAGCAATTAAGCTTTTGGATGGCTTTCCGCTTCAGGCAAGATCCAAGACCTTGAGTGAAAAATTTAGCCGTTCCCCAACGAGTAATAATCATCAGGCAGCACTTCTAAATGTCTTCTTTTTTTCTGCTCTTTAAAGTTAGTGGCTCCTAAAGGGGGACAAGGAGACTGAGAGAGAGAGAGAGAGAGAGCCTAGAATGTCTAATTAACATCCCTCACTAACTTCTCCTGTCAGTGGAGAGCTGCCCAGTCAATAGCAGACAGATAAGGGTGAGATATGCTCAGGGCTCATCTGTTGTCCTGAGAGATGGTGCTGATGAGGAACTGTGCTCTGCTGTCTAGTTTCACTCCTGGCTGTTGTTAGGGAGGTGGTAGAATGTTACAAGGACACTGAAGTTCATGGTATAATGGGACTGTCTTTTAGATCAGAGATGTCCTTTGCTGTGTGTGAAACCAATTCACCTGCTTACCTTGTGTTTCGGACACCTAATGGAGAAGGTCTCTTCCTGAAATGTGCAGCCTGGAAAAAAGATACAGAGGAAAGAAAGGCAAAGAGTTAAAGGTAGAAATTAGAAAATGCTACTGGAAATGCAAAGCTA
This sequence comes from Carassius gibelio, assembly GCF_023724105.1. Classification (NCBI taxonomy): domain Eukaryota; kingdom Metazoa; phylum Chordata; class Actinopteri; order Cypriniformes; family Cyprinidae; genus Carassius; species Carassius gibelio. The sequence continues at coordinate 8,207,059 of NC_068373.1, read as the reverse complement.
GTTTGCCCTAATTTCTGACTTAATCCATGATGTAACTACCACTTTATATGATGTCAATTTCTAATGGCGGAGAGCAATGCATGATGGAGGGAAACTAGTCTCAGCCTTGGATGACACGCCATGGAGCATTCATGAACCATCTGGTGCATATTGTCCAGAACTGACGACATCTGCCAGTTATATTTCTATGCAACTTCTGGGATTTGGAGTACACAGGTTTTTATCAGTCAAACCAGTTCCCAGGAAGCTTCCAAGGAAAAGCAAGTCACATGAATTGTAGTATGTAAACTACAACATTGTCATAATAAGGTTAATTACGTGAAGTAACTCTGAGAAAAAAATATTCTGAACCAGTGTCAGATTTACTTATATCTAAATGTCAAATAAAAATCATAACAGTGTGGTTGGTTGTTTTTACCTGTTAGTCAGAACCTTTTGCTCAGGTCTTTCAGTAGTTTAATAGTTAAAAATCTGGTGTGTGAGTGTAGGAGGAATCTTACAGGAGGAATAGTAATTCTATATGCTTGGATTCAGTGCTTAGATCCTAAACAGAGCTTCATAGGTGGAGTCATTAGATGGACAGTAAATATATCACATTTCTAAGTGCCAGAACTCTTACCCATCTCTTTGGCGCAGACATAATGGTACCTCTGTGTACAGCTCTTCCAGCTGCAGCAGATGGAAGCTCCTTCACCTTGGCACCTGGAGCATTTCTGTGATGAGACAGAAAGCCTGAGGAGCTACTCTCTAAAATACTGACCCTTTTCCTGACAGCCCCCCTAGCCATCACCATTTGCAAATAATATAGTATAACTAATATAATTCTAGACCCAATAGAGCTAATGTATTTTATTTTTATCATTGGGTTCTTTTTTAAATATAGAAATCAATAATATAGGTGCTTCTCAATAAATTAGAATGTTGAGGAAAAGTTCATCTATTTCAGTAATTCAACTCAAATTGTGAAACTCATGTATTAAATAAATTCAGTGCACACAGACTGAAGTAGTTTAAGTCTTTGGTACTTTTAATTGTGATGATTTTGGCTCACATTTAACAAAAACCCACCAATTGCATTGTGGAATACAGTGTGGTGTATATTGCTATATCTGAATATGTTTTTCAAACATCAAAACATGTTTTGTACAGGAAGTTATCAGTGCAGGAAGTTATTAAGTGCATTTAATACAAATGAAACGCTTACTGCATGTGCAGCTTTCTGAACAGCCTCCTTCAGCCCAAAGAGTTTGCCTCCTACCAGGATTATGCCTGTGGTCCAGACAGCACAAGCTTCATGAGCCCAGTGCTCTTTCACCTCAGCCTCCATCTGCAATTTCTGCAGAGCCGTTCCACTGCCCCCCTCACCAGCAGTGGGAGAAGTTCCACTTAGTTTTCTCTGCAGCAGCAGCAGTCTTTTGAACCTCATCCGCAAAGTGGGGCGGGTTCTGAACTGTTCCCTAACTGCCCTTTTCCCCCTCCTGGGATGGCCGCTGTGTCCTTCACTTGCCCCTTCCTGATAGACATCCTTCTCACATGCACTCTGTGAATTCGTTTGTTCTATGATGCAGCTGACCTCTGTCTCATTTGCACAGTTGCTGTTCTGCCTGAAATCATTCCTGTGTGTTGATGACAGCATTTTTCGTGGTACGCAGTCCTCAGGATAATAGGGGCCGCACAAGTCCCCAAGCTCTCTGAAATTTGCTGGCTTTCCACATAGGCAGCATGTAAGACTCCTGTCAATTAGGCTTTTGTTAACTAAGGGCCCTTGTAGCATAACCGAGGAGTTTGATACTGCCTTGGTAACTGTGACTACGTTTTTTATTTTAGCTGCACTCTTTTTTCTTGCCTTGCTGAGCATCTGCTCTTCCTCAGGCCTGTTGACAATTGTACAAAGAGATGCTAGCTCCAAAGAACTGTCAATGTGTACATATGGTCTAAAAGAACATTTTCCGTTACCAATTGCTGGATGCAAGTTTTGCAATTTCACTGATGGGCTGAGATCATTGCTGCATTTTGTCTTTATGTTAGGTTTCTTCACTACAACTTTGAGGACATTCTTAACTTTTTTTTTTGGTCCAGGCTTTCTTTTCTCCTTTACTTTGTCATCTGTTTGACTTGATAGGTCCTCCTGTTTGTTTTTGAGTGATGGCCGCCTGCCTCGTTTGGGTTTTATTAGTGGTAAGCATAATTCTGTTGGTGGCTCTTCATACTGTGTCTGTTCAGCTGTTTCTGGTAAAGAGAAGGAGCATGGAGGTGGGGGCAAAATATCAGTCTGGATAGGCTCCTGTTGCTCCACAATAGGGATGTTTTCTGGTGGTTCAATGCCTTTTCTTCTCCTCTTACGTTGCTTCAGATGCATTTCATGGTTGTTCTTAATGGCTCTCTGTTTGGCTAGCCTTGGTGTGTTGATAATGAGGCTCCCAGCCTCCAGGGCTACATCTGGTGCATCGCTGCTCTCTACAGTGGCCCACTTTCTCCTCCTTGGAGTTTGAATACCTGTGTTTTGGGTCTCTTGTGTACTTATTGTACCCTCGCCCACCTCGTGAGTCACCTCAGGGGTTTCCATTGTCTCTTTCTGCTCTGATACCTGTGGCAACAGTTTTAATGTTGATTCTTCTGGTACAATATCTGGTTGGATATTTACAGGTTGCTTTTTGGACCCTGGAGATGTGATTTTCTGAACCATTGCCTCATATTTAAGTCCCCTGCCTTTGCGAGGAGGCAAATATTTGGTTTTAGTGGGACACTGAGGAGGTACAGAAGGCATGTCACTGATGTCATCAGTGGGAGAGCTATCAGTGGTCACAGTGGTCCTAATAGATTTTGTTTGCAAGTGTTGTCCTCTCTTTCGCTTTCCCTTTGCAGTACAGATTCCTGTGAATGTATCTGATTGAGGCTCTTGTGTCTTAACTTCACTTTCTTTAACGCCTTTCTTTCTCTTTTTGCTTTCTGTGGATGGTAAACTGTATTTTCTTTTGATACAAACCACCTCTTCATTTGGTTGTTGAAGTGAGTCTGTAGAAACATCCTTCTGCTCAGGTAATTCAAGATTTGAAGATTCGGTCTTACATGACTGATCCACAGTAACATCCTGTATTTGTGAGTGTATGAACATTGGTGAAGGTGTCCCAGCTGATTTACCATTCTCTTGCTCTTTAACTTCAGTCACATTTTCTTTCTTTTGTTTCCGTGATCTCAGTACCATGGACTTTTGATCTCTTGCTAAGGACTTCACACAGCTGCTGTCTAGAGTAGATTCAGAAGTGGAACCCACAGTTTCATCCTTAGTGATGTCCACAACACCAACAAGTGTGTCCAAAGTGAATGCTCTGGTCGTGTCTTGCAAAATAAGTTCATGTGTACAGTGTGTGCCCTTTATATGGTCTTTTGTAATTTGAACATTTTCATCTAGTTTTATTGATTTAATCTTAGAGGTGATTCCTCTTGGTCGACCTGGGCCTTTAGGTACTGACCCCTCAATTGGCTTTGACTCTGTGGAGGTTTGACTTGGCATTGTAACAAGTATTTCTCTTGCCAAAGCAACAGGATTTGAGCGTAGTTTAGAATTTGATTTAGGACCAGGTTTAGGACCTGGCTTTAAAGTAGGTTTTGGACCAGGCTTTACATTTTCTGTGGGTACTGTACATTTTAAACTTGTTTTGGGGCCAGTTTTTACACTGGGCATAACATCAGGTTTAGGTCCTGGTTTTGGACCAGGTTTTGAAATTGATTTTGGACCTGGTTTTGGACCTGGCTTCACACCTGGTTTTGAACTTGATTTTGGACCAGGCTTTGGACCTGGTTTCTTTCTCTCTTGAGGGCAGACTTTTGGGCTACTTTGTGAACCATAGGAGCGAGTGCACATCTGTGATGGTATACTCTCTGTCACAAGTTTTGGTGTTTGACTGCTAATATCCTGATGTGCAGTTTCCAACTGATCAAGAATACGGGTGCTTTTGCTAGAGGGCATACTGGGATTTTGGGCAGAAGTTGGAGCACTGTCTCCTTCCACAACTAGCTGCCTTCTGATTCCCGCACTTGAATGCATTAGTCTTCTCCTGCCCCTTGCATGTTTCTTACCAAACATTCTTGTATGTGCAGATGGGGCTATAAGCTCTGTTTTGGCCAAGGGAGTCACTGCACTGGGACAGCTTATGCCTGGTTCCATATCCTCATCCCCTTTCTTGGGAGAGGGTGGGGTGTCAGCCCAAGATGGTGCAGAGTGCAGTATTGACTTGCCCGGCAACTGAGGAGAGTCTGGCTCCAGTACCTTTGCATCACTACGATCAATGTGATGATCCCTAGCCTGAGCCAAAGGTGTTGTTTTCTCATTGAGAGCTGAGAAGCCCATCTTGGCAGTGTAAGGCTGAGGTGCATTGTCACATATGGCTGACCTCCTTTCATTGCTTCTGTATTGTGTGTCCTGGGCAAAGCTTTCTGCAGTTTCTATGTCGACTTGTGGCATGTTTCCTATCTCCTTAAATGTACTGCAGACTTCTGCAAAGGACTCTTGTGGTTTTGCTCTATTATTAATGACCTCATCTGAGGTTGTCAGACTCTCCTTTTCATCTCTCACCTCAGTGGAATTATGGGAGAGGACAGACGTCTGCTCCTCAAGGGTGTCTACTGGTCCCTCAGTGTATGTGAGGCTCTCTATTGAATTCTCACTCTTTACATTTTCTTCTTTCTCTGGCAAGTACAGATCAGTTTCTGAATTGCTGGGTGATGTTTTCACAAGCAATTCAGCATTGGTCTGTGGCTCTGTTTTGAAATGTTCTGACTTTATTCCTGTGCCTTCATTACTTTTTTGATTAAGTTCAGAAAAACAGTCCATCTCTGCGGAGTTTTCTTTTTCTGAATCAAATTTGTTTTGCAGTCCTTGGTAGATATTTCCTTCTGTTTCATATGAGTAACCTTCCTCTAGAACTGCTTTATTTATTTTATGAAAAAGAGAAGGACATTTCTTATCCTCCATCCACTTCTCTTGATTTCCTGCAACCTTTCCTTTGCAGTCATTCTCTGCAGACAGGTTTATTTGTCCAGTTTCCTCCTCATCAGCCATCCTCTCAGTCCATGCTGACTCCTCAAAGTTCTCCTTTAGAGTGCTCTCTGAACTCTTTATTTCTGGTGGTGAATTACTCTCTTGTTTCATAGGACTTGGAGCTGTTACACCGATAGGAGAACGCTCATCTCTAATGCAACAGAGAGAGCTGTCGGGCTCTTCTCCAGTCAATACTCTTTGAACTCTTGGGTCACAATTGAGATTATCCTCAGATGCTACACTCTGAAGACTTCGCACTGAGTCACCTGACCTAACAGATACATCATCAGCTGAGTTTAAGGAGCAAGTGGACATTGCGTCAAGGTTGAGACGTGACTGTGTCTGGGTTTGTGCTTGACCTTTTTCCTGCCCAAAATAGTAGTAGCTCCTGTCCATCTGGTCCTCAGTGCTGCTAGAGTATCCTCCCTCCTGGAGGTCTGCTGTCATGGACCTGGAAATGGTGCAAGCATCAGATGGACGAGGACCATTTTGGTTATCAGGACAAGATGACTCTTCCATACCCTTTAACTGACCTCTATAGTCTTCTTCCTTTTTTGGATGATTTCGTTTGCTGGTCTTTTTGTTAGCCATAAGGGCCTCAGACAGCAGCAGATGCTGGACATTGTTGGAGATGTTTTCAACCTGAGACGTCAGGGCATTAAGGCTCCACAAACTGGGGTTGGACAAGAGCTTTTCTGAAAATCGTTCTTTCATGGAACCAGAATAGCTCTGGGACTGGTGGTTCACACTGGGTGATGAATGAGTATGAGGGGGCATCAGCATATTTTGGTCTTGCAAACCTGTGGATGATGAAGCACCAGGGTTGATGGGTGGTTGGCCATACTGGAATGAATCAGGGTTTGGCATTAAGGGGGATGGTGTGGAATTGTATGAGGGAGATCTTCCCACCGACCTTGCAGGTGAATGACTAGAACTTGGACTGCAGGTCTGATAGTATTGTTCTGGTGACCTTACAGAAATATCTGTTATGCAGTAGTTTTGCTGGGGCGGATTGTAGTGCTGGAATTTCTGAATGTTCTCTTGTGTACCAGACATTCCTTGCATGGAACCCTGTTCAAATCCTGATCTAGATGGAGTTTGCTGATAACCATAATTATTCTGAGGTCTGTATCCACTCTGCTTTAGACTGTTGTGATTGCTGAGTTGTCTTCCATACTGGACATTGGGTGGTATACCATAGCCTTTGTAGCCATGTGGCATTGTATTACATTTCTCCAAATAAGATGATGAAGAAGAAGGCAGGGGTTGTGAGTGCTGAGGGAAATGAAGATGACCCTGTGAATACATTAAAGGAGATGGTGCTGGATTGGGTGGGAGGCCCTGTTGATGGGAACTTGTATAGGTTGGGGCAGATGACTGCGAAGGTAGATGGCACTGACTTTGAGAGATAGCTAGCATGTTCTGCTCTAGGTACAGGGATGATCCACTGACCCCAGACTCCAGCCGTCCCACCATATCCTGCTCAAATTGGGTCATCTGAGGTGACTCATCCCATTTTTGCTGCAAGTGACCTTCACTCATGTACTGGGCTGAGTATCCAGTGCCCATGTGATTGCTGTAGCCAGCCTGCAGATGCTGGTTTGGAGTTTTGGCTCCTCTATAAGATTTTTTAGTCTGAGTACCACTGGTGCTGGTGTAGATGGGATAGGTCTGCTGTCCATAACAGTCTTTAGAACCCACTCCCGCTGTTGACATCCCTGCAGCAGCTAGAGAGTGTGGCTCGTAGCCCTGTCTGGACTGGCTGTGATGATGTCTATAACTCTCAAGGCGCGATAATTCTTGGGGTTCCTGCTGGTAGCAGTGCTGGTTTCCATGGAAACCACTCCGCTCTCTGAAGGACTGCATGACTTTGGCTAGGGGCTCTTTGAAGAGAGAGAGAGAGAAAAAATAGAAAGAGAGAGTCTGTGCTTAGTGGCTTCATTTTCTTATCAGTGATTATTCTCTCATTCAATTAATTTGAATTCACTGCTGTATTTGCCCTAAAACAAATCATATTAGAATATACACATACTCGGTCATTCATAAAATCAAATCATATCTCTCTCAATGAGACTATAAAATCTTATTCTCCCTTACTGCAGCTCAATCAATCATTGTTGTATTTTATTAAATCTAGGAATTTGAGCCCATCTGTTCTGCGATGTGTCGTAAATACCTATGATAGGTGCAGCAATATTATTATTATTATTATTATTATTAAACACACAATGGTTAAAAATCGATGTGTTCATAAGGACCATGTATACAAACAAACAAAGCATTTTATTATTGGATCATGAAGTGTTATGTTTAAATAAAACCAGCATTATATTCAATATCATCCATTTGCAATGAGAGGGTTCTATTATTATTGTCCCTTTTGTTTTCAATCTACGGTTTCGGTAATGTGACTTTCTGGTAATATTCTTTTAACTCAACAGTGAGCTTGAAGTAGCAAGTGTGTTTTAGGCATAGATGGAGGCTGTTCTATATCCACTCCGGAGCTGTAGGCCTGTCGAGGGATGGCCGCTCAGTCCCATCAGACACGCACATTATTCATCTCACTAGCGCACCGTCTGAAGCCATCAGGCCCAAGAGCAACGTGCTCCCCTCATAGCAGCCTCCCAAGAGGTCCCACCATCCACTACTGCTTCAGTTGTGCTTGTTTGCTGCTCTGCTTGTTTACACAGTGACCCAAATAGGACCACTCGGATCTATGCTTTAAGCTTTTAAAAATGCATACAGTATGTGGCGGAATGTACAAGCTGGCCAGAGTGAGCAAGTGACATGTCTGATCCTGCTTTCTAAATTTGTTCCCATACAGTCTTTTTTGTGGAATCATTGGCATTTAGATCATCTTGTTTGAACACACTGCATGACATCTACTGCAGCTGATTAAAGACTTATATGTGGCTGTGTTGCTGACACAGCCACAGATCTGTTGAGAGCATGGTCTAAAAGGTACAGTACGTTTTCTAGGTCTGCTGAGAGGGCAGAATTTGTCTCCAGGGGTACTGGAGATACTCTTACTGTAGGACTAACTATGACTGTACAATTATGGACTGGCCCATATCCAACATGAGTCAAAATCTATGGCTATATTTATCAAACTTTCTGTGGTGCTACAAAGTAAGTGTGAATTGATGGCAACTTTAAAAAAGATATGTAGGTAAAAAAAAAAAAAAAAAAAAGATTTGTTCCTGTTTCTTGATTTGTAGGCACTGTTTGCAGTAATTCTTCTTCAAGTTGTATTTTTGAGACTTGTTGATGCAGAAACAGACTGTGGATGAATATGTTTAAGCCAGCTGTGAGCTCAATGAGCTTCTACTTACTTTGAGGCAGAATTCCCCATGAAACCTTTCACTACAAAATAAGGGTGCTCCGATCACGATCGGCCGATCGTTAATGCGCATCTCATCAGTAAAGCCGGTTTTCTAATCAGCGGTTAATTCCATCAGGTGCGTGATTTCACATAGAGCAGCTGTTACTACACAGAGCCGTTGTTAACTGAGAAAATGCGCCAAAAAACGCTGAAAATGAAGTGGATTTGCGCATCTTCTCTATTAACAACGGCTCTGTGTAGTAACAGCTGCTCTATGTGAAATCAAGCACCTGATGGAATTAACCGCTGATTAGAAAACCGGCTTTACTGACGAGATGCGCATAACGATCGGCCGATCGTGATCGGAGCACCCCTACTACAAAATGCAATCGTTCATTAACAGTAGAGTGACTTCATGTATAAGCAGAGTATGCTCTGTTATGTCTGCATGTGTGTTTATCTCAACTGCAGTCAATAACCTTTCCTTGATTACATCACCTCTGGAGGCAGGTTTCACTCTAACTCTAAGATTTATTTTATTTTTTTTTTGAAAAATTAACTTGAAAGAAGATCTACATTTCTCAAACTAGATGAAATAAGTTAAACAAAAATGTGCCATGTGTTTGTGAAAGATTGCTGCCATCTATTGAAAAAAAACTTTTTGTTTTAAATAACATAAATGGCACTAGATGGCAGCAGTGGATTACTCAATGCCCCAAATAAGCATTCCCAAGTTTTTCATTTAGTTTTATATTTAGACATTATCAAATCATTATTAAAACATCAATTTACCATTTCACCATTTTTTGTGCTAAAGTATACATTTGTATTATTATTATTATTGTTTTTGTTTTGTTTGTTTTTGCAATCATGTCACAACATTATGTGTGTGTTTGTGTGTAAAAGTAAAAAATTCAATTTGTGTGTATATTCTGCATTGTAGATATATATATATATATATATATATATATATATATATATATATATATATATATATATATATATATTATTTTTTTTTTTTTTTTTTTTTTTTTTTTCAAATTAAAGGGGTGGCTGAAGGGGTGGGTCGCCCAGGGCACCATACAAACATGAACCACCACTGCAGTCAAGATCTATATTAATAAAAATTCCCTGGTTTAGAAAAAAGGTGAAGGAATCCTCTCACACTGATTGTTCTGAGAAATAATAAACCAATAAACCAGCTCTCTGCCATTTTCTGAATCCTTCATAACACAGCTTAGTTATGAGATTGAGGGACATAAGGCACAAGAAAGGCAATCTGCACATAAGGAGCTTTCAACCAGAGCAAACATTGAGTCAGGAAAGAAGATGCCAATGAAGAAGGAAAGGAGGTGGGAGTGAAGGTCAGGGTAGGGGGTCGATTCAATTTCAGTGCAGTCCGTTAAGGACATGAACTGAATTTGAGGAACAAATTTAATCTGCTTCCTGCAAGAACTGCACACTCTTACACAAGTCAGATGCATTAATTTAGTAAAATCATACTTTACAACCTGAATCCATAGGCAAATATGTTTAAGGGACAATTGGGGGGTTACAAATATTATTATATAAGAGTGTCGGTTTTCTAGAGATGGCTCATATTGCTTTGAATGGTTCACAGTGGACTGAAAGATGCTAATCAGATCGGAGGCTTTCCACTGGACTGTCTGTCTTGGCCAGGCATGAGGCCTATCCCTCGGAGATGTCATTTTGATTGACATCATCGCGGCTTTTTGCTGACCTTTTAAAGAACAGAACCATACAGAAGAAACGGCGTTCTCTGGAAAATAAAGGATTAAAGGCATTGTCCGCAGCAGACCCCTGGAATGTCTAGAACATTCTCTTCTTCTTCACAGTATTTCAAGTGTTTTTGGTTTCCTCACCAATTTACCTTGTAAATAAGCATATCTATTACAAGACAAAATGAGAGGTCCATAAAAAGTACACTATTATAGTTTTTAATTACAAATGACTCAGTGTCATGACTTTCCAATTTAGTTAAAATGTCCCATGTACAATTTTCAATAATTTATCTTTGCAGTAAGCATTTTGATCTACACCATATGGTACACATTTGTTTTTATCTCACAAAATTGCATGATATAAACTTGAGTTATAAAATCAAAATTGCAAGATAAACTCAGAATTCTGTGTTATAAAGCCATATATAAACACAATTCAGAGAAAAAGTTGTGAGATAAAACCTTTAATTACCTTTTTAATTTTTATTTAGTGGTGGAAACGGGCTTCCATATGTTTTGTTCAGCATGACGACACTTCACACAAATCAGTTTTAAATTATACTTACACATTTTTAAAAGAGTTTACTAACCTATTTGTGTCAGTAGTCACTGAAAAAAAGGTATGACTGCCTATAGATCTTATGCGATAAAAGGATTACGCAAGATCTTCTCAGATGTGGCGATGTTCCACATAATTGCCTTTTCACTGACAACCTCATCATTCAAAAATCATGAGTCGTAATATCAACAGTGTGATAATGACTGCATCTGACTGCGGAAGCGGGAGGTACTTTTGAATGACTTGCGCTGAAGACACAAATCCTCCAATTAGCTTAGAATTGCACTCAATGCTTTCCCCCCAGAATACGTTGAGTTATTTTGCTGCTTCCTCTATTAGGAGGCTGCAAAGCGTGCCCTTTAAATGCTGAAACCTGTCACCGTTGGCATGGCGACGCTAAGGGGAGCGAAAAAGCAAACCTGCCCTCCCTGCAATGAGGTGCCTGCTGCCCATTTCATCTGTGCCAGCGGTACCCAAGGCATCACACCTCAGGGGTCTGAAATAAGAGCTGTTTAGAGAGGGTGCGGGGTATGAGATGGTGAGAGTCCTCTTCCTGTGATCGATTTTTGTCTGCGCATTAGAGTATGTGAAACTAAGCGAAAGACGTGTGGTGTGTGTGTTTTTGTTCACAGGTAAATCAGGACTAAAGCTTCTCTCCAAGAGCCCTAATACCTGAATAAAACCTAAATAAGATTGAGGTGCATGTTTGCGCCAGCACAATGGGCTTTAAGCTGCTTTGTGGCGGACTAAAGAAACATAAAGCCAACTGCTGATGGCACACAACATCTCTAAATTCTCAACAAGGAACAAGCCTGTACGTGGCAATATAACCAGGCACATAGTATCTGGGGAATTGCGACTCTACATTTAAAAGAAAGAGCTGCTATAAATTGGGGCGCGAGGCTGATTGATATTCTTCAGCAGGTCTGCATGTACAGGAGAGGGCATTAGTCGAGTAAAGGGGTGAGGTGCAGCAGATGTACAGAGAGGGAGGTTTTGCGGCAGGTGAGACCGCTGCGCTCCTGTCTCTCAGTGCTGCGCTCCAGTGAAGCAGCGCTCTGCTTTAATCTCACCCTCTCTCTGCTGCAGCGCTCCACTGTGGCCATGCTCTCCACACCCCCAGCCCACACTCACGCTCGCTGTGTTTCGTTCTCCCAGTGCATTTTCTGTCCCGAAGATCGCTTACATTGATCTTTCAGACGGAATGAGAAGTCTCAAATGGTGGCGTGCTGAGGGATTATTTTCTTTGAGACAGACTTCATCAATAACGCTGGTACAAAGGCACAATGACATTACTGGCCTGAAATGCTATATGCCTTGCTGCGTTCAATAAGGGCACAGTCATTTATTTCTCCCTGTGAGGCACGCAACTTTGCGCTCACTCCTGTTCTGTTCCACTTCAGCTCGGTTAATTGATGATGTGAAGTGGTCGCAGTGTCACTCAGGCTACCGAAATCTCTCTCTCTTTCACACATCTTTTCTTTCCATCTCATATCTCTGTACTGCACCCCTGCTCTGTCCTATTTTGGCTCCACCTTAACTACAGATTAACCTTTCTACCCTGAAGCAGGGGACATGCTGACAGTGACCTTGAGACGAAGCTGTGTGTTGTTGCAGGAGCTGCAGAGCAGTGACAGACAAAGACCGAGGCTCAAAACCAAATCAGCTGGCTACCTAAAAAGTATTTCTGGGCATCAGATGTATAGGTACTTCATGTATGTTTAGTGGTTCTTAAAAATACTGTCCAGTAAGCTTTTATACCCCAAAATTCTTCATAATATCCAAACATGCTATCTACGCAGATGTAACCCCTCTCTTCCGGGTCCTCACCATCACACCTCTTTCTTGTCCCCAGTGGGTCTTGAACCAAGGTCTTCGGGATGGAGACCCATGGGAGGTGGACATACTAACAAGGAGGCTAAAGACTACAGCTACTAGCTGGTGTGTCTCTTGAGATCAGGGGAGTGAGGTTTATCTGCACATCACCTACTTGCTGGCCTTCGTTACACTCACCCCCATAAACCTCACTCTCATCCGGGTCATGGCACCAATGTGGGTCCTCCCGGTTCCTCACTGCCACACTCTTTTTCTTTTCTTCACCTTGTTCTTGTTCCGAGTGGGTGTTGAACCCAGGTCTCCTGCATGGGAGGCGGACGCACTAAGAAGTAGGCTAAAGACTGTACCCACTGGAGTCAGTCGCTAGTGCATCTCTTAAGGTGGCCTCCGTTACACAGGTGGTTTAGTGTAGACATAACAGTCACTGTACTCTCTCTGAATGGCAAATTTGAGTATCTCTGAAGTTTGGCCACAAGCTCATGCTAATTTGATCTCTTTACATAGCAGATCATCACATCATCTCAAGCCCTTTAGAGAGGGAACCATCAGAGAGTGTTGCTCTCTGCTCTAGCAATGACAGCTGATATGGACACTCACTTGGCTTAGGCTCTAAGGTTTGTCTAAATGCAGAATGAGTGAAAGAATAGGCCGGAATTCAAGGTTGCCACATAGGAGATGCAAAATAAAGTGCATTTTAATACGATAAAGGGTGAAAAGAAGTGAATGTGGCAAGGTTTAGGGGGGTTGCTGAGGTGCACATGCAGGGGTCTTTTCTATTTTGTGACAGAACCTCGGGCGATTCCCAGAAGGTGCCCTTGATGTTCCCAGTCTCTCCGTGCTCTATGTATGTCATCCCAACTTTCTGCCTTATCAACCACCGACCTGTTACCTGAGGAATGAGCAGGGTTATTTTCTAGTGCTGAAAATCCAGATGGGCTGACACTAAAATCCTCTCTTTCAACAATCCACTGACAGTATGGATGAAATCAGAGCAGGCTGAAGGGGTAGAGACTGCAGGGAAAGCAGGAATGAGATAGTAGATTGGGAAGGAAGGGAGGGATGATTAGAGGAACACACTTTTTACTTAATGCACTTTAATTGTGCAGAAGAAGTGCTAAAGTACTATAAAATATATATAGTACATTTGATTGTGTTAAAGTGGAACTATTGCAAGCACACTTCAGTTACACTTGAAATATTTTTCAAGTCTGATATTATTCAAATATCATACAGTCCTCATCAAAAGTGACATTGAAACACATTTTAGACTTAATATTTTAAAAAAGTAATATGCCAGGGAAAGTTTAATTATAATTTTTATATCAGAAAGTTATCTGTCAGTTAAGTTATTTTTTACTAGCGTGGATGGATGGTTGAAGATGAAATGGAGATTGTTATTTTCAGGCGGTTTTGCAGTTGATCTCTATCCCCCTCTTTTATTTTTGGCATCTTCATCTAGTGGAATCAAACTGACTTTGGGACAAGGCTCCCAGTGTCTTATAAAATCCTGTTTGGGATCTCTATTGTTTGGCTTCTTTTAGACCCCCAATGCTGACCGCCTCCACACGCCTCTGTGTTCAATTCCTTCAGAACGCAAATGCACACATCCACGCAACAACATGCTCTTTGACAGAGCGCACGAGTCGTCCTATCTTGCAGAGGCTGGGGTGGGTGGTAGTTGGTGAGAGGATTTGCTCTTTGAAAAGTGCCCACCAATTCGATTGCTCTGTCAGAAATGCTTTCTCTGATGCTTGAGAGTCTGTGGCTTGCGAATGAGGTCTAAGACAAAGGGACGCGCTGGCTTTGGCATATTTATTTCGCGCTCTCTTTCATTCTTTTGGTTTCCTTCTTTGCTGTGTCTCTCTCTGTCCAAACCTTCTGTGCCACTGTTTGCTAGGGGGCTGTGAGTGTGTATGTGTGGTAGGGGAGTGTGGACAGGGATGGGTGAGTGAAAATGTGTTTGTGGATCTCAGCCAAGCCAGTAGAGGGCTGGAGGAGTCGGGATGCTTTGCTCTTTGTTGATGAAAAATTGCGATTGGATCCCATATACCTCAGTCTGACATCAGAGCACTCCACAAGCAGCCAGTTCACCATGATTATATTAAACCCAGGCTCAAATTACTCCAGTCGCCCTAATTAAACTTTAATCTCCAATACCACACAAATTACCTGCAATGTAATTGAGCAAAGAGCTGTGGTTTAAAGAGGGCTGCGACTAAAAACTGAAGGGGTTGGATGCAGGGATATACTGAAGGTCATGCCCTCCTGCTGGGGAAACGTCTCATTCTCTCTCTTCTTTTTTTAAGTGGATAGAGGACAGTGGTGTCTGTGATGCTCGAAAAATGGAGCAGTCAGCTGAGGCTCCTGTCTGACTCAATGTGCTCCGCACCTGGGTAAGGCACACAATAGCACTCCAGTTCTCTGTCTCTCATCTGTCTGTCTCATTCTGTCGACCTCTATCCCTTTGCAGTCCTTGTGCCAGTATTCTCTCTCTTTCACCAACAGATCTTATAAACATCTTTACATTTCCAGTGCAGAAATGTGTGTGTGTGTGTTTGCCTTGTTGTGCATTTAAAAAATACTGTCCATTGGGAGAGGAAGTGTGTGAAAAACCACCCTCAAGTGTTTCAAGACCCATTCAGAGAGCAGATCTTTGATATGAACCAGGCTAGGTTTGTTTCATTTTTCAGATATATAGCTAAAACTTTCATCTTCCATCTCTATAAGATTCAATTCAAACTCATGGCAGGAGTAGCTAATCTGAAAAAGAACTTGAATGTAAAAGACATTTTAAAAATACCTGGTATAGTGCCCCTTCTGGCAATGCTGAGAATGCAACAACTACTGGCATTTAGGAAATTCTGCTCTGACACATTTTGGAACTCTACAAAGTGTGAAATCGAATTTGCATACTTGTGTGAAGTATGTTTCAGGCCTTAGCCTAGCTGCTTTGGTGATTCTGCAGTCACCTTTGTAAACTGGACCAACTACAAATGGCAGCTATGATGGTTCGAGGCCAAGATGAAATGTGTTTGCACGCTTGTTCATGTTCTCAGGAGAAGGTTGTGTGTTTGTGCATAGTAGTTTGTGCTAGGGCTATGTCTGCTCATACATGAGCTCTTGTTGATAAATGTGTGTGTAGTGCATGACGGGTTGTTTTACGATATTAAATCAGCGGCTAAGTATTCACCTTACAGGCTTCTGACTTACTGCTGTTTGATGTTTTATCCAGTATATCAGCACAGCTGAGCTTCTCTGAAAAACTACCTTCTATCTGAATTTATTTATTTTTTTACTCTAAACAACATTCAATTACTCTCTTTACATTATTTATGTGTGCGTTTCATGATGCCTTGGGGTCTTGAATGGTTACAGGATTTTTGCAAACAAAACTGACACAGTCCCACATTCTTTTGTAACAAAAACTCATTTTGAAAAAAAGAAGAATAAAAAAAGATGTTTATTGTATGCTTTTGTTGGAAAAGAGCAGTGTGAACATTCTTCAAATTTTCTACTTTTGTGTTCCATGGAAGAAAGTCAACATAAGATAAAACTCTGCTTATTCAGATCAAGTAGTCCATGGCAAATCTGATCTTGCAAATATGGCTTTGATGAAGGTCTCTTAAAGACATTGTGCTGGGTGCTTTGACACCACGCCACACAGGAGTCGCATCTGCACATACATTCTCTGACAGCTTAGAGCTTTGAGGCTGGGAAACACTATCTCTCCCTCACAAGAGAGAGAGAGAGAGAGAGAGAGAGAAAGAGAGAGAGAGATACACACAGAGAAGTAGAGGTGGGGGGAAATATGGCTCTGAAGCGTGAAAGCAAATGATGCCGTCGGCCTGCTAAGTCTCTCACCAGAAGGCGCAAACAGCCGTGTCTGAGAAAGCAGCTTAACATCACACACACGAAGTTCAGGGCTGCGGTGCGACAATGGTTGCCACTGTAGGGCGTGGAGCAGATGCAGATGCCAGAAACTAATGCAAAGCCTGGCAGCAGCTACTCCGAGCATCGGCGGTGTGACGAGGTGAACGGCATGAAGCTGACTGCGGAACTGCAGCAGGATTTCCATTCACCCGTGGATTCAGGTGCACTCCGCCGTGTGCGTCAAGAATAACTGATTGGAAGCTGGAGGCACAGCAGGTTTGAAAGCCCCCCCCCCCTCGCCAGCCTGGCCCATTTGCATCGGATGCTTGATTTGCATACATATGAGGTGAAAGAAAGGACTTGTGTGCAAGAGATATGCATTCCTCCATTGAGAATAGATCGGAAAGAGAGAAGCCTTTTCATCAATTGTCATAAGAGCTTCCTCTCTCTGTCTATCTCCCTGACCACAGCTAACACCTCTGAGAGCTCAGATGAGACCTCCATTAAAATTCTCTCTTTCTCGGCCCTGTCTGCATGAAAGAAAGGTGGTGACAGTGAAGGGAGAGAGGGAGCGCCGGGCTGACAGCATGCATGTGTGTGTGGGTGTGTGTGCTCCAGCTGGCTATGCGCTGCTGTGACGGCTCTCCGCTGCAATCCCTCAGTTCAAACGCATTGATTCACTCTGAAGCCTCAATTCCCCCCTACAGACGTGGCCACAACACCTACAGCGAGGATGTGTCCCCTCCCCCAGCTGAGACATTCAAGCTGGTCTGTAGGAAAAGTCATGGATATAAACACAGCACCTTTACAATCACATGGAAATGTGCTTTGATATATTGTGTTCAAATTTCAATTTTGTTAAGTTGAAATGTACACGAGGCATGAGATATAGTGCAATATTTTGAATAGTCACAACTGGAAGGTGTTTTAATACACACCTCAGGCTTTAATTTGTGCCAAAGCAAGTAAGATACAGATCCGGTACCCCTGAAATTGGACCAGGCATGTGTTTTAATGGATCCCCAAATTTCGTTAACCTCATAAATTGATAATAAGAGCTGTGCATAAGTTTCAAGAGAAATCAAGAGTAATATTGATGTTATTGAAAGCCTTGTGATATCTCCATTAGTCTGTATTAAGTGGAAAATCCACCATTTATTTTCCAAGTGCATGTTATTGATCTTATTGTGAATGATTCATCCATCCGTATTACATTTTTAATCAAAATCTCATGCTTGTTTTCTCCAGTTAAATGTCAGATTTCCCTCTGGAGATATATGCAGGACTTGAGTAGGTTGAACCAAGACCTCGGTCTACATTTGTCCGTTGCATATCAGAAATACGTCACAATACAGTAGAAAAGATCTGTCGCTATTCCACTAGTGTAGTCAGGATAAAATGCTTCTTTTTTCATAATTTTGTTTACTTGCTTGCAGAAAAATCTTATTTACATATTCATTTACACTAATACAAGTTATTAGGAAACTCACCATTACTTTGCCAGTGCTATCAATGCACCTGTTTCGCCCGATGAACACAACAAGCGGGCGTTGCGATGCTGGAAAACGTAATCCCTTCCAGGGTAATGAACAGAGCTGTGTACACTGCAAGAGCCTGACATCACACTGTTTATTTGGTAGCATCTCCAGTTCTATACCGCTTTGTCGATTAGTGGGAGAGGTGGTTATATTGGGGTGCTTGCTTGCAGTGTTGATTAGGTGTCAAACACACTCCCTCATCTCCCAGTCTTGCCAGATTCGTAACTCCTTCAAACCTGCTTGATCCTTCACCAGCCCTTCCACTATTTACAAATTAAGCACTGGGCACAATGCAAAGCAATGCACAGTCTCCAGTGTAGAAAAGGCAACGCCATGGGTTTGATTTGCAGGAAAGTACATAATGATAAAATGTATACATTTAGTGAAATCTACAATAAATGCAACACACAAACTAATGCTTTTGAGTTCAGTTTCGTATACTGTATGTGTTTACTCCATCAGGCATAAAGGGGCTCACACTTTGTCAGTGGGTGGCTGTCTGTTTCTCTCTCTCTCTCTTTCTCTCTCTCGGCCCTCAAGCTCATTGATTTTCTTCCTTACCTCCAGCCTGCCTATATTATCCCATCCCATCAGCGCCAAATCACTCCTCATCTGCGCTGGCACAGTTTGTGCAATTAGTCGCCTGCGTCCATGGGGATGAACCAAGGAAGCGTGTAATACTGATGCCTCTCTGGCTCCACAACGACACCGCTTGGGCACAGAGGAGCGGGTGCCAACCTTGCCCACTTTAGCTCGGCTGATACATCATGTGGCATCTGTAGTGAATCACCCACCTGGCATGGAGACGGCACAATACCAGCTGACCAGTGCGCTGGGCACTTTTAAACGGCCTGCCACCTCTATTCTGTGAGGTGATGACTGGGTTGAGAGAGTTCTGGATAAGTAGAGTGGTCATAAAACACAATATGTGATGCCAAGACCGAGGCGTTAAGACAAAGAGTATTGTTGGAGTAGATTCCAAACCTGTATGCCTTAATTTCTTCCACTTCCACATTGTGACATATGGAGTTTGTTCAAAGTGTTCTGAGTAAAGGATTTAAAGTAAAGTTGTTCACTGATAATATTGTATGAACATCAAAAAAGCTGTGTTGCCAAATACCACTGATTCTAACCTGCATTGTAACCATACATTAGATTCACTCCAAAGTTATTTTCATCTCAGAAAAAAGTGCCCATGTTGCTCACTGAAAACAAAGATCCTTGTTAAAAAGAACTGCACTTAATTGTATTGAATGTGCACTTGCAAAAGTACTTCAGTTCATATATCACAAAATGCCTCTTAAATGTAAGTAAGGAGAGCACAACGCCCTACAGTTATGTAAGTGGACTTCACAGTAAGTTGTAATTACAGTAGATCGCTGTAGACGTCCATTTGTTGCTGCTGTAAAGCAATCCGCCCTTTCGCAGAATTCTGTACCTGTTCAACATACTCCCAAAACAGAGGTTAGGTGGGAGTGAGAAAAAGAACAAAGCCATTAGCCTCATTAGAAGTCAGGTTTACACCAGAATGATTTTGAAACGGACATTTCGAGGTTAAAATGTGGAAGCTCGTTTCTGCCACTGAATAAAATAAAAAAGGTAATTGCGAGTTTTTATTTCATAATTCTGACTTCCCCCCCCTGCATGATACAATTCTGAAAAAAGTCATGTTATCAGTTATGAGAAAAAGTCAGAATTGCAAGATATAAACTTGCCATTCCGACTTTTATCAGAAATGCATGAAAAAACGTCTCTAGGTTACGTATGTAACCCTAGTTCCTCGAGGGAACGAGACGCTGCGTCAAAAGCGCTTTGGGGAACGCGCCCAGCGTGCGCGACTCTGAATATCGTGTGAAATCAGACCAATGGAAGAGCGTGACGTCACCGGCGGAGTGACGTAAGCGACCAGGAAGCTATAAAAGCACGTGCCACGCAGCTGGCGTCAGCTTCGAGTACCAGCAAGCGCCGGCAGGGGTGCCGGGGGGTATGGCTCCGAGACGCAGCGTCTCGTTCCCTCGAGGAACTAGGGTTACATACGTAACCTAGAGACGTTCCTCTTCAGGAACTCGAGCTGCGTCAAAAGCGCTTTGGGGAACGAGTACCAACGCCGCCAGACTACCAAACCCCTGCCTAGTGTGTATCCGAAGAGCACAGCTTAGGTCAGGAGGACTGAAGCGCCTGGAGTGACTGGCATGTCTAGGCCATAGAATCTGACAAACGTGGAGGGCGTGGACCATCCCGCAGCGTTGCAGATGTCCAGCATGGACACACCTGCTAAGAAGGCCTTGGAGGCCGCCATACCCCGGGTAGAGTGAGCCTTGGCTCCCGACAGCGGGGGACGACCAGAGGACTCATAGGAAGCGTTGATAGCCTCGACTATCCAACGACTGATAGTCTGCTTAGAAGCAGGAAAACCCCTCTTGGGGGGACCGTAGCATACAAGCAATTGATCGGTCTTTCTCCACAGGGCAGCTCTGTGGACGTATGCGTCCAGCGCTCTAACTGGACACATACAATTTAGCTTCGCCTGGTCGGGCTCCCGAAAGGGAGGAGGACAGAAGGCCTGCAGTACGACAGGTTGTGGTGTAACAGAGGGAACCTTAGGAACATATCCCGCTCGAGGGTATATGAACGCTTTAGTCATGCCTGGTGCAAATTCAAGATAAGTAGGGGCCACAGAGAGGGCCTGAAGGTCTCCTACTCTCCGCAGAGAGGTGATAGCCAACAGAAAGGAGGTTTTAAGTGTAAGGTGTCTGTCTGAGATATCTTGAATAGGTTCAAATGGGGGTCTGCACATTGCCTCTAACACCACCACCAGGTCCCACGGGGGAATACGGGACCGTACTGGAGGTTTCAGCCTCAGCGCACCGCGGAGGAAACGTGTAACTAAGGGGTGTCTTCCCAAAGACTGGCCATCGAGAAGGGCGTGGTAGGCCGCAATAGCCGCCACGTAAACCTTCAGCGTGGAGTGGGTCAACCCTGCAGAGAGCCTAGCCTGTAGAAACTCCAGAACTGTACCAATCGGGCAGTTTGCTGGGTCTAGCTGGCGGTCTCCGCACCATGAGGTGAAGAGTTTCCACCTCAGGGCGTACAGTTTCCTCGTTGAGGGAGCTCTGGATTGGAGAAGGGTCTCGACAACCTCGGTTGAGAGACCGGCTGCTAAAAGTTGTGCCCCCTCAGGGGCCACACCCACAGCTTCCACAACTCCGGGCGAGGGTGAATTATCGTACCCTGCGCCTGCGAGAGGAGGTCTGTCCTGATCGGTATCTCCCACGGAGAGCCGTCGAGGAGCGAGACTAGATCTGAGAACCATACTCGGCCCGGCCAGAACGGGGCTACTAACAACAGACGGACCCCGTCCCGGCACACTCTCGCCAGAACTCCCGGGAGCAGAGCAATAGGGGGAAATGCGTACAGACGAAGCCTCGGCCAGGTCTGTACCATAGCGTCCAGTCCCAGAGGAGCTGGATGAACTAGAGAGAACCAAAGGGGGCATTGAGACGTCTCTTGAGATGCAAATAGGTCTACTTGAGCCCTGCCAAATATTCTCCAAATCTGCTTCACTACTTGTGGGTGAAGTTTCCACTCCCCGGGCCTCGGCCCCTGCCTCGACAGTATGTCTGCTCCCACATTTTGTTTCCCAGGAATATATACTGCTCTTAGTGAGAGGAGTTTGCTCTGGGACCACACCAGGATCTGGTGCGCCAGCTTGTACAAAGGGCGCGAACGCAGACCTCCCTGGTGGTTGATATAGGAGACCACCGATGTGTTGTCGGTGCGCACCAACACATGGTGACCCCTTAGGTCTGGGAGGAAGTGCTTCAGTGCACGAAAAACTGCTAGCATTTCTAGACAATTGATATGCCATGTTCGATGGCGATCGCTCCACAGACCACGGGCAGGGTGGCCACTCATGACTGCACCCCAACCAGTGAGGGATGCATCTGTCGCTAGCGTTACACGGCGACAAAGAGCTCCCAGCACCGGGCCCTGTTTCAAGAACCAAGGTTTCTTCCATACATCTAAGGCACGTAGGCAGCGCCGCGTGACCTTGATAGTGCGAAGTAGATTGCCCCTCGGGGAAAATCCCTTGGTCTTGAGCCACCACTGCAGGGGCCTCATGTACAGCAGGCCAAGAGGTATCACGTTGGACGCAGCTGCCATCAGACCCAACAATCTCTGAAATTGTTTGACAGTGAGTGACTGGCCTTGTTTGACTCTCTCGACTGAGATGCGGATCGACTCGATACGAGCAGGGGACAATCGTGCCTGCATCGTGGTTGAATCCCATACTACGCCTAGATAGGTGGTTCTCTGAACAGGAGAAAGTACACTCTTCTTGGCGTTCAGTCTCAAACCCAGCTCCCCCATATGTGCGAGGACGACATCTCGATGCCGAACCGCAGCCTGCTCTGACTGAGCTAAGATCAACCAATCGTCGATATAGTTGAGAATGCGGATGCCCTGCATGCGCAGGGGGACCAGAGCCGCGTCTACACATTTTGTGAACGTGCGGGGTGAGAGTGCAAGGCCGAAGGGAAGTACTCGATATTGGTAAGCTTCGCCCCCGAAAGCGAACCTCAGAAACTTCCTGTGATGTGGAAGGATGGATATATGAAAATATGCGTCTTTGAGATCTATCGTGACAAACCAGTCCTGGGACCTGATCTGTGCTACAACTTGCTTGATTGTGAGCATTCTGAATTTTAGTCTCATAACTGAACGATTTAAGACCCTCAAGTCTATAATCGGACGCAGCCCCCCATCCTTCTTGGGAACTATGAAATACCGGCTGTAAAATCCGGACTCCCTGTCTTGAGGAGGGACCACCTCGATGGCCTCCTTCTCTAATAGGGTTTTCACCTCCTGTTCCATAACCAGACCCTGCCTGAGGCCGACTACTGTCTGAACGACCCCGTTGAATACTGGCGGCACGGAGCCGAACTGAATGCGGTAGCCTTTTTCTACTGTGTGCAGGACCCATCGAGATACATTTGGCAGTAGTTTCCACGCTGCTAAATAATCTACTAAGGGAATCAGTCTCTCGAGACTGATCTCTGGTGTAAGAGGCCCCCGCAGGGGCGGCGAGCGTCTCAGCCCCGCTACGCGCACGGGCGGAAGATACTGAGAGCGATGCTCGCTGGGACCTGCTGCGCCCTGGATCACTGGCAGGGTTAGCAGACCGGCCCCCAGAGGGCGCTGAGGGGAGACGGGCACCGTGTACTGCGGTGTGTACCGCTCTACCCCAGCAGAGGCTGCCCTCTGAAACCCTGGGTTGTTGGCGTCAGGGTTTCTTGGCCGAGGACTTCTTAGCTTCAATAACCGCCCTGAGATCTTGTTTGGGCTGGGAAGTCCTCGGCCGAGAGCGTCGTCGAGACTCTCGTTCCCGACGCGGAGGAGCACGAGAGGCGACGCTCTGCTTCTGAGCCTCGCGGTACGAGGAGCTAGGGAGCGGCTGGGGCATCTCCCGCCCAGATGCCCCGAGGGAGCGACGAGGGAGGAACTTATGGAACGCCGCCGCTTGCTTGCGGGCCTCCTGAAACCTGTCGACGACAGAATTGACTGCGTCGCCGAACAGGCCAGTCGGCTGGATCGGGGCGTCCATGAGGCAGACCCTGTCCCGCTCTTTCATATCAGACAGGGTCAACCATAAGTGCCTCTCCGCGGCCACCATAGCTGCCATGGACCGCCCAATCGCTCGAGCGGTCTCCTTGGTGGCGCGGAGGGAGAGATCAGCGGTCCTTCTTAGCTCAGAGATATCATGGGACTTGATCTCCTCTCCCTCATCTAGCTCCTTGAGCAGATCGGCTTGGTACGCCTGTAACACCGCCATGGTGTGCAGACACGCACCAGCCTGACCTGCTGCCGCATACCCTTTGCCCACCAAAGCCGAAGTTGTTCTTAGTGGCTTTGAGGGCAATGCCGGGGCCTTTAGAGACGACGCCGCACCGGGGGACAGATAGCTCGCGAGCGTCTGTTCCACCCGGGGCATCGCTCTATAACCGCGCTCTCCCATCCCCACTACGTTCCCGTAGTAGTCTGACAAGGGGATGTAGAGGCGGGCCGAGAATGGGCGTTTCCACGACCTGGAGATCTCATCGTGCAGGTCGGGAAAGAATGGCAGGCCCCGGCTGGGAGGTGGCTGACTCGCGCGCAGGAAGCGTTCATCAAGCTTGCTTCTCTGCGGTTCAGCTGCTTTCTCGGTGGGCCAATCGATGTTTAGCTTGGCCACCGCGCGAGTAACCACCTCCAAGAGCTCCTCATACTGCGGCGAGTGGGGTGGCGAATCCCTGTCGAGCGACTCCACATCAACTTCCTCCTCGGAGGAAGAGAGGCGAAGCGTCGACCCCTCTCCCTGAGTGGAAGGAACCGCTGAGCGTGCTTCCGACTCTAGGGATTGGGTGCCGGATCTGGCAGAAGTGGAAGGAGATAGGGACTGGCCCGTCTCCATTCCCTCCACCAGATCCACTTGCGAACCCCACGAGTGCAGCCGCCGTTCTGCCTCAGCAGAAGCGGGACCAGCACCGCGGGGAGCGCTGGCGAAGGCCCCCTCCTCGAAGAGGGCCCTCCGGGAACGAAGCATACGCACCGACATCCGCAAACAGTGCGGGCAGTCGGCCCCCTCGAGAGCCGACTCGGCGTGCTTCGAACCCAGGCAAACCACGCAAAGGTTGTGTGTATCCCCACCCGTTATATATCTCGGGCAGGGAGGAACACACAGCCTAAAACGCGATTTGGAATCGCCAGAATGCTTAACTTTCGCCTTGCTTTTGGGCATTGTCTAGGAGCTCTTAAACTGGACAGACAACAGTAAATAAGACTCACAGACAAACAGTTTGACAATCACACACAGAGCGCTTGCTGAGAGACGCGAAGCTGACGCCAGCTGCGTGGCACGTGCTTTTATAGCTTCCTGGTCGCTTACGTCACTCCGCCGGTGACGTCACGCTCTTCCATTGGTCTGATTTCACACGATATTCAGAGTCGCGCACGCTGGGCGCGTTCCCCAAAGCGCTTTTGACGCAGCTCGAGTTCCTGAAGAGGAACTCAGAGTTGTGATATATATATATATATATATATATATATATATACGCAATTGTGTTATAAAGTCCAGTTCTCGGGGGAAAAAATACAAATATACTGTATGCAGAATTGGTAGTTTCTATCTCACAATTCTGAGAAAAAAGTCAGAATTGCAAGAAAAAAAGGCAGAATTGCATAATGCAAACTCACATTTGTGAGAAAAAAAAAACAGAATTGCGAGTTCCTCTCTGACTTTATTTCTTGCAATTGCAAGTTTATATCCTGCTATTCTGACTATAAATCACAAGTCTTAATAGCTAGAGATAAAGTCACAATGACCTATTTAAATGTTTTAATTCAGTGGCAGAAAATGGGCTTCCATAGAAAAAAAAAATACATGCAGTTTCACACACTTAAAAAGTATACTTTGACATAATATTGCAATAAAATGTTACTTTAAAGTACATTTAAAATTGTTTTAATTGTACGGCTATGGGTTTGGTTAGGTAAGAAAATGATAACAGAATTTTCTTTTCTGTGTGAGCATCCCTCCCATGGAGACAGAGTGTATGTGAGGGGTACAATACCAAATGACGTGTGTGTGTGTGTATGAATTAGGGCAGCGGTGAAGAGCTGGGCCACAGCAGGACAGCTCTATTGTTCCTCAGGGAGGACCTGCCATGCAGCAAGCTGGTTATTTTTAGGAGGGTGACTCTGATGCTAACCTCACAGGTACTTGTTTAAAAAAACTGGGGGGACAGAAGGAAATAGAAGGGCATTTCTTTACCCTGTTATAGGCATGCGTGGCAGCGAACCAGCATTATATAAAAATGCCTTCTTATTTTGCAGCACATAGTAGCAAACTGCTCACTGAAATCCAGGCTAAACAGTGGGAGAGCTCATACATAAAACATTTAAATCAAAGGCATTCTCCTTCCCATCTCTGGCAAACTGAAATTCTTTCATCTCATCATGATTATCTCCCTGCGATGCAAAAGTCTCTGCTTCTTTGAAAGGCTGTAGACCTGCAGAAAGGACTGGGTTTGTGCTTGGTCAACCCTGTGACTTACACACTCTGACATCTGACATGTATCGCCTCCAGACAGCGGCTCAGGAGCTGACTGCGGTCATTCCACATCCTCCTTTTATATGCCGCTTATTTTGGGCTGCGTACGTCAGCGCTCGCGTGCACGCTCAGTGGCTGAATCACGCGCGGTGTTGACAGAGCGCGTCTCAGCGCACTGGAGCCTGTCGTCCTCGTTATCTTTAATTCGAGCTGGTTTGATTTTCACACAAACGCGTCGGCAATGAATGCGGGTGAGAGCGCCGCAGACTGACGTGTTTCGCAGCAACGAGACGTGTGTTCTTTAATCGTTCCCTCAAGCCGAGCGCTATAGCTCACATCTGCTCGGGACCGTCTGCCCCGCGCGCGCACCGGCCAGAGATAAACAAGCGCGCTCCCGTCTCTGGGGAGGTAACCATGGAAACCGGCGAGCTCATTTTGAGCTGCCTCCATCCTAGAGGCAAGACAATAACAGGTTTCAAGGCCAATGCCACTGATTTTCAAAGGGAAAGCAATAGAGAAACATTGCAAACAAAACAAATGTTGCCAATTGATAAAACCGACGTCATGGATAAAACTTACTAAACAAAACAGACCCAAGGTGTGACGGTAAACATCTGAGTCCCAATGGAAAACACCTTCTCAATAGACGCCTAATGCAGCCGAGTGCTTAATAAGTCCAGACCTGAACATCATCACCACCACCACCACATTCAAAACAACCTCTAATTCTCTCCTGCCACGTCCTCGCCTCCAAAATGGAGGCAGTTTGGGTCCGGTGCACGAAAGCAAAAGAGCTGCCAGTGTGATTCCTCGACCTATAGCTTCTAATAGACACGAAGACATTAGAGAGCGCTCAGACCTCGTGAAACCTGAGAGCGAACAGAGAGGGGCAAAGTGGAATGGCCAATACCCTCCAAAACTCATTGTCTCTATAAGTAGTTCTGTCTCGTTTTCCAGCACAAATATCGAAACCGCCTTCAAAACTATTTACGTGAGACCCTAATGTGACTTATTTTTTGAGAAACGACTCTATAAATAAATGCTAACCTGCAATTGTTAGGCTATTTTAAAGAGCTTTAATCTCATTTAACATATAATAAATCATATAACTATAAATAAATGTATATAGGGTTCAGCGATGTCAAGTAGTATTTTTGACTTGAATAAAACCAGTTGTTAATATCATTTTTAGGGTAACCTATCACTTTTTGCAGTGTACTTTGACTTAAGTAAATTTTTCTTACTCATTATTTTTTAGTTTAATATGTTGAATGCTGGATGTTAAAGGTTCTTCATGAAACCATAGTTGTCAATATATTAGCTATGTTTTTAAGGAGGATGGTTTGTCTTAGCTGGTTTAGTTCGCTGACTGATTTTGTCAAAGCTATTCAACAGAAAATATCAGAGCTTCAAATAAGTCATCACAATTAATCGCGTCTCACAAAATGTTCAGTTTCTTTTAATGCTGTGTACAAGGACGAATGAGGTAAGGGGACCGAGACCACTGAGATGAGAGGAAACTCAATAGAGGGAGAGAGAAGTGATTGGACATTCAGTGCTGGTGCTTATCAATGCATCTGTCCATCCATCCATGCAGCGCAGCCACATCTCCCCTGTGATCTCTCTCTCTCTCTCTCTCTCTCTGTGTAATATCTGAAAGAGGGGAAGGAGGGGTGAACAGCAATAAAGCAGACCTCCACCGCAGCTCTGAGGCAGGCTGGACCAGGCAGAAGTCAATAAGCTGGCACATTGCTCTTATGACTAAGGATATATTCTGAGCCTCCTCTGCGAGCCCTATGGCAAGGCTAGCCTCATTAACACGCTAAACGCTAAGTTAGCATTATTAGCCAGCATTTCCCTGACCAATTCTCATTCAGATCTCCACAGCAGGGTGTTGCACGTCTCAAAAGGCTGATACCTTGTGAAAAAGAAGTATACTTTAAGAAAGATATTTATTATGGAAACATCCTTTCAATTAATGTAATGTTTCTCTACACTTAATTGCAAGTTATTTACAATTAAATTAAATATACTATGATAGTGTAAATGTAGTATAAATGCAATTAGTTCAGCTCGAGAGTGCTTTTTGACCGACTAAACAGGATTATTGTTTTTTAATTTAATTGGTTATATGTACTGCTGAATGCACTGACTTATTACAATGCCAGGTTATTTAATTTCTAAATATATTTCTAATTAAGAACTTGCAATTGAGTTGTAATTTATTACTTTTTAAAGGAGAGGTCTAATGCTATTTCATGCATTCTGGCTTATGTACACTGTTGAAGAGATGCATTGCAAAACAAGACCAAAGTTACAAAAAATGAGTTGGATGTTATGTGATACACTCCTTCAGGATTCACATAAGTTTCGAGCATGGCCCTGTATGACGTCATAAAAAGCAGGACAAGCATTGTTTTGTTTTTTCTCTTCTGTTTTCAGTTTTGAGAATTGATCCAGAGAAAGGGGTGTTTATTGATGTATGCTGGCTGGTGTCATGTTGACAATGTCTAAAACAGAACCACACATATAGACATGCATTGGCAAGTGTGTGTGTGTGTGTGTGAGGTCTTTGGGAGTGCAGTGCAGTAGAGTTGCAGTAATTACATTTTGCTCCAGCAGAGGAGGAGGCAGTTTAAACACAAACACTCCCACTAATAAGCCTCATATCAGCGCCATAATCACACTGTCGTCTCCCACTGACGCAATGCATCACCTCATGAATACTAAATCTAACGTGTGACCTTTCTCCCGAGAAAAAGGTTAGGTTAAATAAACGTAAACACTATTAGAATCCGGATATAAATGTGGAAACAAGACAGCATTTAAAGGAGACGCTCATCAGGTTGTGAAAAAGAAGCATAGAAGTTTTTTTTTCTCTTTTTTTTTAAAGATTGCTTATTATGGAAATTATGTATTGTAAGGAATTTACTTAAATGTGAACTGAATGTAATGTTTTCAGATAATTAAATGTAAGTTATTTACAATTTATTTACAAAGATTTACATTAAATCCAATTAAGAATGATTCTTTGGGATGAGTGGGACTTTAGTTCATCTTTATATGTAATTTAATTCTGTTGTCTTTAAAACATGGTTTAAGTGTACTGCTGAACTAAAATAAATTGTGTGTCATTTCCATTGAATCATGTATTTAAATATATTTGTACCTGCACACTTCTAATGAAGTTTCAATTGAGTTACAATATAAGTTTAAAGGCGCAATATGTAATTTTTCTGCTTTAAAAATAGCAGAAATCACTATATCTATGTTAGATATATTTTTTAGTTGTGTACTTACATTATCCCGACAGTTTCTACGAACTTTCAAATCCAGAGAAAATGATAGTTTAATTAGAAGACACGGCACGTTTCTTTATTTCTGTTTTGTCGCCCGTCTATGGCGTCATATAAACTTTGACCCCTCTAGTTTATCTAACTTCCTGCGGAACCGCCAAATACAAAGGTGAACAGAAGCAAAGACGAGACGAAGAAGAAAAAGTAGTAGTAGCCTTGATCGAGACTATTATATTTTATATTTATATTGTTTATATTCGTATTTAAACCTCAATCAATAACTTATTTATGGATCATGATTATGCTTTGCCTGCACGTTCTGTGAAGCGCAAACGTGCGGGTGAAATAAATGACCCGAGATGGTTTTGGGACAAGACAAGCAACAAGACACGGGTAAATATTGGAGTTGCATTTCCAAGATAGAGAGAGCTTCGTGACAAGCTGAAACTACAGAGAGATGCCGAACTCGCTTGCATTCTGATAAACAGGTATGCATCCTTTCAGCTAACTGTATCTATCCGTATATTTTGTGAAACGATGATGTCTTGTGTAAAACGCAGACGGACTAGCTCTCATGTAAATCTACATTTGTTCTACATCTAGTTGGATAAAGTAGCTTCAAATGCAGTTCACTGCATCTTGTTCGATATCATAGTATATAAACGTAATTATAATTATTAACGAAAGGCGACCGTGTTTTTTTAACATATATTACTACTAGCTACATGGAATATTGATTTGATAGGGGTCTCATAATTCATATATCTCTCTGTTCGAAAAGACGTGATTGTCAAAATACTAAGTTAGAATGAGTGAGGAATGATAGGGAGCGACAGAGCGCGTGTTCCAATGAACAACAACTCCCATGAGCCCACGCTCTTTCCCGACGTCATCAAAGTACGTCTTATGTTATTATTTTGATTGAGTTACCCCTGGTGGCCAAAAATCCCATACTGTACATTTAAATGTAATACAGAATAACAAAGTACAGTTAAAAATATAACATGATTCATTATAATATATTAAAATATATTAAAATTAGTACTTTACATGTAGTTACATTCCGTGTGCTAGTCAACACACCAAATAGATGTATTTTATAAAGAATGAAAAAAGATTCAAACAAAATGATTCAAAATGTACTTTAAAGTAAAACTGTGAATTTAAGATTATTACAAAGTCCACTTAAAAGTCTACTTAAGTGTGTTAAAACAGTGTACTCTTTTTAAGTACAATTAATTGCAAGTACCGTTCTTAAAATATATTTTAAAGATTTTAATCACTGTACATTTACTTAAATTAAGTGCATTTTATTTTCCCAAGTGTCAAAAGACCTTTTTCAGATGCACAGACAATCATTTGAATTAAGTCAGGTTCTCTTTTTTAACTTATTCTAGCCAAGAACCACGCACACTTAGAGACAGGAAGAGACAGGACCACAGTTAGTCTGATCTTTACGTGACACATTGGGGTAAGTACATTTGTTGGACATAAGTAACAAGCTGAATAGGTGTGCACAAAGATATCGGCTTTCAATGATAAACGTCTTTTAAAAATCTGACTTCAAGAGCGTCACAAATTTTCTAAAATCCAGTGTTTAGTTCTTCCTCAGAAAAGCATTTAGCAGATTGGTACCATGGAAACAAGCCTTTGTCTTCTGGAACACATGTAAAAGTGCATTTAATTGTGATTTATATGTAATGTGCATCATACGCCCCGTCTGAAGTCCAAAAAGTGTCCTAGGGCGTGCCATCTGAGGCTGAGGACTCTAAACTCTACAATGAAAGTGTGTGAGACAGACACATTTCGACAGTGACCTTGGCTCTGTCAGCGACGGATATTGAGAAGGGACTGCGTAAAGAAGCCAGAATCCTGTCACAAAGAGCACCTCCATTACTGATGTGAGGAGCGAGGAGACGTACTTAAAGTGATTTTCTGTCTCACTCTTCCTCTCGGCTGTGAGGAAAGTGATGTCATCCCGACTCACCCGGTTTCACAGAAGCAGGGAAGTGTATTTTCCTATGTTAGACACATGCCTGCGTCTGATGCATGCATGCACAACAACAAACCCTCCACCTTTTCCCAATCTCACTCATCCTCTCTCTTTCTCAGTCTTGGCTCCATCCGCAGCGGTCCACCTCTTTACCTCATATCCATATTTAAAGGTGCCAGGAAAATGGAGCGATTTAATCAATGGGGTGGAGGAGAGAGAGAGAGGAAGAAACAGACAGAGATTAGATCATTGTACAGATGTAAGTGATGTAATGCGACTCATATGCGCTGCCCATCCCTTTTCTCTATTTCTCTCTATTCAAGGAAAGCAGGCGAACAGGTCAAGATGAAAAGTGAAGATGAGCATGAAGCCGCAAACCACATGGTTCACACTTGGGATGCAATCTGCCGCTAGAAGTACAAGTGACAACACCTTTAGATTGTGAGAGATATGGGAGAGAGATGGGAGTCAACTAAAACAGGTCATCTTCAGCTGCACTCGTACTCAAGCTGGACGCATTATCACACTTATACACTCTCACAAGAACTTATTTAACAAAAGCAACCTGTAACTGACCTTTTGGACAATGTTTGTAACCCATTTCAGATCTGAAATGTTTGAATGGAAAGGATGTACTAGAATAAAAATATATAAAGAATAAAAATGGATAAATTACTGTTCATGCACTACCATTCTAAAGTTTGGGCTCGGAAAGTTTTTTCTTCTTCTCTTTTTGAAAGGAAATTAATACACACGTTTAATACACACACATAAAGTGAAAGGTAAATGCATTTATAATATTATAAAAGACTCCTATTTCAAATCTATGCTGTTCATATTTATTCAACAAATAATAAATCAAGCCAGCATATCAGAATGATTTCTGAAGGATCATGTGACACTGAAGACTGGAGGAATGAAGCTGACACTTAATAATGTTAATAAAATACACTTTAAAATGTATTCTGATCGAGAAAAGGTTATTTGAAGTATGAATAATATTTCAAAATATTACTGATTTTTACTGTGTTTTGATCAAATAAATCCAGCCTTGATGAGCAGAAGAGACTTGAAAAATGTGTAAACCCCCCAAAAATTGAACAGTAACGTTAGTTAGCTTGCTTTGCTAGTGTGCATGCTATGTTACCATGTTTAAATCAGTAATGCAGAGAAACAAGAGAACAAAAGGTAATTCATAAAGTAGTGTAATTGAAAATCTGACCATATCGTTGTCCCATTTGTGTATTATGCATTATCTAATCTATACCTAAATCTACCTTTTAAAACCAATACTATAATGTCAGAGTCGTACAATAACTGTTAGTTATGTGTGTGCTACCTAAAGAGGAGCGAGCTTTGATTGAAAATGTGATCACTCTATTTTATACTTCAGTCGTTGAGTATTATTTGCCTTGATCATTTTTGTTTATTATAAAAAGAAACGTAACCAGTTCGAAGAAATGTAATTGATTACTAAAACTGCCTACCAAGGTTTTGATGTATAGTGCTTTACTTAAGTTGTAAGTAATTGGAAACGCTTCGAACCTAGGCCAGACTCAACTTACTTCACCTAACCTGAGAGAATAATAAATAGTAAGGTTAAAAGTGTTAAGATAAAAGCACACAGCGCAAAACGGTTTCAAAATCCCAAACCGGTTAAAAACAGCAACTCTGGTGGTGTATAGGATACAACCTCACTATATAGACCAACTGTGAAACTAGTCTAGTCTGTCACACACACACAAACACACACACACACACACACACACACACACACAGCATGTGCGGATCTCATATCTACACATACTGCATCACACAAATGTGATCAAGATACTTTTGTCTGAAGCTATTTACAGCATGCTATTTCACACACTGTATGTCACAGACTTAAAGTGTTCATGCTCACGTACAACAGTACCTTTCTCAGTTATAAAACGTTCATGGAAGATACAATAAATTCACGAGTCGTACCATGAACACCCGATCATACAGATATTTTACACTTTCTGCAAACAACACACGTCTCATGCCATCCTCGAGAGAGAGAACAGTGCGTGCGGAGTGATTGTTCCTAATTCTGTGGCGAGCTCGAAGAGAAGCAGTGAAGGATGTTGTGACATTGGCCTCTCAGCGGCACGGAGGCTGGATTGATCAAAGTGGGAGGATGGACGGATAGAAATCATGGAGGGAATGAGTGGAGGTGGGGATCAGGCTTGGCTCAGAACGCTAATGGCCACGAGACACAGCTGGCTACAGACGCTAACGGACGGAGAGAGACCTGGAAAACCACACTCTCCTTTTGTTTTGGGCTGCTTTTAGCTGATGAGAGTGGTGTGTGTGGAGGCGTATTTTAATTTCAGTTCGCTGTAAAAGAACACTTCTGCTCTTAAGTGACATAATTTAAGACAAAGTTAGAGTAAAACGAAGCAGGAAATCCTGATGAGAGCAATGAGATTGAGCCGTCTTTCTGTCTCACACACACTCAGTATTCTGAAGGGTTTTTGTTAACATATTAAAGTCAACCGATAACCCATCCTCTGCTGTATTTACTAAATACTATACTATCTATAATATTCTTTTTGATACTACATTAGACTAACTACGCCTATATGGTACTATGTATATGCTGTAAATTGCTATGTTATGCTGATAATAATACTGGATCTGGTTAGCTAAAACTAAAACTATTAAAACGTGTTTCGGTAGTTGAAATATTGCTGAAATAAAAATGAAAATTAGATGAAAACTGTCAGTTTTAAAAAGTTTATAGGCATAATTAGAACGGTCGTCTCGACAAATGAAATAAGATTAGGTTATAAAGTATTACATTGACTAAAACTATTACTAAATAAAAATAAGGTTAAATAGAAATAGAAAAAATTATAAAAATGTCAAAAGAAAAAATTAAAAAAAATTTAAAAATGAAAATATGAATAGTTTATTCAAAATATTAATAAAAAACAATAATAATATAAAAAAATAACACTTTTCTGGTTCCACATTTTTCATAAACAAGATTTTGTTGAACGTTTGTTTCATCAAAATGAAAATACCCTGTTGTCTTAACTGAAATCAATTTTAAAATAACTAAATAATAGCTAAAACTAAAGTAATTTTTTTAAAAAAATAAATAAAAATGAAAAACATGAAAGCTAATTCTAAATATTATCAATACGGCTCCGGTTTCACATTATTTGCAAAGAAAGTTTCTGCTTGTTGTTATTTAAGGTATAAAAAAATCTAAATCATGTATCCATCCTCATGTCACTCCAAACCAAACCTGTATAGGTATATTTCTTTATCTGTAAAGCATAAAATATATTTCTGATCTTTTTTTTTTTAATAATACCTATTCATTGATTCACATGATACTATATGAACTGATCATGAAAAGGTACTGTTTCCATGTTATTTATCCAGAAAATATCTGGATTTTGTTATTTACATCTGCCCTGAAATCAGCCGCTTTGTGTTAAAGCTGCGGCGAGCCTCTATTCCCATCAGCCACCTCTTCTCTGACCGGCGTGTGCTTCTCAGCATCACACAGAAGACATGATCGTGCCGTATTGGGCTGATAGGGTTTCAGAGCTACATTTAGAACGGGGAGATAGAGGAAGAGAGGGATGAATCAGAGAGAGGGAGGGTGCATGGGGTGCATGCACATGAGAGATGCTTAGTGTTCAAATTGGCAGCTAGATGAGAGAACGAGAGCGGAAGAGAGTGAGACAGGGTCACAGAGAGAGCACCAGAGAGAGAGAGGCGGGGAACGTGAGAGAAATTGTTATCGCAAAAATAGATAGAAATAGGGAAGATGAGATGAAGAAAGAGAAAGGGGAGACGGAAACAAAAGGGTCAAATAGAAAGTGAAGAGAGAGAGAGAGAGAGAGAGAGAGAGAGAGGCAGACGCAGAGGGTGAAAGGGAAGATGTGTGGTTTTAAAATAGACAGACGTGGAGGGAAGGCAGAGGTGCTGTTTTCTGCTGTATTAGTGTGTGCAGCTACCTCCCTTTCCATCACACACACACACACACACACACACACACACACACACACACACACACACACACACACACACACCTGACAGATCCACTTTCTCAAAGACTCTCCTTCTTTCTCTTTAAATTGCTCGGAGGCTGCCGGGCTCACGTTGACCGCGCTGTAGGCCGCTGAGCAAGCGTCAGACTGTGCCTGTGTGCAGAAACGCCAAATAAAACCAAGAGACATCATACAACCCACACACCCCAATGCTTTCTGGAGCAGGTACTTCTGTTATACTATTGAAATGTCTGGGGTCTGCGAGATTAAAAATAGTCTCTTTTGCTCATCAAGGCTGCATTTACTTGATTAAAAATACAGTAAAAATGTTAATATTGTGAAAAAGTATTATCATTTAAATGAATTTTCTATTTGAATATACTGTAAAGTGTGATTTATTCCATTGATGTTAAATCTGAATGGTCTAATATACTGATTTACTGCTCAAAAAACATTTCTTATTATTATTCATATCGAGAACAGATGTACTGCATCATATTCTTTTTATTTATTTTTTTTGGCAACCTTAATATATTTTTTTTTCAGGATTATTTGACAAATAGAAAAATACAATTTCAGCATTTATTTGATATATAAATATGACATTTTTGTAACATAAATTACTGTCACTTCTAATACATTTATCGCATCCTTTCAGAATAAAAATAATAATTTCTTTAAGAAAACACTTACTGACCCCAAACTTTTGAACAGTATTGTTAAGAAATGCCACCAAAAATATCAATTTATATAATAATAATAAATGTATTCTAATTATGTTTGATTGAACATTTTAGCAACTATGTTTTAATGTTATAAAGATGTAGTACTGTGAGTGTGTAGAAGCTGATGCAGTATCATGATGTTGTGGCTGGTTGTTATGTGGTTGCCAAGGTGTTCGATGTGCTAGTCAGCTAGGCTGGTTGCTAGGGCATTATTTTGTAGATGATAAGGTATTTTAAACTTTTTGTTTGCTGTGCGGTCTCTCATAAAACCAAAGATGATTTTACAAAGAGCTTTTTATTCTCTGGTGCTCCAAAGAAAGCAAGACGCTGACCTGAAGAACATCTGCAACTTACATAGCTTTTAATAAAAAGCAGGGTTTTAAATAAATAAGAAATGTTGCCCTGGCAACTTACTGACATAAGATTAAGTTGAAGTAATGAAATGACTAAAACTAAAATACAAATAATAGCAAATATTAATAAAAGATGACTAAACCTCGTAACAAAAATAATAACATGAACCTAAAATGAACACTAATATAAAAATAAAAGCTGACCCTTTATTTGAACAGCGTGTGTGTGCGATGATCATGATGTTTGTGTGGATTAGTGTTGAATTGATTTGCACAGCTTCAGTATGACTCACAGAAGCCATGGTAATGCTGTCTGCCTCTCTCCACACACACACACACACACACACACACACACACACACACACACACACTAATCATTTAGACCCCCCATCTGTCTGCCTCCCTCTCCCATTAGAGATCTACACTCACACACACTTCATTTAGCCCGACTCACCTCTCTCTCATCACACCTCTCCACCGCACACACACACACACACACGCATCCATCCGTCCGATTGCTCTGCCCCCCCCCCCCCTGCCTCTACATCTGTCTGTAGTGCTGCGGTGTGTGTGTGTGTCCATGATACATACAGCTATTCGGAGTGTGTGTGCATGCACTTATAAACCATGCATACGAAAACAGTGAGAGGATTAATGTCTTCAGACGTGCATGTCTCTCATGTAAACACACACAGACTATGGCACACTCTCATCTGTCCAGTACAAAGGTGTGTGTGTGTGTGTGTGTGTGTGTGTGAGAGAGAGAGAGAGAAAGAGAGATGCCACTTCGTCTGGTTTGTCTATGGATATGTATGTATTGGAACACTGCTGTTTTTTAATAGTATGCTGTATGCATTATGCAACACTAAACATTTCAAACAGCAGAATGCTATTATTGTTGCATGCTGCATGTTTAATTTAGTGATGACTAATCTTTAAATATAGTAGGTTTAACAGTAGGTACAAAAAATAGACTGCAAAAAACAATATAATGAGGAATGACCTCATCATGTAGCACTTTACTGCCTTCACATTATCATTTTAAAAATTAAAAGAATTATATAGAAATGTTGTGTTAATATATATTTTGGCACCATATACTGGGTTAAAAAATGTGTTAAAAATTCTGTCTGTAATTATTTTTTGTTCACCACACTGGAAG
Source organism: Carassius gibelio (assembly GCF_023724105.1). Taxonomy (NCBI): domain Eukaryota; kingdom Metazoa; phylum Chordata; class Actinopteri; order Cypriniformes; family Cyprinidae; genus Carassius; species Carassius gibelio. The sequence goes on along the minus strand of NC_068373.1, from coordinate 8,169,499 downwards.
GAAGGTGAACGTATTGCGTTATGGGATAGATTATTTCACACAGGAATCTCTGTTGTATAGTGCACATTTCAGCACATTTAGCAGGTCATCTGAGTATTCCTTGCATAAAGAAAATTATACACACATACATGCAAAGGTAACAGTAGTATGCTAGTATGTAACTCCAAGACGGCTGCAGTGTGCTGTGTTGTTATCTACACAATTACTAGGTAAATATATTAGACTACTTTAGTATTCCATGCATACAAACTTCATTCATGCACAATATACATACTGCATACTGCATGACCAGTGTAGTATGTTAGTATGCTATTCTAACCCTATCCACAGTATTCCAGTATTTTAGTATTCCATGTGTACAAACTGTCTTCATGCAGTACATACATACTGCATACTACAAATAGTGTACTACTGTAAGTAGTAAGCTACTACGCTCTTCTAAACATAGCAGCAATGTGTTCTGTTGTATACTAGATATTTTGATAATTGTAGAGTGTTACTTTGGTATTTAATGCATACAAACCCCCTTCATGCACAATATGCATACTGCATTCTGCAGAAAGAGTGGTATTTTAGCATGCTATTCTAAACATAATGGCAGTGTACACTGTAGTATACAAGACATTTTGGTAAATGTAGTAGGTAATTTGGATATTCAATGCATACAAACTCCTTTCATGCACAATTTGCATAATGCATACTGCAGAAATAGCATAAGTAGTATGTTAGTATGCTATTCTAAGCATTGCAGTAGTGTGCTTTTTTTTTGCATACTACAAACTTTGGTAAATTAAGTAGGTTAACTCTCTTCATGCATACTGCAGAAGTAGTATGTGTAGTACTGTAGCATGTTATTTTCAAGCACAGTACCTCACATTTGTGCAGTGCTCTACACCCTGATCGCCTGTAGCAGGATGCAGGTGTTAGGAGTCTAGAGACAAGCTAAGACGGCCGACAGAAAATGAAACGCTCTGTTTGCATGTCTTAGTGTGTGAGCGGATGAGTCCAGACAGACTAACTGCAGCGGGAGTGTGTCCGGACAATGACTGACATTAATAATGGAAGTGTGGCTAGTTAGCATCAGACGGCCGAGAGCATCTAGCGTGCCTGTGCATGTGTGTGTTTCTGTAGAGGAGGGGTCTGTTCTGTCACTCCAGCTTTGGTGGCGTCCGCTTTGATGGGTCCTCCCAGGCGATGGAAGCACTCCAGCCTACACACAGTCATAATTACACACACATCTGCAGACACACTCATCACCCAGACAGACAGACAGGCAGTGTGTTGGACATCCCTTCATCTGCAGTGGGCGCTTGTTCTTTCTTTCTTTCTTTCACTCTGTTTTGACGTAGCGTGTGTGCCGGCAGCACGCCTGCGCCATTATCAGCGCCGCCGGCACAGCTTGCCCATTGTCTTTGCCGATGGTAAAGTGCCGAGGGCATTGTTTTCGGCTGGCAGGGGGCCTGTATTCACACACAGCAAAGTTCAGAAGCCTCGTGCCCCCTCAGATTTTTTTTTCAGCTAAGTGCATTTTGAATGCAAATTGAAAGCCAAAAAAAAAAAAAAAAACTTTCATAATTAAAGGGACAGTTCAATCATTTAAATGTTGTTCCAAACCGGCAAGAGTTTCTCTCTTCTCTTGAACACAAAATCATATTTTGAAGAATTTTGGTAACCAAACAGTTGCTGGTAGCCATTGACCCCCATGCTATGGATGTATAGGAAAGAAAAATGCTATGGAAGTCAATGGCTAATGCTTTGGTTACTCACATTTACGAGTTTGCAACAACACAAGGGTAAATAATGACAAAATTTTCAGTTTTGGGTGGACTAAACTTTAAAGTTACACCTATATATATATATATATATATATATATATATATATATATATATATATATATATATATATATATATGCGTGAAACAAACAAACAAAAAAAATAGTTTATTTACCTTCTAAATATATGTTTTTATCATTAATGGGAATGATTCAGTGGTGCAATGTTCCCGAAGGTCTTCTTTGAAATGAGTTTCCTTGTGAATAAGTACACTTCATAACATACTTACATACTTTAAAAAAAATACATGTCAGTGTGAACTGAATGTAATGTTTTCATACATTTAATGATGTTCTTTACAATTAAATGTAAAGGTATTATAGCTGAAATTTTGTTTAAAGAAAAATAGTGGAATATAAGAGTGATTTTTCAGTACACTTTATAAAGTATGTGGTTCATATGTAATTGCACATATTGTAATTACACATTTATAATAATGTTGTCATTTACTATATTTAAAATGCATTTACTTTTTAAATATAAAAATCTATTTAAAATATAAATTAACATATATTTTACTGTAATATTTAAAATTACAATCAAGTACATTACATGTATTTTAGTGTTATTCAACACATCAGAATAAGTACGCATCTTTGAAACACGACAACGATTATTAAATCACATTAAGTAACACATAATTTGACATTATTAAAGTGGCCTTTTTAAAGCGTACATACTGTAAGTGTGTTAAAGTAGATTTAAAATGCAGTTTACTTGCACAATGTGATATTAGGACAAATAAGCTAAACCGTCAGAGATTATATTTTTTCCCCATTAGAAATCATTAGAAATCATTTCAATCATGAAGAATCAGAAAAAGCAATATACTTGCAAAAAGAATAATATTAATGTAATAAAAAGCCACTTAAAAAGCCAAAAAGTGCATTTAAATGCATAGAAATGACACTACTTTCTTAGACTGAAATCTGTCATCATTTACTCATGTTGCTTGATCCCTATGCTGCTTGAAACCTTTATTCTTTCTAAAAACCTGGACATGTTTATTTTTTTTTTATTTCCTTTGGTCATGTCTCATAGGGCAGCAAGTGAGGCACAACTGCCACTGGGGTCCAAAATATGGGCATGACACCTCTTCCAAAGCTGTAGAGTTGCCATGGAGGGTTATAGAGGGGTTGGTTTTTTCTCACTCTTTTCCTAAATTTAGTTTATTAGTTTAAAAATATAGATAGATAGATAGATAGATAGATAGATAGATAGATAGATAGATAGATAGGTAAATACAATAATAGAAAAATAAAGAAATAAATGACTTGATAAAACTTTTTTTTCCATGTATGTAATAGCTTCTGTATTTATTTTATATTTATATTTATATTTATTTATTCATACATTTATTTGTTTTTCATATTTATTTTATATTCCCACATGTATTTATTTCCAGATTTATTAAATAATTTATTAATTTAATAATTTATTTCTTTTTACTTTTCTGTGGTCCTTGCAGAGCTCCAGTGAATAATTCTTTTTTTATTTTTATTTCTTTCTTTCTTCCTTCCTTCCTTCCTTCCTTCCTGTCTGTAGGTTTGGTCCTCCATATCCATTGCAGGGTCCAAGCAGTCTGATTGATCAGTAGGTTAAATATTTTTTATATTTGTTTTGGAGTAAAACATCTGATAAAAAATAATAAATAATAAATGAATCAGTGTTTTTTTATTGAAAAAATTTATACCACAATAATAAAACGCTGTAATACCTTAATAAAGTCTTCACATACCAAAAATGTCTATAGAATACTGTTAATTGTACAACATTCAAGGTTTTTTTTTTCATAAAAAGAATTGGCGAATACATTTTATTATATATATATATATATATATATATATATATATATATACAGTATTGTTCAAAATAATAGCAGTACAATGTGACTAACCAGAATAATCAAGGTTTTTAGTATATTTTTTATTGCTACGTGGCAAACAAGTTACCAGTAGGTTCAGTAGATTCTCAGAAAACAAACAAGACCCAGCATTCATGATATGCACGCTCTTAAGGCTGTGCAATTGGGCAATTAGTTGAAAGGGGTGTTTTCAAAAAAATAGCAGTGTCTACCTTTGACTGTACAAACTCAAAACTATTTTGTACAAACGTTTTTTTTTTTCTGGGATTTAGCAATCCTGTGAATCACTAAACTAATATTTAGTTGTATGACCACAGTTTTTTAAAACTGCTTGACATCTGTGTGGCATGGAGTCAACCAACTTGTGGCACCTCTCAGCTGTTATTCCACTCCATGATTCTTTAACAACATTCCACAATTCATTCACATTTCTTGGTTTTGCTTCAGAAACAGCATTTTTGATATCACCCCACAAGTTCTCAATTGGATTAAGGTCTGGAGATTGGCCTGGCCACTCCATAACATTAATTTTGTTGGTTTGGAACCAAGACTTTGCCCGTTTACTAGTGTGTTTTGGGTCATTGTCTTGTTGAAACAACCATTTCAAGGGCATGTCCTCTTCAGCATAGGGCAACATGACCTCTTCAAGTATTTTAACATATGCAAACTGATCCATGATCCCTGGTATGCGATAAATAGGCCCAACACCATAGTAGGAGAAACATGCCCATATCATGATGCTTGCACCTCCATGCTTCACTGTCTTCACTGTGTACTGTGGCTTGAATTCAGAGTTTGGGGGTCGTCTCACAAACTGCCTGTGGCCCTTGGACCCAAAAAAAAACAATTTTACTCTCATCAGTCCACAAAATGTTCCTCCATTTCTCTTTAGGCCAGTTGATGTGTTCTTTGGCAAATTGTAACCTCTTCTGCACATGCCTTTTTTTTAACAGAGGGACTTTGCGGGGGATTCTTGAAAATAGATTAGCTTCACACAGACGTCTTCTAACTGTCACAGTACTTACAGGTAACTCCAGACTGTCTTTGATCATCCTGGAGGTGATCATTGGCTGAGCCTTTGCCATTCTGGTTATTCTTCTATCCATTTTGATGGTTGTCTTCCGTTTTCTTCCACGTCTCTCTGGTTTTGCTCTCCATTTTAAGGCATTGGAGATCATTTTAGCTGAACAGCCTATCATTTTTTGCACCTCTTTATAGGTTTTCCCCTCTCTAATCAACTTTTTAATCAAAGTACGCTGTTCTTCTGAACAATGTCTTGAACGACCCATTTTCCTCAGCTTTCAAATGCATGTTCAACAAGTGTTGGCTTCATCCTTAAATAGGGGCCACCTGATTCACACCTGTTTCTTCACAAAATTGATGACCTCAGTGATTGAATGCCACACTGCTATTTTTTTGAACACACCCTTTTCAACTAATTCAACTAATTGCCCAATTGCACAGCCTTAAGAGCGTGCATATCATGAATGCTGGGTCTCATTTGTTTTCTGAGAATCTACTGAACCTACTGGTAACTTGTTTGCCACGTAGCAATAAAAAAATATACGAAAAACCTTGATTATTCTGGTTAGTCACATTGTACTGCTATTATTTTGAACAATACTGTATATATATATATATATATATATATATATATATATATATATATATATATATATATATATATATATATATATATATATATACATATATATAATTCGTTTCTTCATCTTTAAAAACAAGAAGCTGGACAAACTGAACAACTGCAAAAAAGATAACATTTTGAACTTGATTGTTATTTTGTGTTTTACATCAGGTTTTACAGTGTGTAAGATCAGTTTTATCGGTCATTGGTCATAGTACTAAATGTCGTTTATTACATGCATACTCAGTATACTACAGTATACTTTTTTTTACATTTACCCAATTCATAAGGCATATTTCAATGATTTCACAGCTTTAGAATTTACTCAATAAATTTGAAAACTAAATAAATTGTAAATCAATAAAATAAAATCAATAAATTGTAAAAATGTTAAAAAGAAAATGGAGTACATGATAGTTTTAGAAATATATTGAGATATCTAATAAATGAAGCATTTCAGGTTTAAGCATAAATATTACTAAATTGTATTCAAGATGCACGTTCTGAAAACAAGTATGTTTTGCTTCTCAACTAAACTTATTGTTTAAATGATATTTTTATTGCAATTAAGAACAAGATGTTTGAAGTACAATGAAAAGAGGACAGAGAAATGATATCTTCTGCACTATTCAAGAGCTTTAACAGCATTTTCCAAATCCAAGACGGAGGTGTGTTTGCATGGCCAACTTTACTGCACTGTCACTCCTCATGGGTCACGCGATGAAGAGATCGTCTTTGTCGTCCAACACACACACACACACACACACACACATGCATGATGTTCCTCAACACACGAACGCTGCCCCCGATAGGTGAAGGCTGTTTGATGCAGCAAGTAGACATTCAAAAAAAGCTATGAGATCTTCTCAAATCAAACCAACGCTTTTTCAACTTTGTCAGCTTTTGTAATGCTATGAAAGCACTAGTTTTTGGTTCATTTTCAAAAGCAGAGCCCGTTTTGACTATAGCACCTTGTTGTGTGGTCTTTATTACAGCGAGGGCCTTGATGCTAACGCTAGGCTAAGCGCTGTCTCTCCCTCTCGCCCTCCTTCTGACGGTTATATAATTCAAACGGCTGTTTGAAGCTGCAGAACTTTTCAAATGCTTTTTCTGCTGCTATGATCACGGCAAGAAAAATATTAATCTGCAACAGTGTGGCTTAAAACCGCCCTTTCATCTGTTGTCGGCCCCTGAGAGTCGTTAAAAATCCCACACGTGGCGTCCGAAACCAGTCTCGGAGATCAACCATCGCCACCCAAAATCTCACACCAGCGTCTACCTGTAGGTGCCCTTGATAGTGTCGCACTCCAGGCCAGGATGTGCTGATGCTAGGAGGTAAATTGGCCTGCGCAGCTGGTCTCTCCTGAGGGGACGTGGTATGGATCTCATACAGTCAGAATTGGGACGCAAATAAATCACATGGAAATGATTTCACTCTGTCTCTATGGGGGCTTGAACCTGCGGCCTATCATTGTGCCAGGAGGCGAGCACCACCCACAAATGTCAGAAGAACACAAAAGGAGAACATTCACTGCAATCGAACACGCATTCCCCACATAAATGCTGCAGTTTCAGAGCAGTTGTGCTAACCGCTAAGCCATTGTATTAGCACTGGAAACATTACTCTTTAATAAGAAATCATAAGAACCGCTCTTTCATTAAAGAATCGTTTCTCAGTCGTGAGGTGCATGTGTGTGTGTGAGGTGTGCGCATGCGTGTGTGTACTAGCTTTCTGGGCCAGTGGACTGGTAAATACAGCGGCTGTGGAGTGGAAATGAAGGCTGGATCTATTTGGAGACACGCTAGATGCCCTTCCTCCGAGCTGGATGACATCCAAGCGATTTCACTGTGCTATACCACCAACACCATACGTCATGCTCCCAAATGCACACAGATGTGTATATCCAGACACACGTGGAGGAGAGGGGCGTAAACACACACACACACATAAACAACAGGCCATGAGTTCATTAAGCACAACCACACACAAACACAAACACACACATACACACTTCAGAAACAGAGACCTCAAGCCTACACAGAAAAGCCTCCAGGAATTTTTGTTTTTTAATTTAACAAATTTTCTATTAACCATTTTTGCTTTGATTACCCTTACAAATCTTATCATATGTCACAGAAAATCTTGTAAGCGGTGCACAGCAGTTTTGGTGTGTCACAATGTGTTGCTTCCTTGTCAAAAAGTGTAAGTAGTGTTATCTAACTGATATCTCCGTTGCTTTATTCTTTTAGTTGTATATGTTTCACAAATATGCGTACATTAATGTTTGAAAGTTTGGAATAATTATTATATATTTTTTAATTGTTTTGAAATAAATCTCTTACACTCACCAAGGCTGCATCTGACCAAAAATACAGTAAAAACTGTAATGTTCTGAAATATTATCACAATTTAAAGGTGCCACAGAATGCAAAAAATGCACAAAAAAAAACAAAAAACAAAACACTTTCCAAGGTGTTTGAACACAGCTGTGTGAAAACAACCAGCCTATAATGGTAAAAATCCACCCACGCATTTTTTTATAATTCCAAAAAATCATAAACAGTCTCTCTACACATAAGCGGTTTCAAACTATGCCAACATAGCTCTCTGAAAGGCTAATGTTGCTAAAGCTACCATTGTCTCTGCCTGTTTTCACTAATGCTGCCTTCACGCGCAACCAGAATGATCATGAATAGGAATGTGGTAGTTAAAAATTGCGTTTGGAAGCAAGGTGTACCTGCGAGCATGAGCTCTTGAAGCTCCGCACTCTTCTGAGAATGGAGAATGGTTGCCAGGTTTTCAAAACAAAACCCTCCAGCAGATATTGTCTTTTATCGTAGCATATGCAGAGATGGCCAAAAGCAAAATATTGTGGTTTAAGCATCCTGACAGCAATATTTACTTTACGATATTGAGTTTAGGGCGGGAGTGTCTGTTTAATTTGGCCAATAGCAGATGCGGTGGGGCTATGGAAACCAGTTTGGAAACAGTATTTTTGGTAAGCATTTGAAGCTATTACTGTGTGAGAAATCACACACATCTAGCCTGTAAATATGACATCCGTTGAACACAGGTTGTTTGGCCACCCTTGGTTGCGCATTAATGCGCCTGAGCCTGGTGCATTGTGTGGTGTCCATTCATTTCGGCGTCACATATGTGACCCCTGAACGTCGAGTTTGTTTATTTATTTCTTCTCTCCATCCATTCATTTCCTGTTCTCCGCTCTTTAGGAGCAAGACTGCTGAGCCTGGTGCTGCAGAGACAGCAGCATCTGGAGATAAATAATTCCTCCATCGCTCCTCTCCTCTCCTCCTCCCTTGCGCGCTCTGCCCCGTCCTGACCTTATAGATCTGTTTTGAGCCGTGCCAGATTGTTGCTCAGGACTCTCGCACCTAGAAAACAGCGGAAGGGGGAGGGGTGCTGTCTTCCCCTCTCTTCACCTCATATCCGTCTGTCTCTCTCTCTCCATCTACTCCTCCCCCTGCCTCTATCTAATTTCAGTCCTATTACCTTCTATTCTTGAAAGAGGCGATGGTTTCCGATCTCCCTTTCTCTCTCTCTCTCTCGTTCTGTTTTTCATGGTTGTTCTCTGACTGACCCTCAGGTGTGTGACAGTTTCAGGGGATTGCATCAGTCTCCATGCTACATTCAGTATAGTCCTCACAAAATGCGGTATAGCGCCATGTAGAGCTGGGAGGTACTATGGTATATACTGTGCAATGGTGACATTTGTCAGCCACTATATATTTTGCTTGAATGTTGTATTTGCGTAGACAGGACTGCATTTGGTTATTTTCAGTACACATGAGAGTGATGAGATTAAGTCGTGTCCCAAACAAGTGTGTTATTAAGGGAAGTAACTGGGGTTTGCCAACCAACATCAAAACTGGCTGCATTAATATAGAATTAACTTGATGTGTTTATATCAGCTATTTTGCAGCAGCTTCAATATGGCTCATCCGATCAGAATTCAAAGTCATTATAATGCTAGTTTTAGTTTTGTGGGTTGTGTTTATTTGTGATGCTGTTTGTACTTTTGTGCAAGATGTTTAATTCAGTTATGATAATGGCTGAATGTCACTTCACTCACTCACTTAATCCGATCTTTTGCTTTCTGTCAACAAGTTCTAAATAAAAATATGAAATATTGAAGTGAGATGAAAAAAGACATTTACTGGATTTTATTCACTGGATTAGCTAAAAATAGCATTGTACTTAATTTTTTTTTTTATTTGTAATGATTGCCTTTTTTTTGGGGGGGGGGGGGGGGGGGGGGGGTACTAAGCATCCTTAAAACAAGGTAAATGTATTTATTTGTATTTATCTGTTATCTTATTAATATTAGCACTTTACTAATGCTACTACTAATATTAGTAATTATTTATAAAATCTTATTTAAGCATAAATCTAAGAAAATATGAAAGTGTTTAAAATAAGAAAGTAAATGTCACTGGAGTAAGAAAAAAAAATAGTAAAAAGATTGTCTGAATATTTTGAATTCTGAATAATTTTCAATTAAATATATCTTGTTTAGATGTTAATGGAGCCCTACACATGACATGCAAGAAAAAATAAATAAATTGTGCACACAAATTACTAATTTGTTCCCTCAATGTACTAAAACGTGCACATGATTACTATTTCATTCCCTCGATTTGCTAAATCATGCGCAATTTGTTCTCTTGATTTATAAATAATGTGCACGATTTACTATTTTGTTCCCTCGATTTATAATCGTGCACACAATTTACTATTTTGTTCCCTCGATTTATAAATTGTGCACATGCGCACAGCTTAGTAATTTGTTCCCTCGATTTATAAATCTCGCGCACAATTTATTAATTTATTCTCTTGATTTATAAATCATGTGCACGGTTTACTATTTTGTTCTCTTGATTTATAAATCATCTGCACAATTTAACAAATAGAAGAAACTAATTAGTATATTGTGCACACAATTTATAAATCGAGGGAACGAAATAGAAAATCGTGCACATGATTTAGCCTACTATTTTTTTCCTGCATGCCCTGTTTAGGGTTCAGTAGATATTAAATATCTAGGGAATAGTTTATTGGGAAAAAAAATTCAATAGTAAAATAAAAATACAAAAATAAAAATACAAAAATAACAATGCAAATGTAAAAATTATGATTAATTATTTTTTTGGCATTTTGCTGGTTTGTATCCATCAAGATCCAAATACAAAACAATGACAATAATAGTAATAAATGTGAAATCAATAAGTACCTTAATCTTTTTTTTTATGTAATTTCCTATATTATCAAAAAGTAGACAGTGATTATTCTATATTTATCTGTATTATCATGAATTATGACAAATACTAATAATATAAAAAAAAATATTTAATTTATAATTAAATTTATCATCAAATTCTTATAATTAAAATACTGTTACACTACCATGTTATAAAATGACTCATAGCGTGATATAAGATTGTGGTCATACCGCCCACCCCCTGCAAGTGTGTGTGTGTGTGTGTGTTTGGCACATGATCTTGTCTGCTGATGTCTTGGGTTGTTTTACATGCAGAGTGACGCTCTTAACCTTGGGAATGCAGTTGCCACCTTTTTTCTCCATCTAGTATGCCATTACAGATGTTGGTATCAATTTTTCCTCCTTCTCTCTAATTCACTCACATATTCATGTCATCCCTCCATTTTTCTCCCCCTCCTTCATAGACCTCTGTTCTCTCTCCACTCCGTATCTGTCCGTCTCACACATACCAACACACACACACACTCACACACACAACGCTCTCTGCCTGTCAGCTACACTCCCTCCACACACACACACACACACACGTCTCTAAATGGATTCTTTGCGGAGGGGGGCTGTCCAGAGCATCAATATCAGTCAGCTGTGACACTGCAGTCTCAGTGCAGCGTTTAATAGGTTAGAGCTGCCTTACCCCTGAGCTTTCTTGATCAAGGGCATGGTGCATGCAAAATAACACACACAAGTATGAATTCCCTTGAATGCATGTTATAACAGACCTTTATGCTTTACTGAATGTCTCAAACACAAAATTGTCCTCATAGTATCTCATAAACACAGGCTATCATATGCATATGCATGTAGTGTCGTCAACATAAACACAGGAGCATGCCGAGTTTTTCAGTTCCTCTTGATTTCGACTCAACATGCAGCCCCTGTTCAGCACATTCTAGAACGTCTCAATCGCAAAATCATCCTCATAGTATCACATAAACACAGGTCTTTATATAAGACACATATTGAATATGCATGATGCGTCTAAATATAGCTCTGCTCTATTGCAGCTGCATATCCATACATAAATACAGAGCATGATTCACATCTAGACTGAATGCCTTTCTTATTGGTAAAACACTCATTAATTCTTAAAAATAAACATTCTTTTTTTGTTTTACGAAGAACCATTAACATCAATGGAACCTTTCCATTCCATAAAATAATAATAAAAAAAGATTCTTTAGAATATTAAAATGTTCTTTACTTTACAGAAACATGGTTCACTGAAACTCAGTATGGTTCTTTTATGGCATCGCCATAGAATTCTAAGAGTGTATGAGCTTGTACTATAGTACAGTGTTGACATGAACACAATGTGTAAAGAATATAACCCTTTCATATATTATCTGTTGCTAGTGCTGTAGTTTTTGGAATGGGATTCGCACGGGAGCAAACTGATCTCAGATCAGGCTCGGAGCGCAACGGCAAACACATGGGCATCCTGTTCTCCAACACGCCCCCCTGTCCCCATGCATGCAGCTGTGGAGACGCACAGCAGCGCTCCGCTCCCCCAGCGCTCATCCATCCATCCATCCATCCCCTCGCACTGACATTAAGCCCCTTAAATGTGGAGTAACATGGGTCTCTACCTGCGGCGGTGCCTGTGCCTGGATCCCGGTCCTCTGGATCAGGGCTGCAGCCTCCTGCAACGCGGAAAATGGCAGATATTCCCTGTCAGTGGCAGACTCGTCTCTCTCTCTCGCTCTCTCTCCTGCGTGTGTAGTCGCTCTCGGTCTATTTCACTTTCCACCTTCCCTTTGCTGCCATGTTCGGAGCGGAGCGGAGCAGGGCGGGGGCTGGGGGTGGGCCGTACGGGGTTGGGGGTGCTGTTTGGAGGAGAGGAAAGGAGCGTAAAGGAGAGAAAGGGGGCTCAGGGGGATAAGAAAGCAATTAGAGGGCAGTCCTCTCTTACTTCCAGATGGAATGTATAATGGAATTAGCTCAGGGGGGCTCGCAGCCCGTCCGCAAGCCAGTGAGAGATGGATGGAGAGAATGCATGTGTGAATGCTGATTTGTGAGGGGGGTCGATTGGAGACCACCTGCTCTAGCTGGGAGAGAGAGAGAGGACAGAGATGGAGGGGAAAGATGTCAGCTTCAAAGGGTGTCTCACAGGTTAGAGATCTCTCATCAGAGCCGCTGCTGAAGCGTGTGTGTGTGTGTGTGTGTGTGTGTGTGTGAGTCAACAGTGCAAGTGCGGTGTGGATGAGGCAGGAGTTGAAAGAGTTCACTCAGATGAGGAGAGATCCACAGGAAAGAAAAATCACAAATGAGATCTCTTGAATTTTGCAATTATTTTTTTCCTAGACTGCCCTGAGATTGGGTAGAGATCCAATGGACACCCCGTGAAACCGAAATGGGAGTTTTGTGGTCATTTATATGCTTGTGTACACCTAAACATGGACTTAATTAACCTTTAGCATTTTTTACATCTACAACCAGGCCGGTGACTCATCCTGCACTCACAGGCATGTGCAAATTTTCGTCCAATCAGATGGTCTCTAATGTCCCTCCCCCAAGTCACCTGCAACCGATTATCAATAACAAGTAGCAAATAGATACATAAAAGATACATAAGTGAGATTTCCTGAGCTATTTTCCTCCGGGGAGAAACACAGAGGCTGTGGGGGGAGGCTGGAGAGATTTTTATGATGCAGAGGAACATGCCTGTGACTATGACTATGAAAGTGTGTGTGTCTGTGTCCTCACTGACAAGATAAGAAGTGTGTGCACGTGTGGGGTCATAGATTGTGCCATGAATAAAAATAAGCCGAGGATACTAAAACCTGCCTATAATTGCAAGTCCCCCTCTTTATGCTCTCTTTACCTCCATCAAATCAGAATCCAGAATGCAGTCTTCAGTATCACTGCACAACAACCGTCATTTCTTATTCCTCTCTGTCGTGAGTGCATCATTCACATTAAACAACCGCTCTATATTAAACGACTAGACTGCTTCATTTCTGGTCGTGCTCTGAGGCTTCCTGACAGTATTTCTCTCTTGAAGTTTACCGTCAGAGCCCAGCAGAGTATCCGATTGATTTGGGATTTCATTTCTCTCCAGACATGCGCCACTGTGCGACCTTGAACGACACAAGACCAGACTGATATTTTACAAGTGGATTTTTTATCTACAAGAAGTCGCAAAATACTTTGAAAAGAATCTGCTCTTATTTGACTTAACATTTTTTTGATGGCATTGCATTTAAAATCAAATAATGTTAACATTTTAATGAAAAAATTATTGTAAAAATTCACAGTAAATATGGACAAATGAAATCCATCAGGTCTCTCATCCTCATGTTAATCAAATGCATATATATATTCATCTTCTGACCAGACTGACATTTTACATGCAGATTTTGTATCTAGACTGAAATGTCATTGAAAGAATCTTATATTATAATTTTTCCCCAAGTGAAGTTCAATGTATGTAAAACAACCTCCTAAAATACATAAAATAAATGAACTAATAAATAAGTTAATCATCATACAAGTATAATAAATGTAATCCATATTTTATATGCATACTAATTCTTCTTACCGTATTTTCCGGACTATAAGTCACACTTTTTTTCAGTTTGGCTGGTCCTAGGACTTATAGTCAGGTGCGACTTATTTATCAAAATTAATTTGACATGAACCTAGAGAAATGAACCAAGAGAAAACATTACCGTCTACAGCCACGAGAGGGCGCTCTATGCTGCTCAGTGCTCCTGTAGTCTACCCCTAATAAACATAGAGCGCCCTCTCGCTGCTGTAGACGGTAATGTTTTCTCTTGGTTCTAAATAAATGCAACTTATAGTCCAGTGCGACTTATATACAGTATTGTTCAAAATAATAGCAGTACAATGTGACTAACCAGAATAATCAAGGTTTTTAGTATATTTTTTATTGCTACGTGGCAAACAAGTTACCAGTAGGTTCAGTAGATTGTCAGAAAACAAACAAGACCCAGCATTCATGATATGCACGCTGTTAAGGCTGTGCAATTGGGCAATTAGTTGAAAGGGGTGTGTTCAAAAAAATAGCAGTGTCTACCTTTGACTGTACAAACTCAAAACTATTTTGTACAAACATTTTTTTTCTTTCTGGGATTTAGCAATCCTGTGAATCACTAAACTAATATTTAGTTGTATGACCACAGTTTTTTAAAACTGCTTGACATCTGTGTGGCATGGAGTCAACCAACTTGTGGCACCTCTCAGCTGTTATTCCACTCCATGATTCTTTAACAACATTCCACAATTCATTCACATTTCTTGGTTTTGCTTCAGAAACAGCATTTTTGATATCACCCCACAAGTTCTCAATTGGATTAAGGTCTGGAGATTGGGCTGGCCACTCCATAACATTAATTTTGTTGGTTTGGAACCAAGACTTTGCCCGTTTACTAGTGTGTTTTGGGTCATTGTCTTGTTGAAACAACCATTTCAAGGGCATGTCCTCTTCAGCATAGGGCAACATGACCTCTTCAAGTATTTTAACATATGCAAACTGATCCATGATCCCTGGTATGCGATAAATAGGCCCAACACCATAGTAGGAGAAACATGCCCATATCATGATGCTTGCACCTCCATGCTTCACTGTCTTCACTGTGTACTGTGGCTTGAATTCAGAGTTTGGGGGTCGTCTCACAAACTGCCTGTGGCCCTTGGACCCAAAAAGAAAAATTTTACTCTCATCAGTCCACAAAATGTTCCTCCATTTCTCTTTAGGCCAGTTGATGTGTTCTTTGGCAAATTGTAACCTCTTCTGCACATGCCTTTTTTTTAACAGAGGGACTTTGCGGGGGATTCTTGAAAATAGATTAGCTTCACACAGACGTCTTCTAACTGTCACAGTACTTACAGGTAACTCCAGACTGTCTTTGATCATCCTGGAGGTGATCATTGGCTGAGCCTTTGCCATTCTGGTTATTCTTCTATCCATTTTGATGGCTGTCTTCCGTTTTCTTCCACGTCTCTCTGGTTTTGCTCTCCATTTTAAGGCATTGGAGATCATTTTAGCTGAACAGCCTATCATTTTTTGCACCTCTTTATAGGTTTTCCCCTCTCTAATCAACTTTTTAATCAAAGTACGCTGTTCTTCTGAACAATGTCTTGAACAACCCATTTTCCTCATCTTTCAAATGCATGTTCAACAAGTGTTGGCTTCATCCTTAAATAGGGGCCACCTGATTCACACCTGTTTCTTCACAAAATTGATGACCTCAGTGATTGAATGCCACACTGCTATTTTTTTGAACACACCACTTTCAACTAATTCAACTAATTGCCCAATTGCACAGCCTTAAGAGCGTGCATATCATGAATGCTGGGTCTCATTTGTTTTCTGAGAATCTACTGAACCTACTGGTAACTTGTTTGCCACGTAGCAATAAAAAAATATACGAAAAACCTTGATTATTCTGTTTAGTCACATTGTACTGCTATTATTTTGAACAATACTGTATGTTTGTCCCTCAAAATGACGTATTTTTGGACTGATGCGACTTATACTCAGGTAATCGTTTTTGTTTTGTTTTGTTTTTTACTTGAAGTCTTCCATACGTTGCTATATGATTTGTAAAGGTGCATCACATCATACACAGATAGACAGACAGACAGACAGACAGACAGACACAGACAGACAGACAGACAGACAGACAGACAGATAGACAGACACACACACAGACACACACAGACACACACACACACACACACACACACACACACACACACACACACACAGACAAACAGACAGACAGACAGACACACAGACAGACAGACAGACAGACACACACAGACACACAGGCAGACAGACAGACAGATAGACAGACACACACACAGACACACACACACACACACACACACACACAGACAGACAGACACACAGACAGACAGATAGATATACAGACAGACAGACACACAGACAGATAGACAGACAGACACACACACACACACACACACACACACAGACAGACAGACAGACAGACAGACAGACACACAGACAGATAGACAGACTGACACACAGACACACACACACACACACACACACACACAGAGACAGACATATAGACAGACAGATAGATATACAGACAGACACACAGACAGACAGACAGACAGACAGACACACAGACAGATAGACAGACTGACACACAGACACACACACACACACACACACACAGAGACAGACATATAGACAGACAGACAGACAGACAGATAGATATACAGACAGACACACAGACAGACACACAGACAGATAGATATACAGACAGAGAGACAGACAGACAGACACACAGATAGACAGACAGACACACACACAGACACACACACACACACACACACACACACACACACACACACACACACACACACACAGAGACAGACATATAGACAGACAGACAGACAGACAGACAGACAGATAGATATACAGACAGACACACAGACAGACACAAAGACAGATAGATATACAGACAGAGAGACAGACAGACAGACAGACAGATAGACAGACAGACAGATATACAGACAGACACACACAAACACACACACACAGACAGACAGACAGACAGACAGATAGACACAGATTCATTAATGGCTCATTGAGGGGAAGATTTTGTCACATGTTCGTCTCTGTTTGGGACATACTAATGAGGCCACTGCACAGCAATTAATGAATGTCTGTTTCTTTCTCCTTCTCCATTACTTGCTCTTTTAGCGGTGAATGGATGCCTGACACAGAGGAATCATGTTAATGAGCGCTGGATTAGGAGAGAGAGGGATCTTTGGGTCAGACGCTCTCATGAGCACATGAGCCTCGTGATCAATGGAGAGGAAGGATGTGTGTGTGTGTGTGTGTGTGTGTGTAAGGGGAGAGGGTTTCTCACTGTTACCATAGAGACGAGAGGACAGTGGTCTTGAACATCACTGCTGGGCAGGAGGGATGCTCAAACAAGCTGTGGGAAAGGGTATACATGCTGGTGTGCATGAAAATAAGGGATGGATGGACATTGTTGTGGTAGAGTTAAGGCTGAAGTATTACTAATGTAAAAAATCTAGACTTGAGTTTTACTTGCCTTTGCACTGCAGTGATTTGAAAAGGCTCAATGTCAGAATATCTGTGTCGCCTACTACTACACAGAGGAAGTAAACACAGCTCCATGATCCAGCAATGACACAAGCGCTGCCATCTAGCGGTGACGCAGTGATACACGTCTTCCTCTCGAGCGTGTGTCGATGATCTGACCAGAGCTGTACACACAACTCTGGAGCCGTCCGTGTGGTGTCCGACATGTAGAACAACACATAAACAAGACTGACTTGGATTTGGGTTATTTACAAAAAATAAATACACAAATAAAAGTGTGTGTGTTCTTAACGAGTCTGTTGCCTTTTATTGATTTATGTCTCCATCCAGTGGGCATACATGGAAAGTGCTACAGCTCACAAGAATAATAATAAAGAATAAGAATATAAGAATAATAATAATAAAAAAAAAAAAACTAATTGACATTACACTTATTTTACAGTAGGAATACTGTCTTATTTATCTAAGCAGTTTATCTAATAAAACTGGAGTAAAAGCAACACGTTTGCACATGCTGTACTTTTCATTTTATGTGGGTCCGCTCATCTCTGTGGGCAGTGTTATTTTAATATAATTTATATGCACATAGTTTATTATTATATTTTTTTAATAGGTTTTTTTATTATTATTATTTTTTACATTTTTATTGTAGTTTAGGTTTTAGTTATTTTATTATTCACTTTTGTTTTTTTATAAATAACATTTATCTTGAATTTATTTCAGGTTTAGTTAATTTAGCTCTTATTTTGTTTTTCAGCAGTTGCAAGCTGCAGCAGTATTTTTTTTTTTTACATTCACGTTTCTCGTCTAATATTTGTTCTATTTTATGTCCATTTTATCCAAATGAGAAAAACTGTTTAATAGTGTTTAGTTCGCTGAAGATTCTAAGTGTGCAAAATGCAGTTGTCAAAAAAAAAAAAGTTTATTTGTTTATATTCTTTACCATACAGTATGTTTATAAAGCACATCTGAAATGGAGTCAGATGGGCTTGTTGTAATGCCAGTAAACACACACTGAACATTTTCTCTTCATCTGAGCACCGCTTTTGTTCCAGATATAAAATAAATACAATACTCAAACATCATCAGAATAGTCAGAAAACTTTACACCGTTTATCCTGTTATTTGAATATAGTTTATTCTTGAATGTCATTGAGGATCTGGAAATCTCTGACTCAGTGAGTGTTGTGTTCATCTTGTGTCACAGCATTATATCTCTCTAGGTGGTCAGATTAACACGTTTATTTACCAGATGAATGTCTCTCATCCTCTGAAGATAGGTACTTCATGGGACTTTCCATAGTAATGGCATTGTTTCACTTTAGGATTATGGGAGCTGTAGTTCTTCACAGAGATGTTTGCTATTAAACACCTTTTTGGTCATTAAAGGTTTATACATATAAGGCCTATCCCTAAAAATGCTGCTCTGTGTGTCTGACAAGATCATCTCAAAATACAAGCTAACACTCATCAGGAATGGAGTGGTCTTATATTTAAAGATATGAGCTGTACATTGAAATCCCCCCCCAAAAAATGTTCTATTATGTTCTTGTTAAAAAAGTATAATTAGTCTACAGTAAATAGCTTTTAAGCATTAACTAAATGACTAATTAGTCACAATTAAAGGTGAAGTACGCAGTTTCTGTGCTACTAGTGCCACCTAGAGGAAGTAACAAAAGTAAAGCATTATTTTCAAACAACCTTTTACAAACGGCTCTTACACTCTTCTTCACACCCATTATTCTTATCCTCACAATATCTTACTATGTTATCTGGGGCTTGACATTAAAGAGTTAACATACATTGCAAAAACTTAAATTGTAGCTCACCTGTTAAAAAGAAACGCTGCAAGTTTGGTGTCTGGACTGAAACCAAACATTCACTCAGATTCCTAAATCTGTAACAACTCCATCAGTATGTACCCTTGCTTTACCCCGTTGTCTTTCTCTGTGTATTTTGGCAAGGTTTCTTTTTTGGCTTCCACTTCTGTAACAAAATCTGAATTTGTTTGGCTACCCCCGCTCAACACCCTTCGGCTCAGCCTGCTACAGTAGCCACGCCCCAAAATCTCGCTATTGGTTGATCTGGAAATAGATTGACAGATCTGAGCCAACCCTATAAATATTTCTAAAAGTGACTGGGAGGCTCAATGAATACACTTTTTGGGGAGAAAAACCCATGAATGGCACTCCTATAGAAATCAGCGATCAATAAACTGGGTTAAGAGAGTCTATTCTGACATAAAAATAGAAAAAAAACAAAATAATAAAAAAAAAATCTTAGAAATTTCACCCTTAACTTCCATTTGGATTTCAGGATTGACAGTCTTAAACATATCAGTTATCAGCCACAAATGATTTTGAATCATTTGAATGTGTTTCTATAGTATCTGCTATAGTAAACTGGTAGATTGGATAATTTTAATGACCTTAAATAAATAATTTAGTAAGTATAAACACTGGCTAATTTTGGGCTAGAAAATGCACATGATAAATTTATGCATTTTAAATTCTTATATTTAAAGGCCTGACTCAAACCGTGAAAAATATAATAAAAGAAAAGCAATATTGCATCTCTTGAATTTGAATAAATACAACTATAATTTGGCAATTGGTTGAAAGCTTCACCTTGATTTGCACCCTCAGGGCTGATGATGACATGTAAATGTAGCTCATGAGTAATCAAAGACCTCACAATCAAGCCACCTGTCTGTCTGATGATTATGCATGACCTGTTTAAATGATTCGTATATTAATTTGTCACTGTCACAGAATGAGCGCTCCAAATCAGACCACTCAAACCTCTTTAATATTAAATGTGTTGTTTGTTTTTCAAGTGTAGGCCTGTGTAATATTTCACTTCACTTAACTTTAAAAAAAAGACCCTCACGTGCAAGTTAATCTGTAGTAGACAGGAAAATTCACTGCCTTGCAAATGTGATTTTGACATTGTGTTTGAATACGCAGTTAGGGGAGAGCAGGGCTACATATTGGTAATGAGCTTCATGAATGACATGTAGATAGAGACACTTACATTTCAATCCTAAATGGGTAAGTAAAAAGCACTAAAGCAAGAATCTTTCAGTGTGAAACATCATCTTTGAGAGTTTGGATATAGCAGGTGGCGCTTTTTAATTTCAGGAAAGGTGAACAAGGCTTTTTCCCTTTTGAAATGCAACCTGCTGTTTAGCAATGGGGATGAATACGACATCAGCATCTCAGTTTTGTTTACATGTGAGAAATTGCTTCACAGTGTGCCACAAGCTGTTGCCTGGAGACAGCAGTTGGCTCTTCCGTCATCTTGCCGTCTAATCCGTCCGGCGGGGAATCTAAACGCAGGTTTAGAGGGGTCCATATCAGGACATGAAACACCTCCTGTACTCCTCACATGAAAGCCTCAGGATGGTTTGGCTTTGTGAAGGAATAGCTAAGCCCAAACAACAGCATCTGCAGGTGCTTTGAGAATTTGAAGCAGTGAGAACAAGGCATCCTATAGCATTTTGCTGATCTATGATAATACAGCGTATTTAAATAATAATAATAATAAAAATTGAAAACGTTATACCGCCATCCAGTGGTCAAGTAATAAATCGCACGTCCTGCTGTCTCTGACACACACTAAATTTAAGATTTATGTATTTGGATATAAAAAACTACATGCATTTGGATTACACAGTTTAAAAGAAGACAAACTGATAACCTTAATGTTTATGTGCATATTCGTTTTTTATACATGAATGAAAGATTTATGCAATGCTACAAATAAACAGAATGTTTGAAAAATGTATGTTGATTCTAAGCAATTTGAATGCAGTTTGAAAATGTGATAAATTATTTAAATAAAACTTGTTTTTATTTTTATTTTCAATACAGAAATCTTACCTGTTTCTTACCTTGTACCTGTTTCATTTATATGACTGACACATACGCATAACAGTAAGTTTATTAGTTTTTGTTAAAACTATGTAATTCAAATGGGCCAAAAATCAAACACATAATTCTTAAAATACACAACTAATAATTGTATATTTCTTAAAATACACAACTAATATTTGTATATTTATATTTTCAAAAATAAGTCTGTTTTGCTGGTTATCGATGGTGACAGACGCCGACAGATGTAACAGAGCTTTATCTTCATGGTGCCAACAGGAAGGTTTTGACTTTAAGGTCACGGTGACATTGCTGTGTGTCCTGTAAATGCCTCAGCATGTGAATGATTATAACCTAATAGAGTGAATATAGCAGGGTATGGGTGTGAGAGATAGAGGGTTTACGGATTAGAGGGGTATTATGGATGGCCTCTAAATGTATGTTTGTATGTGACCTGGCAGCCTCACATATCTGGAGAAGCACAGAGCTGATAAATCTGTCTGCTCTTGAGGTTCATTATACAGATAGTCCAGCAGCTCAATTCAAATACAGCTACAGTATTTTCTTTATAGACTTAATACAGGTTGAGCTCTAGAAAATAAGGCGCATGCATTCACAACAGAAGTCTACTGAGCAATTAGCCCAGACCAGACAGAAATCACATCCTGGCATTATCTCTTTAAAGTTTTTATCTAATATTTAAAAACTGGTAGGTCTGGTAACTTTATATGCACAAGGATATTAGAAAGCGATTGTTCAAACAGAGAAAAGTCCAAACATAATATGTAGTTACTGTACGTCATAACCGTTTGTGAAATAGAAGTGCACTTCTGCATTTTTCTAAAAATAGTATTGTTATAATATATAATAATAAACAGAGTGTAATGTTTTTGTACATATTTTCAATTAAATTAAAATTTATTATAAATAAAATTTATATTAAATGCAGTTAGTTAAACTTTAAAATGTGTGCACAACCCACTTAAATAGGACTTAAATACATCTTTATTTGTGATTTCATAATTACCTCTATTGACTTTGAAATATGGTTAAAGTAGACTGCTGAATGTACTGAGAAGCATTTATATTAAAGTGTTATGTGTTTAAAAATATATATACATTTACACATTTATAATGCTGAAGTTGCAATTTAGTACTATATTAAGTAATTCATATTTTAATAATATACTTTAGTTCAAATGACCACGACCATTGCAGCGTCTGAAGAAATGTTACATGCTTAAAAACCCAATGCGGCTTAACTCGAACCAGGAACGTTCATTAAAGTTTCAGATCCTTCACAAACTCCATTTGCTTTGCTTTTCGCACATAACAGATTTCAACAACATAGCTTCATTTATTGCACACCTTTATCATTTTGCAAACAGATCTTCACAGTAACAATGCCTAGAGGAAAAGAAAACTGAAGAATTATGATTATTTTTTGCTCCAAAAACAGCCTCTTGGATCAACGTATCATATTTACAGATATGTACAGAAACACTGTGAGCATTGGGAACATGTTTGAGTCTGTTTGGCTAATTACTTACTGCCCCCCAAAAAAACTTTGAGTCCAGGACATGGGCTACTAAAAGGTCAGTTTGTGAATAATCCCCAAACATTCAAGTTTCTTGAGCATTGCACAGGCACTGGGGTTAAACAAACACACATGTGGCTCCACACTTTACACAGAGCAGTCAGACTATCAAATCATCTTTACAACGTCTGTGAGGAACCGGGATCACAAATGCAAAACAAGACCTAAACCCCCGAGATTGAAAAAACTCTCTTAAAAAACAGCAATGTGAGCTTTTATCATACAGCACATGACTGTCTACGCCAAAAGGTCCATTTAGCATTCAACTAAAGCTTGTTTAAAGTGTGATGGCATGAATATGAGTGAATGAACGAGACTGCTAGATTGATAAAAGGCACTCTATTACCTTTTTGGCCACGGTTTACAAAATCCAAAAGAAGCTGAAAACATGTTTAATAGAGAGCAGTGAAATTAAGACTTCTGTTGAAAGGTTTGTACATGCGACTAATGCTGAGAAACTAAACAAAACAGGGAAAAGGAAATGATGTCATATTAGAAAACAATCAATCACCATTACACCATGTCCTAACCAGTTTCCACCGACAAGTAGTTTGCTAATCAGTGCTGGATTCACAAATTATTCCTAAGACTAATATTTTTCTTAACTGTAACCTAAGCAAAAAGTAAAAACATATTATATTTAAAAACAGAAGGCTGTCGTTGTTTTCATCAGGATTTTACTACAGACAAAACTTGAAGACGATTTGATTTCCTGGGTTGTTTCAAATATTAAGCCTTCAAAATAACTAATAATATCCATAAGAGACAGCACTGATTGATAAACAATGTTCGGTCATGGTTATGTGTGCGTGACTTTTTACTGAATTCAAAATACAGTAACAACACATTTTCTATTAGTGATTATTTTTTCTTATGATTTTTCCATGAATGCGGTCCCAGAACGCACACTCATTCTATTCAACTTGGAAAGTCAACATTTCTAAATTGGAAAAATGCAATGGGATGCCACCTCCATCTTAAAAGCATAGTTCACCCAATAAATAAAATCCTGTCATTGAATAATGTTGTTCCAAACCCTTAAACCTTCATTTATCTTTGGAACACAGATTAAAGTATTTGTGATGAAATCCGAAATGTCTTGTCTAGTGGTCAAATTCGGTTTCTGAAACAGTATTCGACTCCTCTGGTCTCGTTGGTTTTTAACATGAAAGAACTTTGCTTGTTGTTTCCTCTCAGTTCCCCTACACATCCTATTGGTTTGTTTCATTCCCTTGAGGCTTCGGCCTACTCTATAATCAAGCACTGAAATCACTCCACCAGATGAGACACGAGAAACCTGCAGCGTGAAGTACCACCAACATCATTATGAACTCATGTTAGCATAGCATCGGCCCGTCCTTAAGGATCTCATTAAGAGAAAGCAGGTGTATTCAGCATGAGGCCTGAGATGGGAAACACTGACCGCGGACACAGGACGCCTGAAGAACCAATCAGCGTGATTCTCTCGTTTAAACACGTGCTTCACCACTGAATAACCTCAAATGAAGCGCTCTGAATTGCCCTAAGTGAAATAACAAATGTGCCGAATCAACACCAATTCTTGATGGCACGATGTGTAATTTAAACGATGACTTAGTTCAGATGGTAGGAGGTGAGGGAAGGATGTGTTTAAGTGTCCTCACACAGTAGTACTGCACTGCAGAACTATCATTAAAGCTCGTTTGCGTGGCCTTACGTCAAAGACCTTCATGAACATAGTTAATAACAGTTGTGTTTTTGAATATATAGATCTGAGTACCAAACCCACAAACATATCTGTTCCAACTTTTGGTTTCCAACTCTTCTGTACACTCGCCAACTCGAAATATGCAAATGTAATAAATTATATCAGCAGACTTGTCAAAACAAATCAGGTTGCAACAGAAAAGTATGCACTGCAGCTCCAGTATGAAGATGAAGCCGTCCAGAAACACCTTCTTCGTCCCAGAGTTCCTCTGATAGCTGTGTCTCTGTACATCCGCATCTACACATATGATAGGGTGGCTCCTCAGAGGCATTGGTGGTGAGGAATTCACTGAATTCAGAGTGTGACTCGAGCACAAGCCTCAGTTTGGCTCATGGTGGGGAACTGACTGGAGGCCTCACTACCTCCCTCCGTGCGCCTGGTGGTGGTGCGAGGAGTGCTGTCCCTCCAGGTCGTTCTCCACCACTGATAAGAAGCCTTCTTTCTCTACGCAGTCAGCCAGCACCTTGAGCACCAGGCGCAGGCGGCGGTCCATGGCCTCCAAGTGAGGCCAGATGAGTATGGGTGCCAACTGGTCCTGCAGAAGCGATTCCTCCATTAGAGAGCTCAGCTTGAACTCCTCTTTAGCCAACAGCTGTAGCCGCAGGTACGTCGACCTCTTCACTCTGAGAGAGAGAGAACGGTAGGTGTAACTCAGCACCAGCTAATCTGTTTAGCAGACAGAGCTCTATTTAAATACAGATGGGATTGTAAAATCCATTTATAAAAATGGAATTTAAAGAATAACACGGAATGTCACGAAAAAACATGTCCAGAAAAGTGAGAAACACACAAGGCGCAAGTGCAACGGACAACTGTCTAGCGGATGTTTACATAGAAAAACAGTGTGAAAGTAGTGAAGTGGAATGCAAAACGTGTTTTGTGTGAATGGCCCCCTAGAAGAGTAAAATTAACCACATTCAGAATGTTAGCAACAAAGTGTGTGTACTATGACCAGCTTGCAGAATTATGCAAAATGGGAGCAAGTCAGTGTTTTTGCAACCATTCATATAGATTGTTCTAGCAAGAAAACATTAGCCACAGGAAATAAATGTAAATTTGCAATAAAGGACACAGCTAGAATAACGGAGCACCGCAGACCGCAGGAAGTGGTTGTGTTGGTGCTATACTGGATTACTGCACTGCACTCACTCTCTCAGTGTGGAGGCTATTTCCTCCATTCAAGAGATGTCTGAAAGTGGAGAAAAACAATCTTACCTGCAGCACTGAGTCAAAGGGACCAAGATGGACATTTCATCATGTGAATGCTTTCCAAATCTGAGGGGTAAGAGAGAAAAAGAAGTCAAATATCTGATATCTTTAAATGGTTCTCTAGTGCAAATGTGTGCTTAATTGTATTGAATGTGCACTTTTTTAAACTGTACTTGCAAAAAATATAGTATTGATAAAATAAAAGACCATTTAAGCCCACTTAAAGAGAGACACTTTCAGGTCTCGGAGCGCTCCTCCCATAATGATAAAATATTGGGAAGTTACCCAAGGTGGTGACTTGTTCAGTGGCCAGATTAAAGCTGGATTGGCTACAGGAGCAGGAGACACCCAAAAGGTCCAAACTAGATGACAGTTTCCGCATGTCTTTGAGCCACTTCCCAAAAGTAATTTCTGAGACCTCTTCAATGTTTGTGCGCACACCTTACACAAGGTGTGTCCATTTCATGTCTATTTATAACCTCACAGGTGCACGCATTCCAATGATGTCACCGACCAAGGTTATTTAAGTCAATTCTTGGCGTGTTCGACACACATGCTCCACAACCGGTATGACAAAGAATATTCTCATAAGCGTTAATGAAACGCAGCATCTTGTTCGCACTTTTTCAGGGAACAGGGACAAAATAAGTAATTATGAAATTACATATAAAGATGTGCATGTACTTCAGTCCTACTAAGATAGCTCAAAGAGCACTAAGTTAAGCTAATTTCACTTAATATATATATATATATATATATATATATATATATATATATATATATTGTGACGAGTCAGCTGCCTCCTCCCTGATTATCACCGGCACCCCGTCCTAAATCGCCGCCCTTCACCAGGCTCCCGACTGGAGTGGGTGTGTGAGAGGAGGGGCGCTGGATGAGTCAGGGCTGGCGGCGTGTGATGGGGCACACCTGAAGGAAGTGGAGCCTCATTACCGCCGCTGTTTAAAAGCCCAACGCGCCTCTCCTCAGGAGACCGGTCTCTTCCCCGTGCATGCACGCTGGTGTCCTCGTGGGTCCAGGAAGGGAGCGTTGAGGGACTCCCGCGCCACCAAGACGTGAGCTGCCGGACCCGCGATCCGGAGGAGAACCGCACCCGTTTACACGGCCGACGGGCCAGGATGCCGGGCCGTCCATCCCCTACCAGTGCCGCGGCCAATGAGAGAGACGCGGCCGCTAGGAGAAGCCGCCGCCCCTCGCGCCCCGGACCTAGGAGGGGAGCGCGTGCGGCCGCCGGACTCCGCCCCTTGCCTGGACCCTTCCTCGGTGAACACTGCCCGACCCACACAAACCCCGCAGCACAACGAGGACACCAGATTCCCTGTTATTTTGGACACTTTCCCCCTTTGGCCACTTTTATTCCCTTTGTTTTATGATTTCTGTTAATAAAAGCCTCTCTGAGGCCTGACGCCACGCCCACTGTGTCTGTCTTGTGCTCCTCCCGTGACACTGGTGGAGAATGCGGGCAAGGCGGAGCCTAGACAGCGCAGTTGGGAAACGTCTGGTGACGTCACTCCCTCTCGCTTGCAAACGTTCGTGAGAACCCAGACTGGGACGGAGGAAAACTGGGGACAGCCTCCCAACCACACAAGGGGTAAGTGACTTTTCCATTGTCATTTTACCCTGTGGTTGGTTGAGGCTGTCACTAAAACCCGGTTTCTCTGTCCCTGTTCTGGTGCGCTGCGAGAGGGAGGACCGCCCGGAGAGGAAGCCCCGCCCACTCCGACCGTTTGGAGCCTGGTTGAGGATGGTAGCACTCCCGTGTGGGCGGCGCCCTGATGACGGGGATGTCGCTTGGGAGGGGGAATGTGACGAGTCAGCTGCCTCCTCCCTGATTATCACCGGCACCCCGTCCTAAATCGCCGCCCTTCACCAGGCTCCCGACTGGAGTGGGTGTGTGAGAGGAGGGGCGCTGGATGAGTCAGGGCTGGCGGCGTGTGATGGGGCACACCTGAAGGAAGTGGAGCCTCATTACCGCCGCTGTTTAAAAGCCCAACGCGCCTCTCCTCAGGAGACCGGTCTCTTCCCCGTGCATGCACGCTGGTGTCCTCGTGGGTCCAGGAAGGGAGCGTTGAGGGACTCCCGCGCCACCAAGACGTGAGCTGCCGGACCCGCGATCCGGAGGAGAACCGCACCCGTTTACACGGCCGACGGGCCAGGATGCCGGGCCGTCCATCCCCTACCAGTGCCGCGGCCAATGAGAGAGACGCGGCCGCTAGGAGAAGCCGCCGCCCCTCGCGCCCCGGACCTAGGAGGGGAGCGCGTGCGGCCGCCGGACTCCGCCCCTTGCCTGGACCCTTCCTCGGTGAACACTGCCCGACCCACACAAACCCCGCAGCACAACGAGGACACCAGATTCCCTGTTATTTTGGACACTTTCCCCCTTTGGCCACTTTTATTCCCTTTGTTTTATGATTTCTGTTAATAAAAGCCTCTCTGAGGCCTGACGCCACGCCCACTGTGTCTGTCTTGTGCTCCTCCCGTGACAATATATATATAATACATTTTCAATTAATTGCAGTTAACATGCAAATAAGTGTCTAATGTTGCATTCAATTCACACTTCAGTATATTCTTTTAAATTATATTATTACCATAATAAGTGCTTTAAGAAGAAGAAAAAAATTATGCTAAAGTGTACTTTGTTTTTACTAGGGTAAAGACACTAAAACTCTCAATAACCATTACCACATACTAGTAGTGTGATATGAAATCTCTATAAACTTTACCAGACATAAAAGTTAGAACTTGATGAACTCGCCAAATTGTACATTCTGGTCTTTATTTAAGATGAAATAATACCCAGCTTTTTTTCATTAATCTTGCACTATTACATTCATATTGGTATGTCAGTTGTTCAGCACATTACTGCTGTGGTTCAGTGGGTCTGAAATATGGTTTTGAAGGCCATATCTTGCAATTTATTGTTATGTTTTATTTATAAGTTATAATAAAATATATTATTTTGGTGACACGTTAGAATAGGGAACACATATTCACTATTGACTAAGCATTTTCCCTGAACAAACTCCTAATTTGCTGCTTGTTAATAGTTAGTAAAATGGTGGATTATGATCATGCAGAATAAAGCATTAATATGTGCTTTGTAAGTACTAATAAATGGCCAATACGCTAGTTTTATGCATGCTAACAAGCAACTTATTAATAGCGAGTCATCACAAAAGTCATGACAAAACAAAAACAAGAGTAATGACAAATAAAGAGTAGTCCTTTATATAATTTCATGACAGCATCTTGCAACATGTTGGTAACAGTAAAACCCCACCAGAAATTCAGTTCAGAATAAATTTAACACAAATAGAAGAAAATAAATGTACATTTTAGTCTGGCCTTAGATTAATCTGGCATTGAGAGACCTATGATGTTACACAGGGGCCTACTTCAGTCGAACAGAATGTAGATTTAATCAAAATGCTTTATCTGTGTGAGCACCTGTGTGATTTTTACCCACTGTGAGTCCCTCAACAGCACACATATTACACCCCTGACACAGGACGCCAGATGAATCTGACCTTACACTCAACATCTACATATTCACATCTCTTAAGATGGTTTCAGTAGCTGTGTGGAGCTTTGAGGAGTGAGGTGCGAAGGACAGACTGTCCTTAAATTGGCTTACCCTCTGCCATTGTCCAAATGAATAATGAAAGTCTCATTTCCAAACTTCTCAAAAGTCTCGTAATGGTGGCGATCCATGTTGCCTGTTCGGTGTGAAAACGGAGAGAGGGAGAGTGAAATACAGGAGGATTGATGTTGGATGTTGAACTCTTTTATTCTTTAGTAAAGATAAAAGATAGTCTATGGCTCCTTTAAGTTCAGTTATATTCAACAGGTTCCACATCTGCAGCTGATAATGACTAATCAGTTAACACTTGAATCAGAATCTATATTTATCCACACACAACCAGGGCTGGAGGAGTTGGGCTTTCATGGTGTTCACACAGAAAAGCACCATGAACTGAACAGGGGGGATTCCCCCAGATCAGCCGGGGGTTAAGAGCCCCTCGCTCAAGAGCACACGGCTCACGAACGGATCAACACACTCTCAACCTCAGAGACCACCCACAGTCTCACAACTCAGACTTTATCTATTGCTATT
Source organism: Carassius gibelio (assembly GCF_023724105.1). Classification (NCBI taxonomy): domain Eukaryota; kingdom Metazoa; phylum Chordata; class Actinopteri; order Cypriniformes; family Cyprinidae; genus Carassius; species Carassius gibelio. Next base: position 8,139,233 of record NC_068373.1, on the reverse strand, counting down.
GTGACTTCATTGAAATTGAGACTTTATATTTTAAATAATTGTGACTTTTTATCTCTGTATTTCTCTGTCACATTTATCCCACAATGTGACTTTGTAACTCCCTATTGAGACTTTACATCTCAAAATTGTAACTTTATTTCTCAAAATTGTGACTTATACTTTAAGTTAGTGCCTTTCTTTCTTGCAGTGACATTTTTATCTCACAATGTGACTTTATACACTTTTTTATTCCACAATGTGGCATATATAACTGTACATTTACATAACATTTATGCATATTTTATCCAAAGCGACTTACAGTGCATTCAGTCGACACCTTTTTTTATTTTTACCAGTATGTGTGTTCCCTGTTTATCTCGCAACAAACAGGGAACACTTTATCTCACGATGTCATTGTGTAACTCTTGTAATTCAGATTTTATATAAATAACTGTATTACTTGAAACACAGACTTTATCTCTCCCCGTTGTGACTACAGTACATCGCAGTGTGACTTTCTTACCTCACAATGTGACTTTATATCTCAGTTACTTTTTTCTAATCTTGCAGTATCTTTATTTCTTGCGATTTTACTGTGTATCTCCCAACAGAAACTTCTGTGCAATTTGACCTTTTTTTTCACAATGTGACTTTTTAATCTAACATTGTGACTGTTTCTTGTAATAGGGATTTTGTATTTCCCATCTGACTTTTACTTTGTAATGTGACTTTATATATAGCACAGTTAATTTTTTATTTATTTCTTGTAATGTGACTGTATGTTTCCCAAATGACTTTCTCACAGTACAACTTTTGTTTCTTTATTTTTTCCTCAGTGTGACTTTATTTCTTCCTTTTGTGACTTATATCTCAAAATTGTAACTTTATTTCTCGAAATTAAAACTTTATATCTCCCAGTGTGATACATTTTGCAATGTGACTTTATATCTGCCAGATGTGTTTATCTTGCAATGTGACTTTATATCTCACAGTGAAAAAAAAAAACCTTGCAATGCAACTTTATATGCTTGCAATGCGACCGTATATCTCCCAAATGTGACTTTTTTACATGCAAAACAACAACAACATTGCAATGCAACTTCATATCACTATGTGACTGTACATCTCCTACATTTGACAGTTTTTAATCTAAATTTATTTTTTAACTTCACATTGTGAATTTATATTTCATGATGTGTCTATTTCTTATTTTAACTTGTATATCACAATTAACTATACATTTTTTATACCAAGGCAAAAATGGGCTCATAGTTATTTGGCCATATTAAGCAATGTGACTGGCTGGCTAATGCACAGAATGCATAGGTTTTTATCAGTTGGAAAATTACTTATTGGAGTAAAAAATCATTTTCTCCCCAGTTTCCCCTACTTATAAACACGTTTTTAAACAAGTTCAACACTTACCCATTAGAAAGTCAAAGATAGTCATGTCCATGATGTCCAGAAGCCGTGTGCCTCGGTCATATGGAGGAGTCTTTTTGACTTTATCACAATAATCCGGATCCACTTCCCACCTTACAACAGAGAAAACAACTCAGAAATGCTCTTCACCTTTAAATTTCACCTTCTCAAATAACACCCTACTAGCATACAACAGCAATCTCAAACAAGATGGCCCATTGTCTTACTGCACAGATATGATTTCTCTGAAAGCAAGTGAGAAGCGCAGGAGTCTTATTTTGCTGATAAAGTCAGACTGTAGTTTATTGAAGATATGGGGTGGTGCATGGAGACCTGAGATAAAGCGGAGAAAAAGAGCTTACTCAGCTTTCTTGCGTTTGTGGTAGGAGCGGCGCCAGGGGTTCCTCCAGGTCTTGCGCTTCGCTAGTGCCATGTCAGGAAGAAATGCAGCCAGGGAGCCCTCGATCTGGTCGGGCTTCCCACACAGGGCATGCTCTGTGGAGCAGTAGTAGGAGCACTCGCCGTAGAAACAGATGTTGTTAGCTGCAGGGAAAGAAGAAAGGGTCTCAGGGAAGAGAAAACTGCTCTTGGGGGTTTTAAAATAGACCACCAGTGAGACAAAGAGAAAGGAAAAGTCCCTCCCGAGTAACATGGGGTTAAGTATCTTCAAGTACACAATGGTAATAGCTCATTGATTGGCTATTACAGGGTTTTAACCTACAACCTTTCAAGTTTTATTTAATGTGAAGCAGCTGTTTTCCACTGATGCATCAATTTGTAATGAATAAATAATCATATTTTTTTTGTATGCGTCCAAGTTTCAAATAAATAATAATAAATGCTTTCAGATAATTTAATACTAATTAAATAAAAGGGCACTTAAATGTACTTTTATTATTTATAATAACATACAGTTTTTAATATACTCCCAATACTTTAAAAAAGTACACTTTGTAAAATGTCAAATTGCAAGTTTTATTTAAAGTACATTTTAAATCATTATGTTTAATAATCTTTTGCCTTGCTATGCTTATTTTGATGTTGACTGACATACTAAAGCACATGTAAAGTACTTGGTTATAAATTATTTAAATGCATGCCATACAAGGTTTAACAGAAATAAAATTAAAGTATATTTTAGTTTATGATAAGTGCTTGTCAGTACATTCAGGAGTACACATTAACCATATTTCAATGCACGATTGGAGTGATTATGAAAATACAAACAAAGATGTACTTAAGTCCTACTTAAAAGCACTCTAAAATTCAGCTAATTGCATTTAACATAAATTGAATATGTAATATAATATATATTCAGTTAAGTGTAAATAGCATGCAATTAAATGTCCGAAAGCAGTCTTATTTTTTCAGTAATAGCTGCACAAATGTATCTGTGAGGCAGGAAAAACAGTTGACACATATACCATTATACCGGCAAGCCCTGGCCGTCCACCACCATGATGCTAAACACATTTCAAAGCAACAACATGCTAACTATGACAATCTTTTGTGCAGCAGTCTTGTTTATAGAGTTAATACCGATTGTAGAATATGTCTTTGAAATAGGTGACTTCTCCAGATGTGTCTTTATGTGATGAAGGATGTCAGTGATCTAAAATGCTCGGATTCACCAAGGGCTCATTAAACGCTGCTGTTTAGCCAATGATGAATCATTGTGTATAACGCCTTTTTCAAATGTTTCCTGACACTGCTCCCTGGGGGAAGCGGCGCCCTTTCACTCGTCTCCACAAAAACACATTTGTCACGAAAAGTGGAGGCAGAATGCTAATGATAGTCCTGCAGGGAAAGAACATGGCCAATCTGTGTGCCTCATCTGAACACTTACATCATTTAAACGTTGGTAAATTTAGTAGCCAAACTTGTGTGTTGTTGCATGCTTGTTACTCCCCAATTACAAGCTGTAATTAGCCTAGCATCTTGGCTGGGTGTCGTAAGCCGGTATATGGCACACTTTTTGTGCTAATATTTGTCGCAGCAAAAAATTGGTTAGTTTGACAGTATTTTATGGCATTTTTAAGCTGTTAGAAAAGGAATAAGCAGTCAAAAATGCATATAGCAAGATGCTAACATGCTGTATGTAAACTATGCAACAAATGCTAACACTTTTCACAGGTTAGTTTGTCATGAAACTGAATGACTGTCTTCATTCACAGAAATGTGGATTTCCCATTGTTCGAACTCTATATGCGTGAGAAGCCAACAGTCAGGAGGGGGGAAGCATGGCCTGATGGGATAGAAGAAAAGGCCATGTGGAAGCCGCTCATACCTGGGGATACGAAGAATGTCCGCCAGAGCTTTTTGTCACGGGTCACGTCTCGTATCTCCCGTGTCATGTTCACCAGCCGGCCGGCCACCGGGGGAACTCTCCGGAAATCCAGGATTCTGTGATACACAAACAAGCCACATTGTCAAATGATTTATTTGAAATGCATTATCAGATACAACACCTGTGGTGTTTCTTCATGCAGATGATGCACAGTTCACAGACTGCTTTATGAGAACCGTGACACCGAATACTCAGTCTCCTGCTGCATTCAATAATGAAGAAGCAAAGAAAAAGAGTACAGAAAATCCATAGAATAAAGCCATTTTTAAATTGGCCTGGTAATGATTTTTTCTTGAGGTGCTACTGCTAAGCAACTGAGGCCTCTATGTACTCAATGGCTTTATGACACCTCCGTGATTGCTCTTTATTAAACTTTTATTGGCATTCTAGCATCTAGCCACACACCACAGGATATAAACGGCCTTTCTTGTATACTTGTGTCGGGCGAAATCTGAATTTGTCTCCTTTTCAATTATGAGTGATTTCTATGAGCGATTTTTTTTTTTTATTAAACTGGCTACACACCTCACAAGAAGTTTTCAAGAATTGGAACTATATAAATTCAAAAAATGAATGCCAGTAAAACCCACAAACTTGTGCCGCGTTTCCACCGAAATTACCCGGAACATTTGTACCAGGAACTTTTTTCCCCCCAGACCTGTTGCTTTCTGCGTTTCCACCACGGTGTAAAGTACCGGGAAGATTAGACAAATAGTCTGTTGACGTAGGTCTGCGTGCATTTCTCAATACTATAGTATGCTGATTTTGGACGTGCATCCTCGGTAGTTCACACTTTGTGCATTCGACTCGGGAGTGTGATGTCTGCGGCAACGCAAATCCAGTAAATCTGCAAACAGCAGCGTACTTGATAACATCACCCAGCTCGCCTTGGCTACTGGAATTTCCCTCTCTGTTAGATTTACCTGTTAGATTTACCCAAAACGAATTATATTTTATGTTTAACCACTAAAGACATCAAAGCCAGTGGCACATATCAGAAGGTCTAGCCGAGGTGAGGCTGCTCTCGGTGGATACATAAGCACTGAGCTCCCGCTGATCGCGTGCAGCTCACAGTCTCAGAGATCAGCGAAACACATTTTTAAATAAACCACAGATTTGAGTTTTAAACAACTACATTCTCGCCTGAAATAGTTTTAAAATTACATTTCATGACACAATAACAGTAATATTTTGTAATTGATCCGAATAAATGGTGGTTGAACCCAAACAATGCTGCGTGAACTCAACCAATCAGGATGTTTAGCGCCCAAGTCCCACCCCCGAAAGTTCCGGAACTTTGAAAAAGTACCACCTCGCCAGCAGGGACTTTCTGAGGGGCATTTTTTTACCCGGAACTTTATTTAGTTCCTTGTTGCTAGGGTGGAAACACACCGAGTACCGGGCCAAAGTCCCTAGTTCCTCGGGAAAGTTCCTGCCTAAATTTGATACATGCAATGGCTATCCACTATGACGTAGGCATTTTTATATTCATGTAGCCTACACAATAATAATCTTTTACATTTTACATTACTTTTATTGTGTCATATTTAAAGATTTTGTGTGCTGCTCCGTGTCCCTCTGTAATAAGCAAAGTGAACATGGCATTGTGGACCGGCCCAGAGGTGCATTTTCTATTAATGTGCTCTTTAACAAAAAATTTAATATTGCGCCATTGACTTTAGACCAGGTTTTAGTTGGTCTATGGTGCAGGCTATTTTTGGTTGCAAAAAATAGCAATGCGCCAACAGTTCACCTGAACTCACCTCAGTTTAAGACCTGCAAGCCCATGAGCGCACAAATGGGCACAAATGCATTTGCTTTTTAAACAACTGGAACTGCGTCGGGCTGAAACTAGCAAACACACTCACGGCAGGTGAATGATAAAGACCATGGTCTTTATACTGTATTTAATTAAATTAGATTTGAATAAAAAGATATACATCCTGTTTTTCCTCAACTGATTATAGAGATATATGTTTAACACACATCCACACAGAATTTGTCATACAGCACCACAAGTGAAATTTACTTGAAATATAAACATATAATATTTATTATTATCTTATCATGGTAAATTTACTAATATTAATTTAATTAATACTAAACATAAATGTCTGCAGGCATGTCAACCAATGATTATTAATAAAGTACTCCATATGTTGTGTGTATAATAATATATTATTAGGTAACTGATACTGAAAAATGTAACATATTATTAAAAACTACACTAAGAACAGTTTGCATATTTCCCATATTTTCCATCATTCCACTTCAGTTGAACTTCCATAAATTTAATCTGGAATTAAAATGAAAATCTGCATCCTGTTTGTAATTTCAATTCAAACAGAGAAATTGAATTTAAACTTAAAAGGCTTTCTGAATTTAAATCAGATTGATGCACACAGCCATGTTGGAGGATTTGTAAATCTCTCAGTCTCTGTCTGTGTGTGCAGTGGGCCGTCACGGAGAAGATCCCACATCGTGTGGTGCGAGCGCTTTCAACATTAAACCTCAATAGACTCATAGGTTCCTGGGCCCTGAGAGACAGAAACCCAAACCTTTGAGATGAAATCACTCGAGGGTCGCAAGTTGCCGAGTCACTCTGGATGCAGGTGACAAAGAGCCCAGTGTGGATACACCGCATTCCAGGAACATCCTGTCGGACGTTTGTGGAAATAAAGTACAATACAATCACGAGGAAGCTAGCAGTGGAAGAGGTTTCCATAAAGAGGATCATACTGTAGCAACACAACGTTTCTTGTAAAATTCAGTATTTTTCACATGCTCTCACACTAATAGAATATCAATATACCATTTCACTAGCAAACATCCTCTCAGCGTTATCACTCAGCTGACAATAAATTGGCATATCATACCATGCTTTTTCCTCCCCTAAATAAAACACATCATAGATATGACAGGCGTCTCAAATGAGAGCAACAACACTCAGGAGGAAATTGAGTGGATCTCACAAGCTCAATTAGCTCTCTGACTCCACAAAGCCTTTCTCTGTGGGGCTTCTTGTTAAAGTCAGCAGGGAGCTTCTTCTGACTGCACTCACACGCACCTTGTTACTTTCTGAGTAACTGTAAGGTGTATCGACTCTATCGCACTAAGTGCTTTTCAGGCCGTTGTCCAAAAGTCTTGAGTGACATGCGCAGAGCGGCGAGAATATAATAAGAGTTGGTTTGGCTTTCTGATATCACAATGGCGCGAACGCTCTCGTGCGTAAATGTGTAATGTGGAGATGTGTGTATGTGTGGTTATGGTTTCTTTTTCCCAGCCAACGTCCATTCCAGAGCAGTATCAGAGCACCACAGGTGTTTCAGTGAAAGAACTAGCAGGAATCCAAGCTGAAGGTCTCTGTAAGGGGAATTTCCTCTTGAAGACTACTGGGGTGGCTGAATGCGGTTTGGATGAGCTTCATGCAGGCTACCAGACTTGTTCAATTTACAGCAAAAAACTGTATTTTATAATAATGGACCTTTCTTAGAAACTCTTCTATCTGTTGTTGGTGCATTAAAATAAAATAAAATAAAATATTAATATAAAATAAAATATAAAACAGACTAGAAAATAGAAAATAAATAATATTAACAGTTTACAAACAAGGTTCCATTTTTCAGGTTTTGTTCCAGCATCACTTACTTTAAAGTGTTACCATTATTATTATTATTATTATTATTATTATTATTATTATTATTATTATTATTATTATTATATTATTATAAAATTTAACAATATATCATTTCCTTTTATTTTAACTAAAAAACATAATTAATTTAAATTAAATTGATGCATTTAGCGGATGCTTTTATTCAAAGCGATTTACAGTGCATTCAGGCTAACATTTCTTTACCTAAAGTGTTCCCTGGGAATCGAACCCACAACCTTGCGCTGTTAACGCTATGCTCTACCACAGGAACATTTATTAGGTTATTTTCAATCCATAACCAGGAGCCTGTCTTTGCTGACAAGTAACAACAATTCCAAGAGTAATGGGGAAATAAATAATAGAAAATACTATTTAAAGTTCATACAATAATGATGACATTCTCAAACACACTACCACTCTAATATTGTCTCTTCCAACCTTATCATTACTGTCAGACACCTTAAAACCAAATCCCATACCTGTCAAATCTAAACAACTCCAAACATTTCTGTCAAATGAAGATAAAGGCCGAGTAAACACAAAGTAATCACAGTGGGATGCTAAGCATAAACTGTTGGCAATGCTTAAGGTCACATGATCGCATTGCTATTCAGATGGTACCAGTCTATCTCTGAAATAGTCAAAGATAAAGAAAATAAGGAATATAACCAACAAAAACTGGAAAAATCTTGCCCGAAACTCTCACACTGGCCACTGGGCTGCCCTACAAAGCCCTGAAGATAACTCTTTCGTTCTCTCTACGTTTCGCTCTTACCTGTCCAGATGAAATGCAGAGATCTCTGCGTTGTGTCGCTCAAAGTCAGAGAAGTAGAAGAAGTCTGGCGGTGTCTCCTGTTCCCTGGTTTGTCTGGAGGATGAAGTAGAAAAAACAAAACAAGATTGATGTTAGCTAGTGCTTGTTAGACAGTGAACCGAGGTACAGTTAGCACACGAAGTACAGCAGAAATGTTTGACACCTAACATTGTCAGAATGCAATAAAAGAGTATTGCTTATGCTTTAATATAAATGTATGCTTTATAATAGACAGTATGTGAAACACTATTTAACATTACAGATTTCAAAGAGTAGTATGCAATATCATATAACATTACTGTACATATTCAACAGGAATTAAATGCACACTGTTTGCTTTTTTATTTTTTTTTTTTATTTTTTTTACTATTCCAACTTTCATTAGTGTAGTCAAATCAGAAGTATGAAATATTTATGTATGTATACAATATGTTTAAAATCATAGTTGGCATTGCTTCTAGGCACTTAACCACCTTACCACCACGATAGCACCATACAACGCTTGCTACAGGATTTATGCATTATACAGTAATGCTATATATATCTGCATATATTCTTTCTGAATAAGACAGCTGGGTGACCTAGTACTGTACATTTCCCATAATATGCAATATACTGTGGATACTGTATCCCACCGTGCAGCTTTTTCTTGACTAATTGTTTGGTCAGAAAATATGAAAATATTTATACACAAAACCTGAGTTTATTGCATTCATATTTCATCTTTTGTCATTTCAATCATACTTTATTACATATTACAAATGCAAATGCTTTTTTTTTTGTCTTGACAATAAAGAGAGCTTAGCCTGCAACAAGAGATAAAAGGCCTCCAGCAGTCTTTTATGTCAGGTAGCGCTATGCTAGCTTCAGTTAGCTGTATTTACAAGCAGTCATCCTGACACTAGCAGACAGACAAATAGACAACATGGATGTCTGCCGAGTGGGTCGCTTGGCTGGTTCAGAAACTAAAGGAATGTGTGTGTGTGTGTGTGTGTGTGTGTAGAGAACAGATTTTGGCAGGAAACAAACTGCAGGTGCATGTTCTCTCCACGTACCTATGCTTTCAGCTGGAGAGATCACAGACAGGCGCAGGACAAAAAGCCATAGAATCCAGACAGACATGCTCTAAACCACTGACCTTAACTCTCAAATCAGTCTCAGACAGCGCATGGTATCTTTTACACGGTGCTTTCCTGAAACAACTGTAAGATCCGTCCTGGAAGCGTTATGGGAATGAGGTCAGAAAATGGCAAATGAGAGCTATGCTAGGCTAATGTTAGCTCAAAACAAACAAAGAGGAAAATTATATTGCTCAACGGTTGCTCATAACTGAATGGGGTTTCATTTAAGTATCAACTTTGTGTCTGCCAGCAACGATGTTTCTCCTCTGGAGAAGTTAAAATTAATCGACACTAATTAATTGTTGACAGAGAACAACACTATAAAATGAATGTGGATATCACAACACAGATCATTTGGTATTTAAAGAATCTGAAGAGAAATATTAAGCCATCGTTGAGATCTCTTGTGTAAAAAGATTACTTGTGTTTTTACGCAAGAGAATAATCCATCGTAGTTTTTTCTCATTGCTGTAGGAGCACCAACTGACTTATTAGAGAGATCTCATTCACATTTTTTCTTTTCTAAAACTTAACTCTAAGTGCTGCTTATATCTTCTTCCCTTGCCACTGTCAAAACACCAACGGAAAACACTTTTTGTGACTTCATATATTTTCATTTAAGGGACAAAGCAAGCTTTTTGCATTGAAATCCTCATCCACCATTATGATCCACTCAATTTCCTGGATCAAAAGGGAACTAATGGATTTTTATTTGCCAGATGAGGCCTAAAATGTACTGCTGATTCAGGCGACCTCTCTGGAGAGTGAATGGGGGGTAAAGCTTTTGGCCAAGAATGAAACGAGTCACTCAGCAAGTGACTGAAGTGTCGTGTACAACCACCTGGACCAAAGAGTGGGGTTTTATTCAGCCAGCAGGTGTCCATAAGAAGAATTGACTACTTAAAGTATGACTACTTAATGAGAGTAATCAAATGAGCAATTCTTCTGCAAAGCAATAAACTGTAGTTCATTATCCCAGTTTACTCAAAAATGAAAATTATGTCAGAATTTGCTTGCTCTTGTGTTGTTGCAAACCTCTCAGACTAGGGGGACAATAAAAGCCCCTTTCTGAAAAAGTAGTGTGCTTAATTTTATTAAAAGTGCACTGTAGTGTACTAATAATATATATATATATACTACCATATAATATAATATTAATGTAATAAAATGCCACTTAAGCACACATAAAAATGAGATACTTTCATGACTGTTTATTGCACACTTAAGTATACAGTAAGTGCTTTTTGTAATAATGTAAAATTAAAAATTTTAAAGTACATTTTACATCATTGTTTTAATAGTCTTGTTGTACTTCAAAGTACACATACTTTGATGTTAACTGACATACTTCAGTGTATGTAAATACTATAATTACATACTATAAAATGACAATGTAACATATATACGTTACTATAATTTTAATACTATACTAAATATAATTCAATATTTTCATAATATTGTATTATTACAAATATATTTAAGTACATAATATACAAGTTTAGATAAAAACATGATTAAAGTATATTTTAGTTTTAGTATTGAAAATGCAAGAAGTACACTTTAACCAATTATAAATTACATATAAAAATGTATTTATATCCTTTCTAAGTCTACTTATATAATCACTCCTAAGTTCAGCTAATTACATTTAATATACATTTGAACTATAAACTCATTTTCATTCAATTGTAAAAAACAAACAATTAAGTGTCTGAAAACATTTTTCAGAGATCTTATTTTTCAGTTTTCAGTTTTTAACCATATTCATTAGCAATAACAGTCAAGAGAGAACAAGAAATGACTGGAAGATGGAAGTAAGGAAAATAAAAACGGCTGATTTCCATCACCGCGGCACGTGTCAGAGCAAGTGCATTACGGCACGACTCTGAAATGTATATTAATGTATATTTATGCATATCATGCAAATGCCGCAGATGATAATATAATAGACAGTGACTTAATTTCCTAATTAAAGTGCAAAATAGTGGAAAAGCAATGTTTTTTGTTTTTCATTATGTCTTCGCATCCCCCATAACGAAACCCAAGCGACATTTCTCCAAATGCTCTTGACACAGTACATCTCCGTCACCTTACGCTGCAGCTAAAAAACGCTCCGAGCACTTTAATGGATGCACCGTTGCATTCAAGAGCATTCTGGACTGTGATTGGCAGGACGGCTGCCACGGTCACCCTGACCCTGTGTGTAGCCTCCAGTTTGACATGTGACAGCTCATGGCTCTAGGGGCTGGTGGGTGTATCGCTCAGCGGTTGAGCCATATTAATGTGCTTTTTCTGCTGAAGAACGGGCAGATCAATTATGGTGATATAAATCTCATTGCCAATGAAAGCAGAAGACAGCCTGCGTATTTGTTGTTTGCCAAGCGGCAGCGATATATGTGTCACTCAAAACGGATACACGAGTCTCCATCCACACAGGTAAATATCTAAAAGGCAGTAACTGTTTTAGGACACCCGACCAACAGGGACTTTAATGGGATAGCATTCTTTGCAGCTATAACAGCTTACACTCTTCTGAAAAGGCTCTTCATAGGATTTTGGAATGTTTCTGTGGGAACATAGCATTGTCTTGATAAACCGAAGCATTAAGATTTTCCCTCACTGAAAGTAAGGGTCCTATCCCAACCGCTGAAAAACAGCTCCTTGTCATTATCCCTCTTCCACCAAACTTTACAGTTGGCAAATACAGTTGGTTTATAAACCTGTGGCAATGGGTCTGACTAAAACGTTTGTGTTCAGTAATCAAGAGGTGTGTCCCGATACATCCACATAGTGTATATTTTAGTGCACAAAATCCATTACTTTCAGTAAGAATCCATGCAATGGATTCTTAAATTTGTCAAAGAGCGAAAGATTCCCCCATGCAGATTTCTCAACGGGTTCAAGTTAGTCATGCAAACTGACTGTCCAACGGAAAGCTGACTGGTTTACACTGACTTCTGTGTGAGTTCTGCTTTGTACATCACTACACAATTGAAAATAGACAACGGAGCTTTTGTGTCATCAAAATCTCGCACCTTAACCCACCATCAAGTTGTTTTGTCTAATTTACTAAAAGGATGTACATTTTGGAGTTTGACAGGGCTGCCGTTACGTTTCTATTTTTATTGTGTGGAAAAAATCATACTGAGCATTCTTCAAAATATCTTATTTTATGGTCTACAGAAGACAGCAAGTCAGATACAATTTTAGATTTGTGTAATGCACTAGTAAATTAGATTAATTAAGGCCTTAGACATATTTTTCATGGTGAGTTCTTGTTAACTAACGAAGCTAACTAATGTTAACAAATGGAAGATTATTGTAAAGTGGTATCGGATTTTTACTTTTGGGTGAACTAAACCTTTAAGAAGAAGAAAAAAAAAATACATTGAGCAATTAATCCTCTTTAGAAAGTCCTTTGAGATTTGATGGGCCGATGTGGGAGAGATGGACAGAATGGACAAACAAAAACCATTCAAACAGAATATGCTGAACTGGCTCTATGCGTAATTGCTTTTGCGATGTAAACTAAATACTAATAAAATCTCTGGTCTGGAAACAAGCCTTTTAAGAAAACAATAAGGAATATGGCATGGAAGTCATAAACAATATTGACTTTAAACTAAATTATATTTTTACTGTGCCACTAAGGTGACTGAGACAGCCAAACTGTAATTTAAGATAATGCAGTAAATGCATGCACCTTTTGAGATTTTGGACAGTATTGCATGCGAGATCTGAATATCACAACATCAGCAAACAGAGATGCTAACGTATTCAACATGCAGAGTGACATTTTCTCGTCTCCTACTCAAAAACTGTTTTTTTAAAGCAAATCAATTTCTTTTTTAAATTGGTTTCACCACTTTTCAGAAAGACATATTTTGCAAAAGAGTTGACAGAAATTAGTTTGATCATTTTTATATATATTCACTACCATTCAAATAAATAAATAAATAAATATATATATATATATATATCATTTTATTCAGCAAGGACACACATTTTTTAAAAGTGAATTTATAATGTTACAAAAAAATATACATTTTAAATAAAATAATTCTTATGAACTTATTCTTATTCTCTATTCATGACTGTTTTCATCATTGATAATAAGCAAATCAGCACATCAGAATGATATCTGAAGGATCATGACGCCGAATGGCTGAGTAATAGAAAATACAACTTTGCCATCACAGAATAAATTACATTTTAATAAATAAATTACAGTTATTTTAAAATTGTAACATAGTATACTGCATTTCTAAACAAATAAATAAAGCCTTAGTGAGCATAAGAGACCCCAAAGATTTATATAGTTTATATTTAAGATGTATAAATATATTATTGGATTTTAAAATTATAAATTTATTTATAAATATGATTTTAGAGCTATTTGAACCTAGTTATGTACACAGCTAAGGTTTTCTAGTTCTCCTTGGAAAGAAAATTTAAACGAAAAACGAATGTAAATGAGTTAGATATGCCATATGTTTGGATAACTGGATGGGATGCGTTAGAAATCAATTAAACTTGACACATTTAATGAATGCATGTGTAATTAATGCAGCATTGATTTTTAGGTTCTAATTCAACTCTGAGATGCAATTAAGATTTTGGAAACATGTGCAAGGCTCCGACTTTAAAGTGTGATTAATAACTAGTGAAGAGGTTACTGCTGATTGAAACCTGCCATATCTGATGTCAGACATGCAAACAGAAGGAGCGGATGTTTCTACTGACAGTTTTGTCGCAAAATGCTTTGCTTCACAACTTTAACGTACGTTAAGAGACACACAATAATTAGAATCGCTGCAAATTACTCCAGTAATTATATTCCAGGGTTAAGAGAATTAAGGGTCATTGTAATTTTTAATTAGAATTGCCCTAGGGCGCCCTGGGAAGATTATAGTACATTGATTTAATTTCACTCATTCTTGCCGTGCTAAAGCTTTTTCTTACCAAATATAATTGACATGTTCCCCACTCTGTAGCTTCCTGGTGGGTGGAGATTCAAGCTTGTGTCAGTGTTTACTGCATGTTGCAATTCCCACCCAGCATGCCTTGAGGTGTACCTTCAACACATTGACCAATGTTCGCCTTTCGACGCTGACTTGAATCTTTTGTGTTCTCGCTAAGCCTGCCGTCACTTTAGGACCCAAACCGATGGGTCTACAAGGATCTTTGTAAACAAAGCAATCCAACTAGTTGCTGCCCTGCTGTAAACTGGAGCGGCCCCAGACGTCCCAGCATCCTCTCTGACCCCCTGTGTCTGTCTGAAAGGAGCGTGAAGCCTGGACATATGTCAGTAGGCTGTTTTTCTGCTAGTGTGCCACTGTGAGAGCACATATGGATGTCATGCTTCTCAAGGTCTCTTTAATTAACAAAGGGGAGAGAGGATACTTGCTGAGAATCCAAAGGGAAAAAAACTAAATGAATGAGGCGACAGAGCCAGACTCCTGCTCAGCACTTGAAGACCCCTGAGGCTCAAAGTGCTAATTGCAATTCACAAACAGACTCAAAAATACCCCGAAGAACAGACTGGTCATATTGTATTCCACACATAGCTTTCTTTTATCTTTGCTTCAATATTCTTAGAATGTTCAAGTCAGTGTTCCTCGCACCAAATTTAGACAGAATTAAACAATCTGTGTTACTTTACCTTTAAGGATTCTATATGCAAATAACCTTTGTTATGATTGGCTAACTTCCCCATAACAGTATAGCTAATCAGTGGTGTTTTACCAAAGGTTTGTTAACCAACTAAGGCCACAAGTTTTGTTGTTATCTGTTGTGACCACAATCAGTGTCTCCTAAATGTGTAAAAGCATAAGGGAACCCCTGGAGTATTATCTAAGCGCTATAAACTAAGCTAAAATGCCATTTTTTTACAGCAGCATTTTGGAGAAAGCTGCTGACTGGATTACTGGATTAACCCCGTATACAATATATAGTAATCTCAATATGATTAATTAGCAGAAGTTAGTACTCTACCATCTGCGCATGACATCAGTAATGACCATGTTACTACAGTTTTGGGAAACTGCTGCAACTAGTTAATTTCTCCAGCAATGCATCATACCATGATAGCTAAGCAGCGAGTTATGCTATTGAATGGGGAATGCACCCCATGGAAGGCCAAATTGTTGAATCCCGAATGTGATGAGACACACCTTAAATTAATAATGCCGCGTTACCATTAAATACAGTGTGCGACTCTTCTTGAGAGACCAGTTTCTTCTCCCTGCATGCACAATGGGAGTGGGTAGGGAATCCTGTTAGATGGAAAAGCCACAAGGCTTCACAATTTGACATTTGAAAAACTTTGTAAGAGAAATAATTCAACTAGCTCTATCCTGTGAGACTTGATGAATGGTTGCGTTAACTTTTTCAACTTTTCCAAACTTGAGCACGTTCCTTTACTCTGTTTAGATGGTTTGCTGGAGAATATCAAACCCTTTGAAAGCTTTTTTGTAGCTCAGAGGTTCCCATTCGCTACCACAGACTCTCTCTCTGAGGAAATATTGTACCATCTCTTCTGCAGGGACCGTTCCATAATTCATAATTCTCGTCTTGAAATGGATTTCTTGGAAGGCAATGGTGGCAAAGTCAGTTTTTTTTTTTGGCAGCAAAGGGAGGAATGAGAGGAAGCCAAGGTGGGCTTCAATGAGCTACCGACTGTTTATCAGAGATCAGAGAGGGATCAAATTAAAGTTGATTATATTCATTGTTTAGTGACATTTTATGAAAGCCGAGATTAGTGCCAGCCCTTAGTGTTGCTGCTGGACACAGCGTGGTTTACACAAACACTTGCAACACACTCTTGAGGAGCATTATTGGTCTGTGGGGCTGATATAGTCAAATTACCTGCTGTTTCATTTCTATTGTACCCCAGATCTGCATTTTTACAGTTTTCTCCAGTGAAATGTTAAATCGAGAAATGCTTTCACAGTGAGTTCAGTGAGTTGAACTTAATACAGGTTTGAAATGATATGGAGCTTAATTAATAATGACAGATTTTTACTTTTGGGGAAACTAAGGATGTGTTAATATATATATATATATATATATATATATATATATATATATATATATATATATATATATATATATATATATTAGGGCTGCTAATTTAATGCGTTAATTAGATTAATTAATTATGTGGAAAAATAACTCGTTAAAATTATTAATGCTTTTAAAGCACTTGCCCCGCCCCAGGCTTATGTGGATCATCTGCCCTTTCATTCAGTCGATTTATGACTAATATGAGGCAGGACAACAACTTACTTCGTGATGGAGCCTAGAGAATATCCCTAAAATTCAAGATATGGGGCTAAATGCCCATGTTTTAAATTGTGTCTCATATATACATCACATATTAAGAAATATCACAGTAGCTGTAGGCTAAGTGCAATATCATGAGTCAAACAAGCCTAATGAGTCAATGAAGCATTCATAAAGAACCCTTTACTTCACTCCTAAATGAATCAGCCATTTGAACGAATCAAACAAATCAATAAATGATTCGATGACTTCATCATAAAGACATTTACCACAACCTACTGGCAGTTATAGTTTGTTATTTAGAATATAATTTCATTAACTAAATAATTTAATATTTTCATAGTAATAATAATAAAATTAAGTTATAGTTCAACCAACCAAAAATGACAATTCTGTCATCATTTACTCCAAAAGAGTATATGTAATAAATTTGATCAAACAAAATATTTCTTGCTTAACCTACTTTTTGTAATAATCTCTGTTTGATGCTTTGCAAAACAATGACTTTAAAATATCTTTTCAGAGTAATTTCTCCATATTTGATATGCGATTAATAAGATTAATTAATCACCACATTATGTAATTAATTAGATAAAAAATTTGAATCGCTTACCAGCCCTATACTACGGAGCCCCGCACATGAAAGGCAAGAAAATATAAATAAATTGTGGCAATGATTTACTAATTCATTCCCTCAATGAACTAAAATGTGCACACGATTACTATTGCGCTCCCTCGATTTGCTATTGCGTTCCTTCGATTTGCTAAATTGTGTGCACAATTTATAAATCGAGGGAACACAATAGTAATCGTGTGCAAGTTTTAGTACATCGAGGAACGAATAAGTAGATCGCACGTGCTCCGTACTATACATACGTACATATATATACATATATATATACTTATATAAATAATGCAGATTAAACTACCTTCAATAAAAACAGAAACTAAGGGAAAATGCATTACATTTTCAGTTTTATTAACATTGCAGCCACCCAAAGTTTTATATTAACTTAACTTAACAGAACTTAAACTTTTTTTTTTCCTGCTGTACATCTGTTATCGCCCCACACTCCCACAATGGAGCCCTATCAACTGAGCGGCACAGCAAGTAAATAACAAACGGCGCTGAAAAGTTGATGGATGTGTATTGTCAGTCATGGAGGGAACAGCGGTCCACCGAAGATAACACACAAGCGAGCCATTACAGGAAGACCAGATAATGAAAGCACAATCACAGTTTAAGAGTGCCATGGGCTGGTCATTTTTCCTCATTCCTAAGCTCTTTGTGCGCAAAGCCCAGATTTACTGGAATAATCCAGAAGAATTCCCCTCCCGAGAGCCACAGTCAAAGTCCTCAATCCTTCATGGCTTCTGAGAGCACACAGAAGGATGGATGAGGTGTTAGAGGAGGAGAGGGCAGGCGGGGAGACGCTTTGAGTTTTAGCTTTACTTCCCGGGCTAACAGCCAGCTTTGGTATTAAAATCTGAGTGCCTGTCCCTGCCCAACTAAAGCCGAGAGAGGTGGCGAGCAATGATCAGGAGCATTAATGATGACAAGCCCAACCACTTCCAGCTTCTTAACTCTGATAGCCATCTTAAGCACTTTTCCTATGTCTTTCCCAGCACACAAAATCAACTGTTTATCAAGCTCCTATTCCTGCGCTGTCTTGTATATCGAGTTGTGGTCTTTTAGCATGCAGCGTACACCAGATCCAGGGATAGATGGCAATCCGTGTTGCTGCGTCTGGCAAAAAAATTGCAGGATCTACAAGAGGCTCATTTGAGCACTTGACAGCCGCTGAGAATGAGTATAAAAACACCCTGTTCTTCCACCTGAGGGCTGACTTTACATTCTAATCTCACAAGTATTTTTGGTTAAATGAGAAAACACCACAGAAAAAAATGGAGCCACGCTTCCATCAGGCTTCCAATTTAAATGTGTCGTTATAGTCGTGAGCACGCAATTCTCAGGGGCTGACCGAGCAGCTCTAAAAAGACATGTCTCAAACGGTCTCGCCGCTGTATGTATTGGGCTACCGTTCTAACTGCAAAGTACACAGATGTTAAAGATAGAAATCTGCCTGCCAGGTTCATAGTGACAGAATGGACATAAAAGGAACAGAGGACAAGAAAAGGAGAGGAAAAATAACCATAACGACTTCATAAATGTCACTGGCCTCATTGTGCACAATTAATCAGCGCATGTTGATCTTAAGAAAAAAATGTTTCTCATAATCTTTCATCAAAATGTAATCACGTTCTCTGCCTCAGAAACAACCGTTTGCTGATGTAACCAAGGTTGCGCTGGGAAAAACAATACCTTAGGGATAATGCACAATCAGCAATGAACATTAGTTTCTGATGAATTTTCTGCTTCTTTCAGAAATACACCACTTTATTGCATCACACATGCGGTTTCATGTTGTCAATACTACAGTAGTGCAGGAAGGTTTAAAGCAATAAATACAGCTGCAAAAAGCTGGACACTGCACTGCCAAGCTAACTGGTTTGTAGCTGGTCAAACTAGTGACCAGCTTGGGCAAACTAATGGCAATTTTAGAACAGCTAATAATAACTGGCTTGGAACAATTAATTACGATTTTAGACCAGTTACTGACCAACTAATGACCAGCTTGAACTAGCAAACTGACAAACGTAGAGCAACATAAAACAGCTTGGATCAACTAATGACCATTTTATACCAGATAATGACCAATCTGGAACAATTAATAACCATTTTAGACGATCCAATGACCTTCTTAGACCAGCTAGTGACTAGCTTGAACTAGCTAATGACAATCTTAGAGCAGCAAAAAACAGCTTAGGACTAATTAAAAGCCATTTTAAACCAGCCAATGACCAACTTAATAACCATTTTTGACCAATTAACAACCATTTTTGAAAGCTATTGACCATCCAAGATCAGCTAATGACCATCTCAAACCATTTTATATCAGCTAATCATCAGCTAGAAACCAGAAACCATGTTCGAAATCACAGTAACCTGAACCCAAGTATCTGAATTTTGCATTAGTTGCTCCTTGAGTTGGGAAGAGGCCAATATTAACTGGAAATCATCTGAATCTCATTTGGGCTTTTGAGTCACAAGGTGTGCTCTGGCTTTGCCATCTCCTTTCTAAAGTTATCCTCTCAGACAAACTCCTCTTAACATTTGACTCCTAACATTTGACTAATGAATCTCAGCAGACTTGTTCTTTTCCTATATACACGGCGCTGAAGGCTTTTGGAAACGCTTTATATTTTGAACCAAGTTTCAGGTGTTAAAAAGACTTTCGGGAGTTTTTAACGACATGAAGTCGAAAACAGAGTCTGACAGCTGCTGAAGTCTGATCAGCAAATCTAGCGAGAATGAGAAAGACAAACTGCGACACAAAGAAAGAAACGGTGCGAGGGGGAGAGAAGGAAAGAGATATGGAGAAAACATCTTCTGCCAACTCTCCAACTGTGTTACACAAACTGGATGTGCCACAGAAACGACCACAATAACAGTGCGGCTTTTCACCGCTTTTAATTTTGGGCTCTTTCCACAGAGTTCAACAACAACAACAAAAACCTAAGATTACAATCCCCCACGGCAAATGTCACTGTCTCAATTAAAACAGCCTGCTGCTCATTAAAACCTCATTTACTGGTGGCACATGATTCATAATAGAATTACTGTTGATTTAGTATCTTTTATTTAGCTGTCAGATGAATGGTTACATTTAGATTCTATTTTTGAATGCAGATGTTTCTTGTTGTGGATCATTTTGTCTTCCAAAATTCAAAAGGGATCAGTTTCAGACAGTGAAAAAGTGCTTGTCACTTATGGCACAATGTATATATTTTATTGTGAAATAAATATCAGTCTAGTAAGCGCTATTACTACTGTATATTAACACTGCCAATGATATCGGAAAACATTCTGAGATTTGAACCTTTTGAGGAGGCCCTTTCTTTTTATTCCTCTAGTACAGGAAGTGAGCCCATCATCTTCTCTGTACAGTTTCTAAAACTGTATCCGCTTCATAAATAGAACAAATGCACAAACATCATTTAGTGGATTGTGGTCTTAGTGGAATGCGAGCGGATGTTGGTGGCTTTTTTCAGGATAAATGGTTTTTAGAAAAAGACGACTTGTTTTTCCCTTTCGTTTGCTGAGAACTGTTCACTGCTGGAACTGATTTCGAAGATTCCTTCAGGCCCTTCAGGGTATCAGAGTTTTACTTCTACATTGAGGTCCCTGGAAGGTATTTTCAAACACAAGTAACACACTCAGGCCTCTCAATGGGGTTTGCTTGATTCCAGGAAAACTGCTATTAGGACTGAGCAATATATTAAATATTCACACTTATGAACGCTTTGGGTGTGAATTTGGCAATGATTTTATAAAGCTTTTTATTTGGCCATTAGGTTTTGTAAAGACTTGAAAGTATGAGAGCATTAAAGGGCTAGTTCACCCGAGAATGAAAATTCGTCCATCTTCTACTCACACTTGAAGCATCCTAGGTGTATGTAACTTTCTTCTTTCAGAATAATCCGATCGAAGTTATATTCAAAGTTGTCCTTGCTCTTCCAAGCCTTTCAATGGGGTAAGCGGGTGTTTGTTGTTAACAGTTCAAAAGATGTGAAATAAAGCGCATCTGTAATAAACCGCCCCTCACACGGCTCTGGGGAGTGAATAAAGGCCCCCTATAGCGAATGCATATGTTTTTGTAAGATAAATATACAGATTTCAAATGTAATAAACACTTTTTTTTCTCACTTCTGCGGACTGTTGGGAACCGGAAGACGTGCAGGTGGGAGATGGAAGACGTATGCGTCGCGTGTACGCCTCTGGGAAATGTAGGAGCAAAGGAAACAAGTTTTCCCTAATTTAGCAAAGAAAATCAGTCTCCTCTTGGGTAATTTGGAAATGTTCCAACGTTTTTCTTAACAATTCATCTTCCGGTTCCCAACAGTCAGCAGAAGTGAAAAAAAAAGAGTTCATTATGCTTAAAATCTGGATATTTATCTTACAAAAACGCATGGATTCGCAACGGGGGGCTTTATTCACCCCAGGAGCCGTGTGAGGGACGTGTTATTACAGATGCACACACTTTATTTGACATCTTCTGAATTGTTGACACCAAACACCCACTTACCCCATTGAAAGGCTTAGAAGAGCAAGGACAATTTTAAATATAATTTCGATCAGATTATTCTGAAAGAGGAAAGTCACATACACCTAGGATGCTTCGAGGGTGAGTAGAAGATGGACGAATTTTCATTCTCGGGTGGACTAGTCCTTTAAAACAGATGTTTTAATAGTTTCTAAATAAAACTTAAGCTGTGTTAGTGTTTAATTCATGAATCATTCTAAACTTTCCATTTTAATTAACTGATTCAAATAACTGAGCATTAAAATGTTTCTGAAATACTGCTCTTTATTACTTTATAGTATTATTATGCTGGTGGATATCGTTCATCTAATGAAAAATGTTGAAAGCATGCCTTAGATTTTTGTTCTAACATAATATGAATCTGCTGGAAACAATGGCTTGTTTAGTTAAATCACTTCCCTAAAGAAATACATGTTTTCTTTAAGAACAAAAACATACAGATTGAAATATATAATGAGGCTGTGAAATATAGAGAAATATTATTTAAGCTTATTTAACCAGCACTAATTGCTTCTCTGCAGATTCATAAGCAGGGTTAAAAAGCCAAGCTGGAGAATTACATACATTCAGCTTTGACCAAGTGATACATGACCTGATGATCCAAGATCTGACTTTATCCTGGCTAGAGTAAGCCATAAGAAAGGGTTTGTGTGGAGATAACAATTTCTACACTCTTTCATGCTTGAAAAAAATGCATAATGTATTTGGAGCATAGTGTAATAATATAGTGCGACTTTGAGAAGTCTTGGCCTCTCTTTACCTCTTCTTCTTCATTGCTCTTAGCCCCACACTTAATTGTAGGATGGTATTCCTTCATTAAGTAAAGCATTGTCATTTTACTTGGAGGTTCAACAGTGGTTAGAGATATTCAAATACTTTTTCTTCTTGTAAATGGAGATAAGAAGTTAAATCTACTGCCATGGCACTGTTTTAATGATTACAAAGTGCGAGAATCAATAAAATTTTTCTAAAGCGCTGAAATTTTCCTTGGTTGGTTAAAATGTATTCATCCATAACATTTAGCACAATTGAAAAAGCCACACATCTATACTAATCTACCATTAGCATGAGCGGAAACACAAGTTACATTTTTTTAGCACCTATGCACAATTAATTACACAAACAGGTTGTTATAATTGCAGACATTAAATCTCCCCGCACAATTAAGAGGCAATTACTGATGGAAATTTGAATAAAGCATGTACGTTACAATGTGAAGTGCCTTAACCTGAGTGGGTATTAAAGATGTTCTGTCTCTTCTGTGAGATATTTCTGGCAACACATTACTGTGCTTTGTCCCTAACCTTATTGTTTAGAGTCTCGCTCCTGAGGCTGAATGTGCAGGTTATTGCATATTTCTGCACATCCCAGATTATTTGGGTCTGACGTGCTGTCAGGGAAGCGTTATCTTTTCTTTCCATTAACATGTCTGGAGATAATCTCAAACTTAAAGCTGGGCGATCTGTGCAAACTGTTTGTGTGTGGCAGTGGTCCGTGAGGGGCTGTCACATTTACTTTCGGTTTGTGTTTGTTTATTGTATAAATAAGATGTTTGAATATTCACTGGTTCTCGCCTCTTTCTCGCCTCGTTCTTCTTTCCTTGACACTGAACTGTGTTACATTGGTGCCGAAACCCCGGAAGAAGGAGGGGCATGCTTCAGACAGCCCTCACTGCTGAGGGGAATCCGCGGTGCAATTGAGGATGGTGTAGCAGAGGCTGCTGGACGCTCAACACGGTGGGCTGGAGTAAGTTGCTGGAGGCAGACAAATTTTCTGCCTGGCCACCTGGGTTGTGAGGGGGCGGTTGCCATCTATGAGGGAGCAGAGGAGGATGGAGCCTGTTGGCATCAGCCGTGATGCGGAGGAGCAGGGAACGGGGGACTCCTGTCGGCTACCAGAAAGAGCCGCTCACCAGGGAGCGGAGCAATGTTGAGGCTGTACAGCCCTGTCACGAGGCATTGCAAAGTTCACCCATCTGTTAGATGACCGAGCGGCTATGTGTCTGAAAACTGAATCAAGTTTTTTTTTTCCTATCTCCTCTATCTCATCTCTGTCTCTCCTCAACCTTTCATCTCATTTTCTCTTGCCTCGTCAGTCATTAACCCCAGGTGCTGTGCCCACCATGATCAGCTCCCCTCCGGAGACGGGGGCTGGTCAGTAGAGTACGGTCTCATGGGTACATTTGAATGATAAATTTGAATGATGAGGAAAAGTTCATTTATTTCAGTAATTCAACTCAAATTGTGAAACTCATGTATTAAATATATTAAATTTTTTCAATTGAATATTTTTTGAAAATATTTAAATTTATATTCGATTTTGGCTCAAATTTAACAAAACCCCACCTATTCAAGATCTCAACAAATAAGAATTTGATATCATGCCAATCAGCTAATCAACTCAAAACACCTGCAAAGGTTTCCTGAGCCTTCAGAATGGTCTCTGAGAATCATTGACACCCTTCACAAGGAGTGCAAATCACAAAAATCCCAATAAGCTGGCTGTTCACAGAGTGCTGTATCCAAGCATGTTAACAGAACATTTTTTGGTAGAAAAAGATGCACAACCAACTGAGAGAACTGCAGCCTTATGATGATTGTCAAGAAAACTGGATTCAAGAATTTTAGAGAACTTCATTTCAGAGAATCTATGGGCTATTTTCAGGAGGAAGATGAGAAACAAGAGACAAAACAATGCAGATGAGTTGAAGGCCACTGTCAAAGAAACTTGGGCTTCAATACCACCTCAGCAGTGTCACAAACTGATCACCTCCATGCAACACTGAATTGAGGCAGTAATTAAAGCAAAAGGAGCCCCTACCAAGTACTGAGTACATGTGCAGTAAATTGACATACTTTCCAGAAGGCCAACAATTAACTAAATGTTTTTTTTAATTGGTTTTATGAAGTATTATAATTTGTCAAGATCGAGAAATGTGAGCTAAAATCATCACAATTAAAGAACCAAAGACTTAAACTACTTCAGTCCGTGTGCATTGAATTTAACACGAGTTGCACAATTTGAGTTGAATTACTGAAAAAAATTAACTTTTCCTCGACATTCTAATTTATTGAGAAGCAACAGAAGGGAATGGAATATATCTAGAAATCTTATATAAAAAAGGTAGGCATTCTGGAAATAGTTTTGAACGATGTGGAAAAGGTGATACCGGTTGTTCATATGGAAATAAAAACACAAGATGAAAACATTAGACAGAACATGTCCTGGCACTGAAAAAAGCAAGATGGAAAGAAATTTCAGTTGAGGAATGTTTTGGATGCACAAGATGATTAGAACAGTGAATTTGACTGCCGTCTGCTGTGATGAGAGAGGATGGACAGATCAATCTTAAAGCAGCTATACTACACAATGGACCATCTGCTTTCTCAGACATAATTTATGATGGGCAGATCACAGATGGATCAGAGTGGATGCTATAATGATTTGACAAATATGCTCACACTTTTCAAAAATCTCTTTTTAATGTTTTGGAAACATTTTTCAAATGCAATTTGATGACTGGGATGAGATTGGAAAGTCTCATAAGTCCACACTGCTGTTTCAGTGCTTCAGTAGTTACTCTTACCTCATTGTATGCAGGGGAGAGATTGCTGAGGTTTTTATTGTTCAAGTTCAGTGATTAACTCTGACACACATTTCCCTTTGTCACATACAATTCAGGAGATCTGAGGGCAGAGAGTGGAGACAGAAGTGAAGATATGAGACAGAAAAAGAGCTGAAGAGAGAGTTAAAGAGAGAAGGGGAAAGAGACTGGGAGGAAGAGAGACAGGAAGGTAGCTAGACTGGAGACTGGACACAGAGGAAGATGAGAAGCAGACAGGTAAAGAGAGAGACAGGTACAGAGAAAGGGATGGAGGGAAAGAAAGAAAAGAGACACTGACAGGTAAAGACAATAAGAATGTTAGGGAGAGACAGGTAGAGAGTGAGGAAGAGAGAAATGAGTAGACTGAAAGTAAAGAAAGACAGTTATAGGAAGAGAAAAGAGTATAAAGAATGGATAGTGAGAGTAGAATGGGAAGGTACGAGACAGGTAGACAGCAAGAGAAGGAGAAAGAGAGACATAGATTGGAAGAAGTGAAAGGGAGAGGAATAAAATAAAGATAGCAAGAGTAGGAAGGTAAGAGACAGGTAGATAGGACGAAAGACAAGTAAAAAGACATGCAGACAAAGAGGTATAGAGAGACAGGCAGACTATAAGGAGTAGAAGAGACAGTAAAAAAAGAGAGATATGGGTAGAGTAGGAAGGTAAGAGAGAAAGAAAGACAAGTAGGAGAGAGACAGGTAGAGAGAGAAGGGAGAGACATTTTGAGAGGCAAGAACAGAGATAGACTGGAAGCAGAGAAAAGGACAGATAGTGGGAGAAAACGGATGATAAAGAATAGAGAGAGAGGAAGCAGGGTAAATAGAGATGGTGAAAAAGAGAGGTAAAGAGGAAGAAGGACAGCTTGAGAGAGACCAGTTGTGAGAGGGACAAAGAGATAAGCAGATTGAGATGGTGGGAAAAAAAACTAGAGATGCAGGAAGAGAAAGAGATAGGTAGAATGGTGGAGAGGAAGGATACAAGAGACAGACAGGCAAAAATAGGTAGAAAAAAAGAAGCAGGAAAAAAGAGTGGGAGGGGATGGTGAGTCCGACAGGTAAAAAATGAGAGAGATATATTAAGGTGTGGGGACATATGAATAAAGATGGAGTGAAACAGATAGAAAGGGAGAAATTAAGGCAGGTGGAGAGATGGAGACAGAAGATGTAGAGATAGAGTAGAGATAGACAAGTGGATATGGAGAGAGGCAGGAATACAGGGTAACTGTGAGACAGACGGGGTTAGAGGGAAAGAGGAACCGAGACAGCATTCAGTGAGCGTATGCTCATGAGAGAGAGAGAGAGAGAGAGATAGAGGGCTGTTATCTGAGCGTGCTTTGACTGCCTGCCATCTTACAGATGGAATCACAAAGTAGGGAACGAGAGCTGAGGGGGTAGGCAGAGGGTCACGTTCTCTGAGCAGCCCAAACTGAAACTAAAAAACAATGCTGAGATTGTGAAACAGGAACTGCTGGACTTTACAGCAGACGTGGTTCCCACCATTATATGCAGCATGAAGCATGACTGAAGGGAGAGGTGCAGATGAATCTGAACAAAATAAAACCCAACATTTGACCAACAAGTTTCAAACATCCGGATCAGATGGTTCCAAATCAGTCACAACATCTGAGGGTAGTTTCACAAACATGCAGCAGACAGTCTTCCCTTGACAGTTTCCAAGTAAAACTATGAAATAACACCATCTCACAACAGCCAGGACAGAGAATTCATAAAATAACCCACCTCCCTTCCCGTCGTGTTGTTAGCTCGAAGCGAGAAGATTAACTTTCATCAATCTCATCTGATTCCCTGGAAGATTTTGAACAAGTTTGTGTTGCATTACAAAAATCAGAACTAACAAGTTGATCCCTGATGTGCCCAGAAAAGCCTCAGTGAATTACTAATTTCTTGGCAGCAAGGCAAAAACTCTAACGGGACAGTCATCTGAGAAATCTGACTCTGTGTTGTTTGATAGCACAACTCCTGTTAGTTGGCTCCCTCTTGCATAACAAAATACTATCAGTTAGATAAATGTACTGTGGTTGTTCTCAAGGAAGATGATGTGGAACTGAAAGAACAAGGGCCAGTGCTCACAGAATTCAGAGCTAATATCAGATTTCTCCTTCGTCATTGCTAAGCTGAGTCACCAAACTATGGAGTGCAGCAGGACTGACCATGTTTACAATGGACTTCCAGAAGTATTTTTCTCTGTTTTTAACCCATCCAAAGTGCACACACACAGAGCTGTGAACACACATACACACACTTTGAACACACACCCGGAGCAGTGGGCAGCCATTTACTTGAACTGACAAACTTTCGATAGGGAGTCCAACTCTCTAACCATTAGGCCACGACTTCCCAAGAAGATGACAAACGCAACTTTGAAGAGGCAACGCACAACTCTTTAAGTATTGTGCATTAGTGACTGATTCTACCCGCTGAATTTTTTTTTTTAGTGCCATCATCCTTGTTAGCACACCTGCCTCTCACACTGGTTGATGCTGGTTTAAATTCCACCTGTTGCAGGGTGAGTAGGATGGGTGATATGATGAAGGCTAGCCAGAAAAGGCTTTGCAGGTAAAACTCACTCCCTTGGTCTCGAAAGGTGTGCTAGCGACTGACACCCATGCTGGTTGACATTGGTTTGAATCCTAATCCTTACGGCGCAAATAGGACCAATTTCATTGGTGCCGTGACCCGAATGGGAGTGACCATTGAGGAGGTTGAGTGTTATGGAAGTTGGCTATTAAGAGTTGTGCAGGCAAACTTGGAGCCTCCCATGCTGGTTGATGATGGTTTGAATCCTGATTGTTGTGTGAGTGGAACTAATTTTAATGGTGCCATGACCCAGATGGGAGTGATCTTTAGTGCAGTAAATAACGGAGGCCAAATAGTAAGAGGTGTACAAGTAAAAACTTTCCTCTGGTCTCAAATGTGTGCTGTAACTGACGCTAAAGGTTGTGTCCTTTAGCCAACCATGAAGGTTGACTCTGGTTCAAATCCTGCACTGAGTGGTACAAGTAGGATGCAACCAGATAAAACCAAATCTATTGAAACAAAATCTGTGGTAACCAAGGGTTCAGTGTGCGCCTGTTTAGCACTAGCCCATTCAAAATTGTTTGAGTATTCTGATTAAATAAAAATAGAAAGTAACGTATTAAAAAACAGACTTTCTTATCAGTGCCTGTTTGTTGCAACTATTACCGACCTTAATAGTTACTATAATGAGCAAAACTATTGTTTATTTAGTAACTAAAGTTAACATGGTATTTCTTATATGTTATTTTTGTGCAATGGAAATTTTTCACACCCAATGGGACTTTTAGCCTTAAGATCTCAACACTTTTAATTCAAGACACACTCACACACTCCAAGTCCCCATTCAGCTGAGCAGAGAAACAGACTTCCCTCTGTGCCCAGAACCTGGATCAGTGCAGAAAGCCATGCAGCTGTGTGAGACAGCTGTCAGGAATATGGCAGACAATGCGCTTTGACATGTTGATTCACTGCTTGCTGGCTACGAGCAGCCTGCATCGCTTCAGAAATGCATGCATTAATGGAGGTTTCTTCCAATCTCCTCAGGAGTTCCAACATAAAATATTTATGCTTGAAGGACTTGGAAAACATACAGACATGACTGCTAGCTTGGGTTTAACCATGGACTTTAGTTAGCTAAAATAAACTGTAAAAATGGAGGTAGAAAGAATCTAACACAAACATTTGTCTTCCTTTTAAAGATATAAAAGTGGTGTGGAAAAACCTAACAGCAAAAAACGTTTCATGGAAAAAGCAGGGAGGTTTATAATTAGCCATTAGCAGTTAGCACTCCTAATGGCCCAGTCCATTTCACAAATTTAAGAACCCTTAAAAACAAGCATAACCAGCGTGAACCATACTACTATAAAATGTTTTAGTTGCTTGCAATAAATAAATAAATAAATAGCCAGAACACATATTTTTTTTTAAAAGGCCATCAATGGTGGGGGGGGGGGGGGGGGTGGTTGAAACAGGCACATTTTTAGAACTTGGTCTTTAGATCAAACAATTTTTCCTTTTCTCAATATGGTTTACCAGCATTTTTATGTTGTCTAGATCTGACTGCATCATCAACAATCTGTTGCAGTCAGATTTGACATTCTCTAATCCCCGAACATTGTGTCTTTCAGCAGGTCCCATGTCTGCCACTCAAATCCAACCCTTCTTCACAACACAATGCATAAATGCATCACTTCAGCTCAACTTTCTGCCACGGCTGAGGGCTCAGACGGCGTGCTCTAAACATTACCCCAGTTGTCATATTTCACAGAGTTTGATATGTGAACTGCCGTAACAGGATTTGAACCTAAAATATTCTAAGCCTCTTTCACTATATCAAACTATTTAAACACAAGATCCAATGTAGGGTAGCAAATGTGCTGTTTTTATTTATTTATTTTAAATACACTTATACATTTTTTTAAAAAAATTTAAATTATTATTCCTGCCCACACATTCAATCAGCAAATTTACTCCCTTTTCCCCTCCATTTTTCATGACAAAATGCATCTGAAGCTGGGAATAAACCTGAATCTTCCAGTTGGATTTTCTGTCTTCATTCCAAAACAACACAGATAAACCCTGCTTAGGCTGAAAACCCCTGGTGCAGGTTTTTACATGATTTTTGCTTTAGCAAATAATTTCCCATGTCATAAATCAAACTGATGCACATTAAAATTTTAATATACATCCAATCAAACCTTATACAGTACATACCATGGTTTACCCATAGCCCACAGCTAGAAGCTGATACCATAGATATAACACACATTTTCAGTGACAATCAGAGAGAGAGAGAGAGAGAGAGAGAGAGAGAGAGAGAGAGAGAGAGTTTATGGGGGTGATGGTATCTTCCTGGTTGAGCTGGATGTAATATTCAATATGACATGAACATATTCTGCATTATAGCGTTGAAAGCACAAAAGCTGTAGCCGAAAATACTTTCTCTGTTGCTGCTGTGAGAGTTCATATCAAAGCACTGCAGCAATTTCAGAACCAACATGAGGGGGGGGGGGGGGGGGGGGGGGATAATTAACATCAAAGGAGTGGAAAACTCAAACTTGGCTCTTAGCTTAAAGATCCACAAGCTATTTTGCGGTGTGAGAGTTTTTGTTCATGTTAAGGCTCATCTAGTCTGGCATTCACTTTAAAGAGCTACTCATAGACCAAACTTTTAGAATGTGAATAAACAAGAGTTATTTTGAGGGTTTATAACAGTGTCTAACCCACACATGCTAAACGGGACATGTTCCTCAAGCAACATCCTCTATGTTCTTGGAACAATATTCCTATTTACCACTCATTGCCCTTTTAGGGGCTATGATAAGATCCTGGAGTCAGAGACTGAATTATGGATGGATCTGATAATAAACAGAAGAATTCATAAAGTTGCTGGAGATATGCATTTTATACACTTCAAAAATGCTGCAACTCAAAGCACCTTACATTTGCATTCAAGGCATACATTTATCAGTTTACATGTTCCCTCAGAATAAAAATTACGCAAAGTAAATATTACAAGCCTGAACACTGCAGAATTAGGAATAAATTGATAAACAATTAGCAACAAATGTTTCAGAAAAGTATGCTAAAGTGTTGTCACATGAAACATTAATTGCAGCATACTGCAATATAGTAGGAGTTGTATGGTTGTAGGCCATTTCAAACACAGATTCTGTACTGATTTCAGTGTACTTAAGTTATATTTAGCAGATTCTGGTAAATATAGTAGGTCATCCGGGTATTTGATGCTTACAGAAAATGTGCACACTATGCACAGCAAACATACTGGATACTGGAGAAATAGTATGAGTAGTATGATAGTATGGCATTTCGCACACAGCAATGTCATTGTTAGGGTTAGTGCTAATGCTAACACTAGTTGACAAGAATGTTGTTACTTTAACAACAAAAGATGTTGATTCAGGAACACATCTTGGGTAAATCATGTTGTGTACACACATGCAAACAATCTCAACATCTCAATCACAGTCTCTCATTGTTGTAACTTGACAGATCAATAGAAAGAATCTCGACTTTCAAGTTTGTAAATCTACCCCAAACAACACTCGTTTCATTCCTTCCCTTGCGAAAAAGAAGAGTGCTCATTTGTATTAAATTTGCCTTTTAAAATCTTAAAAGCATATTTTTAAAAACTCTACTTGCAGTCTTTGTTTTATTTTTTAACACACTTAAGTAGATATTTAAAAGCATTTTAACTCTAATATGTTATTTGATATTAAATTCAAAGTTGATAGATTTCAAATTAAGTATTTATTATATTTAAATACATGAAATACAAGTAATTTCACATAAATTTAAGCTACAAGCCTTTTTTCATTGATCTGTAAATAACATACAGTTAGGTGTCTGATAGCAATACCTTTAAAGTTTATTATTTCTGTAATAAGCAGTCCTTTTAAAAGTATACTTCTGTGTTTTTTGTCTCAGTGTCTTTTTCTATTGGCACCTCTCTCTCCTTTCTCATTCCATGGCGATCACTAGCACTCAGTGCTGTGGAATAATTAAACCATTCAGTGACCAGGCCTTTCGTGTAAAATAAAGCTATACCTTCCTCATTTTGATAGGATGAGCGCTTTTCCATGGCACAAATCCCACTGGATGGTCTCTGAATGAACATGGAGAAAGTAGAGTGAAAGGTTGTACAATGATTTATAGCTGCATTTGCACCTAGATCCCAGTCAGATAACTCAAGTTCAATAAACTCCTCTCACATACACACACGCGTGGTTTCTAAGACTTCATGAACCGGAGCAGTTACCCCTCCATGCGCCTGCAGATAGATTAGCATCCCGCTCAAAGCAGCAGCACATCAAAAGAAGCTTTGATGCTCAGTGTGGCTGCACAGAGGGGCAGGTGAGGGAAAGGGTGGCCCCGTGCAGTCAACAAGGATTTTGGGAAATACTCTCAGCTTTTAAAGCTGGAGAAATCTGGAGAAATCTTCTCGGAGTGGGAGATAGATGTAGATGCTGGGAAAAGGGGGAAACCTGCAGCTTTATTCGGGATGAAAAGTGTCTACTTGCTCTGGAGGTTCAGTGGTTTGAGTAGGACCATATGGAAGGCTATTCATGTCAATGAAATGATGAACAGACGATCATTCAAGCTAAGAACCTGGTATTTGCTTTATAGCGGTGATCATTCAAAGCACAAACCGAGAAATTAATGCCAAATTGTACCTATTGCAGAATATGATTATTATTTAATTTACACTTCCAAGGTGTAATTGCTCAAGAGTGTGAAACACAGCTCAAGAGAACTCTGTGTGTTCGTCAGTGTAGTCAGACTCTGTCAGTTGCTGTCCTTGTCTAGATTATTATGTTTACTTATTTATTTTATTGCAAACCAAGATTTCCTTGTAAATCATAAAGAAAAGATCAACCTAGTCATGAACTTAACAATAAAGAAATATCAAGATAGAAGTGCATGTGCTACCAAATGTGAAATTATTAAATTAAACCATGCTGGCTGGCAAGTTTAATTTGACCATTAACTTTATCCAATGGATAAAATGGTCCACTAGTGTGACCAGCACCAAACTATGTGTACAACAACATTTTCAAAAACAACTAGTCAGTGGGTTGTCAAACAGTAAACTGTTCAATTAACAAATTGAAATCAGTATTTGGAATGTACACCCTCTGGCTTTAAAATAGCTTTTGTCCTCGGTACATTTGCATACAGTTTTTAAGGTAGTCTAGGAAATATTTACACAGTTCTTAAAGAGAT
Organism: Carassius gibelio; assembly: GCF_023724105.1. Lineage (NCBI taxonomy): Eukaryota > Metazoa > Chordata > Actinopteri > Cypriniformes > Cyprinidae > Carassius > Carassius gibelio. Next base: position 8,106,061 of record NC_068373.1, on the reverse strand, counting down.
TGTTCATTCAAAAATTAAAATTCTGTCATTAATGACTCAGCCTCAAGTCGTTCCAAAATGTAAGACCTTCGACCTTTCATTCAAAATGTACACAAAATTGTAAAAGGCTGAGCCTCAAGCCATCCGAGTTGTAGACGAGTTTGTTTCTTTATTTGCACACCAAATGGATCCTTTGCAGTGAACGGGTACCATCAGAATTAGTGAATGGTTGCTGTCAGAGTTCAAACAACTGATATAAACATCACAACAATCCACAAGTGATCCACATGACTCCAGTCCAACAATTCACATATTTTAAAGAGAAAAGCAGCGTGTTTGTAATAAACAAATAAATCATTAAGACACTTTCAATTTAAACCATTGCTTCTGGACAAAAAGTCCATCCAAAATGGTGCTTGATTTGTGCATATATCTCTTCTGATTCAGACAGGATGACTTTTACACTGTAGAAAAGTGATGCTCTGAAGTTAAAAGCATCCTGATGATGAATCTGTTTATTACAAACACCCAGCATGTTGTTAACTGTAATGTTTTTATCAGTTGTTTGGACTCTCATTCTGATGGGAGCCATTCACTGCAGAGGATCCACTGGTGAGCAAGTGAAAAGCCATTTTCAACAACTTGTCTTTTTTTGGAAGTACTATTACCTTGATGGCAAAAGGACTGTTTAGAAATGACAAATTTGGTAACTAACTAGCATAAGACAATGCTGTATTGTACACCGCTACATGACCAAGAAACAATTCATTTTGGCCTAAGCTGGTCATTTATTTTCAGCAGGGAGTGCTATTCCAAACATGCATAAGCCACCTTGTATTGTGTGTGAATTGCTCATCTCCTGATTCTACTGTTGGGCAATAACTGTGTGTTTTTATCCACCAACTGTTTGTGTGTACCCACCAAGAAAGACTGAGAAATCACAGTTGGCAATGACAAAGCTTAATCAAAGAAAACAATGACCAATTATCCCCTGGCAATTATCTGATCCCAAAATAATTCAGGTAGCCATGGCAGTATTGTTTCAACACAGGGAATATCGCGGATCCACCCTGTTTTATGTGCGGCTGTTACAGCTTCTGCTGTCAAATATCCCCGAGAGCATTTGATATTGTCTTGCAGTTTTTAATTAATGCATAGGCCTGGTGATGTTAATTAAAACCAGAATGATCATTACCCACCAGTAAAGATCATACAGGTGCTTGTGCTGGCGGCCAACAAATGCTGATCACAACTGAGGAGTTACTCTAATAACCATAATCAGGTGCAGTCTTTAGGTGCTTAAATAATTGGGGAGTTTTAGGTAAATAATTACTTATTCAATTTATCTTTGCTTTGTTCAGTATCATAATAAGGGAGCTTAAAAGGACAGAACACCCCAAAATTTGACAAAATCGTTGAGAAAATGTATTTAGTCACCCTCATGTCATTCCAAACTTGCCATTTCATTATTATTTTTTCTTTCTGTGGAACACAAAATAATTTTGGTAACCAAAAGCATATTTCAAAGAATGTTGTTAACCAAAAGTGTATTTTAAAGGATGTTTGTAAGAAAAAAGAAAAAGAAAAAAAGAACAATGTTGGCGAGTGTATTTCGATTATTGTTGGTAACCAAAAGTGTATTCTGACGAATGCTGGTAACCAAAAGTGTATTTTTAAGAATGTTGGGAACCAAAAATATATTTTGAAGAAATTTGGTAAACAAACAGTTTTGAGACCCAATGACTTCCATAGTAATTTTCTCCATACTGTGGACATCAATGGGACCCAAAACAGATTGGTTACCAACATTCTTCAAAATATCTTATTTTTTGTTCCACAGAAGACACAAAGTCATACAGGTTTGGAGTGAAATGAGGGTGAGTAAATTATGGTAGGATATTAATTTTGGGGTAAACTATTCCTTTAAGGCCTAGAAGTTTGAAAATTGATGAGTTAGAATTATCTGTGCATTCTTTCTTGACCCCATTCTATTTATAACATACTTTTTATATGTTTTACATGCAGAAAGAATGCATACTGTACATACACTAATCTTGGTCGACATCTAACAGCAGAACAACATGTTTTTGTTGAAACAAAAAAAAGGCTTTGTCCACACCACTTGAATCAACAATGTATGCGGAGGAAATTCTTAAAAACAGGTTCTCCTTTGGGTTTGAAGTGATGAAAAATGAAAGACTGCAATATCACTTACTTCATTGGTTTGAACAGGGCTTGTCCGTAGTTCTGGAACGACATGATGAGCTTCAGCTGAGTGCCACCTGACTTCATTGCTGTGAAGGAAACATAAATACTTTAACAACAGCAAACCAGTTTTCTAAAAACAAGACAATATGAACACCCACCCACACAAATCTTCTCTTCCAGTATTCATGCTAAATAGCTTTTGCTCCAACTCACACAAGCATGTATAAGCCATGATGTTTTGCAGTCTTGTAAACAGCAGTGGTGATTTCTTAGTGCATTTTGTCAGACAAATCTCATGAATACATGGCAAATCCCATGAGCAGCTATGCAACCATCTGCTGTTCATGAGAGTTAAACAGTTAAATGGTTGAAATATCAGTATTGAGTTTTGGCGCACATTTGTAAGTTACAGAATATGACCATCTCAGGGTACTTCAAATGAAGGGTCAATGACGTGACTATAATAATACTGAATAGTAGATACAGTACAATAGTATAACATTTAATTAAAATGTTGGATTGAAATATTTTAATTCATCAAGATATATATTTTTATTATATATATATATATATATATTGTTTCTTGAGGACTGTCTGAGTACCACATCTTCATAAGTATGGACAAAGTCCTCGCAGTGACCTAAGAAGGGCAGGTATTAAACAGCCTCTGATATCCCTTCAAAGGAAGGTAAACAGACTTTCGTAAGAATGGACATATGAGCGTTTCATCACAAATTAAGTCCTTCGCAAGTGTGCACAAGCAGTTTGTGTGCACATAGGCCTTTGGCAGCTTAAGTTAGTCACAACAAATCATATTTACTACAAAGCGAATAATCCCCCAAATTACACCATACTGTCTACAGTGAAGTGCTGTTTCTCATGGCTTTCCCAGCAAGGGCTGTGTCAGTGCATGCCTCGCAATTTCCTTTTAAGTGCCAGATCCAGAAAGTCTAGTTCTGGAAGTCTTAAAACTATGACTGAAGTCAGGAAACTGACCTTAGATCCGCAGACAACATTTTTATTTGTCGGGTTGATGAATGAGATTGGACAGCAAAGATGGCTGATACGGCTTTACGTTGAGTAATCCAAAAATTCTGTACCATATTTCCCCAGAGGGAACCTGTGCTATTCTGCAGCAGTTATGTCTTATTAAACTCATTAGCTGAGCAGAGACACGTCAGTTGGAACAAAGCCATAATGTTGTAGCTCTTAGTGTTATTATCTGGTGTCTCTGGGTCTACACATACACAAATAAGTATTGTTTAACTGCACATCTTATGATTTGCTTCAATCCCTGGAGAACTGCTCTATTTATTTGATTAAATTCGTCCTATTTTTGCTAAATGTTTCCAGCAAAACTATTTTAGAGTCATTTTTAAAGCACTGCAATCACAACAGAATAATTTACCAAGTGCTAAATTTATAACCTTAATTAATGAATCCTAATATGTTTAAAATAATCTCCAGCAAAGTGCTATTTGTTTCAGAGGCTGCATTGCACTACACTGTAAAAAGTGAACAAAGGCAATTCTTACTGTACCACAGAGGGTGAAGAGTGATTTTTTTAAAAAATTTTAAATATCTCCTCCTGCTTAACATGCAGAAAACTAAAATTAAGCCATTGGTAACTTTATGAAAAGTTAATATATTTCAATGTACTAAATTGCAACTTTATCATTAAAAATGTGTAATTACAAATATATATTTTAATACGGCAGTACACTTTAACCATATTTCAAAGACAACAGATGTAATTATGAAATGATATAAAAAGTCCTACTTAAGTTGGTCAAAGAAACACATAAGTTCATCTAATTGCTTTAAAATATAATACGTTATTTTAATTGCAAATCACATGCAATTAAGTGTTCAAAAACAATTATTTTGCACCTAAGTATGTTCTTTTAAACTTCATTATTTCTGTTACAAGTGCTCTTTTTAAAAGCTAAAGTGTACTTCTTTTCACAAAGCTGGTGACACTAGTGGCGCAGAAATTACTTTAACCCCAAAAAGCTAATTTTGTCATTAATTACTCACCCTCATCTCGTTCCAAACCCATAAGAATTGTTGAATAAGGTCATTATTGTTGTGTTCTTTGTGCACAAAAATTATTCTCATAGTTTTATTAAATTACAGTTAAACCACTGATGTCACATGGACTATTTTAATGATTTCTTTACTACATTTCTGAGTCTTGACCGTGGTAGTTCCCTTGCTGTCTATGCAGGGTCAGAAAGCTCTCGGATTTCATCAAAAATATTATAATTTTTGCTCCGAAGGTGATGGTCTTACAGGTATGAGGGTGAGTAATTATTGACAGAATATTTATTTTTAAGTGAACCATCCCTTTAATAATCTATTTTCAATAACCCTTCAAATGACTTTATTTGCTGTCAGGTTTATTAAACACTATTTTTAATTCAAATAAATCCAGTTACCACATGAAGCACAGAGCATGTGAGGTTTGCAGTTATAGTTTCTGAAACCAGAGACTGTTTTATAAGAGCATCACAATACAGACATCTCTAACTGCACAGTACTGGAAAAACTAAGTCACATAAGATCTTAAGGTGGACTTTCACAGTGTAATGGACGAAAAGTAGTTGTCAATCACACTCTCTCTTGGGAATAAAAGGATGTGTGTGTGTGCCGCTTCTGCCATCATTCTGCCTACAGAAATAGGTCCTGATGTTCACTAGCCATGTCAAGTGCCTGAAAGCATGCACACATAAACATGTCTATACAGATCATTCTGTACACCTCACGAGCTTCTAAATAAAATACTTCCAAATGGCAGTTTCCAGAACAACGGACAAAATAGGCTCTGAAACTCTTAAAATTCAAGTCACATTTTTTCAATTTCTCAGCAAATGAAGATGGAAAGAAGGTGCTTAACTTTCAGAAATATAAATTACATGAGCAGCTGTATTTTATGAGAAATATGGGACATTTACCAATCCAGATTTGTATGATTATTATTCCCCCCTAGATTCTCTAAATCCTAAAATTTTCTACACGCAATTGGTAACGGGGTTGGAGATTTAGCCAAGTCATATATAAGTAGGGCCTAACTAGTTTGGGTCAAAATTTTGCTTTTATAGTTCACAGATAAATTGAATTCATTTGTTTAACCTCTCAAAATTTGTATACACTTTTAACTTTTGAAGTGTTTTTAAAATAACCTATTTTCAAGCCGTATTAATCTCATGTTAGATTATAATTGATGTAACATATAACTACTACTACAAAAAAGTGGGATTTGTGCATCTAATGCTTTTAAAAAGTAAGGGGGTAAATATTCTACCCCATTCCTCATTCACATGCACATACATCCAGTAAAGCCCATCTAGCCTCCAAAATTCATTGTACAGTAACTCCACCACAATTACATTTTGCACACCATTGACCTATTTGGCTCATGGCATTTCTAGAATGGCTCTTAACCACTGGGCAATAATTGCTTTTGGGACGGCAGCACAGGGCCTAGAGTCTTCCATTAAACAGGAGCAGGTCCTGGACCCGAACTTACCTACACTGGTGATCTTCTGGGAGACCAGGTCCTTCAGCAGGGCACCGATGATGTGGCTGTGTCTGGGGTAGAGCTTGTATCGGTTAATCTCGATGTGGAAGCGGAGCCAGTTGGGATATGACTCAGCATTGGCCTCCCCTGCTGGACTGTACTCCTCTTCCTCCATGTTCCCCTCGTTATGCCTGCCGGTCAGGAACGGTGGAGGACATTAGTCACTAATAACACACATGCTGCCTGACAACAGGAAACCACCAGGGTGAATGTATTATTATAATTTTTTATTTTATTTTATTTTTATTAGAAAAAAGCGTCAAACTTTGAAGAAATCTTGATACATTTACATTTCATTTACTTTAATATAATACAATATTACAACTTATACAGTTGTAAGTTAGACAAATTATAATATCAAAAACACATTCAAGTTAAAATGATAATCATGTACTTTAAATGCGCATTTTAAAATCAGCAATTTAAATAAATATACTTCATAAATCAAGACAAAAGATGATTAAAACAATTATTTACAATGCACTTTAAAGTAAAACTTTTAATTTGGCATTATTACAAAGTGCACCTTTTAAAACTCTCTTTTTAAGTACAATTAAGTAACCTTTTTTTTAATAATATGCTTCAAAATTCAGCTCCATTTGAGTTAAAATTACTCTATATCTATCTAAAGAGCAGAATTGTATTTCATTTATTTAAATTGTTTTACCTTTTATGGTTACACTTTATTTCGATAGTACACTTTAAACATTCTACTGACTATAAGTAACTTTGTAACTACAAGTCAACTACATATCAACTAAATCTCAGAAATTTGCAACTACATGTCTACTATCTCTCAGAGTAGACTGTTAGGGGTAGGTTTAGGGTTAGTGTTAGGGGTAGGTTTAGGGTTAGTATAAGTTGAAAAAAAGTTGACAAAGAAAGTGTTAGAAGATATTAAGCAGACAGTCTACTAATACTCTACTAATTGCTAGTTGAATGTAGTTGTAAAGTTACTTAATGCTAGTTGAATGTCTAAAGTGGACTATCAAAATAAAGTGCTACCCATTTTATTTATTTAAATTGTATTAAAATAGACGCAATTAATCCATCGCTGAATTAATTTATGTAGTACACTTTGATAACTGTGCAAAACATTGAAATGGAGGTGAGCATGTTTGAATGTGTCTAATGCCATGCACAGAAAATAGCGTGGTGACAGTGGAATGACTGAATACATCAGCTGTACTTCATTTTCCCGAGGCCCCTGACCGCACAACAACACACATGCATGAGTTCAGTCTATTAAAACATTGTGTCCCATGAATAAATGAAAAGGAATATTAAACAGTAATCTGACAGCATCTGGATGACAAGCTTGTTACATGCATTTTCTGTGATAAACAAAGCACTGTTAAAAAGGCATTTAAACACAATTCATGTTTAGCTCATCTGCATCTGGATCCAGATCCGTCAGGCATGGTTAAAAGGCATGTTTAGTTAATTCAGGCATGGCTAAAGGCAGTGAGAATAAGCTATCCCTGGAGCACGGGTGAAGAACAAAAAGAGAGGACACAGGAGCGAACAAAGGACACAACACCGACAAAAACCCCTTCAGCTTAATGCATGTGACAGCTCTGAAGAAAACAACACATCACACATAGATTACTCCTAGCAACAAAGCTCTTAACACTCACAATGAGTCAGTATGAACTGGTAATTATAAAAAGCACCCAAGCCACAGTATCATATCTTTCCATGACATATGCACCCTTTTTATCTCTAGATTTAAAAATGTCAAATTATTGCTTTTAATCTCTATTCCCATTGAGAATATGACTTTATTATGATTATTACTTACTCAGAATGAGTAAATAATGACCCCTGGGTGTGACGTGAAACATTTTTTTCCCTTAGATCTGTTTCTAGATTGTGCAGTGTTTAATTTCCTTGTTTCTTTGGGGTAAACACATTTTTCATCACTCATCTCAGTTACTGTATAGCCACACACTTAGGGTTCTTGACTATAAAAACTATACCGGGGCATGTTGTCACAATCGGTGACACCACAAATATGGTCTACTAGCCTATCTAAAGTGAAAAAAAGTAATTCTTCACAGAAAACTTTTCAGCTAAATTTAAACAGGAAGCCCTAAAATGTAAAATAATTCATTAAACAGCACAAACTATCCCAATTATCTTATTATGACATTTGGTAACTAGGTGTTTAAAAACAACATAAAAAAGCCACTGCAGTATAAAACCCACATTTAGATTTTTGACTATAAGCGATAACAACTAGAACCAGTCCCTATTCATATTTTAATTATGCAAATAATTGGGATATTAAAATCATTTCACATGTATAACAATATTTATTTACGCCTTTAAAAGTAGTACTTTCCATTCTTCTTTTCCTGCTGCTTTGGGATAAAATATGAGCAATCACCTTCAATGCTCTTTTGAAGGAAGACACATTTTGTCACATTTGGTTTTTTTAATGCTGGGAATATTTCTCAGCACAGATTTATTTTTTCAAACTTATTTGCTTATACTCTAGACTCACCTTGTCAACAAATAAAACCTTGTGAACCAGTTAGCAAGGCATTCTGTCACACTATATGGTTGTCACAATGGGTAGGTTCAAGTTTACTGATAGGCTACTGATTTTAGAAAAAAACATCTTTGTTTGAAATATGAAATCTTCTCCAAAGTAGCCTAATATAAGTCATGTTCAAAATCATATAGCACCCTGTCCATTTTAATTATGCACATACCCGGGACTTCAATGCTCATTTTTAAATATACAGACAGTATGTGATTTAGCACACGCCAGGTTTAAAGAAGCACTTGCCATTCTTGTTGTCCGGCAGCTTTGGGGTAGAATCTGACATCACTGTTGAGGTTGAACAAGCTGTCGTCTTCAGAGAGATGAGGCAGCTCGGTCTTATAGAGGGGGTGCTCATAGAGCGCCTTCAGTCTGGAGGAACCATGGACAGCTCTCTGCTTCGGTCCTCTCACTGGATCTCTCATCAGACCTCTCTTCTCCGAGCCCAGCTGCAGCTGCCTCACTCTCTTTTCAGACTCGGCTCTCTCCGTCACCTTTTCCCGTGAGTGCGAAGTGAGGTTGGAGTTGGGTTCATTGCTGAAATCCTGCAGTAGTCTCAAAGAGTGTTTATTAGGCCAGCCCGGTTCGGCGACGGCGGCGGCTCTTGGGCGCTGTTTGGCCCAGGACCGAGGCTCCTCGCCCGGTGTGTGAGCGCAGGAGCAGCCGCCTCCACCTCCAGCGCTGGAGCTCGAGCCCGCCGCGCGCTTCTCCAGCTTGGGTAACAGGTCTATCACGATGTGCATGGTGCAGGCGACGAGAAACACCATTAAAATCAACACGCGAAATTTACGGAAGAGGATCATAATTATACCTAAAGCACTTGGCTCAATACGATACAGGCTATAATAAAGAGATTCAGGGGCGCATGTGGTGTCCTGTAATCCTCGCTATGATGGGAGATTCATGTTCAAATAGGTGCGAACATCTTCTTTTGGATCCTGCTGTTTCCAGTTGTATCAAGAAAGATTTCTGTTCGGCATAGTTGCGAGTGGCATGTTTGATTTTTAGGTGAGGATCAGATGTCCTGTCGCAGCTTTACAGGTTCATGATAAAACGCTTCTGTCCCGGTAAATAATGGCAAAAAACATTGTGACTTCTCAAGAAGTGCACGGATGTCGGATCGGCAGTCCCATGTGTGGATATCTTCAGTTTGTGAAGAGAGAGATAAAGTGCATTAGTTCTTCAGGAGGAGCAGCCAGTGACAGGTGTAGATGTATCAGTGCCCTGTGTGTTAAATATTGGGATCCTGCCTCTCCTCGTCACAGCATTCAGATTGGCTGAGTGCATGAGACTCAAGGAAGAGCGACTCAAAGATATTCGGCTTGAAGTGTCACTACAGTTCCCTCATGTGAAGACAGAGGGCGCTGATGCGCACTAGACTGACCTCACTTGTGATAGGTGGCGGTAACACTATTCTCATTAATGCAAAACTATTATATAAGTCTTAATACATCAGTAGATATTGTATGAATTTTAAGGGAAATATATGAATCAAAGGTTCTTGGTTTTTTGAATGTATAAAGAAATCAGTTCAAACTGAAATCATGTCATTCACATATAAAATAAAAAAAAGTTTTGGAGAGACACAAGGATGAGTGAATAATGTTTATGTTATTCATGGAATTTTTCAGTGTCTGATGTTATTTGTTTGATCTGTCATTAACTAGCATGTAAGAGCTCTCCATAAACGCTGAGACTTCTGGTTAGGAAATTAGGATTCAAATCAGTTTAAAGTACTTTATTTGCCAAACTGACAGTTGAACAGTTTTTAAAAGATTAGACTCACAAGAAGAGGATGGAAAACCAAAGCAATTGTCAGTATGGTGCAGAAATGTAAACATTTTAATCAAAACAATGGCAGTATTTTATCATCACCATAACAGTATGCCACACTATTTGATTAAGAGTTATGAATTTGATATGGCGGTCTGCCATGGTTTACGTCTGGGGCATGTGTTTTGATGAGAAAGCATTTATCTTCTTTGCTTTGTCTTAAGGATTATTACTGACTCAAATCAAGCAGATGAAAAATGAAGTCTCAAAATTAATTAAAGTTTAACATAGAGACCTGGGGGTGATGTGAGAGAATGTTCTGTTTTTATCCGATCTGATTTAAATGTTCAATTTAGAATAATAATAACGATGGGGAGGAAAAAGCTATGCAACTATGCAGAAACAATAGGTGATTGTTCTTGAACATCACTTTTTGAGTTCCAGGAAGTGCTTGCAAAAATGTTAAAATCAAGAAAGTAATTTTACGCAACCTCATTATGGAAATTTCTGATTGAGTTACAGTATCCACGTCATACCCGCTAAAATTACAACAAAACTGGTGCGCGCACACATAGAACTCAGTCTTATATGTATTATAAGTCCTGCTATATGTGTTGGCATACTAAACCTTCTTCTTCTGCCAAAACATCCTTTTTTCCTTTATCTGTGGTGCAGGATCTAGCAGCTGTTGCTAAAATATTTCAGATCTGAAGTATTTGATGAAATAACAGCCAAAATAGTTTTGTAGAAAAACCTGTGTGGGTGTTTATTCAGCTACTTTATAAAAAACAGTTAAACATAACTTTTTGTTATGAAGGTCACATAAAAAAAAGCATATTTATATAATGTAGGGGATAAATGATTATGGTTTCAAAAAGTCTACCAAAATAGGATGTGCTCTGTTGTAAACAGAACACCAACTCATAGTAATATCCGATACAATTCTGAGTGGGAAAATATGAAAAGTTTCACATATTACATAAGGAGTGCTGTATGTATGTGTAATTGTTTTGCATGTATTCTCGGTTGACACTCTGTCATGCCAGTGCAGTCTGAGCTCATCTTGGAGGAGAAAACTCCTACATTTCCTATATATAGAACACATTTATTGAATACAGCATAAGAGTAAAATAAATCAGGGTTATATGTAGGCCAGGAACCCTTTGTTCAATTGCTAAATGACTTTAATGAACGTTTCCATATTTTGCACTGTCCTCCTTAATGTAAGCCAATTTCAGCTGCTTTTCAAGATATGACAAAGGATCTGGAGCAGTACAGATGTTATCCTTTCTGCTTCTATCCTTCGCTCTTACGCTCATCTGACGTGATCCGGGAAATCTGAGAGCTTGTAAGAACACGCCATTGTGTTTACTATGAATCAGACAATAGAGTGCTTCATTAATAGCTGGCCAAAGGGACTGTAACAAAAGGAGAGCACCTTTTGTCCTTCTCATCTTTTGACATCATCCCCTCATCATAACCTGCATATTATTACATTTTCCATGTAAATGGACTTGTGATATTGTCCATGTTGTGAAGTTTTCAGTTGGTGAGTCACAACTAAAAATTGGGCCAGAGGTCCATTCTGTCCATCAAACAACAACAAAAACAATGCTTCATGTAAATAATAAAATGCATCTAATCATATTAATATCATTAGGATAGAAAAGGAATAGTTCATCCAAAAATGAAAATAGACTGGAAATATACTCACCCTCAGGCCATCTGAGATTCAGTTTTTGAAGTTTAGCATTACGTCACTTGCTGACCAATGGATCCTCTGCAGTGAATGGGTGCCGTCAGAATTAGAATAATTAGAGTAACAATAACTTTTATTGGTTTGAGGTCAAAACAGTTTCTAAACAAATATGTCGTTTGTATTTTGATGTGAGACAACATCAGGGACTTTTTCCCTGGATGAGTCATTATTATGGATTATGAACTTATATTTTTGCCATGAAGCGATGGTTTAAAATTGAAATGCTACATTAAATTACACTTAAATGTTAAAAGACAGTTTTTTATGTTACAAGATGTTAATCAATAGACTGGAGTGGTGTGGATTACTTGTGGATTATTGTGATGTTTTTATCGGCTATTGGACTCTCATGCTGACGGCACCCATTAACTGCAGAGGATCCACTGATGAACAAGTGAAAACTCAGTACTTTCAGTATTAATATATTTCAGCGTTGCATTTAAAGAACATTTATGATTTATGATAAACAATTTTAGTACTTTTCCACAGTAAAACCTGGGTCCTAAAGTGCGATAATGTGATGACAAACACTGCTTAAAAGCACAAAGGTGCTACCTTCTTTGTGACTGAGCCGGGGAAAAAAATGACGATGTTAATTCCAGTGTCTCGCAACAGTTTGAAGGCAAACAAAGTGTCAGCATTTCACAAGTCAAACTGATTAACATTCCTTTTTGTCAAGATTATTCATGTCAGCACAAGATGGATTTTTTAAATGCAGGCTAAAATACAGTGCAAGGGGGTGGACCGGCCTAAATAAAGCATTGTAATCATCCTAGCTGTTGCAACCAGACTTCATTAACTCTCAAACAGGTCTGTGAAAATCGCAAACACACGCATTTCCTTGAAGCCTCCGACGAGGAACATGAAACATTTTTTTGTAAACCCAGAATGCTGTTGAACCAGTTGAGCTTGTTGGCAGAATTTACAATTTTTATTTTATATAAACTCATCGATATCTTTTATATTCTGGGTTTGGAAAGAAGAATCTGTTCCCTGAGATGCCCAAAAGAGCAATGTAAAGTCTTCCGTAACTACATTATTGACACAAAGCAGTATTAAAAGAGGTACAGCATCATTCACTTAGATTCATATACCTGTACATAAAAGTGGTTTCCACAACTTAAAATCCTGCGAAGAAAATAAAACTAGATTTCTAAAGAAATAACTAGAAAATGTGAGTAGTGCTTGCCTACACAAACAAGCCACTGCCACTATGCTGGAGCGCTGTGGGTGGTTGTCAGAGCGCTGTAGTAATGTGGTTTCTAGCATGTCGCTATGTTAGGATTGCTAGAACGTTCCGGGTGGTTGCTAGGGCAGAGCTACAAGATCAATAAGAAGATCTGAGTGGATTTAGCGTATTGCTAGCATGATGTAGATGGTTGCTTGTGCAATCATTTGTGGATGCTAAGGTATTCTTGGTAGTTTCTTACCAGCAAAAGTAAACAAAAATAAAAAAGTTTATGTTTATGATATTCTCTTCTCTTCATATGGCTAGAATCCCCTCTTCAGTGTAAGGTACGGTCACAAAGTTTCATCAGTTCTTTCGGTAGCACTTTATTTTACAGTCCTGTTCCTCTTGTACATACTATGTACATACTTATTATAGTAATTACAATAACTATGTAATAACTAGGTACTAACCCTGAACCTACAGTACCCCTAAACCTAACCCTAACCCATGTAGTTACCTTGTGTTACCAGAACTTACACTGTAAGTGCACTATAAGTACATGGAAGTACACGTACTGTAAAATAAAGTGCAACCGTTATTTCAGTAGGAATCTACGCGATCTGCGATACTTGTTTTGCCCAGATTATTTTTGCACCAATTCACAGTTTGGAGGAGTGAATGCTATTTGCTAAAAATCAGCCCTTATGTTACAAAAAATATATGGCAATATACTTTATACAAAATCTAATGCGGTATATAACATTTTTGAGCTTATGCTATTTTAAACTAGCTATATTTAAAAATCTGAAACACGTATATTGTGAATGATTGTTAATCGTAAGAAATATATATTTCTATGTGTGTACAGACTGTGTGAGTAAATAAATGTTCAATATATTTCTACACATGCAAATACCATATCTCATCACATCTACAGCTATTATTGTCTAGTACTGAATATAAAATGACATACACTGTGTCAATTTCTTATGTATTGCTCAATATATTGTAATATTTACAAAATATATTAGTCTGTATATTTTCTAGCGTAATAAACCATTGCATCATTTAATATATTGATCATTCATATATTAGGAACTACATTTTCTTTGTGAAAGTGTAATGTATCATGGGCACAGAAACTGATTTTCTAGCTTCAGACTATGATTACGTCCAGTCGGAGGGTATCAAACATGTTTAGCATGTTTTTTTCATTTGCCATACATCTCCTAGCAATAAGGCGCATGTTTCCGTGTGAGTTTTGTTTGTGTTCAGAATGACTTGAAAGTTGTGTGTGATCTTCCCTCATTTAGTGTATAATTCCCCGTTTTTCTCTGTAACCATTTACAAAGTCAGCAAGTGTATAATGTCTAGTGTTTTTGTGTAGTGTATTCCAGCTTTTGGAAAGCGACTGAACCTAATTCTTACTTTGATGCCCACATACTATGATTCAGCACTATAAAGACTACCTGAGTCACTGAGTGGTGTGTGTTTACACTCATTCCAGTGGAAAGATGTGTTATAAATGATGGTTTACACAGCGGGTCTGTTCAACAATTAGTAATCTAGCCTTTAATATCATGGTAAAAACCCAATCCAGAATGCATAATTCCCACTTTGGTGGGAATTTCCCACTTTTTCAGAAAAGCTCTCAGTATCTCAGTTTTTAAAGTCTCTCGCAGGGTTTCGGTGCATCGGTCTGACTCACATCCAGACTGTTTAGATGCATGTCCCTGAGTAAATTGCAGCATTGTGAGATAGATAATTGACTTTCTCTCATGTTTTTGTGGCCTTTTCTCTGTCACACAGAGCATTATGTTCCTTCTTCTGAGACTTTGACATGATGATCCGCAGTGTTCCCAGCCGTATGTGTCCTCAATGTGAGCTGTCTGACAACTTGATCAACACCAGGGTTTATATTATAGCTAATCCTTGGATGTTGTAAAAAAAAAAAAAAAAAAAGAACAGAGTGGTCCACCATTAAATTAATTAATTTCTGCATTGCATGACAAGTGAGCCTGAGGAAATTTTTAGACAATAAATTTGTTGCTGTCTGTCTATGGCAGTCATGGTCCGGAATGTAGAAATGAATATTAAATGAATAGTGTTTAATACAGCTTATTATACATACTACAAGCATGCATAATAACATTTACTTTATTTTATTTTTTAATTTTATAATCTTCTGGTAAATCTCAATATGCTTGCTATTGGGAACTTTGTCTATGCATGTAGATTACAGTTTTGTATAATAAGGTTCATTTTTATTTTATTTTGCTGGTAAATCATCTCATTATGCTTTCTGTTGTCAGCTCTGTACATGTAAATATACTATTCTGATAAATCTGCTCAAAATACTTGCCATTGGCAGGTTTGGGAAAAAAAATGTTGGACCCTGGTGACAACGACAAATCGGACAGGAAGGAGCAGGTACAGTGTACACGAAAAACCAGAAATCGCTTAAGCAGCCGCAAGATCACATTACATTCCAGGCAGAATCTGGCTGCTCGTTTCCAGTTATCTCACAAGAACAAAGAATGAAACAAAGGAAAGAAAGGAATGGAAGAGGTTGATAACTGGCATGATCTCAAGGGCTCCGCTTTCATTTTGGACTGACAAATGTCTCTTTGAGCTGGCATTTATTTGTCTCTCTGTAAACGATGATCTCGACTTTAGTTTCAGCCTGAGGCAGATGAATTCTTTACATTATTGATAACTGCAGTGGCTGACCTTTTACATGCACACAGACACCATCCGCAGAGCTTTATTCATTTATAACCGGCCCAATACATTCACCATTGGCTGAAATTGAAATAAAAAGTAAAAAAAACAAAAAAAACAAACATCTATTCAGCATTATAACTGTGATGAAAATGTGTTTGTATCATTGATCATATGATTTAAATCTAAGGGTCCTCATGCAGGCTTGAATATGAATTTCCATGCAAACAGTGCTTAATATAGCATATAAATAACACAATCACCATACCATCAGGGATGACCTTGACTTCCGAACACATGCATACACTGAACGTGCAGCAATGAAGAGCCACAGGGTGTCATTTCTCATCTATAGAGCTAGTTTGACTCATACCCTGCCAGTCTAATATCACTTCATCCAAGCATCGACTAAGAGGAGTCCAGCTTTCATCCACCATTCATCTTCCCTACACTCATCACAATAATGGAGCATTTGAAAAGGATGCCCTTGATAAGACTCATATCGAACATATGACAGCACTCTCATTTGATTAGTCTTCATCAGTCACCTGTCATTTTTTACGTTTTGTCATAATATTATTTATAAATATTTTATTTATTGCAATGCATAAATAATGCATTTTTTAAATTAAATTAATTTCCATTTAAATTTAAATTAGCATTTAATTATTAAATCATTACATGTTCTCCTCAAGGTCCTGTACGAGTCAAACACACAACAGCAGTTACAAGGTCTACAACAGTCACAGTTTCAGTGTTAGTTGGTTTTGTTTTTGTATGATAGTATTTGGTTTGTTTGATGTGTTTCTTTTATTTTTCTTTTCTTTGTTAATGATCTGTAGATTTATCTCTACGCCAGCCCTACTAGTCGCTGTTGTCTTTGGATATCAGTGTCTGATCAGGACAAGTGTGTGACATGGGCCGGCTGATAGTGTTGCTGATAAGGTTCAAAATGTTCCTTTTCAAATACCAGCAGGCTGTCACTGGAGATTTCAGGCTGTTCAGATCTGACACACTGAGGAGGGTTAAACTAAAAGAGCTTAAAGAACAAGTGCTTACTGGTTGGTACTGGTCTTAATCCAATTGATTGGATCATGAGAGCAAAAAACTATTATAGAGAAAGAATCACATACTACAGAAAAAAAAAGAAAAGAAAAAAAGATTTTGACTTTGATCACTCCAAATCAAACAAATGGCACAGTGACATGTCACTGCATTGTGTACAGATGCATGGTGTTCAAAAAATAACTACATGCAAGAGTGTTTTCTATCATCTCCCTACCTAAATAAAAAGAAAATCTCCAACACAGTGTAATGTTATTTAGAAAAACAAGCTGCTCGCGGTCATATTACTGCTGTCTGTCCGGTCTTAAACTGGTTCAAGTGTGCTGATTCAGTCGTGAAATGAGGCGATGTGTCCTCCCAGTGTACTTTAGCTAAAGCCTGGGATAAAGAAAAGCATAGAAATCCCCTCGGTTGAGGTTAAATCCTGTCATTTGAACCTTTCTCAGATTTCCAGCAGAACATCTGCGGTGCAAAGGGGAAAGCAAAAGACTTTTCTCTACCAAAGGATTACATTATATTGAGCAGGCAGGTGGCTGTAGAGAATGTAATACTGCAGTGTTCATACCAAACAACAACAACAACAACAAAATAAATACATAAAAAATATATATATATTTTTCTTTTTTTTTTTTTGCATTTTCAGATTACATGTAATGCTTAGAAATTGCCACCATGAGGGTGCTATATGGACTTTGCTAATAGGGAGGCTGCTTTATAGGATATTATCACAGTAAAGCCTGACACATTAAATAAAAGTAAGAAAATAAATAAATAAATAAATATTAATAATGGAACAGTTTATTGAACATTTGAACATCTGTTGAGTATCGTTTTCTATACATTAGACTTTTATGACCCATATAGAATCATATAAGAGAATATGAAGCACATTTGTTTGGACCCAAACTGAACTTTTTGTTAAGTTAGGGTCCAAACAAATGTGCTTCATATGCAATTTGGTGCAGATGCTGATATTTCTATGGCCAAAAATCTTCCAATAATATCAGCGTAATGATATTTGTATGCTTAGCTCTATATTCAAATCTCTGTCGTTTTAATTGTGGAAGGCAAAAACATATAATGCAATGTGAGGATGATTGAGAGATGAACGAATAAACATTCTGCAAAAGCCTGTTTAATACTCACATTTTTGAACGATGATTTTTCTAAAGAAATGTGTATGGATAACCAAGTAAACCTGAGATCCTTCAGTCAGTTTACATATGGAAGTATTAATAACAATATAAAAGTTATTCTTACGTTTACTTAAAAAAAGGAAAAAAGCCTGAAGGTAGACAGTTTTAACTCAATCTTACAACAGAAAGCATGTAGTAGGTTGTGTACAACAGGTTTTCAGGGTTAAAACAGCCCATCCAATCCATGACCTTCCCTTTATGACCTCCTCAAAGCTCATGACATGTTTGATTGAAGGACAGGATGACCCTAACCGTCTCAGTTTAACCTTCAGTTGGTCAACATTTGCTCTGATTAAAAGTATCATGATTATGCATACAGAGATCCAGGCAGTGAGGACCATATAATGTGGCAATCCTGTGGAAAGATATTATACAACCATGATATGTAAAAATTGATAGCCTGAATGCACTGTAAGTCGCTTTGGATAAAAGCGTCTGCTAAATGCATAAATTTAATTAAATGTAAATTTAATTTAATTTAGCACCAACTTCCTGTCAGACAAAAGTAAGAAGTGAGCGTTGTGAAACTGGCCGGGCTCAGCCACATCTGTCGTGGGCTGCTTCCTGAATTTTTCTTCTTGTGTTTATATATGGGTCGGTGTGGGACAGCCTCACCTCCAGACATTCAGCATCATTGCTCAGACGGAGCATGACTGGAGCGGAAGGGAAGGAGTGATGGTCTGCTGGAAACAGCGGGCTGTGTCTCATGTCTTGCCAGTCAGTGGCATGTTGTGCTTGGCTAGGGTTCTCCCTCCTGCCCTGAATGCCCCATAATTAGACAAGAGCGGATACTCTCTCAGTAGGAAGAGGTTAAGATGGTGTTTGCTTTATGGTTTGTGTGGAATTCGAGGGCTGAGCGGTCACAGGAATTAATTAACAGGAAGTGACCATACCAATATTAGCTAAACGGAAAGGGAAGTCACTGCAAACACGAATTATGATTTATGTATATTATATTATTAAGTCTCTTATGCACACCAAGGCTGCTTTATTTGATAAAAAATAGTGAAAACAGTAATATTGCTAAATATTATTACAATTTAAAATATTTTCTGGTGTAAAATATTTTTAAAATGTAATTTTTCTTGTAATGCAAAGCTACATTTTCAGCATCATTACTCCAGTCATCAGCATGACATGATCCTTCAGAAATCATTCTAAAATGCTGATTTATTATAAGTTATTATTTGGTGTTTTATTGTTAATGAAGATTGTTATTATTGTCAGTGTTGCAAATTTGCTGCTGAATATTTTTGAGGAAACTGTAACATTTTTGTTTTCAACATTGATGACTATAAGAAACATTTTTGAGCATGTTTTCAGCATCTTAAAATTGATCATGTAACCCCGAAGATTGAAAATTCTTAGCTTTATCATTACAGAAATACATTTCATTTAATATATTCAAATTGTTGTTTTAAATAGCAATAATATTTCACAAAATTACTCTTTTTACAGTATTTTTGATCAAATAAATGCCATTTTGGTGAGCATAAAGAGCAAAAAAGGAAAGAAAAAAGAAAAAAGAAAAGAACAATTCTAAGATGTGTAAATTATGTTGTAAAGCATATATGGCAGCCTTTTAGCTTGTGGATTTTTAAATTCAAGGTTATTATATGAATAAGTTCAGAACAGATAACCAGAACATTCAGCTTTACATTGTGTCCTAATCAGGTGTGACAGGATGAAGAGACAAGCAATAAATCCTTTCTCTTCCAGTTAAGTTTTTCTCCTAACCAGCGGTGACAAGTGGCGTGACAAGACGTGTAAGGGCCGTTCACAGTGACAGTGCTGATTTAATCAATGCAGGTCACTAGGTCTGTGTTTCTGGTAAGTGCTCATACTCTGTGACGTTTCAGGTGGTGGATCTTGTGAAGTTCACTGTTGTCATTCTCCATCGTGTTGCCGTACTGATCACTGTCACTCATGTTGCCTCAAATGACCAACTGTCATTGAAAATAAATGACTTCCAGCCCTTTTGTTTTGACATTTCGCTGTCATTGTGGACAACCTTGTAGATGATCACTGGCTTTCTTTTCCTGTCATGGGGTGACAAAGTGAAACCTCATTGGTCCAAAGATTTTTCATTATTACTATGAAATATCAAGTCAAATCAAGTCTGTTATATTGTCAATTCTTCCACATGTACAGAACATACATACAGAGAATTTAAGTTGTGTTACTCTCAGACCCTTGGTGCACACAGATGAGCAGTAGAGCAGATAGATACAGATTAAATATAAAATACAACTATACAAATAAGGGCATGTAAAAAAATACAAATAAATACAGTTAAATAAAGCAGCACAAGGCACATGGCAGATAGAGTGCAAACCAGTCAAGTAAACAAACAGTGCAGATGGTAGTGCAAAAGAGCTTATTCAGACTGATTTAAAATGACAAAAAGCTCAGAGAACAGTTCTTTATTTAAACTGACTGAAGAGGTGGTCGAATTAAGTAGTGAGCAGACCAATGCTGCACAAAGTATTCGGTGCAGGTCACAGTTTGTTAGTGGTTGTGGTGTGAGACATTAGCAATCCCCAGACTGGGTTATTTTAAGCATACAATTAAAGACATAACCTTATTTAACACATTTAAAAGTGCTGAGTGTGCACATGTCCAAATCTTATATTTATATTTACTTACATTAACTTTACTTAATAAGAAATAATATGAAAATAAATAATATGAAAATAATATGAAAAATGCACTTTATATATAAAAAAAAATGTTTTAATAACATCAACTTAAAGAAAGAAAGAATAATTACAATATTTTAATAATTATTTTATTTTTTGAAGCTTAATAGTCATGGTCACTATAATGATTGTTAAAAAAAAAAAAAAAAAAAAAAAGAGCACACATGAGTTTGGGACAGTATTACGTATAAGTATAAATGATGGGAGAATTTCCAGTTTAGCTTGAAAGGACTGTGATGGGGACAACTAGGCACAATCAAAATGCTGTGATTTTCAGTGCTGCTTTAAACATTAAATAAAGAAAGAAATCCAGTGTGGACTTCAAATGCTTTAAAGATTGATTGGTCACAGCCACCAGAAAGTGTTTAATACAACATATGTTTAACAAATGTGTAATCAAAGACAGGCTGTAGACACCTGAGATGTCTTTTTTATTTTTGTTTTTGTAATTGTTTTAATTATACCATGTCTGTTACAAATCATATATACAAATATATATATATCCATTTAGTTTTGAGGCCTGCAAATTATTATTATTATTTTTTCTTGTATCTCCTTTTTGAATTATTTAAATATGTATTTGCTTCAATAGGTCATTATTGTCTAATGTTTAAAAATTACCTGAAACCAAACCATTTAAAATTAACTTTACCACATTTTGCTGACACTGTTACATCTCTTACTCTACCTAAGTCTTTGGGTCTTTATTGTTGGTATATGAGCCTCATGGGTCTGATGGGGTGTGAGCTAACCAACCAACCTAGACAATAGTTTTGATTCATTCGATCTCTACAGTCATTGTTCCTGCAACAGCTGACTGTAGGGACTGCCACCTTGAAGTCTTTTCCCTAAAGAAAATGTTCTAGTTTCCATTTCACTGAGGAGATTTCCACCCTCCCTTATCGGTCATCCTGGAAGCATCTACTAGGTCAGGATGGCCTGGTGACCACATCCTGAACACAGGTCAGTCAGTAAACAACAAGAAAGATTAGTTGGTTCCTGTGGCTATAACCTCACTTTTCAGTTAGATAAAATAATCTGGATTAACTATTTACTTTCCTTATGGAAATTGACTATCATACTGTCAAAACACAAATTAATAGACAAATTAATAGTACAAAACGTGGATTTGTAGAGAATAATTTCGGAGGATTTCAATATAAGCCAAGAGGTCACTGGTTTTCCTTTGCTGTAAATAAAACTTGTTTCTCTCGAGACTAGCATATCAAATATCAAGAGCTACTCTTTTGAGTACTCTACTCTATGGTCTCACACATGGTCTGACACATATCCATGGTGAGTCTGACTTAATTGTGTAACTAAACTGGCAAAAAATCTACAAATAAAAAGCGGTCAGAAAATGATTTCAATAAATACATTCAAAAAAAATTTTTCAAGGTATTTCATTTTTATTCATACAGAATGACTGTACAGCTGAGAGTCTAGTTGGAGCCTTTGAGTCAGAAAGGACAATGAGATTCTTTTAGTGTTGGATTCTGCCCAATATGGCGCCCTGTGGGTGAACGTACGCTGGCAGTAAAGTGTAACTCATTAAACACAATGTCAAACTGGTTCAGAGGATCCTGATAGAAGCAAGGTCTGTATACAGTACATTACCCCTTTACAATGCCATTTGAGTTTCTTTTAAAGCTGCTGGGGTTGGCCTTCACTTTATCACACGTAAAAAAAAAAAAAAAAAAAAAAAAAAAAAAACCTTCCTTGATATGTTTAAAATAGATAGGAAATGTATTTTGAGATTTAGAAGATAGACTCGTAAGAATAGTTAATTATGCATGTAAATAAGTAACAATGTGTTCCCAGTGATTGGTTTACTTTCTAAGTGTTTACACGCAGCATCAAACAACCAATCAAAGTGAATCAAGCAATGGTTGTTCTGACATGCAAAATGTGCCGGTTGATTTTCCCATCTTGTTTTCATGTTTACCTCGAGGGAGTGAGAAATAAGCATGTTCAAATGTAAAGGCTCATTCAGGTTAATATTTTCTTCATAATGATTCAACTCTCTGCTGTGTTCAAATGCACGAGCAGCTGTTGTTCCTGTTCAGTCAGAGGGAATCTGTTGAGGTATTGGATAAACATGTGAGTGACAGCTCCAACAAGCCAAATCGAAAGTTAGAGGAAAGAATTGAAGCTTTGACATATTCATCAAAGTAGCAAAAGGAGGTTGAAAAGGTTGGTATTGAAATATGGTAATGTCGAGGCAAGCTATTTCAGTTTTCAATATTTATGAAAAATGTGGGGGAAAAATGAGGTTTGTTCTGTTTGATTCAGCATTTTGCACAATTACATGCACGTTCTTTCTCAAACGCTCATTTCAAAGCTCACATCAAGATATGCCGGGGATATTTCAAATCCTATGTGCTTTCAGAGGCAAGATGCTTGATTTAGATTTTCGATTGCACATTATTCAATTATCAGACATGTTCTGATTGATAAACACATTGTAAGTCTAAGTTAATCATGATGCATTTGCTGGTAAATGGCTTTAGATGACGTCTTATGTCCACACTGAGGGTCCTTTAATGTTTGCCCTAAACTGTTCCAATAAACTGCAAAAAGGTCAAGTATAATTTAAGAAGGACGGCTTTGGGCTGGCTTATTAAAAGCTAATTGATTCAGATAAGCATGCTGTGAATATGGTTAATGGCCTTAATTGTGTTACGAGCAAAGCCATTAATCCTGTTCCATATTCCCTAGCCTTCTCTATATACACAGTTTTCTTTCTAAGTGCCCTTGCAAAATGCTTAATTTATTTTTATATATAAAATAAATAAATAAACATATATTTTTAATGTACATTTTTAACATAGCAAAAACAATAACTTATCATTGATCAATAAATTGTCATTATTACTGCTATGCCACATCCTGTGTGCAAATTGAATACACTGTATGTATATGTGTTCATTTCCATATATTAAATATATTGTCATATGAAGTAAAAACATATTAAAACTATTAGAAATTGGAAAGATCTCATATCTTACAAACCTGATTCCAAAAAAAAAAGTTGTGACACTGAACAAATTTTGAATAAAAACATAATGCAATGATGTGGAAGTTTCCAATTTCAATATTTTATTCAGAATACAACATAGATGTAATATCAAATGTTTAAACTGAGAAAATGTATCATTTTAAGGGAAAAATTCATTGTTTTTAATTTTATGGCATCAACACATCACAAAAAAGTTGGGACAAGGCCATGTTTACCACTGTGTGGCATCCCCTCTTCTTTTTATAACAGTCTGCAAATCTATAACAGGATCCTTCTACGCAGCCGTGATGTTGTAATTGATGCAGTATGTGGTCTGGCATTGTCATGTTGGAAAATGCAAGGTCTTCCCTGAAAGAGATGACGTCTGGATGGGAGCATGTGTTGTTCTATAACTTGGATATACCTTTCAGCATTGATGTTGCCTTTCCAGATGTCTAAGCTGCTCATCACAAACACACACTCATGCAACCCCATACCATCAGAGATGCAGGCTTCTGAACTGAGCGCTGGGTTGTCCTTGTCCTCTTTAGTCCGGATGACATGGCGTCCCAGTTTTGCTTCAAATTTTGATTCGTCTGACCACAGAAAATTTTTGCCACAGTCCATTTTAAATGAGCCTTGGCCCAGAGAAAACGCCTGCACTTCTGGAAAATGTTGACCCTTACTTACAGAGACTGTTCCAGATTCTCTGAATCTTTGGATGATATTATGCACTGTAGATAATGTAAATAACTTCAAACTCTTGGCAATTTTACTCTGAGAAACTCCTTTGTGATAATGCTCCACTATTTTTCCCCGCAGCATTGGGGGAATTGGTGATCCTCTGCCCATCTTGACTTCTGAGAGACACTGCCACTCTGAGAGGCTCTTTTTTATACCCAATCATGTTGCCAATTAACCTCGTAAGTTGCAAACTGGTGCTCCAGCTGTTTCTTATATTTGCATTTAACTTATTGCTACCTGTCCCAACTTTTTTGGATGTGTAGCTCTCATGAAATCCAAAATGAGCCAATATTTGGCATTACATTTCAAAATGTCTCACTTTCAACATTTGATATGTTATCTATATTCTATTGTGAATAAAATATAAATTTATGAGATTTGTAAATAATTCCATTGCTTTTTTACTCACAATTCGTACAGTGTTCCAACTTTTTTGGAATTGGGTTTGTACATTGCTTAACAGAAGTATAATCACACGAGTTGTCTAAATTTTCTTCTTGATTAAAAAAAAAGAAAAAAAAAAGGTGGTGACGTATAAAGTCCACCATGGGAATGATGGCATGAAATTGTCCCAAAGAGGTGTTTGTTTTGCACTTTACAACAGTGAGATATTTAGAATGAGTCACAGTGAGAGGTGCATGCTGGGATTCATTGAAGTGAGAGTTCATGGTGGTGAAGAATTCTAGAATCATGCAGGAACTGCTACTGGAGGCAGAAGAATCAATGTATTCAATGAATGACCTGCTTATCAAAAGAAAGAGAGATAAAAACAAGATTAGTGAAGTGGAGATATTTCCCAACACTTCTGTCTTAGCCGTGGGCGAGAGACTTCAGGTCCACCATCAACTGCATTTCCTGCCTGAACCTCTCAACAATTTACATTAGTTTTGCTGAAACCATTGCCTCTGTTCCCTTGAAAAAAAAAAATGAAAATGTACTTTCTGTAAGTTTCCCTTTTCATTAATATAATATTGTCATTATTATCATTAATATTTATTTAGTCTGCAAGTTCATTATCTGTACATATTTGTGATGAGTGGGGCGGGGCCGAGTCTCTCACTGGGAGCCAATCACCGGTCTCGAGTCCCACAGAGGAGCTCCGGAAGGATAAAAGGAGGAGCAACAACGGACCGGGCCTGGGCTACTATTTATGTTGTTGTTTTATTATTTTCTATGCAGCAGTCATATGTGAGGGGCTGCCACTTTTACTTTTATTTGTGTTTATCTATTCATTAAAGATTTATGTTTAAATGTTCCCACCTCCTTTTTCCAATCTATGAACATTGATACAATATTTTTACAATTATAGCATACTTTTAAGATTTACAGTACACTACAAGTGCACATTCAATACAGTTAAGCTCATTTCTTTTTGAGCGATGAGGTTTAAAAAAAAAAAAAAAAAAGATAATCAAGTCAATTAAACAGACAATATAGCTTAATCAGTGTGAAAAAGAAATGAGCTTAACTGTATTGAATGTGCACTTGTAGTGTACTGTAAATCTTAAAAGTATGCTATAGTTGTAAAAATATTGTATCAATGTTCATAGATTGGAAAAAGGAGGTGGGAACATTTAAACATAAATCTTTAATGAATAGATAAACACAAATAAAAGTAAAAGTGGCAGCCCCTCACATATGACTGCTGCATAGAAAATAATAAAACAACAACATAAATAGCATAATAAAGCTGTGGTTAAATTTGGTAAAATTCATTTACATTTTCAATTGTGTATTTTACAACCATGTCTGTAGGTGTTGAATTCAGTTCAGAATTATCTCTAGAATGGTTGTCATAGAGCTGGACTCATTGAACTGATGCAGGTATTATGCTGCTGATATTGATTGACTTGTTTCTGTAGTTTCTAACATTACATTTCATTTTAAATTATTCGAAAAAGTCACTACACGGTTTGTGTGTAACATTCTGATGAAAACCTCAAACCTCAAATTAACTCCTAACTTGACATCATATGTGAACATCATATCTACTTTTTTTTCAAAGAACAGTAAGCAGTATACAGTGTATAATATCCAGCAAGTATGAAGCTAGTATTACATCCACATCACAGCTTGCTGATTTCCACTTGTTTGGAAGTGGATGGGAAATGTTGGACCAGCGGGTTACGTTTATACTCAATACTGTCAAAACGTAGTGTGCGTGAAATCCTTAAACGCTTTATGCCATACAGAATCCTGCACCATACACAAACACACAATGACGCTGATAACGGTGAAAAGTGATATTCAATATTGCTCAGCTTGCTGAAAATCTTATCGCCCATGAGAAGCTAAAGATAAGGACTGCAGGAGCTGCTGGCTAATGCACTACAGGTTTGAAAGTAGGAAAAAAAACGAACAGGTGTTTCTGAATGCACCCCGAAGTCGAAGGATCATGTTATTTTCCACAGCTGTAGAATATCTATATGATTAGAAAGCTGCAAGATGGAGAGGATTTTATAACCGGTACGGTGGATTAGTGCTGCGGTGACCTGTTATGTGCAATACCTCTTCTATAATGAGATTAACTGTTTATCATCTTTCTCCATTGGTGTTTCAGATACTCGCTGAATCTCTTTGACAACACTGAAGAAGGAGAAGTGAATCTTTCTCTGATGAAATAAAGATCTGATTGGCATAGAATTTGGACATTTCCATGTGAAATAGAAATACACTTAAGCTAATTTTTTAAAAAGAGTACTTATTATGGAACTATTATACTTTAAAAGAATATACTAAAAGGGAAAGTTCACTCAAAAATGCAAATTCTGTCATCATTTACTCACCCTCAAGTCGTTTCTAATCGGTATGACTACCAGCAACTGTTGGGTTACCAACATTCTTCAAAATATCTTATTTTGTGTTCAGCAGCAAGAAATAAGATAAAAATAAAAATAATTCAGATTGGGAAGAAATTGAAGGTGAGTAAATGATGACAAAATTATTTCTGTGTGAACTATCCCTTTAAGTGTGAACTGTATAAAGCGAGATAAGTAGTAGTAGTGATATATTTATTTGAATTATGTAACTGAAGTGTAGTGTAAGGGTCCAAATCATTTTGAGGCCCTTTATTTTGTATTATTGTGAAAATGAGTGCATGTTTTTATGAGGAATAGCATAAGTCCCTATGTTACTGTACTCATTATTAAAACCATGAAGCTACAAACAGGTGTTAGGACTGCTGTTGGTCCCTTGGAAGACTAATATAACTGTTGTCTTGGGTGCTGTGACAATATATGAAGTTTAACTAACTTTTTTTCCTGAAGTTCTTGGTCTGTCTTTGACAAGGTACATCTCTATTTTTTCTCCTATTCTTTCTTGCTGGAGGGCTCACTAGCTGGTAGAGCTGCTGTCACCGTTAAAGTGTCACCCACTGAACATATAACATGATAACTTGACAATGAGTTTGGAAGATTTGGCTAGATTCAGTATTGGTTCTGCACACCTGATCTTGTGTCTGATTTACAGGAATAATTTGGTGAATAGAAACTATCTATATATTCCCCCAAAGTTAGTTCTGGCTGGCTTTAAAATAAACTCAGTAAACACAAGGTTAATGAATTTCTCAGTTCTGCGTAGACATCTGCATTACACACACAAACGACTCCTACATCTCTTTTCTTTGCTATTTGCCTGCTATTGAGGCTGATTCCACGGCTTTGTGATTAAAGTTGTTTCCGTATCCCCAAGGCTTTTCTTGTTTGGTGTGCATGCTTCTGTTGAAGCCCTGGGGAGAAAACTCAAGCTCACAGTGATCCTACATGCTGGGGCTGAAATTGCTGAGAAGCCAAAAATAGCCTCCCTTTGGGTTTGTGATAGGAAGTGGCACTGCACAGCGCTGATTGTTCTACCCATATATCTCACATTATAAGGAAGCGCATTTAAATATTTTGCTTCTAATGTACCTAGAAACCAATAATGACAGGTCTTTTAAAGTGTAAATGACAAAAGCAAGGACCCTTCCTGCCTCGTTGCACGGATAGAGACCAAAGCAGGGAGTTTTAAAAGAGAATATTTGCATGGAGAAAAAGAGAGGAGAGCTAAGCCCAATTGCAATTAACTTACTTCAGATGTGCTATAGCATGGCTTTCTCTCTTTCTCAGCAAGGAGAAGAACATTTTAAGTTTTTCTATTTTAACCAGTTTGATTTGTAAAGCCATTGCCTCCTCCATGGAGTTCGCTAGATTGGCTCATTTAAGATTTCACATCTTAATTTTTAAGAAACTCAACAGAACATTCTAGGCTGTGATGAATTAACTCTAAAATAAAAATATCTTAATGGTTCTGTGCAACACCCAAGGTTCAGTAGAGAGAACCATTCTGAATCAATGTTTAAGTTTCTTCAGTTAACTAACCTCTTTAGCTCATTGTAAATAGAAAAAGGCAATGAAGTTCAAGTATAGATTTATCAGATCAGTATATTGGTTCTAGTTAAAGAATACATAATAAATATTAACACATATATTGTCACAGTGTATCTGGTCTGTGTATCACTGGGTGTCCACTAGAGTTCTCACTTCCCCTTATCGTCACTGTTCATTGTTTTCAGTTGTTTTCACTTACATCGTTTGCACTTGTCTTTAAATACCTGGGTCGTTTCTGTCCTTGTTACGGAGTCCTTGTTTAATGTCTTAGCGTTATACATGTCCGTCAAACTCTTGTCCTTGCCTTGCCTTGCCTTGCCTTGCCTTGCCTTGCTCTGCTCTGTGTTCACGTCTTGTTTATGTTTTGTTTTGGATATACTGGTTTTGACCCTGCTTTGTTTGACTACCCGTTTGGATTTACCCTTATTTAATAAATTTCACACCTGCATTTGGTTCTCTCGCCTTGTTCCTACAACGCCGTACGTGACAGAAGGACTCCGTCATGCAGAGAACCAGCGGTGTGAAATTTCGAATCTGTTCCCCAGCCACCATGGAGGAACGGAGGGGGAGATTTCAGAATCTAACCGCCCTTCGTCAAAAGGGTAGTGAGGTGGGTGGCCTCACTAAGGACTTATTTAACAATTGCCTGGATGATCCGTTGCCTCAATGGGAAATGGAGCGGTTGGAGATCCTGGACTTTTGGGGGTTTACGGATTACCTACACCATCGTGCTCAGTGGGATACAACAACCCCATCTGAGTTTCCAGACAAGCCACAGCACAAGATGGCTGCTGAGCCAGCGCCTCAGCACAAGATGGCCGCCGACCCAGCGCCACAGCACAAGATGACCCAGCGCCAAAGCACAAGATGGCCACCAGCCCAGCGCCACAGCGCAAGATGGCCGCCAGCCCAGCGCCACAGCGCAAGATGGCCACCAGCCCAGTGCCACAGCGCAAGATGGCCGACAGCTTAGAGCCACAGCACAAGATGGCCGCCAACCCAGCGCCACAGCACAAGATTGCCGACTCAACACCTGAGTCGCCAGTCAAGGTGCCACCGACTCGCCGTCATAGAGGGTGGAGGACGAGGAGACAGGCGTCGACCGTTCCTCAAGGCCTGGAAGACATTCCCGAGTGGGTCGCTGCCGTCCAGGAGGACATTCCCGAGCAGGCCGCTTCCGTCCAGGAGGACGTTTCCGAGCGGACCACTGCCGTCCCCGAGGCGGTCCCCGAGGTGGTACCCGATGCTGTTCTGGAGGACGAGGCGGTGCCCGATGCTGTTCCAGAGGTCGAGGCGATGTCCGATGCTGTTCCGGAGGTCGAGGTGGTGCCCGATGCCGAGGCGGTGCCCGAGGTCATTCCCGAGGCGGTGCCCGATGCCGAGGGGGTGCCCGATGCTGTTCCGGATGCTGAGGCGAGGCCCGATGCTAATCCGGAGGCCGAGGCGGTGCCCGATGCTGTTCCGGAGGCCGAGGCGGTGCCCGATGCTATTCCGGAGGCCGAGGTGGTGCCCGATGCCGTGGCGGTACCCAATGCTGTTCTGGAGGTCAAGGTGGTGCCCGATGCCTAGGCGGTGTCTGAAGTCGTTCCCGATGCGGTGCCCGATGCTGTTCTGGAGGCCAGGGCGGTGACCGATGCTGTTCTGGAGGCCGAGGCGGTGCCCGATGTCGATGCGGTGCCCGAGACCGCTCCCGAGGCTGTTACAGAGGCGGTGCCTGAGGCCATTCCCGATGCAGTGTCCGAGGTCGCTCCCGATGCCTTGACCGAGGCGGTGCCCGAGACCGTTCCAGAGACAGTGCCCGAAGCCAAGGCACCTCGGGTCTTCACAGACAGTCCAGAGTCTAGTCAGATTCCCGTGGACTCTCCGGAGTCGGGTCATGTTCCCGTGGACTCTCAGGAGTCGAGTCATGTTCCCGTGGACTCTCAGGTGTCGAGTCATGTTCCCGTGCACTCTCGGGAGTCGAGTCATGTTCCCGTGGACTCTCGGGAGTCGAGTCAGGTTCCCGTGGACTCTCAGGAGTCGAGTCAGGTTCCCGTGGACTCTCGGGAGTCGAGTCAGGTTCCTGTGGACTCTCAGGAGTCGAGTCAGGTTCCCGTGGACTCGACGTCAGGTTCCCGTGGACTCTCAGGAGTCGAGTCGGGTTCCGGTGGACTCTCAGGAGTCGAGTCGGGTTCCGGTGGACTCTCAGGAGTCGAGTCGGGTTCCGGTGGACCCTCAGGAGTCCAGTCGGGTTCCCGTGGACCCTCAGGAGTCGAGTCAGGTTCCCGTGGACCCTCAGGAGTCGAGTCAGGTTCCTGTGGACTCGACGTCAGGTTCCCGTGGACTCTCAGGAGTCGAGTCGGGTTCCCGTGGACTCTCAGGAGTCGAGTCGGGTTCCGGTGGACTCTCAGGAGTCGAGTCGGGTTCCGGTGGACTCTCAGGAGTTGAGTCGGGTTCCGGTGGACTCTCAGGAGTCGAGTCGGGTTCCGGCGGACCCTCCGGAGTCGAGTCGGGTTCCGGCGGACCCTCCGAAGTCGAGTTGGGTGCCAGTGGACCCTCCAGAGTCGAGTCAGGTGTTTGTGGACCTTCCAGAGCAAGGGCCAGTCACCAATGACCCTCCAGAGCCAGGGCCAGTCACCAATTACCCTCCAGAGCCAAGTCAAGTCACTGGGTGGTCTGCGGCTCCGTTCTGGGGGACTCCTGTATCAACCACGGGGGCGTGGTGGTCATCCGCTCCGCCCTGGAGGGCTCTGACTTTGACCACACGGCTGTGGTGGTCCTCTGCTCCGCCCTGCTGGGCGCCTCAACATGCCCTTTATGGACTTCTGTTTTGTGTATTTGAGTTCTGTTATGTTCCTGTCTGTTCCCCTTAGTTTGTCTGGCCCCCCATCCCTCCCCCTGAACCTCCTCTGGTCCTCCTCCCTCCTGGTCCTTTTTGTTCTGTTTGGTGTGTCTGAGGAGCATCTGGTAGCTGCTCCTTAGAGGGGGGGGGGGGGGTTATCACTGGGTGTCCACTAGAGGTCTCACTTCCCCTTATCGTCACTGTTCATTGTTTTCAGCTGTTTTCACTTACATCGTTTGCACTTGTTTTTAAATACCTGGGTCGTTTCTGTCCTTGTTACGGAGTCCTTGTTTAATGTCTTAGCGTTATACATGTCCGTCAAACTCTTGTCCTTGTCTTGCCTTGCTCTGTGTTCACGTCTTGTTTATGTTTTGTTTTGGATATACTGGTTTTGACCCTGCTTTGTTTGACTACCCGTTTGGATTTACCCTTATTTAATAAATTTCACACCTGCATTTGGTTCTCTCGCCTTGTTCCTACAACGCTGTACGTGACATATATTACATATTAACACATATAAAAAAAAGTGATGGCATCACAGGACCTCTCAATTGACATCATATGAAGAGTTCTGAAGGCATTATGGGAATGAATTATTATGCCACTTTTTCCTGTGGTGTTACAGGAACTGCAGTATGGTTTCATGGAAAATGGTTCTACATCGTATTTCATTCCAAACAAATTCAATTGGCAAATAAGCATTTCTGTCTTAAAATAAATGAACAAATTATTGAAAGAGTAAATACCACTAAATTTCTCGGAATCTTTATTTGATGAATGTCTACAACTTAAATGTCATATGGATCAGTTAAAAAAAATAAAAAATCAAAATACGTTGGATTATTTTTCAAAATAAGTCAGCACTTGTCATATTATATAAAACCTTGTTTGAGTCCCATGTAAACTATTGCAATTTCATATGGTGTAACACTTTTACTAGCTACCTGAAAAAAATACAAAAATCTTTACAGAAAAAAATTATACGGGTATTAACGTGGTCTGAGCCAAATACCCCTTCGCGTCCCTTGTTTCATCGCCTTGGTCTATAAAGACTTACCGAATATAATACCTTTCATAATGCCTGTATGATATTCCAGGTTGTTCGTAAGTTAAATTACAGGTTGTGTGAACTTGTCCCAATCAGCCGACCCCAGCATACATATCACACAATGGAAAAACATTTAATTACTGGTAAAATAAGACGATTGAAATGTACGAGCCTGAGTGCTGTCTGTAGAGGTCCGCAGATTTGGAACGAGCTTGAGGAAAACCTTAAATTGTTGCAGTCTGTCTCCGTTTTCAAGAACAATCTTAAGGAAAAATTGCTTTTAACATATACTTTTTGATCATTTTGAAAGTGTTAGAATTGTGCTGGGATTGTCTTTTTGCTGTAGTGTTTGTCTTGTTGTATTTCTATTTATTTGTGTTTATGGATTGAGCTTTTGTTCTTGTATGTTATATGTTGTATGGTGTTATTGGGCCCCCTCCTAAAAGCTTTCAGTAGCTTCTTTGGGGTTTCTTCTTTTTACACACATTAACCTTTCTGTAACTATTGTTAATTTTGTCTTTAAAATGATGAAGTGTGTGAAATAAAATTCTTCAAATCAAATCAAATCAAAAATCTTTCTTCTGTTAATAACATATCATATGACTCTAAAAGATTATCCACTAAAGGTTTTCAGTTTCATGGGAGGTTTTCCAATGGCATTAGGTAAATATTTTTTGGATGCCGCGTTTTTAGAGTCATGATGCACTTTTACAATAAAAGAAGATACTAAAATCCTCATGGAGTAAAAAAAAAAGCATGATCTACTAGCCTTTCAGGTGTGGAAGAGTGATGCTGTCCTATTCCGCTTTAAGCCAAACTCATTCAGAGATAAAACACAACTGTATCGGTTTCACAGTACCAAAGCAATAAATATTTGAGGTCAGGTGATGCAGACGAGAGACTCCATGTGGAATTATAACTGCATGATACTAATTAATTTGTCAGGTTTTTGTGAATGTTCAGTACCTGTGAATGTTACAGTGCTGTACATTTAAACACTACTGTGGGGGTCAAAGCTAAAAGTGCTGAATTTGAATATCTGAAAGCTGACAGATGCCAAGGGGATCTGTTCACATTCATTCATCCTTGGTGACCCCTTGGATCACAGTTTGAAAGAAGTGTGTTTGCTGTGTGAATGTTGACTTTTTGCCACTCCTGTCATTGGTAACTATTAAAAATGCAAAATACAAAAAGTTTCATGTCACATACATTATCAAATGTCATACTATACATTTTTACCATTAGATTTAAAGAATATTTTATGCAGCAGTTTCAAATAAAGCTACTAGCCAACTGTCAAAGTCAATTTTTAAATGTGATTGGTGCTTGGCCAGTGCTCATTTTGGATTCTGTCTATATGTACATTTCACCTGGGGTGGTGAAGATGTTAATTTTTTTTCTTTCTTTTTTTATGTAAGAGTGTCATATGCATGTGTGTCTGTATGTTTTTATGTTTATGTTCCCGGTCACTTTGAGGTCTGAGGTTCAGGACAGGAATGCAGACGAGTGGGCATGAGTGGTCAGCTGTGGTAACTTGTGGATTTCCCCTCCTTTGGTTCATCTAAACCTCTGCCTTGAGAAAAACCACTTGCCATTACTTTCCTTGGCATCTGTCCACCACAGGCTGCCAGGGGAAAAAAAGACGCTTTCAGAAAGAGGCTATGGAATGGCATGATATTTACCACAACCAGTGAAAGAGTGGATTCGGTTCTAACGTCAATGGGAGGTGCAAGGAATTGACAAAATGCCCTCTTTGATTTTCTGTTGGCTAGAAGGTTGACTGTTCTGTTGTCTTTGTAGATGAGGTGGAGAATATGGAGGCATGGGGAGTGACAGCAGTGGAGGCAGCAGCTTTTCTCTTAATTACACAGGGGACCGTTGATTGACGCGACTCGCCCCTGCATGTTGGCATTTCCGCCCCACGTCTAGTTCCGCCTCGTGACTTGGAAGGGGTCAGTTCCAGCACTGAGGAGCCCAGCTGGAGAGTACAGATTTATGGTTGCAACAAATGTCACTGTGAAGAGAGGTGATGTGCACGAGCAAATTTAAATGCTGAGGAAAGAGAAAGAAAGAAAAGAGAGTGTGCAGAGCTCATCTAAATGAGAACAACTCAGAGCTAATGTTAATGCTTTGAGGTTGTTCCTTCATAGCTCTGAAGACTTAATGGTTAGGTTTAATTTGAGTAGCAACTCTCTCTCAGTTGCTCAAAAAAAAAGTTAAAGTGAGCGAGCAAATCATCTACGGGACAAGCAGGAATCCACCAAATCTTCCCGAGGTGAAGAAGGTGTGGGATGAAGTAGAATTTCATTCATCATTATAAGTAGAAATAGGCTGAATTGCAATAGGTAGCCTATTTCTAATACATTTTTATATTTATGTAGCCTACACTATAAAATTATTTTACACTGTAATCCTTTTGTTTTTAATATTTGGCATGTTTGTGTGATGCGCATTCCTGTGTGTAATAAGCAAAGTCAACGCGCACTGTGGACCCGTCCAGAGGCGCATTTTCTACCAACCCGCTCTTTAAAAACCAAAAAAGTATTGCACCATCGACTTTAGGTTTTAGACCAGGTTTGAGTTGGTCTATGGTCACCTCCTTTAAATAGCAATGTGCCAGCAAAGCACCTGAACACACCTCTTTTTTAGACCAGCTCGCCCATGGGTATGGAGGGATTATTGGGTCAGATTATAAACTAAAAGTCTAAAACTAAATGTCTTATACCAAACCTAAAAATATAAATTTGAAACTTAAAGTCCAAGTCAAAAATTAATTTGGTATTTAGGATTGGGGATTTGGTATATAGGATAGGGTATTTTGTAATTAGGATTGTGCATTTTCTATTTAGGGTTGTGCATGAAAGGTGATTTAAGCAATTTTGAGCGTGGAATGGTTGTTGGAGCCAGACGGGCCTCTGACCTCGAGCATCAACAAGGCATTTTTTACCCAAGACTGCCGCATACTGGATTTTTTTCACTTTTCACACCATTCTTTGTAAACCCTAGAAATGTTTGTGTGTAAAAATTCCAGTAACTGAGCAGATTGTGAAATACTCAGACCAGCCCGTATGGCACCAACAACCATGCCACATTGAAAATTCCTTAAATCACCTTTCTTTCCCATTCTGACATTTAGTTTGGAGTTCAGGAGATTGTCTTGACCAGGACCACACCCCTAAATGCATTGAAGCAACTGCCATGTGATTGGTTGATTAGATAATTGCATTAATGCGAAATTGAACAGGTGTTCTTAATAATCCTTTAGGTGAGTGTTTATGTACATACACACACGACATATGACATCAAAGAGAGTAGACGCTCCTTTTGCTTTTGAATCACTCTCGCAGTACTTTGATGTCACAAACCGATCGGTCTTGCAGTGTGCAGCCCCAGTTCAAGTCGAACAACCCTAATTTCTTTTCTCTCACAATCTTTATAAAATATATATAGGCTATATAGCAAAAAAAAAAAAAAAAAAAAAAAAAAAAAACAGAAACAAGGCAATGGCTACTACTAATTTCAGAGGGGGTTAACTGCAGTTTAAAAAACAAAACACTATGTCCCAATATAATAGATACCAAATCCCCAATCCTAAATACCAAATAAATTTTCGACTTGGGCTTTAAGTTTCAAATTTAGATTTTTAGTTTTGGTTTCAGACTTTTAGTTTTAGACTTTTAGTTTAAAATCTGACCCAATAATCCCTCCATACATGGGTGCACAAATGGGCGCAAAAACATTTGCTAATTAAACGATGTGGCGCCGCACTGAAACTAGCAAACACACTTGTGCTACGCATTGCGTCGGGTGTATTATAGGGCCCATTAAGTTAATAATGTGTTTTAATGTCGGTGATAATATCACCGTCGCATCTGCTTTAAAATTATCTTATAGTTACAATATTCTGTTTAATTAATTTGATTCAAATGTCCACTTAATCTTTCATTTTCGGCCACCATTTTGATATAGAAGTATGTATTGTGTTAATACTGTCAAAAAACACAAGGTTTATTTATAGCCTCAGTTGGTTATGTCCAAAATGAAAGTAAACAACTGAAATTAATGGATGCATGTCTGTATATTAGATGCATTCAGGTCTTAAAGGGACAGTAGGCTACATGCTGTCTGTAATTAAAGGGATAGTTCACCCTAAAATTGAATTTCTTTCATTGTTTATTCACTCACATGTTGTCCCAAACCCACAGTATATTAATTTATTTATTGAAGAAGCTTGAAGAATCTGGATAACCAAACAGTTGCTGGTCTACATTGACTGTTTAATGTTTATGTTTAGCATAAGATGGAAACTCATTCAGGTTTAAAACTATTTTCGAGTGGGTACATAAAGATATAAAAAACTAAACACTAACCTATTTTAATTTTTGTGTGGATTATTATGTTCATAAAACACCAAACACAAAGAGAAAAATCACTCAATACTCTTGACTGAAAAACTTTTAATTAGGTTTTACTTTTAATTAAGGATTAATGTTTATTGTGTTTTATTTTTATTTGTTCATATTTTTTTAATGCTCCTGTAAAATAATATCGTACATGAAAAACACTGTTTATTTTTATTTGTGCATTATGTATATTTGTAATATTTTTATAAAGTAATTTTGTTTTGTATTTGTAATGTAACTTTGTTCTATTTTTTATTTTTGTATTTTTAATAACAAAGAAAAATAATGTCAAAGATTTTTTATCTTCTCCCACTGTGGCCTAAATATCCGCCATACTTTTTCATATTTTGTTACCTTAATGTTACAAGCTTTGTCTTTTTTATAGGGATATTAGTTTGGCTATAAAGCTCAAACAGCTTGAAAAATAGAAAAACTGACATTACCAAAAATCATGATAAAATCATGAAAAAAAATAAATAAATAAAAAATAAATTTTTGCCGTATCACCCACCCGAACAAACCAAGAGAACATTAATGGGATATTCAACATTTTATATTAAAGGGGTCATGTGATGCTTTTTTAAATATCATTATTTTGTGTATTTGGTGTTACAGAATATGTTGAAATGCTTTAAAGTTTAAAAAAACATAATAAAAAAAATAACTCTCTCAAATGGGTCGTTGACCATGTCTCTCTCTCTCACACACACACACGGACACACGCGCGCACACAGCCACACACACGTGGCAGAGTCTTAACTCTGATAAACAATATCTCTTTGGATTTGAGATTTTAGTCTTTGCAACTTTACAGATCTTCTTTATGCACCAAAAGCTTTTAACACTCCAAAGAGAAAGGAAAAATTTCAACTGTATCATATGACCCTTTTAACTTATACTTTTAACTTATATAAAATATCCATATAATAATAATAATAAAAACATTCAACCAAATGCATGGATAAAAACTCATACAGCTCTAACACAACCCTCTTTTAGATCTCTATGATGCCATACATATTACTTTGAGACAATAAGGAATGAGTTTAATGAACTGCCAACAGTTGTGTTTACAGACAACAGAATATTGTCAGAGGGGGATGGGTTGGGTAATTTGCAGGGATTTTTTTCTGTCATTTACAACTCACAACTCTTGACATCTTGGAACAATCTTTCCATGATGAGGGGCTAAATGGGTCTATAACTGATTTATTCAGCATGAGGATGTGCAACACAAACAGATCCAGTTCCTTGTGTGATAAATGGGTTAATCTCCCTTTACTTAGATGAGAGAAATGGGAGGTTTCAAGTGAAAATTGCCTGGGAAATTGCAGGAAACACATTTCGTATTTGAAGCTACAAGATGTACCCATTGTTGCTGAGTGAGTCTCATCAGATATCCTTATCACATTGGATGGTAATTTAGAAGAGTGATTGTGTGCATAAGCCATAGTGATTGGACTAATGGTGAAATTTGATAAAACTATTGGCACATAATTTTTTTCGCTCACATTTGATGTTGATTTTAATGGTTTTAAGTGGGTTTGCTGTAGACATAGAACGGTTCTTGTCATTCTAAAATGTCTAATATCCCTAATTATGTGAATTTTTTGGAGTTTAACAGCATATGAAGTATGTTTAGCGAAGTTTTGCCCAGAGAAACATCAATAACCATCTCTTTTTTTATCAGTGGAAAAATCATAAAAAAGTATGACTCATTCTGTCATGTGACACATGACTCATTCTCTAAATTTCAAGTATTCTGAATTCATGTTTCCTTTGTTTGATGAACAGACGGAAATTTAAGCTGATATTCACAGATAATCCTTCTCAATTGATAGAAAAAAAATGTTTTGCTCTTATTCATATAAATGGAATGTTCTTTAAGATAGTCTTTAATAAAAGTTTGCATTCTACAGAGGTAGCCATTCCTAGAGTTAACATCAAAACTTTTGAATGAACTGTAGTATATATATACATATATATTTATCAGTGATTAGAATTTATCCAACCTGGTTTGGTAAAAATGTATTTTTGACAAATGTTTTCTCTTAACATAATGGCTTTGTTCTCTAATGCATAGGAATTGAGTTCTCGGCTCTGAATATCTCAGTGTCCATGTGTCCATGAGACTGACAGTGGGGAGAATTAAATATATGTTCTGGAGGCCGCTGTCAAGTTCCATTGTGTTCCCCAGCCACTAATCCATTCATACCATTCTACTGGGGACATAATAGGACGTTAAAAATGTGACTTGTAATCCATGGCTGGATGCGTGAGTATTGACCACTGTTGGTGTTACTCTCATCACTAAATGTCAGCCGCTATCATTGTCTGATGCCTGAGCCCCAGGGTCTCGTGATCTTAAGTGGCTTTCACAGAGCTGAAAGCCTCATCTCATGTTTTTACCTATCACATCAAGGTCAAAGCTGTATTTTTTTCCTGACGTGGGGAAATGCATTTTTTATTTTATTGAGACTTTAGTCAAATCCATCATTTGAAGCCAAATATCCAAATGGACTGTTCTATTGAAGCTTTCCACCAGATTAAGGGATTCTGTAAAGAAAACTGGATGGATTTTAAAGGAATTTATCCAGTGTGCAACACAAAACAGTCTTGATAAAAAGGCCTGTAATGTTCTTTAATGTGTCCAAACTGGATTATTAAGGGATTAGTGCATTGAGAAATTAAAATTATGTCATTGTTTGCTCGCCCTTGTGTTGTTTTAAAACCACAAAAGGAGAACATTTGAAGGCTGTTTTCCATGGTCTTTTCAATGAAGTTGCAAGGTTCAAAAGGATACAAAAGGAATATGAAAGTGTCATAAATGTTGCATATGATTCATGCACTACATTCTAAAACATCTGATTTATATTGTGTCTTTGTTTAACAGACTGAAATGTTAACTGTTATATAACTGTTAACCATTTATAATCTTGCCCTGCAGTTAACAGCTGTAACTGGATGAGAGTTGTAACAAAACATCTCAGGTTACACATGTAACCGTGGTTCCCCGAAAGGGAATGATACAGTTCGGGGACACTTTGGGGAATGCCATCAGCATGACCAGTGTCTGAAGCACTTGTGAAAACACTCCAATCCATTGGACCCCACAGCTGTAACATCAGTTGCGGAGTGCTCGGAAGTACAAGTAAGAACTTATTTGTCTAAAGGATATATGGCAAGGGCATGTGTCTTGTTCCCTTTTGGGGAAGTATGGATGAGACGCTTCATATCAAGGGAACTCCACACTGAATGTGGGGCACTCCAATGATGTTTTGAACTGTTTTTATGAGAACAGCTTTTGTGAGAGCTCAATCCATGGAACCTGTACATGCGGACTGAACAGAGGAGCAAGGACCCTGCTTCAATATCCACATACTCTGGTGAGGGACAACTTGCTCCACCCGGGCAACTAGTCAAAGGGAACTGTCCTCAGACAGTTATCAACTTTGAGGATGTTACAGGTGGGCCACCGTAAATACACTGAAGGCAGCCCAACCTGAGAAGCTGCTAAAAAGAGAACAAGGAACCCATAATCACTGGGGAGGGGCATCTTGCTACAGTACAATCTTCATTGCAAAATTTCTATTCCTCCCATGCCCCGCCTACAACCCCCATACTCGATCTCACCTCACTGCAATGGCGGCCGTGGGAACTGAACTGCAGAGTGTAGGATCTCAAAACTCATCCCTCGATAGAGAGTCAAGCATGGGTGGAACCAATTACTGTATCCACATCAAACAACACGCATAATACATCCTATTGACTATACAGTAGGTAACATTGCACTTACTATACTAACTTTAATTCGATTTTTAGTAGAGTATTAGTTCACTGGTACGGTTAGAAGAAGTTGACATGTACTTGCAAAATTACTTATAGTCAGTAGAATGTCTGTTGTTAGACCATAACAATAAAGAGTTAGCAGATATAAGAATAAAGTCTACTAATACTCTAATGTGCAATGCTATTTATTGTCAACAGAATTAAAGCGTCACCATGCCTGTACATTTTTCATGTTTAAAAATAATATTTGTTCTCTAAATGACCAAGCTCGTCATATGTGTGTCTGAATCTACAGTTAAGTTTGAACAGCGTTCTCTGTGTGTGTCTTATTTAGTGTTGTTTGTCCATTTGTCCACTAGCAAGCTCCATTCAGTCAAAGCTTCAATCAAGAGAAGTTTTGGACGAGAGCAGGAAGCGTTCAGGCTGTCTGTTTTTCCCTGCCCACGAAAGAAAAAGATATTGGGGTAGGGACACAAGGAGATTGTGTGTTGTCTGCTTGAGAGCAAAGCATGCAGAATCAGCTCTCGAGGGAGTTTACGGCCTGCGATGCGAGCATTTGTTACTGCTATGCATCACTCTCAGAAGGCTTTTTTTGAGGAGGGAGTCTTCACTGGCGTTTCTCACCGTTTTGCTGAGGCAGAGCGGTGGCCGTGCTCACGGGATTCACTTTCGGTACCGGTGGAGTCCCTTTCTTCTTCCTCAACCACCAGATCCGGCACCCGCTCAACGGATATGGAAGCCCGTGCTGCGGTACTTCTCCCCCATGGAGACAGTGCGATGC
Organism: Carassius gibelio; assembly: GCF_023724105.1. Classification (NCBI taxonomy): domain Eukaryota; kingdom Metazoa; phylum Chordata; class Actinopteri; order Cypriniformes; family Cyprinidae; genus Carassius; species Carassius gibelio. The sequence continues at coordinate 8,064,414 of NC_068373.1, read as the reverse complement.
TCTGCCTGTCTTTCTTCGAGGAGATTGATATGGAGGGTGTCGATGAGATCGCCAATTGCACAAGTATCAGTTATACAAACATGTTATACCAAATCAAATAATGAGCAAAATTAATGGGGAGTGGAGCTCGCACAGTCTGAGATCCAGAGCTCGTTCTCGAAGCTTGGAATTAGATTCAGAGTGGCACTCCCAAGCTGAAAGCTTCTAGCAGAAGGTGGCTATGCGGACCTTCATTCTTGCTGGATAGTCTTCTTTGTGAATGTTATGACACCTAAGGCCTAGGAGTTTTTGAAGGCCAGCTCCTTCTGGGGAAGAGTGCTGTTCACCCCATTACATGGTGCCCATCTCTCCTCAGGGCCCTCAGGAGATCGATCTGCTATCCCTGCCAGTGTTCCAGGGTGCAGTGGTCTCTGGTAAGCGTTTCTTTCCATTACTGCCCGGAAACATAGCAGTACTAAGATGCCTGCTAACTCTATGGAGATCTCTAGAGCAGTGGTTTCCAAAGTGTGTGCTGAGGTAGTGGTATTGCAGGGGGGCCATGGTTAGGCTAAATCAAAATATTAAAATGATTAAAATATTCAGAGTGTTATAAAATATAACCCCCCCCCCCTTTCTTTATTAACTGTGCCATCAGTGTTGTTATTGTATCAGACGTTTGCACTTAATATGAAAAACAAGTTCAAATGGAGTTAAGGTTTTGGACGGCGAATGAGGAGATCTGTGTTTTGTCTGTCAATAGAACAGCCACATCGCATTATAAACTTTCATCAACTTTTACAGGTTATATAACTTTTATTGTTGCTATATGGGTGCTTAGTTTTTCTTGTTGTTTAACACAACTAACTAAAATCTCATGATATAAATGATTAGGTGCTTATGAAAGTGAAAAGGGAAAGTGAAAGTCATGACATTTTCCAAGTATGGTAACCCATACTCGGAACTGGCGCTCTGCATTTAACCCATCCAAGTGCACACATGCATCAGTTAGTAGTGAACACATCGTGAACGCACACCCAGAGCAGTGGGCAGCTATGTCCAGCACCCGGGGAGCAACTGAGTGACTTGCTCAAGGGCACTTAAGCCATGGGTATTTCAAGATTCAAGATTCAAGATTTTTATTCGTCACATACAAAATTATATATAGCATATATAACCAGCAGTGAAATGTGAGTCAGGTCCGCTCCATGGACAGTGCAATTATTAAAGAAAACAACACAGATGAAAATATACATAAATAAAGCTATGTAAGAATGAAATAAAAGTAAACAATAAAAATATAAGAATAAAATATAAAAAATGTATATTGTAGAATTAAATATAGAACGCAAAATAATGTGCATGAATGTAAACTGTAGTCTTAAATATTAAGATGTACAGGGATGTACAATGTGCATATATGTATTTTACTGTAGTCTTAAATATTAAGATTCCCAGGAATGTACAAGAAGCAAATGTGCAAAACAGGGTGACACTGTCAGTGTGTCTATGTGAGGTAGTGAATATAGTAAAAAGATAAAGTGAACATTAAGTGGAGGCATGAGGATGTTAAGAAGCTGGTTTAAGAGTTTAAGAGCCTAAAGCCTGGGGGAAGAAACTCCTCCTGAGTCTCTCGGTTTTTGCCTTCAGGCTACGGAAGCGCTTACCAGATGGCAGCAAAGTGAAAATATGATTACTGGGGTGGGTGGAGTCTTTGATGATTTTTGCAGCTCTACTTTTGCAGCGTTTGAGGTAGATGTCCTGCAGAGAGGGGAGAGCAGACCCTGAAATGCGCTCAGCTAAGCGCACAACTCTCTGCAGGGCTTTGCAGTCTTGACTGGAGCTGTTCCCATACCACACTGAGATACACTGAGTCAATACACTTTCTATAGCCCCAGAATAGAAAGTTTTCAGGATTGCTGGTCAGACCCTGAATTTCCTCAGCTGTCGCAGATGGTACAGTCTTTGCCTGGCTTTATTAACCTGTGTTTGAATGTGAGTAGTCCAAGTCAGGTCCTCCGAGATGTTTACACCAAGGTACTTGAAGCTGCTCACCCTCTCCACAGGAGTCCCGCTGATCATAAGAGGAGTATAGGGCTGTTGCAGTCTCTTCCTGAAGTCCACAATCAGTTCTTTAGTTTTGCTCACATTCAGAAAAAGGCAGTTGTCCTGGCACCATGATGTCAATTTCTCTATCTCATCCAAGTATGCGGTCTCATTATTGTTGTGAATGAGGCCCAGAACCACAGTATCATCAGCAAATTTGATAATGGATGTGGACCTGTGTGAAGACACGCAGTCATGTGTGTAGAGAGAGTAGAGCAGGGGACTCAGGACACAGCCCTGTGGGGCTCCTACATTCAGGGTGATGGAGCTGGAGGTGTACTGGCCTAGTTTCACCACTTGAGGTCTGCCGGTGAGGAAATCAAGGATCCAGTCGCAGAGTAAAGAATTCAGTCTGATGTCTATGAGTTTGGAAGCTAGCTTTATGGGGACTATAGAATTAAAAGCTGAGCTATAGTCAATAAATATCAGCCTTACATAGTTCCTGTTATTGCTGTCGATGTGTGTGAGAGAAGAGTGCAGGATGTGAGAGATGGCATCATCTGTGGATCTGTTTGGGCGATAGGCAAACTGAAGAGGGTCCAAAGTATCCGGGATGGAGGAGCAGATGACGTTTTTAACCAGTCCCTCAAAGACCTTCATGACTATTGATGTGAGGGCAACTGGACGATAGTCATTTAGACAAGAGGGTTTATTGTTTTTAGGCACAGAGATGATGACCGATTTTTTGAATGAGGTGGGAACCACCGATGTAGCAAGAGACACGTTAAAAATGGATGTAAACAAACCAGCGAGCTGATCAGCGCAGGACCGCAGAACACGGCCAGAAATCCCATCAGGTCCAGCTACTTTCCTTACATTCACTCGCTTTAGTGCCCCCCGAACCTCGTCCTCCGACACGGTGATCATATGATGATTGCTGATCTGACTGCTGCTTCCTGACGCGCTGATCGGCAGACTCGCACTGCTTCGATTGCTTTCAAAGCGGCCGTAGAAAGTGTTTAGCTCGTCAGTCAGCGACGGATCTGCAGTCACAGATGGTCCTTAGTCCTTGCCACATGCGTCGGGAGTCATTTAGCTGGAAATGTGACTCTATGCGTTCCCTGTGTCTGTGTTTGGCGGCTCTTACTGCGCGCCGGAGAGCATAGCACGATGCTTTGTACTCGCTCATGTTTCCCGACAGAAGACCGGCGTTGTAAGCAGCAGTGTGTTTGTTTAGGGGTGGAAGAGAGAGCTGTTCGTTTTCTTCACTCGTTCACTGACTGAATAACTCTTTCTGGTGAATTCTCTAATCAGAAACAACAAAGTGCAAATATGTGTTTGAATTTGTAAGATATTAACTTTAACTGTAAACAAAAAAATGTTAAACAAAGGGGTGGGGGGGGTGTCGTGGAGCTTTTGCTATGTTTTAGGGGGGCCTTACCCCTCTGAAGTTTGGGAAGCTCTGGTCTAGAGCAGCTAGAACGGTCATTTCAGGGCACTGAGCTAGCTGCACTGATGACACCAGAGATCAGTCTCGAGGGAGTGATTCCCTTAGTAGACTATTTGTCAGTGTGAAAACTACTGCCAAACGTGTCTCAATGGGTCCTGCACACTGTAGTGAGAGGCGACAGATTACAGTTCGGTTCTCCTCCACATCAATTCAGTACGGCCTTCCCTACCCTGGTGGGCCCTGAGCAGGCTCTGGTAATGGAACAGAAGTAAACACTCTCTGAGGATGGAGGCCATCAAGGTAGGCCACAAGGTCCCTCCTTGTGCTGCAGAGTCTGGGTCCTAAAGCCGGTACTTCACCATTTCTCATCATAGGAAGTTCCTGAGTTTTGCTTTTGGGGGCAAAAGCCTACCAATACCGGTTCTTCCTCTGGCCTTGAACTCTCACCCCACACTTTCACTACTCAACCACATAGATGATTGGTTGATATTAGCTCAATTTTAGAGCAGATGGCAGTTTGGCATCGAGGTGTCATTCTCGCTCAAATGAAAGAACTGGGGTTAAGGCTTAATGCCAAGAAAAGTGTGCTTTCTCCAGTACTGAGAACCACTTATTTGGCCATGGTGTGGGATTCGACCACGATGCAGGCACATATACAGTTTCTCCTGCTCGGAGCGAGTCGATCCTTACTGCAGTCACGAGAGTCAGAGAAGGCCAGTCACTGCTGGGTTTGATGGCAGCTGCGTCCAACGTGAAAACTCTTGGCCTGCTGTACATGAGACCCCTACAGTGGTGGCTCAAGACCAAGGGGTTCTCCCTGAGGGGACACCTGCTTCACATGCTAAAGGATATACGGAGGTCCTACATGCCTTAGACATGTTGAGGAGACCTTGGTTCTTTTCTCAGGGCCCTGTGGTGGGAGCTCCTTGTCACCGCGTAATGCTAGTGACGGACGTGCAGTGCGGTCATGCGTGGCCACCCTGCCCGCAGTCTGTGGAGTGGTCACCATTTGACAAGGCATATGAACTGCCTGGAGATCCTTGCCATGCTTCGAGCACTGCAACACTTTCTCCAAGACCTAAAAGGTCACCATGTGTTGGTGCGCACCGACAACACAGCAATGGTCTCTTATATCAACCACCAAGAGGGTCTGCGCTCACGCCATTTGTACAAACTGGTGTACCAGATCCTTGTGTGGTCCCAGGGCAAACTAATCTCGCTGAGAGCAGTTCACATTCCTGGGTATCTGAAATATGGGAGCAGGCATCCTGTTGAGGCAGGGGCCGAGGCCCGGGGAATGGATGCTTCACCCTGAGGTGGTGAAGCAGATTGGAGAAAGTTTTGCCAGGCTCAGGTGGACCTGTTTGAGACTCAAAAGACATGGCACTGTACCCTCTGGTTCTCTCTCTGACTCATCCAGTTCCATTGGGCCTGGATGCCATGGTACAGACGTGGCCAAGGATTCGTCTGTATTCCTTTACCCTGATTGCTCTGCTCCCGGGAGTTCTAGAGAGAGTGCACCGGGACAGGGCCCTTCTGCTGTTAGTAGCTCTGTTCTGGCTGGGCCGAGTATGGTTCTCGGACCTGATTTCCCTCCTAGAAAGCTCTCCAAGGGAGATTCCCATAGGAGGGATGTCCTCTCACAGACGGAGGGCACGCCTCTGCTCAGAGTTGGAAGTTATGGGTTTGGCCCCTGAGGGGGCACAGCTCATAGCTTCCGGTCTCTCAACCAAGGTTGCTGAGACCATCCTCCAATCCAAAGCTCCCTCTATGAGGAAACTGTACACCTTGAGGTGGAAACCTTTTACCTCCTGGTGCAGAGACTGGCAGCTTGACCCAGTTCTAGAGTTCCTGCAGGCTCTTCTTTTCATAGGGTTGACTCACTGGACTGATTACACACGTGATTCAGAGCCAGTCATGCTAAAGGGCGTTCCTAAAGCATCGTCTGACGCATCGTCTCATTCCCTCGAGAAACCATGGTTACATGCGTAACCTGAGATGTTTTCGGTGTCTCTGTTACCCTGCCTAGTTAGTTTCCATGGCTTTTGATTAATTAGCTCCACACCTGTTTCTATTCTTCATGATTACATTCCCGGTATTTACAGCCTGTGTTCTCCATAGTTCCTTTGGTAGCACTTTATTTTACAGTCCTGTTCCTCATGTACATACTATGTACTTATTATAGTAATTACAATAACTAGGTAATAACTAGGTAATAACCCTGAACCTACCCCTAAACCTAACCCTACCCCATGTAGTTACCTTGTGTTACCAGAACTTTCTTAGATAAATACACTGTAAGTACACTATAAGTACATGTTAGTACACGTACTGTATAATAAAGTGCAACCGTTCCTTTGTCTGCTTTTGAAGTTTATTAATTTGGATTTGCATTTGGTTGTTCCCATTTTATCCTGTGAATTATTAAAGTAATTATTTTGATTATACTTCTTCGTCAAATGCTTTGTTTTGCATACCAAATCATGACACAAACACACAAACGTTTCACTTTAATTTAAGTAGTTGCCACTACTTTTAAGTAATAAAATTTACAATAGTATGTAACAATACTTATATAAATTAATTATTAATGTAATAAAAGGCCAATTTAGTACTTAAAATGACATTACATTGTCAACACTAACGTATATTATACTAGTATTTTTTAAAGTAAATTTAACCATTTTACTTTAAAGTTCATTGTATATCGTTATTTTGCCAAACTTTTGTCATGCTTTAAATACTTTTATTTATTTCGATGTGTTGACTAACATACTAAAGTACATGTAAAGTACCTAATTATAATTTTACTGTAGTTTGTAATTCAATATTAAATTTGGTAACGCTTTATAATAAATTTCAGTAATAAATCATTAACAAACATGAATGCTTAATGGACCATTAGTTAATATATTGAAAGAATTAGAAACGTGAGATAACGTGCTCATTAATGTTTGATTATAAACTTTTTAAACATTAGATACTATTCCAACAGATCATTATTACATGTAAGATGACATGATTTCAAATGTCATTAAACTTTCAGTTCCATTTGACTGAAAATCCACAAATGGTTTAATAGATATTATACATTGATTAAAAGCTTGTGTTAATGCACAATACTTTTGCTGCTGTAGAGGTGTGATATGGGCATGGTTAGGGACAGGTTTGGTGGTTTGGGTAGGTTTAAAGGTTGGTTGGTTTTGAGTCAATTGTATTACTGTAAGGAAACTGTCATGGGTTGCTACTGTGAGGAGCACTGAGCAAGGAACGAGGAGACGCATAGTCTAATTCAAACATACAGTCTTTAATAATGTCCATGGAAACAGGAAAACCCACGTAGCATAGGGAGATGCTATTATTCATGTGAGTGGTGAGGCAATAAAAATATTTTTTTGCACCAAAATTATGGACCGTTATGTCTTTGGTCAGCATTTAGCTAAATCAAACCAGCCACCGTTTACTCAAACCCGGTTACAGAAGCTAAAAGTCCAATGCACATAAAGATACTAAATGATTAATAATAGTTTATAAACATTTACAAATAATGAATAGTTTCAACTTTAGATTGGCTACTGCAAAAACAGGAACAGATGATTAACAAATGATTAGTAAAGATGTGTGAATTCAGGTCTTACATAATGTTTGTTAATGATTTATAAATTAAAGTTACTATAAAGTGTCACCTGAAATTTAAAGTTAATTTAAAATGTACTTAAATTTCAACTTCAACATTAAAAATGTATAATATATTTCAATACATGACATACAAGTATCAATAGAAATTACATTTAAGTATGTTTTAGTTTACCATAAATGCTTTCCAGTAAATTTAGCAGTGCATTTTCAACCATATTTTAAAGTCCACATTAATAATTGAATTATATATAAGGATGTACTAAAGTGGCTAAAAAAAAACAAAAACAATTATATAATACTACTACTATTACTATATAAACTAACAACTATTAATTTCAAATAAATAACTTTTTAATTTATTTTCATGTTACTGCAATGTGTGATCATTATTTCTAAAAGAATGCTTTCACACATGCTGTATCATTTTTATTTTATTTTTTCTGATTATTTGGTTCATATCAAGCTGAACGATTGAAACAAGTTGTGTCCAATGTCTCATATAATGCAAAGGCTGAATAGTTTTATATTCTAAAATATTATTTCAAAAACATGCAGCGCTATAAACAGTAGCCTACTAAAATGTGATGCTTTCAAGCAGTTCCTTTGGACAGAATAAAGTGACATATGCTGACCACACAGTACCAGTTAAACACCTTTCCACTTTCCTCTCATTTTCAAACCTAATCTCTCCTTAAGAGCGGATAGGTAATTGATTTCATTTGTGCAACACAAGCTAATATTCCATCACTGCTAGCCCTGACCTTTGGAGTGTGAAGCACTTAGCTGTGCTAATTCCTGCACCATTAGAGAGGCATTCTCTTCTGAAACCGCCTTCTGCCACAAGGCAATAATGGGTTATCTGCTCAGCCTGTTAAATGAGGTGTAAAATGAAATGGCACATTTGTTTTCCATACTTAAAGCTATTTCTTAAGCAGCAGACAGCCATGTATGCTAAATTAATCAACATTACCTTGGTTGTGCAGTCAGGGCTTCATCGATTCAGTAACAAAAAAAGATAAATAAATATAAAAATAAAACCCTTTTGATTAAATATATGTATTTCAAAATGTAGATGATAGCACTTTTTTCTTTTTATTCAAAAAGTAAAGTTTTTTAAAATACATTTTTTACAAATTTTTTTTGCACACTTATATTTATTTGACAAAAATAATGTCACTGTGTACAATTTTTTTATTAAAATTTATAATTTCATTTATTGAGATTTTTTTTTTTTACATTTTTGCTTTAGTTTATTATAGACACTCATTGACATAATGATGGACAACAGATTTTTTTTTTTTTTTTTTTTACTGCAAAGTGATTGCATAACTTACAAATATGTTGCTTCCGTAATGATAGAATAGCTTTGTAGAATTTAATGCATACTTTTGACAGATTGATTACAGTGTAGTGTGTTCTCACAGGCTACTCCCAGCTTAAACTAATTGTAGGCTTTTTCCTCCAAAAATGTGTTTACTCTCTTCATTCCCAAGGGAAACATTAGGCTTGTACCGTAATATTTGCAGGGGTATTATTTTATTTTTTTTTGATGGATCAATAGTTTCTCTACACAGATGTCAGGAACATTGGGCTCCCGTCAGTACTTGGTTCCCACATCAATATCCTGTCTATCCAGTTTTTTATTAGTTTTTGATATCCAACCTAAAAGCAACAAAAAAATGGAAATGACAAGGGCACCGTTCCAAGAGCAGAATACAAAGATTTAAAAGCCATCATTTGTCCAGGCCATTTTCCACCGAGCCACGTATTTGTTTAACACGTATGTCATGCTGCAGGATGAGGTGTTCAATTCCACAACAGCAATGATGCTTTAATAGCCACATTCTATCACATGAGATGCTCTTACATGCTTCAAAGATACAACCAGCATATAAGATCCTCAGAAAATACTCATCGATGTTGAGAGAAAGCATACTTTATTGCATACTACATTTAATATAGAATGTGGTGTGACTTAGTGGTTAAACATCTGAGATGGAACATAGGATTGAACTACACAATGGGAAATCCATGAGCTACCATCGGTGTGCTTTTGATGACTTAAAGGGATAGTTCATTCAAAAAATACAAAAATCTGTCATCATTTAAGACTGGAATACACTACACAAATTTTGTCCAGATTTTGGACATGATTTACAGTCTGCATAAGTCAACACTATTTGCCAGAAGTCAGAGTCAGATTTTGTTTAGCTTCAGACTGTGATTTCTTCCAGTTGGAGTCAATCAGACCTGCTTGATATTTTGAGCCAATTTTAGCACACACAATAATGCTTTCAATTTGACATGCATATTTTAGCTTGAGGCAAATGTTTTTTTTGTGTGAATTTAGCCTCTTTTTAAGAAAGAAGAAAAGGTTTGGAAAGTCAATATAGTGAGTAAATTCTGATAGAATATACATTTTTGGATGAATTTCCACATTCTTGTAATGCTGTATGTGTAAGTTGCTTTGGAAAGAACAGAGTACTAAATTACAATATATAAATGTGTATTTCTGTCACCAATTCATTGTAAAGTAGTTTCTGTGTACACTGTGTTGCATTTCTGTTTTCATGTTTTGTTATTAAAAGGGATTTTCATCACTGACAAGATGAGACCCTTTGAAAAACAGTTTTTTTTTCTTCCCCAAAATGTAGAGTTTTATCTAAAGGTTTATGATTAATGCTTTGTTCTTGGTTTTGCTTGTCCTCCAAGAAAATGATGTCACTTCTAGCAGGTCATGTGATTCAGGGTATACACATTAAAGGGCAGATTTTAGAATGTTATTTAATTATTTAAAATTTTCTAAGGTATTATACTTATGAAGTTGTGTAAGTGGGATACTTATTTGAATGGACAACAATGTGGCATGAAATGTGATAAAAAAAATTTATATAAAATATGCAGTATTGTTTCATGGAGACAATAGACAATCCACTAAAGTGAAGGCATGACCCAGATTCAAAAATGCTTAAGTTTTCACAGAAGTTATGGAGCTGTCAAAAGTCCCTTGATGACATGTTTTACATGAATTATATGGGAATAAACATGTAACAGAAAAAGAGTACAAATTGTTCATTTCCATATTAGGGGTGCACCGATAAAGATCGTCCGATCATTAATGCGCATCTCGTCAGTAAAGCCGGTTCTCTAATCAGGTGCCTGATTTCATATAGAGCAGCTGTTACTACACAGAGCCATTGTTAACTGACTAGCTGTGCAAATAAACACTGAAAATGAACGTAGATTTGCGCAGCTAGTCAGTGAACAACGGCTCTGTGTAGTAACAGCTGCTCTGTGAAATCACATACCTGATGGAATTTACCGCTGATTAGAGAACCGGTGTCCTGACATTTTATCCTACCCTGTCAGATTTTCCTACCCGGGTTTACTGCGTACGCGCACATCAATATCGCGTCCTTTGTCTCATGCTAAACAACGATATTTAATGTATCTGCATTACTGTAAGGGTAGGTTTAGGGTTGGGTTAGGTGTAGACTTTAATAAAAACGCAATCTAATTTGTAGAAAATAATATTTATTGTTGGTTTCCTGTAGCTGTATCCCTTCTAGCTACAACCGCAAATATAAAACATAATTACTGTATTTGCAGTACTGTAAGGGTATGATTAGGGTTGTGGTAGGTGTAGACGTTAATAAACCATAACTTTACAGTAGCATTTTTCGTTGTGGAATTGTAATACCCACTGTTTTAGTGGGAGGTAGGAAAATCTGACAGCGTAGGACAAATCGACAGAACACCGGCTCTACTGACGAAATGAGCATTTGATCGGCCGATCTTTATTGTTGCACCCCATTACATATACTGTCAATGGTGTAACAATACAAAGCTGGTTGAAAATCAGAGAAGGTAACCTTCTTCTTTTGAGCACAAAATAAGATATTTTGAAGAATTTCCTTTTTTTTTTTTAAGACCTATAGCTATTGACTTTGATGGTATTGAGAGAAAAAAAAAATCAATGTCTACAAAAGTCAATGGCTACTGTCAGCTATTTGGTTACCAACATTCTTCAAAATATCTTCTGTTGTGCTTAGTAGCAGAAAGAAACTCATACAGGTTTGGAACAACTTGATGGTGAGTAAATGATGACATCATTTTCATTTTTGGGTGAATGAACCCTTCAAGTCTGGCACAGGCCTCCAGAGATGAAACAGCAGATACTGTTTTAATGATGGTGTGAGACTCAAGTGGTGACTGACAGCTGTAATTACATGTTTAATGTGCCATATGTACTGGAGGTGTGTGTTGAGCGCTGGTCGAGACGGGCCGGAGCTTCCTCCTCGTAGTAAGCTGTCACCTCTGGTAAAAGTGAGAGGTCATGATAGACTGAGATAGAAAGCTAATAAAAGCCCAGACAGAGATAATGTCAAGTTTGTTAGCTAACACCATGTGTTAACAAAGGAGGGGAACCACAGACTCTGTGAGAGTCTGTCTTACATTTTTAACAATGTGTCTGTAAGAAAAACTCTATGCAGTGCTTTAGATGAGGGAAAACGAACTTGCATGCCTCCTGTTTTCTTAAGCTGTTGTAATCAACCGACATCTTCTTTACCACACTTTTTTGTGAATATTTTAGTTTATTTTATTTTAGCCATTTTTCCTCTTCAATAAAAATATGATATAATTTTAGCCATATTTACTCCCAACTAAAACTGTGTCCAAGTTTACTCAATGAAAACATTGTAGTTTATAAAAAGTGCTAAATCAAACTTTTAGTCATTAGTATATTTTTTAAATTCTTTGCGTGGCAAACTCAATGTTATGTCTTTGTAAAGACGAAGTGGGTCTTGCTATAGACAATATATCACCTGGGCTTCTGGATGGAGTCGTTACCTGGTACTGGGCGATGGTCATGATCGCTGCCTCACGTGCCTGGGCATTTAGCATGCTGAGGTGGTGTTTGTGGATGAGTCATGTTCTCATTGGGGGAAGATGATCATCTTGGAGTCGCGGGCCACAATCCATTTTCTCAAAGGGGCAGAGCTTCTCAAAGGGGCAGAACTCTTGCACTCTGCAACCAGTTGAGCTGCCAATGGAACGTGCTGGGCCCTCTACAAGGAAAATACCAGCAGCATCCTATGGCGCTCCTTCCGATGACCGGATGTCATTCACTGCATCCTGCATGAGTGTGATGTCCACACTTGTGGTCCAGGAGCGTCACCTCTGGTTGTGTCTGGTTGACATGAAGGACTGTGACAAAGTTCAGCTCCTCAAGGTCCCTGTATCTCAGACTGTCCTTTTTGGTAACACAGTCGAGAACATGGCCCAGCAGTTTTTGGCTGCACAGGAGCAGACTGAGGCGGTGGGCAGCTGCCCCAGCCTGCTCGTAGCCGAGGGTGGCCCCCTTTATCCATCTCTGCTCCTGTGCAGCATCTGCAGCAGCCTCAAGCAAGTGGTGCTGTGAAGCTTGCATGTCTTGAACCAGGCCCTTCACCGGTTACCGTTCAAAAGTTGACGCAGAAACACATCTTCTGGTGCGTCTGTCCCTGGGATTGGTTTGCAGTGATAGACCTGAATCACAAGTTCTTTCATGTGTTGATCCTTCCTCACCACAGAACATTGCTGTGATTTCCGCCCGAAGGACGAGCATATCAGTACAAGGTCCTGCCCTGCGGGCTGTCCCTGTCACCCCTTGTCTTCATTTAAGTTGCAGAGGCAGTCTTTTTTCCACTGAGAGAACAGGGCATTCACATTCTCAACTACTTCAATGACTGACTCATACTAGCTCAGTCTCAGGATCAGTTGTGTGCACACAGAGACTTGGTGCTTTCGCACCTCAGTCAGTTGGGCCTTCAGGTCAACTGGGAAAAGAGCAAACTCTCCTTGGAGAGGATCATATTTCTCGTTATGTAGTTGGATTTGGTCAAGCATGCCTCTTGCATGGACGTGCTCAGTTGTTGATGAACAGCTGAATGTTCAAGGGCAGGATGGCGGACCCACTGAACATGTTTCAGAGGCTCCTGGGGCATATGGCAGCTGCAGCAGCAGTCACAGTGCTGGGGCTGCTTCATATGAGACCACTTTAACACTGGCTCTATGGATCTGAGGTGGGCATGGCTACGCAGCACTCACCGGGTCTGAGTCATACCAACCTGCCACCACATCTTTACCCCATGGTCAGACCAGGCATTTCTCTGGGCAGAAGTGCCCCTGGAACAGGTCTCCAGGAATACTGTGGTTCACACGGATGGCTCTACCACAGGCTGGGGGATCACGTTCGACGGGCTTGTAGTGTCGGGGGTTTGGATTGTCCTCCACAATTGTGTATACCCTCATGACGTAATATAAACTTCACAGTGGCTCTGACAATAGTTTATTGATTTCTGCTCAAAGAGATGGTATTAAACCCTGGTATAAAATGGTGCCATGACCCCACTGCACCGTCTGGCTCTCAATCACTCACCAAAGGCCAGATAAGAGCTCTCTTGTGGGTCAGAGCCAGTGGGCTTTTTTTTCTTCCTGGGATGAGACCTTATTGATGAGCCTTGAACCATAGCTGAGAGAAATCATGTTTTTAATGCAACCAATGCATGGCTACACCTGTAGAAAATTGAAGTCTCTCTCTTAGGTTCTCCGTCATATACACACACAATATTGCCACAGTGGCCCCCTGACATTCCTTATTCCTTTTGCTGCAGATATGAGCTCTGGCACAAAGGCTTGGTGGTGCTCTCAGAAACATCATAAAAGCACATCATGTTCTTTAAGGGAAGAGGCATGTTTTAGAGACAAAGTTTGATAAAATGCATAGCCTAAGCTTGTGAAAAGAAGTCCTCTTAATCAGAGGTGGAAAGTAACGAATTACATTTACTCGCGTTACTGTAATTGAGTAGCTTTTTTGTGTACTTCTACTTTTTAAAGTAATTTTTAAAATCTGTAATTGTACTTTTACTTAAGTATATTTTGTTTGAAGTATTGCACTTCGCTACATTTGAAAACACATTAATTACTGAGTAAAAAAAAAAAAAAAAGAAAATCGCTACTGGCGCTAAAATAACAAGAAAGATGCAGACGGACAAAACAGGCGTTAGTGGTGCAGACACCGCTGAAAACGAAACCCCGTCATATTCTGAAGTTGAACTCGAAGGAAATGAAGTGAACCCTTGGCCATATTTATGCTCTATTATTCAGTGTAAGCTGTGCTTACCTAGAGACACCAACTAGCAGCTTATAAAATCTCGACATCAACCCTTCGCAAACATGTAGAGGTAAGCTAAATAATTGCATCGTTGCATTGGTGGTTAAAATGAAGATTTGACATTTTAGCAAGAGGTTTTGCACAAATTAGCCAAAAAGACTGGTGCGGAGTGTGCGATATATATGGTCTGCGATAATATCATTGTTGTTTTAACAATGTGCGTGCGCATTTACAGTGCGTTCTTTCACTGTGTGATTCAGTCTTGTAAAGCGCATTTAGAATGATCACAAAATTGAAGATATAGGGGCAGAAATTTACATATTTATATAATTTCATATATTAAATCAAAATCACACAAAGAATGCCGTCTTTTCCTCCAAAAATCATGATTATATATATATATATATATATATATATATATATATATATATATATATATATATATATATATATATATACAGTATTGTTCAAAATAATAGCAGTACAATGTGACTAACCAGAATAATCAAGGTTTTTCGTATATTTTTTTATTGCTACGTGGCAAACAAGTTACCAGTAGGTTCAGTAGATTCTCAGAAAACAAATGAGACCCAGCATTCATGATATGCACGCTCTTAAGGCTGTGCAATTGGGCAATTAGTTGAATTAGTTGAAAGGGGTGTGTTCAAAAAAATAGCAGTGTGGCATTCAATCACTGAGGTCATCAATTTTGTGAAGAAACAGGTGTGAATCAGGTGGCCCCTATTTAAGGATGAAGCCAACACTTGTTGAACATGCATTTGAAAGCTGAGGAAAATGGGTCGTTCAAGACATTGTTCAGAAGAACAGCGTACTTTGATTAAAAAGTTAATTAGAGAGGGGAAAACCTATAAAGAGGTGCAAAAAAATGATAGGCTGTTCAGCTAAAATGATCTCCAATGCCTTAAAATGGAGAGCAAAACCAGAGAGACGTGGAATAAAACGGAAGACAACCATCAAAATGGATAGAAGAATAACCAGAATGGCAAAGGCTCAGCCAATGATCACCTCCAGGATGATCAAAGACAGTCTGGAGTTACCTGTAAGTACTGTGACAGTTAGAAGACGTCTGTGTGAAGCTAATCTATTTTCAAGAATCCCCCGCAAAGTCCCTCTGTTAAAAAAAAGGCATGTGCAGAAGAGGTTACAATTTGCCAAAGAACACATCAACTGGCCTAAAGAGAAATGGAGGAACATTTTGTGGACTGATGAGAGTAAAATTGTTCTTTTTGGGTCCAAGGGCCACAGGCAGTTTGTGAGACGACCCCCAAACTCTGAATTCAAGCCACAGTACACAGTGAAGACAGTGAAGCATGGAGGTGCAAGCATCATGATATGGGCATGTTTCTCCTACTATGGTGTTGGGCCTATTTATCTCATACCAGGGATCATGGATCAGTTTGCATATGTTAAAATACTTGAAGAGGTCATGTTGCCCTATGCTGAAGAGGACATGCCCTTGAAATGGTTGTTTCAACAAGACAATGACCCAAAACACACTAGTAAACGGGCAAAGTCTTGGTTCCAAACCAACAAAATTAATGTTATGGAGTGGCCAGCCCAATCTCCAGACCTTAATCCAATTGAGAACTTGTGGGGTGATATCAAAAATGCTGTTTCTGAAGCAAAACCAAGAAATGTGAATGAATTGTGGAATGTTGTTAAAGAATCATGGAGTGGAATAACAGCTGAGAGGTGCCACAAGTTGGTTGACTCCATGCCACACAGATGTCAAGCAGTTTTAAAAAACTGTGGTCATACAACTAAATATTAGTTTAGTGATTCACAGGATTGCTAAATCCCAGAAAAAAAAGTTTGTACAGTGTTTGTACAGTCAAAGGTAGACACTGCTATTTTTTTGAACACACCCCTTTCAACTAATTGCCCAATTGCACAGCCTTAAGAGCGTGCATATCATGAATGCTGGGTCTTGTTTGTTTTCTGACAATCTACTGAACCTACTGGCAACTTTTTTGCCACGTAGCAATAAAAAATATACTAAAAACCTTGATTATTCTGGTTAGTCACATTGTACTGCTATTATTTTGAACAAAACTGTATATATAATTTTTTTTTACAAAAGGTCAGTAAACAAGTTAATTAAGAGACTTGCGTTTTAGACACCATATTGCCTGTTTTTGCTCTATTTTTACAACAAAAAATAATTCCAAATACAGCCACCAAAGCACAGTTTTGCGTCTCTGAGCAACATAACAGTTTTTCGTTCCTGAATGAATCAACCGTTTAAATGATTCAGTTCAATCCCAGTGACTCACTTATTAACAGTGACTTGCTGACACATACTGGCCATTTTAATTTCACATTTAAAGTATCTTTTGATTTTTTTTTTTATAATTAATTTCTTATCATTTCAAATGAGTATTCAACATTTTATGCCTTGTATATCAAAACATTATTCATGCATTTGTAACTGCAGATTTGTAAATGCATTCTTGTCCTGCACTAAACAGTGTGTAAATACATCTAAATGCCACTTCCGAAGAAGCTTCTGCATTTCGTCTGCATTGAAAAGATGAGTTTGTTGATACCGATTTGCCTGGTAACAGCCCAAATGTCTTATTATTCCAAATAACTGATTCCTTTAATTAAAAACAACTAGTTTGAGATTAATATGCCTATCCCAGGGGTGTCAAACTCAGTTCCTGGAAGGCCGTAGCCCTGCAGAGTTTAGTTCTAACCCTGCTCCAGCACACATATCATGTAGTTTTCAAATAAACCTAAATGAATAGATTAGCTGGATCAGGTTTGTTTAATTAGGGTTATATCTGAACTGTGCAGGACTGTGGCCCTCCAGGAACTGAGTCTGACACCCTTGGTCCCATTTTTGCCTCCCCACCACTGCTAAAATGTAACTAAGTAATTTTTACTCTGAGTAAATTTTAAACTAGCTACTTTTTACTTTTACTTGAGTAGATTTTTAGACTGGTACTTTTACTTGTACTTAAGTAAAATGTCATTCATGTAATGGTACTTTTACTTGAGTAGAATTTTTGTACTCTTTCCACCTCTGCTCTTAATTGTACTTATTACGTACTTATAGTGCACTTCAAATATTAAAACTATATTACTTGCAAATAAGCAATTATTAACTACATATAAGGCCACTTAAGTGAACTTACAGAGAGAAACTTTCATGACAATGTTTCTTAACACACTTTAGTACACTATTAAAAAAGTGTCCTTGTTAATAAAGCATATTCAAAATCATAATGTTTTAATAATCTTTTATCTTTTATTTAATTTAAACCATTTATACATTTTCATTTAATTGCAAATAACATGCATTTTCATAACTGTATGATGTGAATGATAACAGTTATGGGAAGTATCTTCTTCTTTCTAAGCCTATAGTTTTATACCACTATATGCACAACTATATGATTGTGACTATATGATAATTGGGGTCTCTGAAGCATCACTTAATCTGCCATTTTCTGCTTCCAAACCCAATTCCTCTCTCTCCCTTTCATTCTGTGAAATACAGTAAGTCACTCTGTTCAAAGAGGATTCCAGACTTGTGCACAACTAGGACTGAGAGCCAATTCTGCTCACCAAAAGCTGTTATACTGAAAATCTGATCAAGGACCACGTCTGCTGTGAATTACCCTTAGTTCTTGAAAAGACAGAGCACT
Organism: Carassius gibelio; assembly: GCF_023724105.1. Classification (NCBI taxonomy): domain Eukaryota; kingdom Metazoa; phylum Chordata; class Actinopteri; order Cypriniformes; family Cyprinidae; genus Carassius; species Carassius gibelio. The sequence goes on along the minus strand of NC_068373.1, from coordinate 8,046,476 downwards.
GAATTTCTCTATTCAGATTAATATTTGTATTTGGTGATTATTTCATCTCAAAATTAAAAAGAGGAAAACTAGGAAATTACATTTTGCATAAAGAAAACAAAGGCTGTCTGAAACTTGAATTATTTGGATTTGTTCCTCCTCAAATTTCCATTACTTTAATAGGCAAAGTTCTAATTACTATAATATGGTATCATAATGCTCAATTATCATAAAAATATCACTAAGCAAAATATTTTGTTCCTAAGAATATGATTCATTTTCTTAATGCAAAATGCAACTTATAGCTATAATTCATGATGTATTTTCAGTTTTATTTTGGAAACCCAAGAGAAAATGATAAAAAGAATACATTGTAGAAAATATCAAAGAGAAAAATATCTCTCCTGAGATCTGAGGAATAAATGTAGCATTTTATATAGTAAGGGATTTGGGATATTTTGCATTCCAAGGGATTTGTTTGCATGACTAACACCAGTGTTGACTGAAGTAGATATTTACTCATTCAGAATGAATGTAATTTCTATTTATTTTGATGTTGTGCTAAAATATAATCCAGAGATTATCTGACAGTTCTTTGAAAGTTTATTGATTGATTGACTTTTTATTTATTAGATTTAAATTAGTATTGTTTTATACGTTTGGAAGGAGGTTCCTGTGCAAAGCTATAGGGTCAGGAATTATTAACTCTGCTATTCAAATGATTAAATTATGGATCTTATGTAGATTGATTTTCTATGCAATAATGCAATGCTACAGACATGACACATAATCATACATTCCTCCAGCATGCTAAACAGAAACGATGCCTCTTTCTTTCTGAGGATTTGTCCACTCACACTTTCGTCCAATGGAAAACAGACATCCTGTAGCCTGACTTGATGTGCATGTTGTCTTGGAAAATCAGTTTTGTGAGTCAGATGGCCTTAGATCCTTTCATGAATGATGCATGATCTGACTCAAAGAGCTGGCCTCCACATGAAAGACATAAAATATGTGAATATGAATCCAGTGGCAAACAATGTTCAAAGCTCTGCTCTGGAACAAAAAATAAATATACTGCCTATGTTTTTTAGAATATGGAATACATGGAACAAAGTGTGAAAAATGAGGAAAGTAGATTTCATTATTATTTCTCATAAAGATCAAATGTGCCATCCTTAAACTAAACGAGACTAAACCTGACTAAACCAGAAACACACTTTTGTACACAAATGTAGATTTGAATACCTGGTCACATATTGCAAGTTCAACTTGTTTACCTTGTTAACTAGCTTCCTTGCATTTCTGTGTAATAAAATACTTATTATTAGTATTGTCATTTATGTTGCTTTTAATGTATTTAAATCACAATAAACAGCTACTTCTGAATGATGGAAAAATATGCTTTTTGGATGTACATACACCATCAACCAGCAGGGGTTAACTGCTAATGCTAACCAGGCTAACAAACCCTTTATAAGTAACAAACCTCAACACTCAATAGGGCAACAGGGTTACTTACACATGTCTGTGCTATTAATCCAGATGTAGCCAACTATTAAGTAACTAGATATAACTTCAGGTAACTAGATGTAAACATGTTAACAGATTAACTAACTTAAACTACTCTCGCTAGGCAGGGTTGCCTCACATTATAGTAAGTTGAACATTGAGCATTTGATGTTCTTGTGCTGAGTATGTTTATTTTGGAGTATTTTTACTATTTTAGCTTGCTTGCTATTGCTTATGTCCGATTGCTTGGCATCACAAGTGCAACGCTGTACCAGGTGAGCCACTGAGCAATTTTGCTATATCTCAAAGGTCATGGAGCTGGTTATGTGATGAAACATCAAAACACAATCACTGCCAGAGAATTATAATGATTTTTTTCAAACCCAGTGTGATGACAGTGGTGGGGCCAGGACTGGGAACGGAGCTAGGCTGATGGAGTTAATGAGAATACGCGACACCTGTGCCACTCACCGGTCTCCGCGCCTTATTGTTGCCAAATGTCCTCAGCACTGCGATCCACCTCAGCAGTAAAGGGTCTCTGACATCGTGTCCCTCCTTCCTCGCGGGTTTCGGCACCCATGTAGCACAGTTCATAGGCAGGGGAAGAAGGAGAGGGGAACCAGCAATTATTTAAATTAAACTTTAATAATGAAATAAACACAAAAAAGCACGTCAGCCCCTCGTGGAATACTGCTTCGCAACAAACATAACCAAAATACAAAATAAAATCCAGGCCTGGTTCTCTCTCGTTCAACACTGTTGACACTCCTCCTTTTCTCCTTCCAGAGCTCCTTCGTGGGACTCGAGACCGGTGAGTGGCTCAGGTGTCGTGCATTCTCATTAATTCCAACGGCTCTCGGCCCTGACAATCTCTTCACATCCAGGTTCATTGAACATTTTTTTTTATTATTTCGTTGCATGTTTTGTGAGACCTACAAAGTGAAATGTTCATTAAGTTCCTCTAAAAAACATTTTCCGTTTTGACTAAATCAGATGACTGCGAATACATTTACATTTTATTATGTGAGTTAAAAATGGATTTGCTAAAGAAACTTTATAGCTGACTTAAAAGTCTTCGAGCTCTTTTATTCTGAGACTTGTGTTGCGATGGACTCATACTCAAGCACTTGGCATCACTAGTATAGCGCTGCAATAGGTGAGCTAAAGAGCAATTTTACCATGCCACAAAAGCCATATGGTGCTGGTTATGTGATGGAAATGTCAAATCAGGATAAACGTGTTTTGAGGTCATAAAACAGTATTGTTCAAGGAATCTTGCAGAAACAAATCTTGACCCGATAACTGCCCAATAATTAAAAACTACAAACTCAAAACTGAAGTGACTTAAATGTATATGTCTCTGGAGTTTTGGCGCATTTTTTTTTTTTTTTTTCAAGTCCAACCATTTATTCTTTGACATATGAAGGTGGCGAATCTTTGGGCACTGGCACTGCTTCAGCTCCTCTCTTTCTCTCTCATCTGGCTCTATCATACACTAGTCTTATCCAGAGGGAATCCTGTCTGGCCTAATGTACTGTCCCTCAACAGATTGGACCTCTGCCTCTTTTTGAAATTTCTGCTCCAATGGAGAGTTAAATAAATGTCCTGCTGGCCCGCAGCTCGAGACTCAGCCCCAGCACTTGCCGTTCCAGGCTGCACTGCCTTTCCAATAGCCTTTTAATTTGGGTCAGAGTGATTTAGAGGCAAAGCTATGCATGACAAATTAAGCACCTCGGAAGCAAATGTCTCCTCTGTAGCCTGAAGTCAGTCTGCTTGGTTACACAATAGACTTCGGCTCAAACAGCAATAAAAAGGTTTTCAAACGCAGCCACTTATACAGAAACAGCCTGTGTTGTGAGAGAATATAAATGTTTAGCCAATTCTGACAATGTGCAATGGTGGGTGAAAGCCAAACACTGTTGTAGACCAGCATAATAATGGTGGTTTTCTTTCTCATGAAATCCTCCTGTGAGACTCACTGAAACAATGCAGACAGGCTGCATTTATCTACGTACAAATAAGTGCTCCTGAGTGATTGGAGATGCTTATTTATGTACGTACAAATATGAGCAGCTATGAGCAAGGCACTGTCAACCACAGTATAGCAACGCATTCATTTTCTGTCCCTTGCAAGACACTGTAAGGTCTTCAGGCTCTCCCATCCAGCCCAATGTCCTTGAAGAAGCACATCTTTCTTGATTACAAGTGTCTGTAAACTGATGAATTGTATATGTCGAATGAAGGACTGCTCTTGAGCTATTGTAGCCTAATTTTCAAGGGCTCTCCATCATAACGATGATGGTTGATGTTGAAATCATCCTTTGAAACAATTGCTGGTGATTTTACAGTTCCAACAACTATACACACACACACACACACACACACACACAGACATATATATATATATATATATATATATATATATATATATATATATATATATATATATATATATATATATATATATATATATATATATATATATATATATATATATATATATATATTAAACTTTATTTAATTGTGGAAACATTTTCCCTAGAATTAAACGTAACCATTTCTTTAAAAACAAATCATGCTATATATCTTTATATCAAGCTATACCTGTAAAAGGACAAAGTGTACTTGATCATCATAACATTTTGTTCATTTCGAACAAGTAAATCAGGGCTCTATGGCAGTAATGCAGCAGGTCTGCCAATTATTGTTTTATCACAATTTATGTTTTATTGATGAAATTAAAACGTGTTAAATTAATATATAATGTAATGTTAAAAGCGAAAGTTTGCTCAAGAATGAAAATTCTGTTATTCTGTCAATTCTGCCATTTGGCATTTGCTTCCATGGTATATTTTTCCATGCTACAGAAGTTAATGGCTACCGTCAGCTGTTTGGATTACCAGCGTTCTTCAAAATATCTTCATTTGTGCTCAACAGAAGAAAAAAAATCTCATTCAGGTTTGGAACAACACAAGGGTGAGTAAATAATGAGAGAAATGTATCTTTCTCCTTAAAGAATGAAAAGGCCCAACATATACACTGTACATATTTGAGAAAGAAATGACAACAAATGCTTTTTGAAATTGTTGTGGTGACACTTGCATCTCAAATCAGCAAGTGTCATCTGTGAAGATAACAAAATTGACCATTCCAAATAAAAAAAAGGACTCATTTTTACCTCTGTGTGCTTCCACTGGGACTTCATCTTCATCTATATGGATCAGACCCTCATGGGAGGAGAGCAGTCCAAGTGTCTAAGTGTCACTCAGACTATCAGCGAGCACTCTGGGTAAACTGAACGCTGAGTTTGCATCAAATTAGGCGTGCATGTCTCCTAGCGAGCTGGATGCTGGTTTTTCTTATTCCCCCCACTCTCTTTCTCACTGTACTGAGGAGATAGATGTGGGAGTGATGGAGGTCTTTCCTCTGTGTTATGGAGATAAGCCTAATTCAAGTCCTGAATGCATTTAGGACTCCGCTCACTGATAGAGCTCCTCTGATGAGCCCATTCAGATCCTTAAAGAATGCCCTACTCCACCCATCCCAATGTCGGGCAGATTGCCACGCGATAGTTGCGTAATCTTGTCGGAGTGGTAATGCTTTGTTTTTGATGTGCAGCATCCCATTATTTCTGGGCGGCTGATAGGAACTTAATTAGAAACATAATGGATCTGCCTCACATCAGATAAGGCTAATTAAGACGCCCCGGCGTGCAGAGATAATTGGGGTTTTTGTGAAGACCTTGGGTCAGATGGACCCCTTTTTAAATTCCAGGCTGTGGCATTCAGGTCAGCCACTCATGAGATCTGAGAGCACAACGGGCAGATGCTTCCTTAAAATATTTTCACCTATACCAGTTATCACTTATTGGGCTCATTTCTTGTACTGTACAATGATTATTTTTAATAATCAATTAAAAGTGATTAACTTACTGATTATTACCCTCTGGAATGTCAGGGGGATGTGTTTTTAAATGCCCTTAGTGTTTAAGTCGGTTAGTTCATTAAATATTTTAATAACTAAAGCTTTGACATTTTTACACTTTACATTTTTGAATGATGTCTGACTCTTGTCTGTATAAATATAAATGTTGGAGCATTTGATGTTCTTTTCACTGCAATCAGGAAAAAATATAAGTTATGCAAGTGTGCCGTCGAGTACGATGTCTCATTGGAGAAATTACCGAGCTAGTTGAAACTGTTTCCTGAAACCTCAGTAACTGTGTCACACATCCATCAGTTGAACCACATTGGTTGAACAATATAGAACAGTTGTTTACAATGTCATTACTCAGGTGGTGAAAAAAAAATGTTTAATTAGTTTGAGATGTAACTAAATGTACCTTTTAACTCATGGGGTTTTACTCTGGGGTTCCTCCAGTGTTCTAGAGGACATACAGACTTTTCAAATGTTTGAACAGCAATGTTGGGGATAGTTACTTTTAAAATTAATGTATTGCAATATTACGTTATTTTCTGGAAAGTAAATTGTTACTGCTGACTCTGGACAGTACACTGTATTGATTTTACTTGACCTATCGTCTGCATTTGATACATTGGACCATACAGTATAAATACATCGGTTACGCAATGAAATGGGGTTCTCTGGGTCTGTTTTAAAATGGTTCACCTCTTACTTGAGTGATAGATCATTTTGTGTGTCTATGAATAACATTCTGTCAGAAATGACCTCGCTGTCATATGGAGTCCCTCAAGGATCGGTTTTGGGTCCTATTTTGTTTTTATTGTATATTAGCCCTCTTGGTGAAATTATTAGACATTTATATAATGTGTCTTATCACTTTTATGCTGTTGACATTCAGTTGTACTGCTCATTCAAAGAGTCAGAGTTAGGTAAATTAACTGATTTATTGGAATGCCTGTCATGCATTAAGACTTGGTTATACAACAATTATTTACAACTGAATATAAAAAAGACTGAAACTTTGATCATTGCTCCAGATAAAAAAAATAAAACAATTAAACAACACCCCTGTTCCTTGGACTCATCCATCCAGTTGAGCCTAAGAAACCTGAGTGTTTTGTTCGACCAATCGTTGTCTCTGGATGGTCATTCTATACAGTTGGTCAGAAACTGTTTTTATCAATTGAGAAATATTTCTAAATTGAGAAAAATATTGCCCAAAGCTACTATGGAGATGAAAATTCATGCTTTTATTTATTCAAGGTTAGATTACTGTAATTCTCTTTTTACTTGTTTTAAAAATGTTTCTCTGAACTCTCTCTGTTTTGTATGATGTTTATCTGTGATAGGTGCTATATAAATAAAGATTACTTACTTACTTTTAAATCTGGGCTGGGCTTGCTTGTTTGTTTTCAATATAAACGATTCTAATTTTGGCAAATGTAAAAAGACCTTTCTTTTTTCTTGTAAATGAAAAAGTCATGCGTTGCTTTACTAGTAAAAAGTTATCTGTTTACATTACTCGCATTAATAATTAATTACCCACAACACTGTTCAACAGTGCTTTCATTCCTTTGATAAAAGACATGGGGCCATATTTACTAAACAGGGTAAAGTAGTGAGAGAGCACAATCCCATAAAAGTGCTGATGGGAGTGGAATATTTTGCGGTTGATCTACTGTCAATGCATAAATTTCACAACATGGACGCCGCCAGATCATTTCCATAATTACTAATGCATTCCAAAACCAAGAGCTCTGGAGATTAACAGCTATTGCATCCAAAACGGGTTAAGACATGCTTATTTGACATTAAGTTATGGTGCAAATACCAGTACACTGACTACCGCAAACCTTAATAAATCACGTTGCATGATTTACTGAAACTCCCTCCTCCCATAAATTTTGCGTCTGAAAGGGAAACTCCTACTCATGCGTATGCAATAAGGTCAGCCCCAGAAGTAACTCGGTAAGTATGCATTTTCATTCATTTTTTTTTACTGTTTGTCTCTGACAGTAGAAAGTAGGGTAACACTTTACAAAAGGTTCCATTAGTTAATATTAGTTATTAACTAACATAAACAACAATGAACAATGCATTTATAACAGTATGTATTAATCTTTATTAAGGGGGGGGGGGGGGGGGGTGAAATGCTATTTCATGCATACTGAGTTTTTTACACTGTTAAAGAGTTGGATTCCCATGCTAAACATGGACAAAGTTTCAAAAATTAAGTTGTACGTTTGAAGGAGTATTTTTGTTCCCAAAATACTCCTTCCGGTTTGTCACAAGTTTCGGAAAGTTTTTTTCGAGTATGGCTCTGTGTGACGTTAGATGGAGCGGAATTTCCTTATATGGGTCCTAAGGCACTTCTGCCGGAAGAGCGCGTGTTCCCGTATAGCGAGGCTGAGCAGCACAGACATTTCACTGATCAGAGCGATTCACTGATCAGAGCGAGAGCGTCGCGAAAAGTCACAAAAGAAGTGTGTTTTTGGTTGCCAGTGCAAGACAACCCTGCACAGATTACCAAATAATAAAAAAAACAGCATTAAGGGACCAGTGGATGGAGTTTATTTTTACAGAGCATCAACGGAGTTGTGCAAGTGTTTTTGTTTGTTCCCTGCATTTCGAAGATGCTTGTTCACAAGGCCCAGTTTGACGACGGATTTGCGTATCGTTTATTTCTTAAGGATGATGCAATCCCAAGGAAAAAGGGTCACGATCGTGTGTTGGAACCGCAGGCGGTGAGTAAAACTGCTTCAAATATCTCTGCCTCCTTGTTAGTGCGTCCCCTCCCATGCCAGAGACCCGGGTTCGAGCCCCGCTCGGAGCGAGTCGTTGCTGCTGCTGCTTTCGTTCAGTTTCAGCCTCTGGATCTGATTCTGGATCATAAATAAATGGCTGAATCTGACTGTAAGCCATGGTTTGTTTTGGATGATGGGTTTTCCCTCACGGTAATGTCACAGCTTCCACATGCTCTCAACGCAAAAGCCTATTCGCGCTCGTGATTCTTTTGCTCCGCCCACACGTCACGCCTCCAGCCGGTCGTGTTTTTCCGGGAAAAATCGATAGAGACTATCTTTCTCTTATGAATATAATAAAAGTAAAGACTTTTTGGATTTATGAAGGATGCAGTACTACTCTATATGTACTCAAGATTAACAGGATATTGAGTGAAAACAAGCATTTCACCCCCCCTTTAATGTTAGTTAATGAAAATACATTTGTTCATGTTAATTCACAATGCACTGACTAATTTTAACAAGCACAAGTTTTGATTTTAATAATTCATTAGTAAATGTTCAAGTGAACATTAACTAAGATTAATAAATGCTGTAGAAGTATTGTTCATTCTTAGTTTATATCAACGGAAGTAGTTACTTTAACTAATGTCAACCAATGATCCTTATTGTAAAGTGTTAAAAATATAGCTTCTCTTCCTCTTTCAATAGCATTTCCTTTTTTTGCTGTTGAAGTGTGTTTTTGTGTGTGTTTGTGTCACGGCGCGGTAGAGACGGCGCCGTGGAAAGAACAAGATGTGGGTCCAAGTGCAGGGAAGAGACACTTTATTTTAACAAGAACAAACGAGAACTAAAAGGCCAACTAGGCAAAAACAAAACCAAAACGAATCACAGGGACAAGCAGGAAAACGAGCACGAGAAACACAGGTACATAGACATTACAATATAGCCAGGCAGAGTGGTGGGTGAGATGAAACTATATACTCGTGAACAAATAGGGAACAGCTGTGTGCGTGATTATGTGCACAGGTGTACAGAGTGAGTGGATGCAACAGGTGTACAGAGTGAATAAGGTAATGAGTCAGGGAGCAAGGGAGAAACACAGGTGGAGCAACTAAACAGTAATGAGGTGACAAGGTGGGCGGGGTCAGAAAAGGAAAGGAGAGAGCACATGGCACCAAATAAACACAACACAAGCCATGTGCTCACAGAAAGACAACGACAGAAAGACAGAAGACTGTGACAGTACCCCTCCATTAAGGAGTGGATTCCAGACACTCCAAAATAATAAATCACGGAGGGAGGCGAACGGAGGTGGATCAGGGGGAGGGATGGAGGGCCAGATAAAATGGTAAAACAGAGACAAGAGGACCAGGTAGAAGTGGGAAACAGAGACAGACAACCAGGTAAAATGGTAAAACAGAGACAAGAGGACCAGGTAGAATGGGGAAACAGAGACAAGATGACCAGATAAAATGGGGAAACAGAGACAAGAGACACAGACAAGAAACCCAGGAGGGAGGTGGACCGGCAGAGGATCAGGGGAAGGGACGGAGGGCCAGGTCCATAGGAGGAAACAGAAAGAAAGACACAGACCGCTGAACAACAAAAAATAAACACAAATACACAAGTCCAAGAAGGACATCACGTGACGCCCCACGAGGACGGAGCAGAAGACCACCACAACCGTGTGGTCGGGACGGAAGCCCCCCAGGGCAGAGCAGAAGACCACCACATCCGTGTGGTCGGGACGGACGCCCCCTAGGGTGGAGCAGAAGACCACCACAACCGTGTGGTCAGGACGGAAGCCCCCCAGGGCGGAGTAGAAGACCACCACAATCATGTGGTCCGACCAATTGGAGGACGACAATCTGGCAATCCCATGGTGTACATACTGGACTCCAGAAGATCGGTGCTGCCCCGACACTGCTCATGAAGATTGTTGGTGAATTGCATTTGTACATGAAGATCATTGGTGACTTGCCTTTGTTCATGAAGATCACCGGTGACTTGACTCAGTCCTTGAAGATCACCGGTGACTTGACTCAGTCCTTGAAGATCACCGGTGACTTGACTCAGTCCTTGAAGATCACCGGTGACTTGACTCAGTCCTTGAAGATCAACGGTGACTAGCCTTGTCTCAGGAAAGTCCATGGTACCTAGCCCTGGCTCAGGAAGGTCATCAGTGACTAGCCCTGACTCTGGAAGGTCAGCTGTGAATAGCCCTGACTCTGGAAGGTCAGCGGTAACTATCCCTGACTCTGGAGGGTCCACAAACACCTGACTCGACTCTGGAGAGTTCACTGGGACCTGACTCGACTCTGGGGGCTCACCAAGAACCTGACTCGACTCTGGGAGTTCAACAGGAACCTGACTCGACTCTGGGAGTTCAACAGGAACCTGACTCGACTCTGGAGAGTTCGCTAGAACCTGACTCGACTCTGGAGAGTTCGCTAGAACCTGACTCGACTCTGGAGAGTTCGCTAGAACCTGACTCGACTATGGAGAGTCCGGAGCGGTCACCACCGCCTTGCGGGAATCGTGAGCGGACGCCGCCGCCTCGGGGACATCGTGAGCGGACGCCGCTGCCTCGGGGACATCGTGAGCGGACGACGGCGCCTCGGGGACATCGTGTGCGGACGACGGCGCCTCGGGGACATCGTGAGCGGACGACGCCGCATTGGCAATCCTGAGTGGAATCTGCGGCTTTGTGAAGGCTAGCAGTCAGCCCCACTGCCTCAGAGGGAACATTAGCAGGCTCCACCACCTTGTGAGTCCTGCGAGCCGACCACGCTGCTCACACCGACATCCACTGTGAATCCCGCATGCAGCGCATCAGCCCGTGACGCTCCAGGAACAGGTGTGAGGCACTGGGTGCAGCCGACGAGGCCTCTGCTGACTCCTGGACTGTCGCCTCGGGAGAACCTTGAGCTGGCTCTGCAGCTAACTCCACCCTAACAGCTGAGCCGCTCAACTGCAGAGCCAGGTTGATGTAATCCTCCTTGGGGTGCCAGAATGGCATAAGGGACTTGAAGGGCTCGGCTAGTCCTCCCCAGAAGAAAACCATTAGACAGGTTCTCTCTGTCGCTGACAGCCGAGCTGCCCCCACGAACTCCCAAGCATAATCCTCGATGCTTCGCTCTCCTTGGCAGATGTCGAGGAATCTCCCTGCTGGACCCATATTTGCTGGCTATATTCTGTGACAGAACCCCTCCCTTAATTCTGTGCCATTGATTTACAGAATTTCTTGTGAATCATACAATACACCAATGTAGACAATGTAAACAATGCTATCAGTGGGAACAATCCATTACCTTCAAATTACTTCCTCCTGGAGTTACTTGATTGTCTACAAAAGTGCCCTACATGCAAAGACTTTAAAGGAATAGTTCACCCAAGAATGGAAATTTGCTGAAAATCTACTCGTCCTCAGGCCATCCAGAATGTAGAGGAGTTTTTTTTTCTTTACAGATTTGGAGAAATTTAGCATTACATTACTTGTTCACCAATGGATCCTCTGCAGTGAATGGGTGCCGTCAGAATGAGAGTCCGAACAGCTGATAAAAATATCACAATAATACTCAAGTATCTACACAACTCCAGTCTATCAATTAATGTCTTGTGAAATGAAAAGCTGTTTTTAACAAGTCTATCATTGCTTTCTTTCCCCACATCGTCTCATCTGAATCAGCAGAGAAATATGCAGTCACTGGATTTTGATGTGAGGACAACAGGAGATGGACTTTTTCACTGGAGGAAACGGTATTGTGGATTATGGATTGGCATTATGGCCAGAAGTGATGATTTAAATTGAAACATGAATTAATAGATTTTTTTTTTTAAATTGATGGTCTGGACTGGTTTGAATTATTGTGAACTATTTGGATTCTCATTCTGATGGCACCCATTCACTGTAGAGGATCCATTGGTGAGCAAGTGATGAAATGCTAAATTTCACCAAATCTGTTCCCTTTGAAGAAACAAACTCATCTAAATCTTGGATAACCTGAAGGTACATTTTCAGACAATTTTAATTTTTGGGGGGATGAACTATTCCTTTTACTCCCTTATGATTGTGCAGTATGCAAGAAGGAAATCACAGGGTTACTTTCTATTAGTGATCAGTAATGTACCCATCTCTCAGAGAGGCATAGGGCTTTGCAGGAGCAAGTAGTGGAACATAGATAAAAAAAATCAGGGGAAATTATGTAATCTTGACATTATAATAGATTCTGTGTGATCTGGAGGGAAATTGTAGAAAATGACACTATTTATTCATACAGAGATGTCCAATTTCAGCTGCCTTTTGAGGTGAATTCTTACAGATTTTCAGGCCTCCTACTATGAGAGATCACACTGATAAAGCTGACACACTGCAAAGGAAGTATTTACTGTATATTTACACTGGGGTTCTTTAGTAATGAGTTAATTTTTCATCTAGCAGAGAAATTAAGAAGATCAGATTCCTTCCTTTACGGTTCAAGCATGTGTCTCCAGCCAGAAGTATACCTGGCAATTAACAGCTCATTAAACTGGTTAGAAATAAAAATACATGCTGTCAAAACAATACGTTTTTCTGTCTCTGTGTGTGTGTGTGTGTTTGTGTGTGTGTGTGTTGCATAATATATCTGCTCATCCACATCCATTTCACAAAAAAAAAAAAAAAAATCATATAAAAGTTCAAAACTCAAATAAATAATTAAATCAACATTAATTCACCAAAAATGTGTTGTGTTGTTCCTTCTTCAAAGACTGCAAAAGATGAATCCTTGGCAGAGGTGGTGTAACTCACACATCCAGCTGTCTCACTGGAGCAGAAATCTTTCAAAACTAATTCACAAGGTTTGACCCATCGTTCCGTAATTTAGAAAGTGGTACGTTTCTAAAATGAAGAACGCTAACATTGATCTTTTCTCATTTAACTTGCTGTCCATTTGGCAGGCACACTGCTGAGTTTGCTATCGGTTAATATCCTCTTTTAGCATCAAAGCAGCAATTATTAGCAATCTCAGTGGGTATCCTAGACTCATGCAGTCATTCATTCACCTTCAGCAAAGTCAACTGCTCACTTTATTCAAATTGGATAACTGTTACAAATATAACATTAGTAATCAGAAGTGCAAATAGCAGTGTGTGTGTGTGTGTATAATGTGTGTATATATATAATGAAGTAGAGAAACACGACCAGCTCAATGAAAATAACTGTAAATATAACAGTAAATATGAACCAGTATAACTCAAAAGGTTCATTATTTTTTATTTTTATGTACTGCATCCAAAATGTCTTACACTTAACACCCCTTGCTTTCATGAGAACAATGATCTGACAGACTGTAATTCAGTGTTTAATTATATTTTTTAAGGTGTATGCAATATACATCTCATTAGAGATTGTCACCCTCCTTGAAAATATTGCTAAAGTAGAATTATTTAAATAGAGGAAGTAATGGTGCAATGTGTGTATTCAGTTCATGCATTCAGGGGGAACAAAATGTCCCTCCGATTCCTTTTGTACATGGTATTTAAATGGTTGTCATGCACAGTAGTAAGTGTGTGTTTACACATGTCCATGGCTAACTGGATTATCTCGCTTCATGTATTTGATGGGAACCAGGGAAACGTAGATCCAAGCAGGTCCCTCTGGACAGACTTCAGTATAAACTCAACTGGACGCTGTCACAGGGTCTGTATCCATCACCGTAAGTCACTGGGCTATTTCTTCATCTCTGCCAGCATGTGTCTAATATGGGGATTAGCCAGTGATGGCAGCTAGCCTGACCACTGGAGCGGAGGGCAAATCACTAACCCTGTTTTTTATGGCTGGGGCCTAGGAGGGCTGGCCATGTAATTGCATTAGGCTAGTCACAATTTCCTGGCATTGCACTTGCTGAGCTTGACTGCTAATGCTAACAACCAGCCCACTTGCTAGTGTCCATTAGCTTAAAACCTTAAATTTCAGTTTTCAACCCCACAGTCCTTACCAGTCCTTTATTGTCACTTTGCTAACTAGGAGCAAAGACAAAATGGCAGCCTCTGCTATTTTACTCTGTAAAGTATAAAGGCAAATGCTTTTACACTGATTCTGTATTAAAAATGTATCTTAGCCAAATATTGTCTGACCCAAACAAACCATACATCAATGGAGTGCTTATTTATTCAGCTTTCAGATTATGTATAAATATCAATTTCGCAAAATTGACACTTAAGGCAGAGTTCAGTGTCAGAAATGATCAATACACTCAAATTGAGTAATCTCTTATTTAACAAAATATTAATAGGGGAACAAAATGTTTCAATTGTATGATTTGACAATATTCTACTATCATTCGAATTTAATGAGCAGTTCATGGAGCATATGCAATAACACGCATCCTCTCACAAATAAGTAAAAAAAAAAAAACATTTCTAAAAGATGTATCTAAAGAGCCAAGTAATGCTTTTGTTATGAATATAAAAACTTAGGCTTACATAACACACCCTTGCATAGTCATTTTTATGTTAAGTTATCATAGCAAATTATTTATGTACAGGACACCAAAAGGCACCCTACAGTGATATTGACCCATATGTTTTTTTGACCCAAGGATTCCAAAAATATAAGGTACTTGATTCAGGAACAGTTCAGATGTATACTGTGGGTATACACCACTGTTCAATGTGCAGTTTTTTGAAAGAAAGAAGAATCCAAGTCATGTCATGTCAAACCAACAACTCCCCCCCACCCCCCCAAGTAAATAAATAGATAAATAAAAAATTGTGTGACACACTTGGTCCAAAAACACAGACTATAACAACAGAGAGAGAGAGAGAGAGAGAGAGAGAGAAAGCAATAACAACAATTAATAAAAACAACAGAATCCACAGTATCACATATTTACATATATACCAAAACACCAATGGTTCCACATACTTAAACAGGTTATAAGATGCCTTTTTAAAGATCATTATTTTGTGTATTTGGTGTAACAGAATATGTTGACATGCTTTAAAGTAAAAAAAAAATAATAATATATATAAAAAAAAAATAATATATATATATATATATATATATATATATCTTTTTTTTAATTTTTTATACTGTACATTATTGTAGGTCCTCTATGCCCCGCCTCTCTCAAACGCGTCGTTTTCGACAAAGTCCCTCCTTCTTTCTTTGCGTAAACATTTGGGCAGCATTACACAAATATTTCCACATAGACATGTGGGGGCGTGTTTAAACTAGGCATTTTAGGGGGACGTGGCAGAGTCTTGACTTTGATAAAGAATATTGATAAAGAATATCTCTTTGGTTTTGAGACTTTAGTCTTTGCAACTTTACAGATCTTCGTAATACACCACGAGCTTGTAACACTCCAAAGAGAAAGGAAAACTTGAAATAGCATCAAATGACCCCTCTAAGAAAAGTCTGTCTGAACTTAGTACTGGGTTCATTAGTGTATAAATGATGCTGTTTGCAGATTCGGATAACCTACACATATATCTGTACATGGTATCACGCATTACAGCAGTGCACCAACACTATACCAACACCAGGTATACCAACACTGACAAACATTGTATGTGCACTCTTTCATAATAAGCCACGGTATTCTCTTTTGAATTAACCAGTGTCCAGTGTTACTGAATGTCCTCTGGTCATTGGTTAAGTGATGCTGATCAACCCTGAATAAAGATCTACTGTCTCTGTAAGATTTTCTTGCTTGCATGGTGGTGCCAGCTTCTAGCTATATAGCTTCTCTTCAGTTAATATTAAGAAGGATTTCAGATCATTTTGGTTTGCAAATAATTAAAAAAGGAATCAGGGATAGCTCCAAATACAAGAGCATTTTGGCAAAAAAAAAAAAAAAAAAAAAAAAAAACTTGCAGGCTTCCATTAAAAAATCTTAAAATGAAGAGACATTTCATCCTTCAGCATGATAATAACCTCAAATACAAATCTAAGTCAACAAAGGAATTTCTTTAGAAGAAGAAAATATTGATCAGTTAGAGGCTGGACCTAAATCCAGTCAAAAAAAATAAAATAAAATTACCCAACACAGAAGGTCCCCACAATATGATATTAAGCATCTTTGGAAGAAAGAATAGAGAAAATAGACAAATCAGTTTGTAGTTTCTTATTCAAAAACTTTTGATGTTGAATTCAAAGCAAGAGATGTTTCAACTGAATATTATTTGAAGAGTGCACACTGCAACCAGGTAAAAAAAAAAAAAAAAAAAAAAAAAAAAAAAAAGGGGGGGGTTTATTTGTTTATATGAATATTGTTGGTTTTAACATTGCATTATTTGGTAAAAAAAATATCCAACATGGCTTGATCTTGAAAAACAATATATCAAATCAAAAAGTTGCAATTTTAACCAGTTTTTTTTTTTTTTTTTGTATGAATATTTTTGTTTTATAATTTAAAATAAGTACCATATAACCATGAACAGGAAAACGTTATAAATATACAGTACCTGTCATTATACACATCCACCACCCACCAGGTGACACACAAAACCCACTGTGAGGCACTCTGTTTGACGTGTTATAGATGGGTCATATTATAAAGCACAGGGCTGCCACAGTCGTGTAAAGCTATGATAGGGGCCATGGACAGCCTTTCTTTCGTCAAAATGAGGTCAAACGCTTGAACTTCAAAGAGAACAGAGAATCACAATGGTTTCTCTGGATAGCTTCTGACTCATCCAATCGTGTCAAAGACATTGGTTTGTGCTTTGCCGGTGACTTACTTCTGTTCTGCTTGGATGGCCATCGTAAATACAACAATGGTGTATCATATGATAACAAATACAATAATTTAGTCTCCTAAAAAACACACCAATGCTTTAAATTTAGTAGTTCATTTTCTTTTTTGCATATTGGCCATCAATAAGATCTGTAATGTAGACCACAAGAACCTGGCACTTAATTTGTAGCTTTTTCTCGATTATTGCTAATTTTGCAATCACTTAATTATAAATGACTCTTGAGGGACTAACTAACCATTTGCACATTTTCGCAATACATGTAGCATCTGAGCCTGAATTCATAGTTCTGTTTTATGTACAGTATGACTTTGTGATTGGCAGAGATCCTGACCACGTGAGGCTATGCCAAATCTCCCCCTCTGGGAGTGACTGCCCAATGATTGTATTCTGTGATCATATACAGCCATTACAGTTAATTAGGCCTCTTTGTCACCTGGGTTTTAGCCATTTTTTTTCCTGTGCACTTGTTCCCAAGGCTTATTCTCCTGCAGTATCCTTCGCCCTCCGCAAATACACAGAGACGCATAAAGATAAATACCCCAGGTTTCTCAAAAATGCAATCTCTCACTGGCCATCTCACCGGTATTGATCAGAGGAGAATGGTCGATCTGCGGCATGCTCCAATCAGACCAATAAGATCCATTTAAGCGAGGCCTGGTCTCAGTGTGTCCATCGACAGCCATTGATCATTGTTAGCAGGGAAAAATAATGAATTTTCCCAGACACTGATTCTGAACTCCTGCGCCGTTCACGCTGTTCGATAAAAGGCTTGGACATGATCTTGTTATCGCGGCTGCTTTATTTGGAACTCCGCAGGGTTTCTTAAGCAAAACTGCAGCCCCCTAATTTTGTTCACTTAGTGGAGTAATAGAAACCTCTCCCAAGGTCTCACAGACCTGCTTGCATCTCATGTTGTGAAATAAATTCTCTTTTCACAATGGGAAAGCATGATCTATCTTTTGAAATCCCAGGCCCTGATATTTAATATTTTAAACATTTTCATGTAATAATTCAGACTGCCCTTTTCAATAAAATGCTGTTCTAATAAAGCATAGGTGGTGTTAGTGTGTATTATCATTCTGTAGCAGTGGTAAGATTCGCTTAAAGCCTGTTTCAGGAGAAGTAAATGTATGTAAATGTAGAAAGTCCCAGACATTCATATTTCTAAACGTATAACCTTACTAATGAATAAAGTAAACGCTAAATATAAAGCACACCTCGTTGTGCTGCATATCAAAATATGAGTTAAATAAAAGTAAAAGATGCTACAAAACTAAAATATTATATGTAAAGTATCTACATTATTTAACAGTGCCCTTGTTACATTTTACAAGAACTTACAATACTAATAACAGTAAATTAGGCTTAATTTGTGTAATTACACTTATCATAAAGTGTTACCTGTACTTCCTACTGAAATACAGGGAAGTGCTTCCTGGGGCCAGAGCCCCGCAGAATTTTGTTCCAACCCTGCTCCAACATGTATGCTGAGTCCCAATTCGCATACTATCCGTCCTAAATAGTATGCGAAACTAGAATTAGTACGTCCCAAATCGTAGTATGTTGAAAAGAGTATTCCAAAGATACCCGGATGGTCTACTATTTCCGGTTAGAATTCGAAGTGCAGATCAATGCACACTCTAAGTGCTAATATTGCCCACAACCCATTGCGTGCGGGAGGGAGGACGGAGGAGCTTTGCGATGGCTTTGCGGTGATGTAAACATGGCAGCCGGATGCAGCAGCGGAGATGCGCCCTCAGCTTTTAAGTGTAAGAATTCAAATGTTTAACCCTAATTAAAGTTATATTTTATTTCGTTACACACATTGCACATGAACGTCAGAACCAGCCGCCTCACAAACGACCTGCGTTTGGTTCTACGATGACGCCGCCCTGCTTCTTCACTCCTCAACTTGGTAGAAGAACACATTGTAAAATGTATTGTGAAAAAAACGATGAGTAAAAAAGATAGGAATAGTAAATACAATTTTATTGGACATAAAGAATGAATGAAACGTTAACAGTTGTGGTGTGCGTAACTAGGCAACCACGTTGTCGTTCACGTTGCATGACGTCATCGAAGTATGTCCCAGAACATGCATGTCAGGATTCTGCCCTCGTGTCCTTGATTTTCCTCTAGTCTTGAGGCAGGATCATGAAAGGCCCGTGTTTTGTGTACAAGCACATGGCCTTGTCTTTGGGCCATGTGCTTGTGACGTCTCGTTTCCTTGCCCCGCCCCCCCTTGTTATCCTATTCTTGTCATTATTGCTTTACCTGTGTCACCTGTTATGTTATGATTAGTCTCCCTATTTCTATCCCCTTGTGTTCACTGTCCTGTGCGGTTCATTGTTACACATTGTTACACTTTGAAGATACGTTGTGAGTCTTGTGATAGTTTCTCTGTAGTAAGTGTTCTTGTGTGAAGAGTCTTTTGTTAACTGCCAGTTGCAGTGAGTGCTTATCCCGAGCCAGTTGCAGTGAGTGCTTATCCCGAGCCAGTTGCAGTGAGCACCGATCCCGAGCCAGTCGCAGTAAACGCTGATCCCGAGCCAGTCGCAGTGAACGCTGATCCCGAGCCAGCCGCAGTGAGCGCTGATCCTGAACCAGCAACAGAGAGAACGGTGTCTGAGTCAGCAGTCGTGAGTGCTTAGGAGAGAGCCGCGGCCGACTCTGCTGCTGAAGCGGTGTTGCAGTCCGTTTCGGCTCGTCAAGAGATGCCAGTTGTCATTGCTGCCAAGACCCTGTCAGAATATTTGTCATGCCTAATCCAGATCCTAGAAGTCCCTGCCAGACCTGTCTTGTCCCCAGACCCCGTTCCTAGAGCCGCAGTGAGCACCGATCCCGAGCCAGCAGCAGTGAGCACGGTTTCCGGGCCAGCAGCAGTGAGCGCGGTTCCAAAGCCAGTTTCTGTCCACGCCGATGCAGTGTCCAGAGATGTTGTTGAGTGTCCAGAGGTCACTCCTGTCATGTCCACAAGCCCAATGCTGGAGGAACCAGAGAACACAGGCCATCACAATTGTGTAATCTCAAGTCAAAGAAGAAAGGCAAGTCGACATCTGGATTATTGCAAAATAATAATGAAAAAAACTAACTTGTTTCAAACAGTTTAACACCATTTCTACTTTTGGTAAAACTTTACTAATGTTTACGTACGCTGCGACATTCAATTCAATTCACTTCAAGTTTATTTGTATAGCGCTTTTTACGATACAAATCATTGCAAAGCAACTTTACAGAAAATTAGGTTTCTACAATATTTAGTAGTAGCTTATTAGTGGTGACTGTCAGTTTGTGTGCACATGACAGGATTTTTCAGAATAAATGATACAAGCCAGACGATGAACATTATTACCAGCAATTATTATATGATGCAGTCACACTTGTAGCAATATTTGTTAGCTCTGTTTGTTGATTCAGGGTTAGCATCATCTGAGGGGTCGGCATTATCTCTTCTCGGGTGTTCTGGATCGCGACTGCAGCTTGTGTAAATCCTCGTTACCACGGGTAGTTGACATGAGGGTAGGCTGCATCTTCGTCTGCATCTGTGTTTAAATGATCTTGTCTGGAACCTGAGACATATTATAATACTTTTGATGGCAAAGTTATTATTGAGAATGAATTCCTTAATTTTCTTGCTGTTAAAATTAAGACTCTAAGTCAGGGTGAAATTGTCCTCTTGGCTGCGAAGACAATTTGATTCTGACTGGATTGAGGCCTTGAAGAAATTGTCTGAATTATGTCCTACATCACAACGGAATGTTTCTCATAAAGGGCCACAGAAGATGTTAACAACATAAAAAGCTGTCTGAAGATCTACAAGCTATCACAGTGGATTTTGATTGAAGAGTGTGTGCTCTGGAGCAATCGATGGATATGACACAAGGCGGTGGTTTGTGGGTGTCAGCAGCAACAGTCAGTGCTACACGGATTGAGGGTATGGCACTCAGGGCCACATCGGTGAAAACTCTGGATAAAGGCATTGGTAAAGGAGCTGCGGTGGCGGGTCCTTTTCTTTGAATGAGCAGAAAGTGGAAAGTCCTGTGACAATGGAGCTACAGGATTAACATCTTCCTCAGATTTTCCAAAGTGGAGTCATGTGGTGAAAAAAGGTTCACTGACAAGATTTTGAGAATGCAGATACCTAATTCAAGTTCGCCTCCCGTCAGTTGCGGGGAAAAGTGTGTGCCCTCGTGTAGAATATACAAGTACTGGTGCGCCCCATAGACATACGGGTTGTGTCATACAACTGTCATGGTCTGAATGTTGGAGATAAAGGCCATGGTTGTGGACTGCCTTTTGGAGAACTGTGGCATTTTATGCTTGCAAGAGACATTTTTGTCAATGCCAGACTTGTATAAATTGAATTATTTTAATGAAAATCTTCATGGTGCTGGTGAATCCACAACAGATCTTGGTATGGATTTAATCATAGGATATATGGGGGTGTAGCCATACTGTGGAAATATTGTGTTTGAATGCATGTAAAACTGGGTGTATGACTGGGAATATTTTAGTGAATAAATTCGGATGATTTGGTGGTGTTTAGTCCTAGTTGTGCTGGGCTTCAACAACTTTTAGCTATCTTTTCTGATTATGGTCTTGAACATGATATTCTATATAATCCTGCTAAGAGTGTGGTTACGATTTGCAGAAATAAGAAGGATAAAAGTATAAATTTTTCCAGTTTTTCTAGATTCTTCGGTAACACTTTATAATAACTGCACACTATTAATCATTAGTTAAGCATTAGGAAACAGTTAATTCATCATTTATAAAGCATTAATAGAAATGTATAAGCAGTTTATAAATACAGATATAAATGCTTTATACCTGATTTAAAAGCATATCTATAATGTATTTAATAATTGTTTTTTCATACTTTATTAATGATCAATTTAGCATTTCTAAATTAAGTATAGCATTATTTACAAACCAGTTATTAATGAGTTGTCATTGGTTCATAAGATCACTTACAAATTGTAAGTCAATTATTGATAAACTATTTAAATGTGCATTCATACATCTCATTATTCAGATATACAGTAATAGTTACTTAGTTACATGTTTTTCAACTGTAATTCATGGTTAATTCAGGTAGATCTAAAACATGTAGTTGTTAGTTAACTATTTTTGAGCTCATAGTTATAAGGACTATTTATGCCTTATAAAGCTTTTACAAATAAGATTTAAAGGCTGTTAATATTTCTATGTTCTGTATCACTGTGTTGTGTTTGTTTCCTTTTTCTGTTTAGAAGATAACTGAGCCTTTAAAAATCTTTTATGCTTTACAAAGCATAACTAGTCCTCACTTTAGATGAGCTCACATAAATAGTTAATTGACCACTACTAAATGCTTTATAACTACCTGAATTTACTACATTTACTTACAATTTCTTGTGATCTTATGAATCACTGGCAACTGCTGAATAACTGGTTTGTAAATAATGATATAATTCATTGAGAAATGATAAATTGATTATGAATAAAGTATGACAATAAAATTATTAAACTAATTATAGATATGCTTTTAAATAAAGAATAAAGCATTTATATCTGTATTTATGGACTGCTTATTAAAGTCTATTAATGCTTTATAAATTATGAATTATCTGTTTACTAATGCTTAATTAATTATTAATAGTGTACAGTTATTATGAAGTGTTACCGATTCTTCTAATAAGAGTCTTACTGTGTGTGTGAAACTATAATACCTTGGAAATTGTATGGCTGAGTGCATGACAGATGATAACTACATGTTTTTTAAGTTTATGCATACTTCTAGCAGGGTTTAAACCTTGACTAAATGAGTCGTTTTCCCTGCTGTTAATAACTAGGTGCTAAATCTGCCAAATTAAACTTTTTCCGAGTGACTTTCTGCCATAATCCTTGCATATAGTTTATTAGAAATACTTTTCCCATGGCTTTTATTTCAGCTCATAAATTTGCCTGAAAATATTTGGTCAGCTGTGACATATGTTACTCTTTTTCTCATTATCATTCTTTATGGAGCATTGCAGCAGCTTCTTTATGGCCCACCATTGTACTCCCTTTTCACTATTTAGAAACAAATAAACGTTTGTAATCCGTTCCCTGGTGGAGGCCTTTGTATCTCCAAGACACAATGAAGCACTTGAAGTAATCATGAACAATGTTTGTAGCTTTCGCTATTTGATGTTTCTTAGAAAGGAGGGGTCTGATATTTATTTTCTTCTTCTCCTGAATGCTCCAAAGATAAAAGACAATTGAAATATGGGTCACATTTGGTGCAGTGGCACATGGTGCACATGTTTTCGGCAACTTTTCCCTACAGTATGTGCTTTTTAGCAAACTGAGTCCATGGTGTCATGTTGTACTCAGCCAGTGAATGGATCTGCCTGCAGGCCGACTATTTATTATTTACTAAAGTAGGTAAAAGGAGGTTTGACGTTGCTGGCAGACATTATACAACATGCAGCATGTAGTACAAATAGACTTTGTATGTGAGCCTTTGCGTGCGGGAAAGTTATGAAACTCTGTCCCATTAGAATATGGCTCCCAAATAGAGTAGAGAAGGTAAATAGGATATTTATCGGTGGTAGGCACCAGGGAACCGTTTTTTTTTTTTTTTTTTTTTAAACAAACAGCTGTCTTTTATTGAGAAAACACACAGCCATTCCCATTTGCAAACACAATACTGACCAAATGACCTGTTTGTTTGGAGAACTCTAAACTTTATAATGCAGCCACATTTTCTACCAAAGAAAGAAATAACGATTTGGTTACCCTAGCCTGTTTTGCTGGACCATTGCTGTATATTCGGCAGCTATCGACTGAAGAACATTTAGTGGTCTCTGCTAGAAGGTTGCAACTGTATCCATTGGTCGTTAGGTATTGACATTCAGATAAAAGGACCACATTCTCTATATCCAATTATGTTTATGTGGGTAATTTTATTGACGGTGGTCTCTGAAGACTTCTTGAGATTCTCCCTTAAGAGAAAAGCTCTTTAGAAAGGTTCAATAGTTTAACAAACTCCAGAAGAAAAGTGGCTCAGGATACCATTAGGTATACAGTGCATTGAAGATAATACTACATTACTTTAATTACTATGAGTGAATTTACAGAAAGACACGTGTTGGAAGTAAACCCCATCAATTTTCACCATGAAGTAATTGATTTTTAGTGTAAACACATTCAAGTCCTAGAGTGAGCTCTAAGGTTATTAAATTATGACATCTATATGCTTAGACAATGTGTATTTTTCTCCCTTTAATTTAGGAAAATCTTGTCAGATGAGCATAATCTTTCACTCTGAAGATTTGCAAATGACACAATAAAACCATAGTTATATAAAATATTGTCCGCAACACCTTCTCCCTATCAGTATTAGTTTCAGTAGTTTTGTATTTTAACATTATTTTTGATTAGCAACTCCTTTTTAATTGTTAAGCACACTACTGGAAGCTGTAAATCCTTTGAATTTAGTGCTGTTTATAGGGTTTTCAGTGCAATGACCTTGTATTCCAGAGGAATATTAATCTTTGTTAATGAGCATGTGGGAGATTTGCTGCAATGTCCGTGACAGAGGAAGAGAAGGTTATAAGACTCTAACACCAGTAATAGAGTGATTAAGCCCATCTTCACAACTGTGTTTGGTTTTAATCACTTATTGCAGTAACACAGTGTACCTGAACAGAGATATTTCAGTCCTGTTAACAATTCTCATCAAACCTCTTGATGAGGAGGAGACAAGGAAATAAAGTTTTAAAGGAAAGCTGATATGATCAATAAGTGATTTCAATACATTTTTCCATTACTTATTTACAACCCCAAAACAACTAAAACAACTAGATCATAAATGAAGGCCATGCAAACTATCTTGCATATAAAGCTTGACTTCACATTAAAGTGCACAGTCTCTGTTCCTCAATATCATAGAGAAAGAGCTAGATTATCTTGCTACAGTTTGAGACTGAATTCAGAAGAGTAAGACACTCCTCGGGTGTCTATTGATTTTAAACTTGTTGTGATGATATTACTGAGGACAGTTCATCTCATACCACCAAGGATATAGAGATGAAAATGTGTAGAGATGGCCTGATACTCTAGCTCATATTGATATTTCTTTGCTATTTGAAACGTACTGTGAACAACTGTAAATAAAGATGGACATGTAGGCATTTTTCATTACGCACAAGCAAAGGCTCTATATTCCATATGGTGCATATTCTTTGCTACTTTAAACAAATTTATCTGACTCCTATACCACAGTTAGTCAGTCTGTCTTGAATGTATGCATCGCTGTCTCACTTTACATTTATGGCTGCTTCAACTCGAGGCAGTTTTATGTCTCGGGTTGCTTTTTCAGGTTTTCATTTTCTTTTCATAAACATTTATTTTGATTATATCAAGGTCACATTAAAAATGTTTTGGAAATGTTTTACCATGCACAAATTACATTTTATGAATATAATAATCTAAAAAAATGTTAAGTAACAAATGTTTAGTAACATTAATTAAACATCCTTTTGCAAGCTATTTATTGTGCATTTTCTTATTCTCGTTGGCAAGAATGAATGTATCACAATTGTCACTAAACTTGACAATATTTAGCCTTCCTTGCAGGCTTTATACAGACTTGCCTCAGCATTACTAAAAATCTTCATCAGCTATTCACCTTGACATTCACAACATTCATTAATTCTTTAAAACTATCTTTATATTTGTGCTAAAGAAGCTTTGAGGAATCAGACTTACTCTTCATGCATTACTTACTGCACCATGCCTAATACAAATATGAACAAATATGAGAGGAGAGACTCTAGTCACAGTAATATTATTTACAATATGTAAGTACCGAAATAACTAGGATTATCTCATCAATGGAGTTCAACCACATTCAGTCATCAAAATTGCACATTGCAGTTTGGTTATTGTACACATTTTTTTCATTTATTAAACTCATTTCATATTTGTTTGGAAGTGTGTCAGGATCCTCTCCGGAGCACGCCCAATCCTCCAAATCTGAAGCTGCCAACGATATGTAATCATCAGTGAATACATTCTCCTCTGATCCATCTAAAAATATTAAACCAAAGATTCTCACTCGTAACACACACGGGCAGCTCAAAGTGCAGTAGGAGAGTGAAGCATGCAGGACCTGTGCCGGTGTGAGATCATTCAAGCCTATTTGCTCAGCCCCATGGCTCTGTTTCTTCCTCCAAGGCAGCTGAGATAGAGGGATGGTCAAAACTCATTCTCTTGCGGTGAGAGCAGTCTGTCTCATTGAGCACAGCCTCAGTATGGGCATGGCCCAGGCAAGCGGCACATTCAAGCAGAGGTGATAAAATAATAATAATAACAATTCCTTACATTTATATAGAGCTGAGGGAAGAGTGAAGCATGCAGGACCTGTGCTGGCATGAGATCATGCAAGCCTGGTTGCTCAGCCCCGTAACTCCAGTTTCTTCCAGCTGAGAGGGGAAAAATGGGAGAGCAGGAGTGGTGGAGTGGTGAAGCCACCTTCATTGAAGAAGGCGTTCCGTGAGCAAAGCAGGGTGCAACTCATACTCTCGCAGTGAAAGCAGTCTGTCTCAGTCAGCATAGTTTCAGTGTGTAGCGGCCCAGGCAAGCAACACACTCACTGTGCCCATGTGAAGCATGCAGGAGTGCCCTGTATGATTCACATAAGTGGTGAAGCATTTACAAAAACATTGATGAAATTCGCTCTAGAAATTTTGCTCTCTGCTCCAGTTTTCAGAGTAAATAGGAGTTTCCCTGTAAGCGTCATTGATGCAACAGAGAGAGCGTTCGAAATGGAACAAAGGATGAGCAACCAATAACACTGGTTACAATATGAAAATATGCTATCAATGGGTGTCATCAAAGCTGATAAAACATCCAAATAATCAATAAGTAATCCAGACAACATTAATCTATCATCTAATGTCTTGTTTGTAACAACAAATCCATAAAGACCTTTTTGGGGGGTGTTTTTGCCTTTAAAGGTGCCATAGAATCCATTGTTACAATATTTTAAATTGTTATCTGATGTCCCCAAATTGTGTGTATAATTTTTATAGCTCGTTGAAATTGCCACTGTTAGGGTATGAAACAAAACTTGCAGGTTTTTTGTGTTTGTGTGTGTGTTTGTTTGTCCCCTTTAAATGAAAATGACCTTTTCAGTTGAATGCGGAGCTTTAAGAGCTCATGCTCGGGGCCATACCACCAATGTTACCGTTGTACTGGCCGTGACCGTGTATATGATCCTCACATTGCTTCCAAATCCAATTTTTAACTACCATATAGCTATTTACTATCATTCTGGTAGCACTTGAAGGCAGCATTAGTGAAAACAGGGTCGGAAACAAAACAATGGTAGCTTTTGTGACATTAGCCTTACAGAGATCCAAGAAGCTTAAAACAAAATATGAGGTGTGATGCATTCTTTTTTTGGAGTCTGGACGTTTGCGCACGTGCACGTTGCGTATCAAGTGTTGGTATCGATCCCTCTTTCAGAAGCAATCTTGCACAACTTCAACGCCGAACTTACCCTCATTTGTGAGGCAAGCAGTCAGGCATAAAATGTTAGCGCAAACATATAGGACTTCGCCGCTTTTTTCCGGGATATTTCCTTTGAAAATGAAATTTAACTACCGTGTCCTCAGCGGTCTATGAAGAGACTGATTATGATTTATTAAAATTATAAAACAATGAGTGGGTGGATTTTTACCATTATAGGCCGGTTGTTTTCAAACACTGCGGCCACACAACTGTGTTCAAACACCTCATAAAAGTGATTTCTGCATTTTATGGCACCTTTAATGTGATAGGACAGTATTCAGACAGAAAGCAAACTGGGAGAGAGAGAGGGAGACAGGATCATGCAAAAGGCTATTGGCACCAACCATCAAGACGTTTTTATCGTTGAACTGTTGCTTCTGGCTAAAATATCCACTGCTCATAAAAATGCTTTCTCCGGAAAAAAAGTCATTTTGTATGAATCAGGGGAGAAATATGCACAGATCAAGCATTTACAAGTGGAAACAGTTCTAAATAAATATGTCAGTGGATGTGAGGAGACAACAGAGGATGGACTTTTCAGTGGAGAAAGTGTTATCATGAATGTTATTATGGCCAGAGGTGACCATTTAAAGTTAAAACACATTAATGTTGGATTTATTTCTTATAAACATGAAGTGTTTATTTATTTTTTTTGCTTCACATGATGTTAATTGTGGATTACTTGTGGATCATTGCCAAATTTGGCCAGCCCCCTTAGTCGTCTCTTTCAACTTCTCTTCTCACATGGCGTTTTCCCCAAACAATGGAAAAACGCCAGAGTGATACCAATACATAAAAGAGACTCAAAATCAGACCCAACAAATTATCGTCCCATATCCCTCCTTTCAATCCTTAGCAAAGTGATGGAATCCTCAGTCCATAAACAGCTCCAGGGCTACCTCTTCCGCCATAAACTAATTTCTAATAAACAGTATGGATTTAAACCGAACCACAGTACAGCTGTACAACGCCTCGGTGCCCCAGGGATCCATTCTCGGCCCGCTATTATTCTCGCATTAACGTCACTTAATGGTCACAATGTGGTAGCATCCCTTAATAAAGACCTGGAGAATATTCACAGGTGGGCTTATACCTGGAAGGCCATCCTGCCCGGACCTTTTTTTGGGGGCAACCAGAATTGACCTTTGTGAGCAGTTGAATATTCTGGGACTATGTATCGATAAGAATTTGCTATGGACTAATCACCTGTCAAACATCTGCAAGCGTGCTGGACAGCGTCTTGGAGCTCTGCGTAGGTTGGACAACAAGCTTGATGTTAAAGGTAGGGCCAATGTCTATAAGGCACAAGTCAGGAGTACCATGGAGTACTCATGCCTTGCCTGGATGAACTCATCACAGACCACCCTTGGGCAGCTTGACAAAATCCAGAAAAAGGCACTGAAAATCATTGGGGAAGATGAGGACACTGCACTAAGGAAATATGCAAACAGTCAGCTCAGCCAACGTAAAACTGTTGCAGCAACAACTGTGCTTTTTAAAATGCACACTGAAAACTGTCCAGAGGATCTCAAAGCTCTACTACCCCCACCTGATCTCCTTTGCCGAACCACTCGGAGAGCACGACCAATTCACGCCCTAAAACTCCCCAAGTCCAATACCAAAAGCTTGGGGAGGAGTTTTCTTCATTCGGCTGTAACAACTTGAAACTGCCTCCCCTGTACTGTGGTAGGTGAAATCACCTTAAAGAATGTTCAGGCCTTCAAGAAGAGACTAAACAAACACCTACTTAGCTAAAAGACTGTAATCTCCTGATGCTTAATGTCACTTAACCTATATATCTAGTCCTGAGCAGCTGCAGATCACGATAGGCTCTCGGAACATGAACTGTTAATGCCTGTATCTGCATAAGCTTAAATAAAAAAAATAAAAAAATAAAAAAAATGTCTCTGAATTTGTTCTGATAAAGGAACAAACTAATGTAATCTTGGATAAACTGAGTCAATTTTAAGCAGCTTTTTTTTTCCAGAAATGTGAGTCCAGTTTGGGCAGTGCCGTAATTTCTGTGCTGATTTGAGTGTTATCCCAGCTGTGAAAGACACATTTTGTTGTCATTTTGCCAGAAAATGTCAGCAAACTGCAAAGGCTAAAATGGAAAATGAGTAGATGGAAAAAGAAAAAAGAAAGAAATCAATCTATTTACATAATATAATCTATTGGTCTAGTCTGACAAAATGTTAAAACTGTCACTAAACAAAACAGTTCAAGAGACATCTATATGCAATCTAAAGACATATATATATTTCTATCTTTCCAATATGAAGGTGGTAACAGTTACTGAATAAGGACTCTTTTCACAGACATAAGGGATCTAGGAATAGTTTTAAATAAATTAATCTTATTCAAAAGATAAAACACAAAAGCTAAAGATAAAATAGGTGTGCTGTGGAAAATGTTTCTTTCATATTACATGGGCTCTGTAGTAAAATTTACTTTAATTTCAACTTAAGCTGTCTTTTTGTGGACTTAGTGCTTAACTGCATCAAGAATATTTAAATAGCTGAAAGAAAACTGCCATCCTATCTGCATGCATATCATAACATCTTTCTGTTAAAGCAATATCACACTTTGTAGTGTTGGTTGTCTCAGCACCACTGGTAATCACAGCCTTGCTGATATTTGGCCATAACACACATGCGATTGTGATATTGCTTTCCTATAACAGTTCAACAAAAAGGTACTGTACCAAGGAAAAACAAGGAGTGTCACAAAGACCCTTATGTGTATCTGTTGTAACATAAAGTATGGTTTTGTTACTGAATGATTCTGTTTTGAACAAATTGTTTTAAAGCTGCAGTAGGTAACTTTTGTAAATAATATATTTTTTATATATTTGTTAAACCTGTCATTATGTCCTGACAGTAGAATATGAGACAGATAATCTGTGAAAAAATCAAGCTGCTCTGGCTCCTCCCAGTGGTCCTATTGCCATTTGCAGAAACTCCATCGCTCCCGGTAAAAAATAACCAATCAGAGCTGCGGTCCGTAACTTTGTTTGTGTTCAAAATGTAGAAAAATGTATATAATAAGCGAGTACACCATGAATCCATTTTCCAAACTGTGTTTTTAGCTTGTCCTGAATCACTAGGGTGCAGCTATAATAAGTGTTTATATTCTGACTATTTTAGAATACTTCGGGGGTAATGCGGCGGAGTAACCCAGTACCTTTGTGATTCTTCACAGACATAAACAGAGAGAAGTAGTTCCGGCTACGATGTTCTTCCACAAGATGCAAGCAGTTCTGTTTATTAACCGCTAGAGCGTCAAAAGTTCCCTACCGCAGCTTTAAAGAATGATACAATGATACATTTATAAAAACAGTTTTGCTACTAAATAAATCCTGAATAAAGCTCCTTTTTCTTTTCCCCTTCTTTAAATCAGTACAATTATTTTATGTTCTGACTAAAGCACATAATATACAATATAATTTTAGTTGCAGTTTGTTATTCAGTATTACATTTAAAGCTCATATATATATATATATATATATATATATATATATATATATATATATATATATATATATATATATATATATATATATATATATATATATATATATATATATATATTAAAGCCTTTTTATTATTTTGTACTGTACCTGTACCTTAATTTAGAAGTAATAGGCTATTTTATGTCCTGTTTTGACCCCCTCATCAGAAAACTCTGTTTGAATATGCGTGGCAGCTTGTAGACTCGGAAATAAATGGCCACTTCTATGATTGGCTAACATGTTGTGTATGTTGTGTATGAATTCGGTCACATGATAGAAAATGCTTGCAATAGTCAACTGTATAAGAAAAGAAAAAATAAAATCAGATCAGATCAAATCAAATCAGATTACAGGTGCAGTTAGATGGAGTTGGGGTTGGAGGAGGGAGTATGATTTGTGAGCAGCAATGTGATAAGAGATGCTGAAGATTGGGAATTTAAATGGACCGCTGAGATAACTGTCAAAACTGGATTGGTACACATCAGGAACAGCTGACTATCAGCTGATGAGCGGTATGCATGAAGGTCAGGTGATTGGATGAATTTTGTTATATTTCCTATCTGGAGTCAAATAATTGCAGCTACATTGACTATTTAATCAACGATTAATTCTGACACGATTGCAAAAACAAGCGTAAAATGACACCCCATTGCTCTCTATTAATACATATTGACCATCATACACAAATACATTCCCCCAACATACAGGGGATAAAATCAAGCCCCTCCACACTCAGTGTCAGACACGGACGAGGACACAGAGGATTCAGTGATAAGGTAGTTTAATGTGAATCAGAGGTTTCAGACACAGGTGAATCTTGACACGTGGATAGAACGGTGACAACACAACTTCCCTTATGGTGAACGGTGATCCAGATGGTGCTCAGATGAAGACGATGGGGACAGGAAGACTGACGAGGATGAAGAGGGTTCAAGAGTTCAGGTAGGTTTAATAATGGCGTTCAGGCAAGTGAGGAGATCGGTGCAAGACCAGACGATGAGTGATGGTGACTGATGGCTTTATATGTGGTTCTGGTGATGATGCACAGGAGTTCAGAATTCGGGTGATTGGGGACGAGTGGGTGTGGCGTAAGTGTCCGATTCCGGGAGTGTAGAAGGTGTGGCTGTGACAGTACCCCCTCCTCCACGGGCGGCTCCTGACGGCTGGGATCTTGTTCGACGACGGGGTCTACCTCGGCCACGGGGAGCGGGGCGGTCTGGATGGTCTTGATGAAAGTCAGTGAGAAGGCTGGGGTCCAGGATGTCGTTACGATTAACCCAGCAACGCTCCTCCGGGCCGTAGTTTTCCCAGTCCACAAGGTACTCCAGTTGAGGACCCCGTCGTCGAGAGTCGAGGATAGCTCTCACCCGGAAGATGTCGTTGTCGTCTTCGATGGCCGGAGGAGGAGGTACGGCATCATCACCAGGTTCTGTGGATGGAGGAGACAAAGGTTCAGTGAAGGGTTTGAGGAGTGAGACATGGAATGAAGGTGAGATACGGTACTGTGCAGGGAGTTGGAGTCTATAGGTCACTTCGTTCAGTTGCCGTTCAATAGTGAATGGTCCGATGTATCGGGGACTCAGCTTATGGCAGGGCAGTCGGAGGCGGATGTCCCTCGTCGAGAGCCAGACTTGTTGTCCAGGTTGGTATTGCGGCGTGGGTCCTCGACAAGCGTCCGCTTGCTCCTTATGCCTCCGCACTGCCCGCTGGAGATGCACGTGAGCCGAGTCCCAGACCCTCTCGCTCTGTCGGAACCAGTGATCTACCGCTGGGACCTGCGAGGGCTCACCTGACCATGGGAAGAGCGGAGGTTGGTATCCAAGGACACATTGGAAGGGGGTGAGCCCGGTGGTAGATTGCTGGAGGGAGTTCTGAGCGTATTCGGCCCAGGGTAGGTACTGGCTCCAACAGTCCTGGTTACGGTGGCAGTAAATCCTCAGGAACCTCCCCAGCTCCTGAATCTTACGCTCCGTCTGGCCGTTGGTCTGAGGATGGTATCCCGAGGAGAGACTGACGGACACCCCTAGAAGACGGAAGAAAGCTGACCAGACTCTAGAGATGAATTGGGGGCCTCTGTCGGAGACGATATCTTCTGGGATGCCAAAGTGACGGAAGACGTTGTGGAATAGTGCCTCTGCCGCTTCGAACACAGTGGGGAGTCCTTTGAGAGGGATGAGTTTACATGATTTTGAAAACCTGTCGACCACTACCAGTACACAGGTGTAGCCTTGAGAGAGAGGGAGGTCAGTCATGAAATCAATGCCGATATGGGTTCATGGACGTTCAGGAATGGGCAGAGGCACCAGTTTACCTTCCGGGAGTCTTCTAGGGGTGTCTGCTATGGCGCAGACGGAGCATCCTTTGAGGTAGCGGACCGTATCCAGAGCCATCGATGGCCACCAGTAACGCTGTTGTAGGAGCGAGAGGGTCCGCCTCCTGCCTGGGTGTCCAGAGCCCGGAGAGGTGGGAGCTAAGTCCAGGAGGGTAATCCGATGTTGAGGGGGGACGAAGAGTTTCCCTTCTGGACCTCCCAGTGGAGCAGGGTGTTGAAGGTTTTCCTGTGCAATCAGATGATCAATACTCCACTGGATAGGACTAACTATCATGGCTGGAGGGAGGATTGGTTCTGGAGATTCGGGTTCGGGATATGCTTGATGAAGACGGGAGAGGGCGTCGGCTCTATTGTTCTGGGAGCCAGGGCGATAGGTGACCTTGAAGTTGAATCTCGTGAAGAACAAGGCCCATCTAGCTTGGCGATGATTCAGTCTTTTGGCTTCACGGAGGTATTCCAGGTTCCGGTGGTCGGTTACCACCTCGAAAGGGAACTGGGCTCCCTCCAGCCAGTGACGCCATTCTTCCAGAGCCAGCTTAATGGCCAGTAGTTCACGGTTACCGATGTCATAATTCTGCTCCGCCGGGGATAGCTTCTTCGAGAAGAAGGCACATGGATGGAGTCGTGGTGGATTCCCCTGCCGCTGGGAGAGGACTGCTCCGACCCCGGTGGATGAGGCGTCCACTTCCACGATGAACTGGTGGCTGGGATCAGGGTGGATGAGGATTGGAGTGGTCTTGAAGGCTTGTTTGAGCAGGTGGAAAGCTTCAGTGGCCTCGGGGTTCCAGGACAGAGACTTGGGCCGGTTTCGGAGGAGAGAAGTTAGAGGGGAGCTGAGTAAACTGTAGTCCTTGATGAATCTTCGATAAAAGTTGGCAAAGCCCAGGAAGCGTTGAAGTTCTTTTATGGAGCCGGGTTGAGGCCAGTGTGTGATGGCGTCCACCTTCCCCTGGTCCATCTTCACGCCACATGGGTCGATGATGTAACCTAGGAACTGGACTGAGGGCGTATGGAACTCACATTTTTCGGATTTGAGGTAAAGGTGGTGTTCCCGGAGTTTTCGGAGTACGAGGATGACATGATGGATATGTTCTTGCTTGGATGTGGAGTAGATGAGGATGTCGTCGATGTAGACAATTACGAACTTGTTAAGGTAATCTCTGAAGACTTCATTCATGTAGTTTTGGAAGACGGATGGACTGTTGGATAACCCATACGGCATGACCCGGTATTCATAGTGCCCGGAAGGAGTGATGAAAGCGGTCTTCCATTCGTCCCCCTTCCGGATGCGGATTAGGTTGTAGGCGCTCCTCAAGTCCAGTTTCGTGAAGATCCTGGCTCCGCGTAGTTGTTCCAACGCCGCTGGGACCAGGGGAAGAGGATAACTGAATTTGACGGTTTGTGAATTGAGGTGGCGATAATCGATGCACGGCCTCAAGCCTCCGTCCTTCTTGGCCATGAAGAAGAAGCTGGAAGCGGCAGGGGAAGTAGATGGTCGGATGAACTCCTGAGCGAGGGCTTCCTGTATATACTCCTCCATGGCCTTCTGCTCCGGGATGGACAGGGGATAGATTCGTCCTTTAGGAAGGGTTGCTCCAGGCAGGAGGTCAATGGCGCAGTCCCATGGCCTATGAGGTGGTAGCTTCGTTGCCAACCGCTTACTGAACACATCCTGTTTTAACTGGGAACAGAAGTTAGTGACGGATCCAAGGGCAGGGGAGTTCGAGTCCCAGAGAGATTCAGCCCATTGGAGGGCCTTACCTGAGAGTAGGTTGATGATGAAGGCTACTCGACTGCGTTCGGAGGTGAATAAATGAGAGTTGGATTCCATATAGAGGGAACATTGTAGCAGGAACCCGCTGCAATCCTCCGCCGTGCCGCTGTATGTCGCTGGTTTGGCCATGGGACTCGCAGGGGCAACTGAAGAAGTGACCGGAGTTGTAGCGGTGTTTGAGTTGTTGACAGCCGGTGAAGAAGGGGGAGTTTGTTGCATCAGTGAGGACCGTACAGCGTGAACCAGTTGCGTGAAGGGATCCGCGGTGCGGTCCTCACCCATGTCCGAAGAGCTCTGCATGCGGTCTGGTCTTCTGTCAGACACAGACGAGGACACAGAGGATTCAGTGATAAGGTATTTTAATGTGAATCAGAGGTTTCAGACACAGGTGAATCTTGACACGTGGATAGAACGGTGACAACACAACTTCCCTTATGGTGAACGGTGATCCAGATGGTGCTCAGATGAAGACGATGGGGACAGGAAGACTGACGAGGATGAAGAGGGTTCAAGAGTTCAGGTAGGTTTAATAATGGCGTTCAGGCAAGTGAGGAGATCGGTGCAAGACCAGACGATGAGTGATGGTGACTGATGGCTTTATATGTGGTTCTGGTGATGATGCAAAGGAGTTCAGAATTCGGGTGATTGGGGACGAGTGGGTGTGGCGTAAGTGTCCGATTCCGGGAGTGTAGAAGGTGTGGCTGTGACACTCAGTAGTTAGATTGGTGGTCGATGGGCTTTACAATGGCAGATTCATGAACCTTTACCTCTGGTTCTCCTAGTTTTCACTATTTGGTTACATCTTTGATATTGATATACAGTTTGTGGGAATCTAAATTTATTCCAGCTCAGTGACAACATTGCATTACTGTCAGACAAATTTCATGCTATCTGATTCAAGACCTTTGGAGATAACATGGCATTTGAGTCAAGAAGACCAATAACATATGTCAAATAAACAATGATATATTGGGACCAGAGGGTTTGGGTTATGTACACTCTTACAAAAAGGTACAAAAGCTGCCACTGAGGCAATACCTAACAGGAAGGAAATATCCTAATGTTTCTGTGGAAATGTATCTGATGTTCAATTCAATTCAATTCAAGTTTATTTGTATAGCGCTTTTTACAAAATAAATCGTTACAAAGCAACTTTACAGAAAATTATGTTTCTACAATATTTAGTAGTAGCTAGTAGTTTGTGCACATTTGACAGGATTTTAGAAAAAAAAAAAATAATAATAATAATACAAGACGTAGTCAGCTAGACGATGAACTATCAATATTATTAATTAAGTTATTATATGATTCAGTCACACATTTAGCAATAATTGTTAGTTCTGTTTGTTGATTCAGGGTTAGCATCATCTGGGGTCCTCTGAGGGTCAGCATCATCTCTTCTCAGGTGTTCTGGATCCAGACTGGAGCTTGTTTAAATCCTAGTTACATCCCGTGGCGAAACATAGAAACAAAATACAGACATCATTAGCATAGCTGCTGATCCAACAAAGTAAAATTAGTTTAACCCAAGCTAATGAATAAAAATGCAACTTTGAACAGATGCAACTACACTCACAATTAAAAAGATACATTATTTGAATGCTTGGCGAAAGTGATGTGTTTTTAGATTTAAACAGAGAGAGTGTGTCAGAACCCCGAACATTATCAGGAAGGCTATTCCAGAGTTTGGGAGCCAAATGTGAGAAAGCTCTACCTCCTTTAGTGGACTTTGCTATCCTAGGAATGACCAAAAGTCCAGCGTTTTTTGACCTTAGGGTGCGTGATGGGCTGTAACGTGGTAGAAGGCTAGTTAGGTACGCTGGAGCTAAATCATTTAGGGCCTTATAGGTAAGTAATGATAATTTGTAACTGATACGGAACTTAATAGGTAGCCAGTGCAGAGACTGTAAAATTGGGGTAATATGATCATATTTTCTTGACCTGGTAAGGACTCTAGCTGCTGCATTTTGGACTACCTGTAGCTTGTTTATTGAAGAAGCAGGACAACCACCTAGAAGTGCATTACAATAGTCCAGTCTAGAGGTCATGAATGCATGAACTAGCTTTTCTGCATCAGAAACAGATAACATGTTTCGTAGCTTGGCAATGTTTCTAAGATGGAAGAATGCAGTTTTTGTAACATTGGAAATATGATTTTCAAAAGACAAATTGCTGTCTAATATAACACCCAGATTTCTGACTGTAGAGGAAGTAACAGTACATCCGTCTAGTTGCAGATTGTAATCTACAAGATTCTGTGTAGTGTTTTTTGGTCCAATAATTAGTATCTCTGTCTTATCCGAATTTAATTGGAGAAAATTGTGTGTCATCCAATCTTTTATATTTTTAACACACTCTGTTAGCTTAGATAATTGGGAAGTTTCATCTGGTCTCGTTGAGATATATAGCTGAGTATCATCAGCATAACAGTGGAAGCTAATTCCGTATTTTCTAATAATATTACCAAGGGGCAACATATATATTGAAAATAGAAGGGGACCTAGGACGGATCCTTCTGGCACTCCATATTTTACTGATGATAAATGAGATGACTCCCCATTTAAGTAAACAAAATGGTAGCGATCGGACAGGTAGGATCTAAACCATCTTAGAGCCTGCCCTTGAATACCTGTATAGTTTTGTAATCGATCTATGAGTATGTCATGATCTATGGTGTCGAACGCAGCACTAAGATCAAGTAAGACTAGAAATGAGATGCAGCCTTGGTCTGACGCAAGGAGCAGGTCATTTGTAATTTTAACAAGTGCAGTTTCTGTGCTATGGTGGGGCCTAAAACCTGACTGAAATTCTTCATACATATCATTTTTATGCAGGAAGGTGCTCAATTAAGCAGACACAACTTTCTCTAAAATTTTAGACATAAATGGAAGATTTGAGATAGGCCTATAATTTGCCAGTACTCTAGGATCTAGTTTTGGTTTCTTAATAAGAGGCTTGATAACCGCCAGCTTGAATGGTTTTGGGACGTGTCCTAAAGTTAACGACGAGTTTATGATATTGAGAAGCGTTTCTTCTGCTACAGGTAACAGCTCTTTCAGTAATTTTGAGGATACAGGATCTAATAAACATGTTGTTGGTTTAGATACAGTGATAAGTTTATTTAGCTCTTCCTGTCCTATGGTTGTAAAGCACTGCAGTTTATCTTTGGGTGCGATGGATGAAACTGAAGTGTTAGACGCTGTAGAATATACATTCGCTATTGTATTTCTAATTTTATCTATTTTATCAGTGAAGAAATTCATAAAGTCATTACTATTTAACGTTGGTGGAATATTTGAATCAGGTGGCATCTGGTAATTTGTTAACTTAGCCACTGTGCTAAATAAAAACCTAGGATTGTTTTGGTTATTTTCTATGAGTTTGTGGATATGCTCTGCCCTAGCAGTTTTTAGAGCCTGTCTATAGCTGGACATACTGTTTTTCCATGCAATTCTAAAAACTTCTAAGTTAGTTTTTCTCCATTTGCGTTAAAGACTACGAGTTAATTTCTTGAGAGAGTGAGT
The DNA here is from genome assembly GCF_023724105.1 of Carassius gibelio. Taxonomy (NCBI): domain Eukaryota; kingdom Metazoa; phylum Chordata; class Actinopteri; order Cypriniformes; family Cyprinidae; genus Carassius; species Carassius gibelio. Next base: position 8,007,889 of record NC_068373.1, on the reverse strand, counting down.
ATTACTGTTATACCATGGTACAGTACGTTTTTCTCTAACTTTTTTCAATTTGATTGGGGCAACAGCTTCTAATGTATTAGAGAAAATAGTGCCCATGTTGTCAGTAATTTCGTCTAATTCGTGTGTATTTTTGGGTACAATTAGCAGTTGAGATAGATCAGGCAGGTTATTTGCAAATCTTTCTTTGGTGGCTGGAACAATAGTTCTGCCCAGACGGTAACGCTGCGACATATAGTTAATATCAGTTATACGCAGCATGCACGATACAAGGAAATGGTCTGTAATATCATCACTTTGAGGTAGAATATCTATAGCAGTAAGATCGATTCCATGCGATATAATTAAATCTAGTGTATGATTAAAACGATGAGTGGGCCCGGTGACATTTTGCTTGACTCCAAAGGAGTTTATTAGGTCAGTAAACGCAAGTCCTAATGTATCATTTGCATTATCAACGTGAATATTAAAATCTCCCATGATTAGCGCCTTATCAACTGTAACTAGAAGGTCTGAGAGGAAATCTGCAAATTCTTTCAGGAATTCTGTATACGGCCCTGGTGGTCTATACACAGTAGCCAGAGCAAGAGATACATTAGATTTCTTTTGCATGTCTGACAGAGTAACATTTAGCAGAAGTATTTCAAATGAGTTAAACCTGTATCCTGTTTTCTGGGTAACATTGAGAATATCACTATATATTGTTGCAACACCCCCGCCACGACCAGTCTGACGGGGCTCATGCTTATAACAGTAGTTTGGTGGAGTAGACTCATTTAGACCAAAATAATCATTTGGTTTTAGCCAGGTTTCAGTCAAGCAGAGTAAATCAAAACTATTATCTGTGATCATTTCATTTACAATAACTGCTTTTGGTGCGAGTGATCTAATATTTATGAGCCCAAACTTTAAACATTTTTTTTGTTCATTTACTTTACATTTTTCTGGTTTAATTACGATAAGATTTTTTCTAGATCCTACATTATATTTATATTTTGACCTCACTATTCGGGGAACAGACACAGTCTTAATAGGTTTTACAGCGCAAGTACCTTTAGCATTTAAGCGGTTAGAACAAAACTCATCATAATGGTTATTTGAGAATTGTCTTACTAGTCACATGGAGCGAAGTGTCCTGGAGATGTTGTCAGAGAGAAGCTCCACTCCAATTCTGCTGGGGTGTAATCCATCAGCGCGAAACAGTCTAGGACGCTCCCAGAAAAGATTCCAGTTATTAACAAATAGCAGTTTCTGTTCTTTACACCATGACAACAACCATTCATTTAAAGCAAAAAGTCTACTGAACCTTTCATGTCCTCGTCGATACGTGGGCAGTGGTCCTGACACGACGATCGTCGCCGTGGGCATCGTGCTGCGAACCGTCTCGATCAGGCTCCTGAAGTCCCTCTTCAGCGTCTCCGTCTGCCGCAGCATGGTGTCGTTAACCCCGGCGTGAAGCACGACCGCTCTGGGGCTCTCGCCGTCCTTCAGGATCGCGGGTATCTGCGCAGAAACATCGAGAACACGAGCACCAGGCAAACAATGAGTGTGCACTTTACCTTCGGCTAACGTAGCACTTACGTGTCGGACGATGGAGTCTCCGATGATCACAGCGTCGCGTCCTGTCTCGCGGAGGGGAGCGAAGCGGTTCTGGATGGAGAGCTCGAAGGCAGGAGGGGGAGAAGTAGTCGCCCGGGACCCAGCTCGCGTCCTCCGCTGTGGATGCACCCAGGGTCCGTGGTGTCCCGGCGTCGCAGTGAAGGACATCTGGGAAGATCGCGTCCTGGGTGCACCGGGCCTGCGCAGAGAAACACACGGAGTAGACGTGGTGGGACTGTTAACAGCACGCTGTATACTTACCCTTGACTTGTGAGCGTCAGCCCGGGATGATTCCAGCGCGGCTCTCCGCTCTCTCAGCTGGGCCTGCCTCTGTTCCAGGTCGCGAATCTGCTTCCCCACGGCCTCGAGCTCGAGCTGCACAGAGTGGAGACATTCATCCGCCATTAAAGCAAGTAACAGTGAGTACAGCAGTGGTAATGTGTGAGAATAGAGTATTAGCAATGTAAGCGCAGTTAGCAGCAAACACGCTTGCTGATGCTAACTGGCTAAAAGCTAATAGCGGACCCGGGAGATCAAAATAAAACTAGTGATAGCGAGGCGCTCTGATTGTTTTTGTTGTAGAATACAATAGAGGATATATTCACGCGTTATATAAACGGAAACAATGATGTATAAAATAGATTTTTAAGTTAAAAATAGTCAATGAAAAGAATATAGTGACGGAGCTCAAACGCAGTACAGCCGTCAACAGCAAACAGGAAGTGACGTTCTTTTTCTACATGATGTGAAATCATCCTATACCCTCCCAGTGGACACACATTAATTATCTGCATATATTTATCTGGTGACAAAGACTTGTTTATCTGCCTTTCCCCACACACTGAATATTTGACCTTCCTAAAGTGCAGTTTTAAGGCTATCATAACCCTATAGACTCGGCCTCAGGCAACACAGTATTAAATTCATTAACTGTCTTACAAACACTGAAAAAAGGGGGAGTGCTTGGTTTTTACATTTTAAATCAGAAATGGCTTACAAATTTCTTAGTCAATTACCAAGAAATGGCAATGCACATTGAATTAAACATTTTTGAATAGAAAAAAATATAGCATTTTCTTGTAAATTTTTCTCTTTTTAAAATTCTATTTTACATTGTAGTACATACATACATATTGAATTCATGAAGTATGTGATATAATGTGAAACACACAATAAATAAAATAAAAAACACTAATGGGCTGTTTTGTGGAAAAATCTATTACATACTATCTTACATTACATCTTGCATTTATTTCATTCAAGTTTTGTGTAAAATGTGGGGATTGTGTCATTCAGCATAATTTGAGAATGATGGAAGAATGAACATCTGACTTTCTATTCAAAAGAGTAACGATGTCCCAAATATATTAAATAGTGCAGAATTTTAAATATTTCTTATTAACATGCAATACAATTGCCCACATTTTGGCAGATTTATTGTGATTAATCATTTGAATCAATTAACAGTACATAAACATCTAGACAAATATAGCAGCAGACATATTTCATCATTTATTCTTGGTCAGATTGTGGCAAACTATCCATTATTTTTTCTTTATTTTTTCTCTACCCTCATGCAATAATATGCTCCATGATAAACATATTGGACAAGACAACTCTATGCGATCAGATTTACTTCTCAATGTATGACTAAACCATACTTAATGCTTACCAATGCATCTTTAATAAGAAAATGGGTCAACTATTCAAATGTAGGGTGAGGATTTTAATCAGCTCATCAAGCTACAACAATCATAAAATATCTGGAAACTAACAGACGTTTTTCTTGTTTGGATACGTATAACAGAGCACAACAATTCAGCATGAGATGTTTTACTTGGACGCAGCATTAACATAATACACTTTAGAAGAATGTGAGATTGATGGCCCAGAACACAGCCCATTAATAATAGTCGTGAAACCCCCGTGCTTCACTGCTTTCCAAATAATAATTAATAAATAATAATGAGAGAAGTGAACAACCAAAACAGAAGGTTGTATATGTGGCGATATAGCACACTAGAGGAGAAATACAACGCTTTGTCTAGAAGTGTTTCTGCATCACAATCAGCAATGATTAAGCGTCTGCGATTCTAAAACAGATAGATCAGTTCATATTCAAAGAGCTCTGTGGCAATTTCAGAGCTCAATTACAACAGAATATGCACTTGAGATCTCTATGAATTGCTGAATTTGCGTATGATAATGCCAAAAGGGAACATACACAATAATCTGGAAGAAAAAGTTTGAAAATCAGCAGCTACTTTTTGAAATGTCACAAAAAAGGTGGATGTAAACAAAAGAGAGGAAAATAAAAAGACCCTTTTCAGGGCACAATGAAATCATTGCCTAAATCCACTGCTACATTTATAATTCCAAAGAAGATTATATAAGGTTATAAGCATAAAAGGAAAACGTCAAGTAACCACAAGGCCAGTACTGTTGCCCAGCTGAGAGCACAGGAAAAGTGTGAAATCTATGCTTCATTTATTTATTTTTTGGACAATCAAGAGGCTGTTTCTGCTTCTTGAGACTCTGCAATAGGTCATTGGAATAAATTGGACCTCTACTCAAGGCCACATGACAGCCATCATCGGGTCAAAATGACCCTCTTCCTTAAATTTACCTTTATTAGGCTCCTGAAGTGTTTGACTCTTCTCACTGATAGAGAGGAAGTCTTGCCTAGTAAGACTTATCAGCATAAAGTCTGTCTACTTTCCAGGTTTATACGGCCAAGAATGGGCCACTTAGTGCCATTGGTGAAACCACAATATACAGTTAAACCAAAAATGATTCAGATACCAGATATTATTATTATTTATTTATTTGTACTAGTGCGTGCAAGACATAGTGGGTATAGTTAATTTATGTAAGGAAACATAGCAAAATAAAGTAAATTGAGACATATTATACCCAAAATTGATTTATACAGTGAAAAAATTATTCAGACACTTTGACCTGACTAGTGTTGTTTTTGGCGTACTGTTTTAATTTTAGTTTTAGTCTAGTCTTTGTGTGAAGCTGTCATTTTAGTTTTTATTAGTTTTAGTCACGTTCATACACTTTTTAGTCAACTAAAATCTGAGCATTTTAGTCTTATTTTAGTCAGAATTAGTCAGCGATTCCATTTTCGTCTAGTTTTAGTCAACGAAAACTGATGACATTTAGTCTAGTTTTAGCAAGTGAAAATTTTATTTTAGTCTCTTTTTAGTAATGCAGTTCTATTTAACCAAGTCAATATAGTATAAGTACCTAGCAGTATAGAAGAAACCAATCATTTGTTTTAAACAAAAACATTTCAAACAATGTTATCTTATTATATTATTGTTTCCTTATAGACTCAAGGATACATTAATTCCAGACAAGGAAGATGCTCTGATTTGAATTTTCAACATTTATTTTACCAGCCAAACATGTTAGAAATACACACATCTGTCCCTTTCTCTGTGTCAACTTTGTTTGTTGTCGTCTTCTGAATAATGCCATGAGTGGGGCTTGAGGAATTGACGTCGCCTGCTTCTGCGCAGTGCGACCTGATGCAGCCCCTCAAGTGAGACACAGGATACACAAATACTGCAAAATAATAATAATAATAATAACGCGACTAAACGAGACAAAATAATTTTATAACATTTTGTTTTGTCTCATTTTGGTCAAAGAAAATAAAGAGACATTTTAGCATAGTTTTTATTTTGTAAACCACATTTAGTCTCGTTTTTATTCGTCAACAATATTGCATTATACATTTAATTATAGTCATTGTTTAGTTTATCATAGTTTATCGTGATAAAGGTTCATTGACAACGATATTTATACTCTTTTAAAAGTATGGTAAAGTGTACATTTTCACACTTACATAGTGTACAGTGCTGTCAATTTACATGCATATGGTAAATTCATGCAATAAAACTGCATTTAAAGATGGAGAAAGACTGGAACATAATATGGATGAGTGTGTAGGAGTGTGTGGATACAAATGAAGTTTATGAACAAATATGTATGAGAGAGTGTAAGTGAGACTTTTATATGTTAATGGTAAAAACAGCCCCAGTTGAGTAACTTTACAGAAGACTAGTGCATCTATTTAAAAAAAGCCAGCAATCATAAATACAAAACTGTAGTTTGGCTCCCAAAATCATTTGTTCAAGCTGAGGTGGATTCCAAAGAGATGCCTTTTCAAAGTTACATAATTTTAACATTCTTCTGTCTATTTTTAGCATGACTGAAAGCTACACTGTGAAGGACATAAGACTATAGTTTACACATTTCTGTGTTTCTCTGTCCCTGCTGACCCAGAGGCGGCTGAAGTAGGAGAATTGGGACTGTTTCTCCGTGACTCTCTCCTATGTCAGTTAACCAGCAGGTACTCGGACTGATGCACTTACTGAAAGTCTGTGGGGCGGAAGCAACTCTTTTGAGTCCACTCCAACGCTAAATTGCATTGTTCCCTCTTCACCCACAAGTCCCTGCAAACAACACAGCAGCATCGAGAGAGCTGAGAGACAGGAGCTTGCTGCTCCCTCTCCATTTTCCCCTGCCAGGACTACAATTTCTTACATACAGAAAAATAAAAGGTTGAGGTGCCTTCAGGCTTGTGCAAGGGTTAGAAGCGCTCTTCTGTGCCCTTTTACTACATCTCTCATTTCCCTCTCTGCCTGTAGATACACTAATTCTAACTATAACTTTTGTTATCTTAGTGTTTATCATAATTTTCCCTTTATGCTTTAAATACTGAAATCTTTCACAGAAATACATTGTATGTTTCAGAACTAGTCATGCATAAAAATCACATACATGTATATTTGAATCTTAGAACATACGTCACACAAACAGAGAAAAAAAGAATAGAATAAAGAAATTCACAATCAAAATCTCCAAAATGATTGAATTTATCCATTTGACAGACACACTACCAGTGTAAAGTGCAGTAAAGGAACTTTTTAGTAAAACATTCTAAATCATTATATTTAAGCTTCAGGGAGAAAGTAATCCCATAATACACTGCAAGAAGTCAGTAAAGAAAATCCATCCAAGATGGCGAAAAAAAATAAAAAATTGGTTTAGAAATCATTCAGAGAGGTTCTAAATCCTGAAGCCTATGCACCAGAGAATCAAGCGCACTGCCATCTTCAGAATGTTGTCTTTGACGCTTTTGTGGTAACTTTATAGCATCACTGTTGAAGAATAATTAGCTGGTGAAGTGGATTTACTTATTGTAGAGTTAACGTTAAAGTTATCATGTCCATTGTAATGTTTGAAGCTGATGTCACTAGACCGGAATGATATTAAAACGAGCAGTTATTTTATAAATGTATAAGCCTTATCTTTACTAGCTGTGGAAATACAACTGGAAGACAGAAGACAACAAGCACAGTTCTGAAAAGGGGCAGAGGTCTACATGGTCTATAGCTGCGGTCACTACTGTGGCATTATCTGTTATTAATCATGTGCCTTCTCAACATACAAATTTGCAGGTCAGAGTTCCCTTTCAGTCGGTCACGTTCGACGTTACGAATGGGATCTCGCCCGAGAGCCCAATCACCTTCAAGTGGTACAAAACGAGCCAATGGTACACAAAGTACCTTGGTCTGCGGGATTTGCATTGCTAGCTCCGCCCCGCAGAGTGGGTATATAAGGAGCAACGGGAGCAACTCACATTCAAGCTTTTGCTTCAGAGCCGAGCACATCGCTTGCTGCTTTCACCGGAGTGCTACAAGCAAGTGTCACTGGTGTTGGTGTGACGGCGCGATTCAGTGGTTCGTCTGGGTTTCCTGCGACAGCTCCCGCGTTCCCCTGAACGCTTCAACACCTCTGAAAGAGCAAATTTCTTTCACAAAAGAGATACGGCCCGATTTGCGTCTTTTTAAAGATGTAATTTCGCCCGTGTGTTTCTGGGTGCGGTCAATACATCGCTCCTCGTGACGGCCACGATCACTGTGTCACGTGTCTGGGCTTCCAGCACGCTGAGAACGCGTTTGTGGATGGCTCCTGTTCTCATTGCGGGAAAATGACCATCTCGGCATTGAGATCAAGACTCGATTAACTTAAGAGGTATAGAGTCCCCTCTGCCACACCTCGTTCTAATTCTTTACATTTATATAGCGCTTTTCTAGACACTCAAAGCGCTTACATAGTCAAGGGTTATCTCCTCATCCACCACCAGTGTGCAGCATCCACCTGGATGATGCGACGGCAGCCATAGTGCGCCAGAACGCCCACCACACACCAGCTTACTGGTGGAGAAGAGACAGAGTGATGAAGCCAATCAGCGGATATGGGGATTGTTAGGAGGCCATGATGGTCAGAGGTCAATGGGCGAATTTAGCCAGGATGCCGAGGTCACACCTCTACTCTTTACGAAATACATCCTGGGATTTTTAATGACCACAGAGAGTCAGGACCTCGGTTTAACGTCTCATCCGAAGGACGGAAGTTATTTTAGCACCCCCCTCTGGTTCCTTTCTTCCCGGTAGTGCACCAGGAAGTAACCAGTTCATGGAAGGCACCTTTAACTGCTTGAAACCATTCTGGTACTTCTTCCACCTTCACTGCCCTCGATATCTGGGATTTCCCCTGTGGAGCCTCCGCTTGGCATGGTGGTCCCAAGCTGCCCTCCAAAGCCTGTAAGTTCTCGTCCACGCTTGTGGCCAAGGCTTACAGAGCTGCGGGCCAGGCCACTTCTGCCCTGCATGTCATGTCCTCACTTCATGTCTATCAGGCCAAGCTGCATTGGCAGCTGCACGAGGGCAGTGCTGACCCAGGGGTTTTGCAGGAGGCGCGCACTGCTACCGACCTCGCTCTCTGGGCCACGAAGGTCACTGCACGCTCCTTGGGTCAGGTGATGTCCACTTTGGTGGTCCTGGAGCGCCACCTATGGCTAAACCTGGCAGACATGAGGGAGTCTGATCGGGCTCAGCTCCTCAACTCCCTGGTCTCCCAGGATGGCCTCTTTGCCGACACGGAAGAGAGCTTTGCCCAGCAGTTCTCTGCCACCCAGAAGCAGTCTGAGACCATCAAACACATCCTGCCCCGGCGGCCCACTGCTGCCTCCACCCCACCACTGGCGCAGTTGCCTCAGCCTGCTCGTAGCCGAGGGCGCCCACTTGCGCCCTCCTCCACTCCCGCTCGGCCACAGCAGCAGCCTTCACCCCGGCCGCAGTGAGGAGATGGCCGCAGAATGGTGGCGCAACCCGTCTCTTCCCCTAAGCCTGCCAAAAGCCAGGCCAAGCGGCTTTCCTGAGACGGGCGACCCGGAGTTGGAGACGTCAGCTTTGTCAGGAGATGGTAGCAGGACCACTCTTTCCCCCGAGGAGGGCCAGGGGAGAATCCTTTGTTCTCATTTTCTTTTTGTTCCGCTACTGGCCCTGTGGCCGGTGGTACCCAAACCTTCACTAAAAGAGCTGTTTCCTCTACCTCCGGGTCCCAAGAGGCCACGAATGACAGTTTGCGACATGCTTCCTCGCCGCTCTCGTTCTCCTCTCCCCTTGCCAGTTTCCATGCAAAGCCATGTCTCCATTCTTCCTCGACACAGACCGTTTCTTTGGTTTGCTTTCGAGTAGCAGGCATAACTGGGATAAGAGCAAGCTCTCCCCTGTGCAGAGGATCTCTTTTCTCGGTATGGAAATAGAATCGGTCGCCATGTCCGCGCGGCTTACGAACGAGCGAGCACAATCACTGCTGAATTGCCTGAGACAATTCGAGGACAAGAGAGCGGTTCCACTTAAACTGTTTCAGATGCTCCTGGGGCATATGACGTCTGCGGTATCGGTCATACCCCTCGGGTTACTCCATATGAGACCGGTTCAGCACTGGCTTCACGGCCAAGTCCCCAGATGGGCATGGCAACAGGGCACGCTCCAAGTGACCATGACTCCAGCCTGCCACCGAAACTTCCATGTGGAAGACAGCCATGTGGAGTTTTGTTAGGGACCCCATTAGTAACGTTGAACGTGACCAACTGAAAGGGAACGTCTTGGTTACGTATGTAACCCTCGTTTCCTGAATGAGGGAACGGAGAGATTACGTCCCTTGCCACATTGCTTTTCCGCTGAATGGCCGGATCACTGGCTCGGCTCCTCAGCGAAGACTTGAATGCGAGTTGCGCGCGTTGCTCCTTATATACCCGCTCTGCGGGGCGGAGCTCGTGATGCAAATCCTGCAGACCAAGGTACTTTGTGTACCATTGGCTCGTTTTGTACCACTCAAAGGTGATTGGGTTCTTGGGCGAGATTGTAACGTCTCCATTCCCTCCTTCAGGGAACGAGGGTTACATACGTAACCAAGATGTTCTCCGTACAATTTTGTGCAATGGAATGTGAAACCTTTTCACATTAGTGTGCCTTTGCCTTCATTTTAACCCTCTGGAGTCTAAGGGTATTTTTGGGGCCTTGAGAAGTTTTGTCATGCCCTGACATTTGTGCTTTTTTCAGTTTCTTATAAATATCTAAATGGGTAAAGTCTAATATCACTGTAATCAGCACAAACTGGGCTATAATAATATGTGAAATGCATGCATGTACATGATTGTATTTTTGAGAAAAAAAATGTTATGCATGGTTATTGAAAAACTAAAAATGTTAAATCACTTGAATAAGGCAATAAAACACATACATAAAATTGGTTGCCGGAAAAGTTGAGAACTGGAGCTTGTAGCCTAGAATTTTTCTTTCTGAATGATGTGAAAATCATCTTGTTTACTCACTCACAGAAAACAATATATTGATTTAAATTTTCTAAAACACTTTTTGTTGGTAAAAGTCATATGCGAGTAGGCGTCAACTATCATGAATATCATTGTGATTTACACCTGAGAAGACAAAGGCCTGCATAATGAGCTGCATAATGAGCCTCTCATTCAACTGTGCCACTCTGAGGGAGGACTTACAAGAAAGAATGTGAGAACAAAATAAAAGTATATAATTTTATGTTTGTAGTTTATTAAGAATATATTTAATTATCCCACAACATAATTTAATATCCACTTGGGGGAGCAGTTAAACAGTTTATTAGGAACAATCAAAGCTGACTTTCAAATTTTTTGGCATCCTTTCTCTAGTCACACAATCCTTCAGAAATCCTTTTAACAATCTTATTTTCTACCAAATAAACCCCATTTATTATCATCATCATTATTATTATTATTATTATTATTTTTAATGTTGAAAAGAGCTGATAATATTTTTCAGGTTTTTTTAGGGGGAATAAATCGAAAGAACTGCATTGTTTTTACATTTGTTAGAGTTATCTCTATTTGTCACATTTATATTATTTACATGCTTAGTGAAGTATGCCATTGTCAGCTTAGCATCTTGCTAATTTAAACGCTATTAAAATCAATATTTGTGTTAAATTAATCAGTCCACTGTTGGCAGGTTTGATGAACCCAAGTGCAGTTTATTAAAGAAAACAAGCAGATTGACTTGACAAGATTCACCGACATCAAGTTACACAGAACAAAGCAAGAGACAATGAAAACATGAGGAATTAAATTAAATTAAATTAAATTAAATTAAATTAAATTAAATTAAATTAAATTAAATTAAATTAAATTTTAGCAATTTAATTTAAAATTTAGCAGACACTTTTATCCAAAGCGACTTACAGTGCATTCAGGCTATCAATTTTTACCTATCATGTGTTCACGGGGAATCGAACTGCAGTGCTCTACCAATTGAGCTACAGGAACACAACATTAAATATGAATTTAAGATGTCTAGTTTGACATCCAACATCTCAGTAGCCCCTGCTTCTACGTAATAAAAGCACAAGTATCCAAAATATCACACTTAATTTTTTGGTTAAATAAGTGCATCATCCATGCCTTTCTGCCTCAACTTAATTAATTACTATGATTAATCAGTTTCAAAAATAACCTAATAGCTATTAATAACATAACAAAAGATTTTATTATATATTGAATTTTTCAAATTTGAAGTCACTGACCATTTGGAACTGAAATAGAACACCACATTATACTCAAGGAGAAGAGAAAAGTGCAAGATTTACCTATAATATGCTATAGAAAAACTGCAAAATAAATGAATTTCCATTTCTTAAACTTTGCATCTGCAATTCCTGCTGTGGCAATTATTCAGAATCTACCTTTTAATATAACTACATATATCTGTGCTTCCACCACACTATCTATTAAGGGTAAAGGTCATAACGATTCATCCCAATTATATACATTTTTTTTTTTTCACACATTAATAATCTAATGCTCTGGACAGATTGGACTTTCCCGAAAAGACTCATGGATTAATATTATGCTGCAGTCTATATAATTACAGCAAAACAGTCTTCCCGTAGCTTTCTTTAGCTCAGAGAAGAAGCCTAATCAGATTTATCGCAAGCTGCTTCTGTAATTATTTACTCCATTAGCCATTAGTGGCCAACACAAAGTGCACTGGCTTGCAAAATTAGAATCCTTATCTGAATGTTCCAGAAACTTCACTGTATCCTCCACCTAAATGTGTAAATTTAATGGGAAATGCAGAAGTTTGTTTAAGGATATGTTAAGGACATTCCAGTATCAGCTGCTTTTCACTCTGAGTTTTAGACAGGAGTTGCATTCTTTTTCACAGGAATGGTCCCGGGTTATGAAGGGGACCTACTTAAATGTATCTTACCCTGCTGAGGAAAAATATTGTCCCAGGTCCTGGGAATTAAAGTGATGACCATGCGTACCCTTATGAAACAAAAATATATTGCAGTATATTAGGCATATATTCTTATATATATTTATTTTTTCCAATAAATTGGAATATATTGAAAGCGGCAATCATTTGTATATTTTGCAATGTATTATATAATATATGTATCATCAATATATTATTAAATGTATTCAAATATATTAAATATTAGAAAATAAAAAGGGAAAATAATATATTACAATATATCACAATATATTTTAAGAAATATATTGGTAAATATATTTTCCTTTCGTAAGGGTAGAGAGGCAGTAGACATAATCTAGAGAGATTCATATTTAGAAATGTCTGTGGTATCTTTATGGAATGAGATATAAATCACATTATGACATACTGTATAATATACAGATACCTTGAGACAACTTCCCCATTGTGACATCTAGCCCTGGTTTCCCCAATAATGGACACATTTTAGAATATAAAATAATTTTAAAAACAGTAGCCATACTCAGTTTTTAATTTGATTTATATTTTACATTCAGTGAGCTCCTGAGGGCTGCCTGCAATCCTCAAATGCTGAATGTTTGCAGGTCAAAACATGTACATTTGGATTGAGGTCAGGTGCCTGATTTTTCCTGCCAAGAGCAATCCACATTTTGGCTCAGAATAAATCCTTAGTTGTGTTTCCTAACATATGATTGTCATTGTCATTGTTCTGCCACAAAAACGAACCATGCAATATGATGTTATTTTTTGAAACATTACATCAGATTTAAGCATAAAAGATGTTCTTGGATACTTCACCCCACTGTCAGTGTCACTCTCAATAAGCAGTAACATTACAAGACAAGTGTGCTGGTTTAAATGGCAAATGTACATGCTCAGGGCACATTATGAGCAGTTGGGGTTTCACTCGCCTTCTTTATTGTATTGAGAGAAAAGAAAACTATTTAATGGTATTAAGTATTATAATTGTTAATAGTCAAATTAATGTGCAACTTAAACTCCTTAACCTTGTCTGTAAAGTCAAGGGAAAGGGTTTACTACACATGCAAAATGCAATCATGTAATTGTATTTTTGAATTATATTAATTGTGAAAAGTGATTTACAAATTAAATTGAAAAGTGGTTTACAAACTTTATGCAAGTTTATGCATCAAATATTACTCTAATACTGAGTAGAAAAAATACAGATGAAAAATACATCTCATACAGTCAGCAAGGCTGCATTTATTTAATAAAAAATGTATTACATTATTTCAATTACAGTCAATAGCTACTCAAATGTTATTTCTATTTAAAATAACTGTTTTCTATTTTATAATATTTTTAAATTAATATGTTTAAATTTCTCAGTCAATATTGGTACACAGTTATTAATAATAAAAAACAACAACATTTATTTGAAACAATTGTAACATTATAAATCTCTTGACTATCACATTTAGATAAAAGAATGAAAGTATTTTTTGTTGTTGTTTTACTCACCCCAAATGTTTTATTAGTTGTGCCTTTTGGTCCGTCTCTCTCTTCATCAGATCTTTGACCGATGAATTGGGATATCACTTCGATAGACCAATCTACTTAGAGTGTAAACTAAACGAGTCAATTCACATCGGCATGCAATTATTTCATCCAGCTGCCGCTGATGACAGCATGAGCATTTCAAACTGCACTTTCCATGTCAAGCATTTCCTAAATAACTATTTTCTCTAAGAGGGCTTTCACACTGGCAGTTTAGTGCGGAACGGGGCACAGTTCGCATGAAAAACCACTAATGTGAACTCTGTCATCGGACCCTGGTGCGCACTGGGGTGCCGAACCCGAGACTACCTGGAGAAGGTGGTCTGAGTTCGGTTGCTCCCGAAATGTGGCGCAGTTCGCGTGAATGTTCAAGCAACACCGACTTGGGTTCGCACTTAAGTAAAGTAAAGTAAAGTATCCCACGCATGCGTAACACTGTCAATATCATTGTTTCCTCAACACCCGAGAGAGCAGAGGTTGGTTCCACACACTCCTAAAAGTCAAAAATAACCAAAAAATGACAACTATGCTCAGTCGCGTTGTGTTCTCCAGACGCTTTCCATGTGCGTAAGGTGACTGCAGAAACACCCGTGGGTTTGATACAACTATTGAGTGTGAAAGCAGACCAATGCTGCGGGCAGCGAAGGGAACAATCGTGCTCGGGCTCCTACCGCAGCAAATGAGCCCAGTGTAAAAGCCCTCTAAAAGAGCTCAATGGGTGGAACTTTGTAAAGATGATGGATCGTCCTTATAAGGATGTCGTTTCACCCGTGCTTTTCTGGGTGCGGTCGTTATCTGGCACCGGGTGATGGTCACGATCACTACCTGGGCATTTAACACACTGAGGTGGTTGCCACTTTGTGGGATGGTGGCAAAGCCTGATATTCTGTTCTGACCAATTGCGTTGCTTGGGCAAAGGCTTAACAGATAGCGTACAATTTCAGAAAAGAACTCCAGAAAGCAGTCTTCGTAACTTTAGTGACTTTACTGGTGATTGTTCTTCTCACTTCTTTTATGTAAAACTACAAACAAGAATAAATATGTATGAACATTATGTACACCTTTACATACACATCCAGTTAACAATACAGTTCGGTTTTGTACATGCCAAGAAATTATAATCAAATGAGATTCTATACAAACAGAAGAGAAATTAGCAGTATGCTAAAACAAAGTATCGAACCAATGATGCAAATCATATCTGTATATAACAAATACAACAATACTACTGATCTACACTTTACTTTAATCTACACAACACTTAAAGCACTATTTAGTATAAAACTTAGCACTTACAGACATATATTTCCAAGGTTTTAACGATGGAATCAATAGCCCATAGGAACTGTATGAACGTTCTTCCCGACTGCATTCACTGAGAGAAACCGAAAGTAAACGGCAAACAAAGTGCAGTACCTTAAATGTCCAGTAGGAGGCGGAAAAGAAACACTTCTAGACATAAGTAACAGCACACTCCCCGCCTGGTATAATAAATTATTATACCATTATGGATCCTTCTGTGACGTCCCAGGCAGGAGTAGTACTACTTCAGAGACAGGCCTTAGGTATACCTTAGCAGATCCTTCTCTAACTATCTTTACCTCCACCTTCCTCACATTATCATCACTGCTGGGTATGGTTTTCACAATGAGTCCAATTGGCCACTCACTACGTTTCACTTTGGAATCTTTAAGCAAGACAACATCACCTTCCTCGAGGTTCCGTCTTTTCTCAGTCCATTTCCTCCGTACTTGCAATGTTGCAAGATAGTCTCTCCTCCAAGCTTTCCAAAAAGCATCCGCCAGACACTGAACTTGTCGCCATTCTTTCTTGTAGAGGTCCTTAATGTCAAAGTCCCCAAGAGGTGCTGGTACAGTGCTAGCCTTTTGATTGAGGAGCATGGCAGGGGACAGAACTTCCAATGTGTCTGGATCAGAAGAAATAGGAAGTAAAGGTCTAGCATTCATTATTGCCATGACTTCGGACATGAGAGTAGTCAAAACCTCATGGGTAAGACGGGAAAGGCCGGTTTTTAGCAGCAATGCATCCAGAATATTCCGTGCTATGTGGATCATTCTTTCCCAAGCTCCCCCCATATGGGAAGAGTGGGGAGCATTAAATGTCCATACGCAACCTTGCTCCTGCAAGTAACCTTTTAGTTCTGGATCATCTGCATTGATTTTCAGTTCTCGACAGGCTCCGATGAAATTTGTTCCTCTGTCGGATCTGAAGTGTTTGACTGGTCCGCGAACTGCCAAAAACCGTCTGAGGGCATTAATGAAGCTTGAGGTTGACATGGACTCAATGACTTCCAAATGAACAGCCCTTGTACTTAAGCAAGAGAAAATGACAACCCATCTTTTACTTTCAGCACTGCCACCCCTAGTGCGGCGTGATATTATGTTCCATGGCCCAAAAACATCCAGACCCACATGAGTGAATGGAGGATCCACTTTCACTCTGTCCATAGGTAAATCTGACATTCTCTGTTCTTCGAGTCTACCTCTTAACTTCCTACAGAGAACGCATTGATGAATCACACGGTTGATTAGTTTAGTTCCTTTTACAATCCAGAGACCTGCTGAACGTACTGCACCGGCAGTTAGATGTCGTCCTTGATGTGCCACTCGATCATGGTAGTATCTGACCAACAACGTGGCTACGTGTTGACTTGCTGGAATTATTAGTGGGTGTTTTTCCTGTTCAGACAGTTCTGCTGATTGTAAGCGACCTCCCACTCGAATAAGTCCTTCAGTGTCTACAAAGGGAGATAGTCTCTTCAGAGCACTTTGCTGTGAGATTTCTTCACCTTTCTCCAAACTCTTGAATTCATCTTTATAGTGCTCTTGCTGCACACATTTAATAATAGAAGTCTTTGCTTGTGTGCGCTCAGACTGGAGACATTTATTGCACCAATGCCATCCTTCGCAATCCCCGGTATTTCTGTCTTGAGAAAATGATTTTGCAACATGGCCCAGCATGGCTATACTTCTTACAAGAGATCTCCACTCAGAGAAGCGTTCGAATCTGTGTGATCCCAGAGACTGTTCTGTTGTCTGCGTGGCAAAGGTTACTACATGTGGGCGAATGTCCTGATCCTTCTCTGGCTCTACAAGCTCAAATGATTCATTTTCAGGAGTTTCCCTGAGAATAGGGTGATGGAGGAATCCTGGACCATAGAACCAATTAGTTTGAGGTAGGATAGCTGCTGGAATGAATCTGGTGCCGAGATCTGCCGGATTGAGGTCTGAATCAATGTGATGCCACTGTTCTGGCTTTGTGGAATGTCTAATTTGGGCCACTCGATTAGCAACATACACATAGAATCGCCGGGAAGTATTGTAGATGTATCCTAAAACGATTCTACTGTCTGTGTAGAACTTTACTGCAGTTAGATCCACATCCAGCTCTTCTTTAATCAATCCTGCCAGCTCGACAGCAAGAACTGCCGCACACAACTCTAGACGTGGCACTGTGTGAGCAGGGTATGGTGCCAACTTTGATTTGGCCATAACAAACCCAATGTGACACTGACCGTCTGTAGTTACAACCCTCAGGTAGGCAACCGCTGCTATGGCTAATGTAGAGGCATCAGCAAAAATGATTATCTCTCTCTTGGAAGTGTTGGAAATCGAGACTGGAACATAGGGTCTGTGAATCTGGACTTCCTTGAGATCTGCTAATGAATCTGTCCATGCTTTCCACTGGGCTTCTTTATCAGATGGGAGTGGCGTGTCCCAGTCAAACTGCTCTGATGACAGCTCTCTTACTAAGGCCTTACCCTGCATGGTGACAGGTGCAACAAATCCCAAAGGATCATAGAGACTGTTAACTGTTGAAAGTATGCCCCGTCGTGTGAATGGTTTAACTACTGTAGACACCTGAAAAGTGAAACAGTCAGTCTCTAAGTTCCAGCTCAACCCTAAACTTCTTTGGAGAGGAAGAGGATCGACACTCAAATCCAGATCCTTCAGGTCATTTGCTCTTTCAGATGGAGGGAATGCTTCCATTACTTGATGGCTGTTTGATGAAATCTTGTGAAGCTTGATGTTTGACTCAGCTAACATGTTTTTGGTGTTTTTCAGTAGACTGATGGCTTCAGCGGCACTGGATACAGAGATCAGGCCGTCGTCCACATAAAAATTTTTATGGACAAAGTGCTTGGCTTCTCTTCCATGCTCGTCTTCTCCAAACTCAGCTGCTCGTCTCATCCCAAAGATTGCCACAGCTGGCGACGGGCTGTTACCGAAAACATGAACTGTCATTCGGTACTCTGTGATTTCTTTGGATAGGTCATTATCCTTGAACCACAGAAACCTCAGAAAGTTTTGGTGATCTTCCCTGACCTTGAAGCAGTAAAACATCTGTTCTACATCAGCTGTAACTGCAATCTGCTCCCTACGAAATCGCATCAAGACCCCCAGGAGCTTGTTGTTTAGATCTGGTCCACGAAGAAGAATGCTATTCAACGAGACGCCTTCATACTGTGCACTAGAATCAAAGACGACCCTAATCTTCCCAGGTTTCAGAGGGTGGTACACACCAAATATTGGTAAATACCAGCATTCTTCATCAGGCTGCAGTGGGGGAGCTATTTCTGCATGTTGGTTGATGAACAAGTTTCGCATAAACTCCACAAAGTGTTTGGCCATCTCGGGTTTCCTTTGTAAGGTGCGCTGGAGGACATTAAGACGTTTCATTGCCTGGTCTCGGTTGTTCGGCAGTGGGCTGCGAGGTAAACGGAATGGTAAGGGAGCTACCCAGTGGTTTGACTCATCCATGTACATTTCTCTGTTCATAACCTCAAGGAAGATGTTATCCTCAACAGACAGTGAAAGCTTATCATCCTCAGGAGTCCTCTGAAAGACGTTATCACCCAGGTGATCCGTGAAACAGCTTGAGACAGGACAGCAGAATTGGTATTGATCATTTGGAGTACCAAACTGTTCTTTGATCTGAATTCCTTTTGAGCAGGGTGTGAAAAAAGATGTCCGTCCATTTTGCCATATGTTTGTTCTGAAAACATTTGCAGTCTCGGATTTGTGTACTCCTCCCATACAAACCTCTCCCACAATGACCCAGCCTAAGTCAAGACGCTGAGCATATGGCAGGTTACCAGGTCCATTACACTGTTCTCGAACCTTATGCACACTTAGAATGTCCCTTCCAAAAAGAAGAAGAATGGGAGCGTTTGCATCATAAGGTGGTATTTTGTCAGCCATTGGCTTGAGATGAGAGAAGTATTGTGCAACTGCAGGAGTAGGAATTTCGTCGCGATCTTCCGGCAACATGTTGCATTCTAAGAGTGTGGGAAGTGACACTTGAGTTTTCCCATCCAGTGAACTAACAATGAAATTATCTGCTCTTCTTCCCATTGTCTTTGTTGTGCCTGCACATGTACGAAGAGTATAGGGAAAAGAATCTCCATTGATCCCAAACAGCTCGAAAAAGTCAGACTTTGCTAGAGACCGGTTACTCTGGTCATCCAGAACAACATACATCCTCTTAGCCTTTCCAGGGGAGTTAGATGGGTAAACATCCACCAAACAGATTTTTGAGCATGATCTAGGTCTAAGAGCTTTGCCACAGATTTCTGTGCACTTAGAAGTAACCTCAGATAATATATCACCTTCAGGCTCCCCGCCCTGCTCTTGCTGTGTTACTGGAGATTCCACTGCCCATGGAGCTGATCCTGGGTGCATTGCAGAGACATGGCGATCACTGTTACACTCTCTACATTTAACAGCTGCTGCACATTCCTTTGCTATGTGTTTAGTGGAATTGCAACACCTGAAGCAGATAGACTGCTCTTTGAGGTACATTTTTCTTTCATCCAGGGGTTTTCCTCTAAACCCACGGCACTTTGACAACGGATGTGGCTTATTGTGAATTGGACATTGTTTACCAGGATCTGGAGGTTGATTGGCTTTAGAATTAGGAACTGTGGTTAGCACTTCAGTTTTCCTCACTGACACAGGTATTTTGTTGCTTACCCGTGGAAATTTCTCCTGTTTGAGATAGCACTGCATAGATAGCAAAAAACTGGGATCATTTCTTATTCTTGCTTGGTCGCAAATGAATTTGACAAAGAAGCCAAATGGGGGAAATGCGACACGATAATCCTCTTTATATTTAGCACCATGAGTGATCCATCTTTCCTGTAGATTAAAGGGAAGTTTCTCAATGATGGGATTTACTCCCCTAGCAGTGTCAAGAATTGCTAATCCAGGTAAATGTCCGCCTGACTTTGCAGATTCCAGTTCCATAAGCATGTCTCCTAACTCTCTGAGTCTTTGTCCATCCCTGTTAGAAATCTTTGGAAACTCTTCCAGTTTTCTCAACAGCGCATTCTCAATTACTTCTGGGCAACCATAACACTCTTCCAATCGCTGCCAAAGCATACGGACACCTGCTATAGGAAAATGTGCATAAACCGATCTGATCCGTTTGGCTTGCATTGATGACTCTGGGCCGAGCCATTTTGTAAGAAGGTCGAGCTCTTCTCTGGCTGTTAGTCCAAGGTCTTTTGTGACATCTTGGAAAGATGATTTCCAAGCCCAGTAGTTCTCAGGATGATCATCGAACTTCACAAGACCAGAACTCACCATCTCTTTTCTTACCATGTAGTTTGCTAAATCAGATGTATATGGTAGGCTAAACATGGGAGCTTTAATGCTGGGAGCTGGAGATGTTTGAAAAGCAGAGAGATGTCCATGATCTCTCTGGTTATCCATTGTCTCCTGTTTTATTTTTAATCCCTCCATTCCATAAGGTTGATATACATGTGGAGATGTTACTGTTGCTTCACACAGAAGAGGTTCAGCATTCTTTAAGGATGACTGTAGAATCGGAGTACCAGAATACTGCTGCTGATTTTGTTCCACTGCATGCTTCTGAACATACTCCTTAGTACGCTGAGTACGAACTGAGTGTGTCTCATGGTCCAATTCCGCTATATTTCCTTCCTCAATGTCAGCTGCTGCTTCATAAATTGCCGCTTCAGCGGATGCTGCAGTCGCTTCTTTATGAGATTGTAGCAAGTATAGATCTGCTTCTACTTCTGCTTTTTTCCTCATCATAGCTGCTTCTCTTTCTGCATACGAAGCTTTAGCTCGAGCTGCTTCTGCTTTAGCTCTCGCCCGAGTCGCTGCCGCACTGGCTGATGACCGACTTGATCTTTGTGATGATTTCCAGCTAGAAGCTTGTGATCTAATCTCAAAGGCCTGAGAGGTTTCTTTCTCATCACAGTGTGACTCCATACTTGCTGCTGAAGAGATGTGCAATGCAATGTAACAATGGTCGTGTAATTCCGCTGTTTTAACCCGCTGTGTCAATGTCTTTTTACTATTCTGTTCTGACCAATTGCGTTGCTTGGGCAAAGGCTTAACAGATAGCGTACAATTTCAGAAAAGAACTCCAGAAAGCAGTCTTCGTAACTTTAGTGACTTTACTGGTGATTGTTCTTCTCACTTCTTTTATGTAAAACTACAAACAAGAATAAATATGTATGAACATTATGTACACCTTTACATACACATCCAGTTAACAATACAGTTCGGTTTTGTACATGCCAAGAAATTATAATCAAATGAGATTCTATACAAACAGAAGAGAAATTAGCAGTATGCTAAAACAAAGTATCGAACCAATGATGCAAATCATATCTGTATATAACAAATACAACAATACTACTGATCTACACTTTACTTTAATCTACACAACACTTAAAGCACTATTTAGTATAAAACTTAGCACTTACAGACATATATTTCCAAGGTTTTAACGATGGAATCAATAGCCCATAGGAACTGTATGAACGTTCTTCCCGACTGCATTCACTGAGAGAAACCGAAAGTAAACGGCAAACAAAATGCAGTACCTTAAATGTCCAGTAGGAGGCGGAAAAGAAACACTTCTAGACATAAGTAACAGCACACCTGAATCGGATCCAGAGATGACAACTATGCTTTCCCAGCCACCGAGAGGATAGGGCTCGAGTGGAGACCTCCATCTGGTGCCTTTCTTCATGGAAGTGCATGATGAGCTCACCGGGTCATGGGCGGCACCTTTTACTGCCAGAAACCAGCCAGTTGGGCTCCTCCTTTCTCACCACCCTCGTTGGTGGTGCAGCGAAGGGGTATTCAGCGATTCGCCCAGTATAGCGGTCGGTAGCAATGCAATTGTGTCCTAATTCCACCTCCTCCTGGAGGAGAGACCCGATGCTTCCTGGGCTTGTAGGCATTCGCGGGGGAAGCTGCTTCCGCCTTACAGACTATGGCATTCCTACGGGTCCCCCAGGCCAAGGCACTCTTCTGTGTCATCCACGCCACAAGGATAACAAATCTTTCTTGAGAAAGTTCTGTGCACCTCTGTCAATGACTTCTGTAAGGCAGGCATACACTCTGCGATTTCAGCAAAATTTTTGTTAAATACCATCTCTCACTGTACGAGCAAATCACATGAGATGTCAGGCCAAGTCTCAGGATTTATGTGTTCACACTATACAGTCCATTCATCGAGCTGCAACTTGACTGCTCATACTATACGTGCAAAATAAAGACTTGAGACTTTCCGAAACTTATACGAACCCTGAGTGTCTTTGGCATGCAAGTACTCATCATACACATTTTTTTTATTTTTACTTTGGCCATGTTTAGCATGAGAATCCAACTCTTTAGAAATGCAAATAAGTCAGAGTGTATGAAATACCATTAGGCATTCTATTTCAATTGTATATAATATTTCATAATATCACTGTATTTTTTTTTTTTTACTTTTATTAAATAAATGCAACCTCTGTAAACACGAGACTTACTTCAACAACACAAAAAATCTGGAGGGCCACTGTCCTGCAGATTTCAGCTTGAACCCTTGTGGGATGGTGGCAAAGCCTGAATCGGATCCAGAGATGACAACTATGCTTTCCCAGCCACCGAGAGGATAGGGACTTGAGACCCCCCACCTGGAAATGTGTAGCCTCCATCGCTTCCGTCCAAGCCACATGCCATGTCATCATGGTATCAGGAGAAGGCTAATCCCCTCCAGTTACTGTCACGGTTGGTAAACCGTGATTTCGGGGTGTTTGCACTTTGTGGTGAAATCTGTGTGTTTCGTGTCTGCACTGATTACCTTTTGGGCGTCTCCGTTAATTGTCATCAGCAGCAGCTGTCACTCATTACTCATCCACTATATATTGGCTTGTCTCACGTCTTGTGTTTGTGAGATCGTTGTTTCATGTTTGATGTGGTTACCCAGTTCGTCTGGCTTTAGTGTTGTATGCGTTGGATGTCTGTGTTTTCCCAGAACCTCATCCACTCTCCGCACGTTCACTCAGCCATGGACACTTACCTTCGGCTCTATTCCCCGCAGTTCCCGTGCCATCCTCTCTTGCTGCCTACTCACCGTCGTCATCCGGACTACTCACCTTCTCTCCCCCATCATCTGGATTCCTCACCTCCTCACCACCACGACGGAGTGTCGTCTTCTTAGCCTCTTTGTTTATTTGTGTCTTTGTATTCCTCTCAGCCCATTAAAACTGTTAACTCGCATCTGCTTCCAGACTTTCCTTAATCCACCGTCACAGTTACCCACTGTACATTGCATGTCAAAAGAGGCACAGCAAAGTTGAAATTCCGCCCAAGTAAGAATTAGACTAAAATTTCATACAGTGTATAACTGGCCTAAAAGGAATGAAGCATGTTGACAGGCGTGCTCTTTTTCTCGCTCTGGTTGCTGTGTGTGCTCATCCGGGAGACGTGCGAGTATGAGGAATTCCCTCCTTTATGATGTCATGAAGGGCCATACTTTCCGAAACTTATACGAACCCTGAGTGTCTTTGGCATGCAAGTACTCATCATACACATTTTTTTATTTTTACTTTGGCCGTGTTTAGCATGAGAATCCAACTCTTTAGAAATGCAAATAAGTCAGAGTGTATGAAATACCATTAGGCATTCTATTTCAATTGTAAATAATATTTCATAATATCACTGTATTTTTTTTTTTTACTTTTATTAAATAAATGCAACCTCTGTAAACACGAGACTTACTTCAACAACACAAAAAATCTGGAGGGCCACTGTCCTGCAGATTTCAGCTCGAACCCTAATCAAACACACCTGTACAAGCTAATCAAGGTCTAAGGGTTACTAAAAGCAGCAGGAAGGTGAGTTTTAATCAAGGTTGGAGCTAAACTCTGCAGGACTGTTGCTCTCCAGGACCGACGTTGGCCACTTCTGATATAGACCTACAGTGGGTATAGAAAAGGATCAGCCCCCTTTAAAATAATCACATTTTGATGCTTTGCAGCCTAAAGAAAGATACAGTTTTTGTTAAACCCAGTTGTATTTACAGTTGTATCCACCATGTCGAAAAAAAAAAAAAAAAAAAAAAAAAACTGAATCACTGAGTTGGAAAAAGGAAACCAACAAAGTTTCTGCACTAATACACTTTCACACAATCTAGTGTGATCTTGCTTCTTTCACATTGTGTTACATACTAAAACCTGGGTAAATACAATCTGAAGTAGGCTACATGTGTCTTGTTTCATGTTTCACACTGCTAATAGTTTATCATGGGTTAGTTGTTATTCCTAGTGTATGTAGACAGGGTTCAAGATATCACACTGCGCATTTGCAAACCCTGGGTTAACACACTTGTTTGCATATTTATGAGGTTAATAACATTTACAAATGCTGCATGTGGTGAGTATGCAACCTGTTTTAATAAATGCTCATGGAAATGTCACCCCATAAATTATTCTGGCTGTATTAAGTCTTCTGAAATACACCACAAATGGTCAAGTCAAGTCAAGTAACCTTTATTTATATATCGCTTTAAACAAAAAAAATATGGCATCAAAGTAACTGAACAACATTCATCAGGAAAACAGTGTGTCAGTAATGCAAAATGACAGTTAAAAGCAGTTCATCTTTGAATCCAGTGATGTCATCTCAGTTCAGTTTAATTAGTATCTGTGCAATCATTTGCAATCAATTCAACGATATCGCTGTAGATGAAGTGACCCCAACTAAGCAAGCCAGAGGCGACAGCGGCAAGGAACCAAATTGTGCAGGATTGTGCAGAAGAATCAGCTGTTTCCTGTGGTCTTGTCCCGGTGGTCGTCTGAGACAAGGTCTTTACAGGGGATCTGTATCTGGGGCTCTAGTTGTCCTGGTCTCCGCTGTCTTTCAGGGATGTAGAGGTCCTTTCTAGGTGCTGATCCACCATCTGGTCTGGATACGTACTGGATCCGGGGGACTGCAGTGACCCTCTGATCTGGATACAGACTGGATCTGGTGGCTATGGTGACCTCGGAACAAGAGAGTAACAGACTAATATTAGCGTAGATGCCATTCTTCTAATGATGTAGCAAGTACATTTGGTGTTATGGGAAGTACTCCTGGTTCCAGTTTACCTAATCAATGCAGCCTAAAAATCCTTTAACGGATTTGGATATTAGAAGCATATTAATGTGTGATGTGTAAGCCAGGTTAAAGAGATGGGTCTTTAATCTAGATTTAAACTGCAAGAGTGTGTCTGCCTCCCGGACAATGTTAGGTAGGTTATTCCAGAGTTTAGGCGCCAAATAGGAAAAGGATCTGCCGCCCACAGTTGATTTTGACATTCTAGGTATTTTTGAGAGTTTTGAGAACGCAGTGGACGTGGGGGATTATAGTGTAACAAGAGCTCATTCAAATACCGAGGTGCTTAACCATTCAGGGCTTTATAAGTAATAAGCAAAATTTTAAAATGTATGCATTGTTTGATAGGGAGCCAGTGCAGTGTTGACAGGACTGGGCTAATATGGTCATACTTCCTGGTTCTAGTAAGAACTCTTGCTGCTGCAAGACTAGTCTATAATTAAATAGTTCTTTGGGGTCAAGTTGTGGTTTTTCGATGAGAGGCTTAAAACAAACAGCCAGTTTGAAGGTTTTGGGGACATATCCTAATGACAATGAGAAATTAATAATAGTCAAAGGAGGATCTATGAATTCTGGAAGCTGAATGGTTACAATTTTATTCCTAATAGTATCTATTTTAGAAGTAAATAATAGATGTCTCTTTATCACTTCAGTTAATGTTACTCTGTTATATGTCTTTGTTGAGCATTATTGAGGTAAACACTTATGAGTGGTTTGTCTGTTGCTAAACATGACCACATGATGCACCTTAGGCATGGAAAGGCACCAAGACATTATACAATGTTTTATCTGAGACAATTTAATATCAAGTAGTCAAGCGTATTGACAATAGCAGCTGCTCTGTGTTGGAGCACATTTTGATATAATGCCCTTAACATCTCCCAGCCTCTTAAATCGCTGAAAGCCGAGAGCATCTGGAGGGAAGGTTAGGTTATGGTGTGCCTTTTGTCTCTTGTCCTCTGGTACTTTTGCTTGAATAAAGGCCTGTGTTAAGTGCTGAACATAGAAGCAATTCTTTGGAGCCTCACACACTTCCTCTGGGGTAACTCTACATGAGGGGGGAGTCCTTGACCCAATTACAAAGAACACATTTGATATTTGCTGGATCATAGCAGAACCTACATGAGTGTTTGTCAAATTATATGCAGTGCAGGTGGGTGAATCCCTTGATACCGATAATGAATTATTAATTTTAAAGTGTTTGTTGTACTACTTTTATGCTGATACATTTAACACTGTAAAGCTGCTTTGACACAACCAGTATTGAATAAAGCTCTATACACCTATAAAGATGACTTGATTTGACTTGAATGATGTGAAAAGTCATTTTTTTACATCTTGACTAACATTTAAAAATGTTTTTGCACTGCATGGTACAGCACGGTATGGCTCAGTATGTTTCACTTTTGGGGGAGTACAGTACCTGGTCCCTGGTACTTATTTAGTACTAGCTCGGATGAGCAATAAATAAATAAATAAATAAATAACGTCACTGAGACCAATGGGAATTACAAAAAGAAAAAAATAAAGCTACTCATTATTAAAATGTTTTGGTGCTGTATTATAATTTATAAAGTTTTTATGCATTTTTAGTAGTGTTTGTTGTACTATCTAATTTGTGACCATTGTTTTACAGTAGCATTTTACAATAAGAATAATTAAGAATACAATATGAAAATAATTTTATGGTGTAGGACGGACACATTTGTAGAAAAGGGCTGTTTTTTCATTTAACAGAGATGTTTAAATAATATTAATATTAATCACGGGAAAAAAAAGTTTATTTAATTGTCAGGGTCAGACTGAGGGTTAATTAAAATGAATGAAAATAAACAGTTGCTGGTGCAAAAACCTTGACTAACATTTTAATTGGATCTCAGAGAAAAAAAATAATAAATCAAAAATGTATGATATGACCCTCTTAATTGGGTTCCCACTCTCTCTTGAAATGTATTCATTTAAAAAAAATTAGCTCTACCCTGAGGTCATGTTTTAGCAAGAAAATGTATCTTTATAAATTGAGTTCAGCATCTGTCCCTGTAGCACAATCAAAAAGAAGATTGAAAAAACCATTGACGTAGAGAGCAGATGTTTTATGAGTCACCTGGTGACCGATTCTGACAAACAGGAGTAAATTATAATATCATTACATAATATGATGATACTGAAGAGTATTAATAATGTAAAGTACTACTTCACTGGAATTATTTTAATTAATTCAAGTTTTCGAAAAAATAAATAACTAAATAATAATAATAATAATACTAATAATAATAATAACATACCAGCAGGTAATTAGCTTTATATTATTTTAAAGAAATTGTGTGAACAAAAAAATGTTATTAATTTTTTAAGAATTATTTCAAACTCGAACTAAAAACAAAAATAAATACATAAATTGCATACATTATTTCTATCCATTTGGATTACAGAGTTTTAACATAAAACATTGAAGTCAATGGCCGCCATCAACTCTTTGTTTATGTTAAAACTGTGCAGTCCAAATAAATGGCAATTTTATATGCATTTTAGACACATATACCACACATACCATTAAAACTTATATTTATGCCTAAATATATATTTTTAGAGTGTACCTAGTAACCTTTCCTTCCAAATTTACAATTGACACCAAGCTTATATAGAGCTGAAGAGTTCATGTTTATGTTTCAGTAGGTTCAGCTCCAATATAAAGCTAACACCAAATAAGTTACATCATTTCTACCTTCACAAACTGCTGTCAGGAACAGTTAGGAACAGATATAATCATTTGCAGACTTAAAATGGTAATGGGGAAACTTTTTGTTCTTGCCTCAGGGACAGCAAACACCTCTCAAGTGTTTCTGTTGTCTCCCGCATATCAAGAAGACATCGTTTGAAAAGAGTTTTTAAAGCCGGGACAGTGAGATCTTCAAAGGCGCAGATCAGTCAATGAGCAGCCCTTGTAGATATTTCGCACAACTTTTAGAATGTTTCAGTGCTGGATGAAGAAATGAATGAGATGAATAATTCATCTAGTGTGGAAGGTAGTACGCATTCATCTCAGGCGTTCTTGATAAACAAGTTTTAAATGATGTCTGATGTGGAGGTCTGAATGTCAGGCTGCAGACAAAGGCCTTCCAGACTAATTCAGCTCAACTCCACTTTCTTCTCATCCTCTAGTCAAAAAGGCTACGGATGACCCTCTTACAAGTGATAATATGTTAGGAATGTATATTTTGTCTAAAAAAAAGTTTAAACTTGACCACTGCTGTTAACAGTTCATTTAATCAGTGACCTGAACTTTAGGGCACGCTGACATTTGGCCTCAGAACTGGAGTCTGGATGTATTTAAATAAAGTGTGTATGAAGTTACACTTAAAAACTTCTTAAGTTTTATAATATCTTAAGATGAAAATGAAAGATGTTATCTTAACTTTAAGAACGATCATAGAGCTGGAGCAGATTTTCAGTAAATAACTACTTGCATTTCATAAAATTTGACTTGAATTAGTGTAGACGTTCTTTTGAATCCGATATGATGCTTTTGCATCTGCCAATTATCAAGGAGTCTAAGCCCAGGCATTTATAGAGATTTAGAGCATTATTACCTATGAATACCTCTTTATCTCAGTTTGTCGGTGTTGGCTCTGAAGATACACACTGGCTTTCTCTTGTGCGTCAGGCAGCATACATGAATAGAGGAGACGACTCGTGAGTAATGAACAGAAGAAATGGACCATATGACACTGTCATTCTGTTTGATATGTAATTCATCCACTGTCATACATGAGATGCTGTATTTAGACTGCAGCTTTCTAAAGACCGACGCTTTGTGGTGATATCTGCACATCAGGATGATGGCTCACAGCAGGCTGGATTTGTCTTTCAAATACTGAAGGAGTTGCTATAAGAGGCCGGTAGTTTCTTATTCACAGACTCTTCATGGCCAATTACAATTAGACGTCTATGCTTAACTATATCAAGTGCATTCCATCATTAGCTATGTTTCCATCACCCTGTTTTTATGCACATTATTAAGCATCTCATCATACCTGAGTGTTGGAGACTCTCGAGGTGGTTTTTGACTTGAGATGGAAATGCATTTAGTGAATAAATTCCTCCATGCGCATCAAACAATTACATGTGAATTTGCGCGATAGAATGGCTTACCTTGACTAACTAGCAGACTGATCTTGTTGCAGATGTCTGAAATATTTTTATGGTCCTTCTGAAATGTCTGAGCAAAGTTTGTAGTCAAAGTATTTCTATATTATTGTCTCCCAGAACAATGACAGCATTTATTGTGTTTTGTCTGCTAGTAATTAATTATATATGAAAATTATTATATTCAGTAGCTTTATACTTTTCTCTGTGATACTTAGTGCCAGTTCATCAGGAAGTGACGATTTTGTTTTCTTTGACTCGTTGGAGCTTATTTGCAAACGTTTTATGCGATATTCCAATATTGCGATATTCTGTGCATTAATTAAATTCACAACTTTGGATGGATACCTGGCTAATGACATATGGAAGATGCATTTATCTAAAGTGACTTTAATTGCAGTCAAGATATGCATTTCATGCATTTTCTGGGAATAAAACCCATGAAATTGATGTTGCTAGCACCTTACACACACACGCACACACGCAAGCACGCAAGCACACACACACGCACGCATGATTCAAAGGGATAGTTCACCCCCCCAAAAAAATTTATTTTATTATCATTAATATAGTTCCAAACGTATAAGATGTTTGTACATCTTCGGAGCACAATCTGAGAGCTTTCTGACCCTTCATAGACAGCAAGGCAACTGACACATTCAAGGCCCGGAAAGGTAGTAAAGACATTGTTAAAATATTCCATGTGACATCAGTGGTTCAGTCTTAATTTTATGAAGCTACAAGAATACTTTTTGCGTGGAAAGAAAGACTTTATTCAAAAACTGTCTTCTCACAATGCATGTGTGTGGTGCTGCTGATGCAGGCTCCTGGCTTCTGTGTCAGCAGCATCACATGCATGTGTCGTGGAACTCTCATGAACATGTGTAGAAGACTGATATAGAAGAGTAAGATGCTGTTCAAACGCTTTCAGGGTGTTTCACGCTTTTTTCTGGAAGTGGTCCGACATGGACAAGCTCAAAACTTTTCAGACCCTGTTTACACCTGTATTTAGTTGTCCACTTTTGACAAAAATGTGTCATGATCCTGTCAGTTTGGCTGCTCTTGTTCTTGAGGCAGTGACACAATAAACTGGCATCAAATAACTGTTTGTCAAAGAGTGATGGGAGTGTTCAAGAATCATTATTATTTACAATTCTTTCTTGTGACAGACAGGCAAGTGGAACAGAAAATTCAGCTTTAACT
The DNA here is from genome assembly GCF_023724105.1 of Carassius gibelio. Lineage (NCBI taxonomy): Eukaryota > Metazoa > Chordata > Actinopteri > Cypriniformes > Cyprinidae > Carassius > Carassius gibelio. Next base: position 7,977,348 of record NC_068373.1, on the reverse strand, counting down.
TGCATTGAACCCAGAACACACCTTGAGGACATACACATTGTAGATGTTTAGCGAAAAACTGCAGTGAGAGATTCACACTTTAGGGTCCATTCACACAGAACACGTTTCTGTTTAAAACCGGGAGACACGGGGAGGTGGAATAAAACAAGTCTAGAGAACTGTTTGAACTTATTTAACTTGAGTGCTGCATTTTTAGAACAAAGTGTGAAAAATACATGGAAGGCAACATTCCTGTAGCTTAAACAGCAATGCATGGTGCTAGCTAAGCCACACAACTGAAAAAAACATGCACTGTGAATACAATGTTAATAGTTTTGGTTAAAAGCGTCTGCCAAATCCATAAAAGTAAATGTAAAAAAAAACAAAGGAGGAGCCGCACAGCGGAATGCAAATGAACCTCTTACACATCCTGTGTTGCAGAATGAACATGTATCAGTTACTGAAGCGTAGGAACCTCAGACGGATCAGGCTAACCTTTAACGTTTCTCGCTTGCCAGTATTTGCATTTGAATTGCCTGCATCTATTAATGGCATCATACAGCGAGTGCATGCATTCAGCACACCTCACCTTTGTGTGACACCAAGCTGGCACTGAAAAGATTAAAGATCTCATGCAGATCCAACTATACAGTAATCTCTTGCTTTGTGCTTCTGTGTTGACGATGACGAGCTCCGTGCCTGCCTGCTGTATAATTATAAGCGCCTGTGTGGATACCCGATTGCCTGGAAGTAATGCAGTTATGCATATTTCATTGTAGACCCTGGCACTTTTGAGTTTGGCTCAGACAAATAACACCACAAAGAAGAGCTGTTCATTAGAAGGCACTGCATAGGAGAAGGAGAGGGGTGAGCACTGTGACTCACTGCTCAGGTACTACCCGTATAATTCTGGAGTCACTGTTCCATCGGCAGAGGTCAGGGGTCAGAGGGCATGGGGTTAAGCAGCAGCATACTGGATGTCAATTTCTCACTATATCAGAGACCTATCAATACTATTCATCTGACAGAAAATCCTCAGCGTATCCTAAAAGATGATGTATGTGTTTGATATGCAGAGACCAGTGGCATGTGGTGGACTGAAATAAGTAAGATTTGCTCCCTGTCTGGGTTTGTATTCTTTTTAAGGTTTTTGTTCATGGGCAACACTGGAACCAGTTGAGTGAAGTGAAGTAAATATTTCACACTCAAAATTATTTATTTAATTAGCCAAAAATGTAAAGAAAAATCTAAATGTAATTCAAAATACTATTTCCAGCAAAGCTCATGTGATGGATTTTAACAGCTCACATGATGCAAATAACTAATTAATTCACTTTTTTCACACTTTCTTCATAATTTGACAGTACTGCAGCTTGATACAAAAAAAATTCTGTTTATATTATATTTACCTTGTTTTATTCTTTGTTCTTCTTCATTTTCCTCATATGTCTCATATTTCTTCTCAAGCCCTTCAGTGACTTTTGTTTTCTTGTTAAACAAGTAGCCTATACACTAACTTTAGAAAAAATACAAATCTTAATTAGGGGCACAGTTGTTTAGTGTGGTGTAAATAATGCCACAACTTAAATAGATAGACATTTATTCAAATGTATTTAATAAATCGGACAAACATTGGCACAAATAGTCTCTGCAAACTATTGTTCTGAAAACACTGTAAAAATAGCACTCAAAGCTAACAATAACTTGTTATTTTTGTATGCAGTATGTATGCAGAAATCAGCAAATGGACTGTGGGCGGTCTATAGGCATGGCTGTAACCACACTGTCATAAATCCATAACTTGTGGCTGAACAAAAATGATGTATGTTCTATTATTTAACAGTGCTTTTCAATCTGGTGTTTGTCCTCAGGGCCCTAATACCTGAAGAAAGAATTAGGTAAAAAAAAAAAAAATCACCACTGTCACTCTCAAATCTTGATTTACCGACACATCACAGCCACATTTCCATTCTCTCCATCAACCCAGAGCATGATGTCATTTCCTCTTTTGTCACTGCTGGACCTTCAACTCTAACTGCACCCACTCCTGTATCAGTTCAAGGCCAGATATATTATTCCCCCCATAACCCGTTCTCACTGGGTAAAACTAAATTCAGAGAGATTAGAGACTTGTCTTTCGGATTTTTGAATGTGTATAAAATTCAAGGTTAGACTTGAAACTTTGCATGCTTGGACAAACCACCTCTCTCCAGATTCTCTCGCTGCGGGTTTGAGATTGGAAAAAAAAAAATAGATGAAAACATTTTTGGGGCCAGTGATGCATGGCCATCTGAATTAGGGCTGTAATATAGCGCTGCTCATAAATGTGAGATGGCATTGAGGAGGCGGGCGCTGCCGGCAGCACTGCCATTAGCACTCATTTTCCACTCTTAATAGCACAGGCACCTTGTTTAATAAGCATTAAAAACAGGTCATAAAGGGCAACAGAGCACTAAATTCCAGTGATCTGCTGAAAAGGCTGAATAGAATTGCCACCCTCACCTGGTCACTGCTAAAGACATGACAACAGAACCAGTCATGGGCCATTTATATGGGTCTAAAGCGTGCTTCATATGGGTTCATATGAGTTTTCAAAGTCTCAGACCATGGGACTTATTACAGACAATGTAAACCCTTGAATTACAAGACATTCTATAATGGGACATATGAGCAAAAAAAAAGATAAATGAAGTGCCAAAAATGACATGGAAGAGCACTCATCTCCATCCACTTTAAGATTTATCACAACTACAGGGTCACAAGGGGCTGATTGATCCCAAATAGCCAGACCTTTGACTCATAGCAGAAAGTCTGAAACTTCTAGTCAACAACAGCCCAATTAGAAAGGAAGGACTGCTTGACTGACGTGGAAAGTAGTGAATCACAGTTGAATTAGTTTACACCTGCCGTTTAGGAGTGATTGGAGATATACCACACAAACATAAGAAAAAAATGAGCAGCAATCCCTAATAAAATGCTTAAAACTGAATATCTCTAAAATATTTTATGTTTCTAAAAGCCTGTTCACTCAACACACAAATAAGATTTTTGTACATCTTCGGAGCACAATCAGAGAGCTTTTTGACCCTCCATAGACAGCAAGGGAAGAGAATAAATTGTTGAACGTTGTTGCTGTTCAAACGCTTTCAGGACGTTTCATGCTTTTTTCTGGAAGTGGTCTGACATGGACAAGCTCAAAACTTTTCAGACCCTGTTTACACCTGTATTTAGTGTTGTCCACTTTTGACAAAAACACATCTTAATACCAGGGGTGTACAGAGGGCCTGTGTGTCATGATCCTGTCAGTTTGGCTGCTCTTGTTCTTAAGGCAGTGACACAATAAACTGGCATCAAAGAACTGTTTGTCAAAGAGTGATGGGAGTGTTCAAGAATCATTATTTTTTACAATTCTTTCTTGTGACAGACAGGCAAGTGGAACAGAAAATTCAGCTTTAACTTGCATTGAACCCAGAACACACCTCGAGGACATACACATTGTAGATGTTTAGCGAAAAAGTGCAGTGAGAGATTCACACTTTAGGGTCCATTCACACAGAACACGTTTCTGTTTAAAACCGGGAGACACGGGGAGGTGGAATAAAGTCTAGAGAACTGTTTGAACTTATTTCATCACAAACATAAGAAAAAAATGAGCAGCAATCCCTAATAAAATGCTTAATACTGAATATCTCTAAAATATTTTATGTTTCTAAAAGCCTGTTCACTCAACACACAAATATTGGGCATGAAAATTTGAGCCTGTCCTCCAACAAAAAAAACGAGCATATAGGTTGTTTGTGCAAGCACCTTATTACGACCTATATTTACGTTTTAAAGTTAAGCGCCCTCTAGCGAGCGTAAAAATAATGACAGTATCGCATTGCGTCTGTCGTCATGAATGGACGTATAACGTCATTACCAATCAAAACGCACGTTTATTTAAATGCAATGTGTGGGCGTTTTACACTGATCTCACAGTATTTCCTACATATTTTACTACTGTAGGTGGCTTATTCGTTCGAATGACCACACCTAACCCCATCCCTAAACCTAACCCTCACATAAATTATGGTTTATTGAGCATATATATTTTCGTGCACGTCCATTCCTAGGATCGAACCCATGATAGCATGATTACATATCAAGGTATAATGCAATATTCTACCAGCTTAACTACCCCAAATGCAAACCAGAGGGCAAATAAAAGAGTACAAAACATTAATATGAAAACGACCTTTTGCCGATAGGGGTGCAATTGTAGTATACGCTCTGATGGGTCGTATTTCAGGGATTTGGACAAACGACCTATACAAGCGTATTGGTTGGAGGACAGGTTGTATTTTTATTATGCTGCTAAGTGACTGATAGTGTTCAGGATGGCTGCTAGAGTGCTTGCTTACTGGTCAAAAGTCAAAAAGAGTTCATCCATACAAAATATGTTTTATAAGAAAAAAGTATTTTAGTCTTTCTAATTAATAATAATTCCCCATTTAATTAAATTACTTTCTATTTCTTTGTAATTATATGTGAAATATACTGGCAATATCTGAGTGAAAATTGTTTCTATGCATCTCTCTCTCTCTAGAAAGGCTGTTGAAGTGATAACTGTGTTTAAATGCACACAGATACAGGGACTCTGGCAGCAAGGCAAATAGGAAATGCTCAGTCATTTAGTTCAGACCAAAGGACATACATTTCATTGGGGTGAATATGCAAATAATAAACGGCACGTCTGTCCTGCAATAACTTATGCCATTTTAGACAGTTAATTGGTTTGAGTTGCACTGGGGAGCTGTAAAGTCTCTCCAACAATGGAATTAAATTTCACTGCTTAAGTCCTTACATGCAATAAAACCCGGTGATAAAACTATTTTAATGTTACTGCTGTTCTCAGTGAATACAAATTATAAACACAGCATAGTATGTTGTAGAAAGGAGACGGCCAAAAACTGACTGGGCAGTTTGTTCAGTGCTTTTAAGCTCTATTTTTTAAGTGTTTTTCTGGGCTGTAAGTTGCCAGAGAAAATAATTTTGACTAATAATCCTTCAGATAATTGACTGACTGATAATAACAAAGACAAATATACAGTAATACATGGTCTATGAGGCAAGGCATTGAGTCTAGTGTGATAAAATTGCTTACTACCACCTTAACTGTGTGAGGTTCTGTCCAAATAGACTATTTATAGTGAACAGTTCTTAAGAGAACTATTGGTAACACTTTACATTAAGTTTCCCTTTATGAATGAGTTGTAAATGTTAATAACTTGCGAAAGTTCACCAAGTGGACACACAAATTATAAATGCACATGCAGAATAGCGTTTTTTTTTTTTTTTTTTTTTCTGGTGAACTGTATTTTATTGTGATGCACTATAAGTACACAAAACTTAAACTTAAAACAACATTAATGAGCAAAACTAACTAAATTAAACCAAAGACTACAACTCAGGGCTTTAATGCACAAGAACCAAAGGAAAAGGGAACAAAACACAACAGATATGCAAAATACAAATACAACAGAATGCAATAATATATAAAAAATAATCATCTCTAAGCAGACAAACACAAACCTAAACGTGAAAATGTTATATAAATAAATGATATATTACATATTAATTATCAAAATTAGATACTTGTGAAAGTTCACATAAATTGTTATATAATTTCTGATAATTTTACATTTGTGCCTTCTTTTGCCTTATTTGTTATACACTGTTTCATTCTGAAAATCAAAAATATTGCACCTTGCATTTATCCAATATTTTTGTTGTATAGATGTTATGCTTAGTTATAATACTTGACTGCTTTTCAAGTATTATAAGTCATGGCCCAATGGTTAGAGAGGTGGACTTGTAACCTGAAGGTTGTGGGCTCGAGTTTCAGGTCCGGCAGGAATTATAGGTGGTGTTAGTGAATAACCAGCCATAACTAATGCCATCTCTTCTGTGTGTAACAATAATCTATATAATAATAAACTGATTATTGTGTCCATTTTACATTAACGTTCACTTTCATAGGTTATTAATGTTTATAACTCATTAATGAATGGTTCACAGATGTTCACTTTACTTTAACCTCCTGGGGTCGACGGGGGTGCCGGTGCCACCACTTGTAGATCTTAATAACATCGAAACAAATCACTTTTACAATAACACTATTTTAATGGATAACTACTGGGTTTCAAAGCAGAAATGTCTAGCTTATTATTTTATTTTTTTGTTAAAGAGTATTAATTACATTTTTCTGCTCAAAACAAATGTGTGTCATTTGTTGAAAGACTACAGTTTTAGGTGGAATAATTTCTGGTTACCAAGATAATTCCTCTACACTCTTAAAAACTACGATTTTTTATTAGCATCCATGAACACTTAACCTCCCTGTAATCCTTTCATTCCACAAACAGCTTTTTGTTGTGAAAAGCCTTCTTTAGATTTTTTAACTGTCCTTTACAGTAAGATAAAAGTAGTTTGGAAAAACTTTACATTAAGGTTCCCTTTGTAAAAGGTTTATAAAGAGGTTTCAAATGACTAATAACTCATTTAAAAAGCATTCTAAATCATTTATATCTGATGTAAATTGTATTGCTATGTTTCTTACCAGAAGTTACTCTGTGTCTTACCCATTATACTTTCTAAAAGTTAATGATGTGTATCCACACAAAAATAGTTAAAACCTGATATCTTTTGTTTATAAAGATGAAATTATCATACTTTATTTTGTGAAACTTTATGTAGGGTGAAACATTTAATCACAAATTTTAGATGTTATTAACCTCTAAAAATGAACCTTAAGCATATGTTGAATATATTTCTAAGGTCTCTTTTGTATGTCGTTATAAATCTAAAGACTGTTTTATGTCTTGGAGGCTGCGCTTTGGGTTTTGTAGGAGGATTTATTCAACATCTGGCAAAGCTCCCTGACCCTGTAAAGCCGTGCCCCACGTCTATCTGTAATCCCTCCCTACATCTAACATGCATAAATCCACACTGCACTGAAGAATACATGCCGCATTACAGAGGATGCTCATATGACTGATTGAAACTGACTGGATACAGCTGCTGGTCACAACAGACAAGCTCAAGATAACCCCTGTACAAGATTATTCACGTAATGAGGAACTCACACATCAGTCATAGTCCCTATTTAAAACTGAACAAATCAGCATGTCAAAATCATTCTTCCCATGCTATTCAGCTTCTTGTTTTCTGTTGTGATCTTCCTCTACTCCAACTGAAGCTACAAACTACAAAAAAGTTTCAAAAAATCAGCATCAGTGCAAAAGTTCTATATTCTTGACAGCATGTCAACATTCAGCACTTAACATTTTTTTTTTTTTTTTTACTGCACTTGTAAATACAGGTGCTGGTCATATGATTAGAATATCATCAAAAAGTTTATTTATTTCACAAAATCCATTCAAATAGTGAAACTTATATATTATATTCATTCATTATACACAGACTAATATATTTCAAATGTTTATTTCTTTTAATTTTGATGATTTGAACTTACAACTAAGGAAAATCCCAAATTCAGTATCTCTGAAAATTTGAATATAACTTAAGACCAAAACAAAGAAAGGATTTTTATTAATCTTGACCAACTAAAATGTATGAAAATGAAAAGGATAAGCATGTAAAGCACTCAATACTTAGTTGGGGCTCCTTTTGCCTGAATGACTGCAGCAATGCGGCGTGGCATGGAGTCGATCAGTCTGTGGCACTGCTCAGGTGTTATGTGAGCCCAGGTTTCTCTGATAGTGGTCTTCAGCTCTTCTGCATTGTTGGGTCTGGCATATCGCATCTTCCTCTTCACAATACCCCATAGACTATGGGGTTAAGATCAGGCGAGTTTGCTGGCCAATTAAGAACAGGGATACCATGGTCCTTAAGCCAGGTACTGGTAGCTTTGGCACTGTGTGCAGGTGCCAAGTCCTGTTGGAAAATTAAATCTGCATCTCCATGAAGTTGGTCAGCAGCAGGAAGCTCTAAAACTTCCTGGTATACGACTGTGTTGACCTTGGACCTCAGAAAACACAGTGGACCAACACCAGCAGATGACATAATGGCACCTCAAACCATCACTGACTGTGTGAACTTTACACTGGACCTCAAGCAACGTGGATTGTGTGCATCTCCTCTCTTCCTCCGGACTCTGGGACCCTGATTTTCAAAGGAAATGCTAAATTTACTTTCATCAGAGAACATAACTTTGGACCACTCAGCAGCAGTCCAGTCCTTGAAGCGAGACGCTTCTGACGCTGTCTGTTGTTCAAGAGTGGCTTGACACAAGGAATGCGAAGCTGAAACCCATGTCTTGCATATGTCTCTGCGTAGTGGTTCTTGAAACAGTGACTCCAGCTGCAGTCCACTCCTTGTGAATCTCCGCCACATTTTTGAATAGGCTTTGTTTCACAATCTCCTCCAGGGTGTGGTTATCCTTATTGCTTGTACACTTTTTTCTACCACATCTTTTCCTTCCCTTTGCCTCTCTATTAATGTGCTTGGACACAGAGCTCTGTGAAAAGCCACCCTCTTTTGTAATGATCTTTCGTGTCTTGCCCTCCTTGTGCAAGGTGTCAGTAGTCGTCTTTTGGACAACTGTCAAGACAGCAGTCTTCCCCATGATTGTGCAGCCTACAACTAGACTGTGAGATCATTAAAAGGCTTTGCAGGTGTTTTGAGTTAATTAACTGTTTAGAGTGTGACACCAGGTGTCTTCAATATTGAACCTTTTCACAATATTCTAATTTTCTAAGATGCTGAATTTGGGATTTTCCTTAGTTGTTTGAAATATATCAGTTTGTGTGTAATGCATGAATATAATATACAAGTTTGACTTTTTGAAGGGAATTACTTAAATAAATCAACTTTTTGTTGATATTCTAATTATATGACCAGCACCTGTAATATAATATTTATTAAATAAAATGCCAAGAGTGCTTAAATTTTTTTTAACACATTTAAGTACACTTTTAAGTGCATTTCAAGTATTGTGATGTTTTAATAATCGTTTGCCATGCTTTTAAGAATTACAGTACACTTATGAAGTATAGTGTTTAAGCACATCTGATCTCTTCTGGAAGCTGATTCCAGGCAGACTACGCTTGTTTTGTGTGAACCCTTGTTATTTCTAACTGACTCGATCCTAATGATCTGAGTGCTCTGTTATATTTTCGGTTTATATTCAGTGAGTATATTTGCAAAATATTTCGGTCCTACATCATTTAGTGACATATATACTAGTACAAGTACTTTAAAATCAATCCTAAATGCAACTGGAAACCAGTGTAAGGACCTGAGGACTGGTGTGATATGCTCAGATTTTCTGGTTCTAGTCAGAATCCTGTCAGCAGCGTTCTGGATGAGTTGCAGCTGTCTAATGGTCTTTTTGGGAAGGCCGGTGAGGAGCCCATTACAATAGTCCACCCTGCTGGTGATAAAGGCATGAACAAGTTTCTCCAAGTCTTGAGTTAAAACGTCACATCTAATTCTTGCAATGTTTTTTAAATGATAGTATTCTGATTTAGTTATTGCTTTGACATGACTACTGAAACTAAGGTCTGTCAGAATCACTCCAAGATTCCTGACTTGATTTTTAGTTGTTTGACCCCTAGAGTCAAGGTATGCATTCACCTTGAAACCTTCATCTTTGTTTCCAAATGCAATGACTTCAGTTTTTTATTTGTTTAACTGAAGAAAGTTCTGGCACATCCAACTATTAATTTCATCAATGCATTGGCAGAGGGAGTCAGTGGAGCTGTAGTCATTTGGAGATAAGGCTAGGTAAATCTGGGTATCATCAGCATAGCTGTGATATGCAATTTGGTTCCTTCTCATTATTTGACTTAGTGGGAGCATATACAGGCTAAACAAGAGCTGTGCGAGAATTGACCCTTGTGGAACTCCGCATGTCATGGACGTCCACTTAGACATAGGGCCGTTTCATAGTCAACGCATCTGTACGCATACGCGTCCCGAGGCTACGCATCGTTACGCTTCGGCCGCCATTTTGCATCAGTGTGTAGCCAAATGTATCGTCCTAGTTTTTGATACGCGACGCGCCGAAGCACGCAATACTATTCGTTGTCGGTGGGGGGCGACATTGCAAGTATTGTACATTAATTCAAGTATATTGTGTTTACAGAAGAAGAAGGTTTGAATACAATGGTGGGCGAAGAGGAAAAATTATGCGAACTTATACGTATCCATACGTATTCATCCACATTTATCTCTGCGTTGCCTTTGTTGCTGCCGATGTAAAATCAGCAACAGAATGCCATTGTGATCTGAATATCACGCGACCCGACTCTACTAATATCACCCCGACTCTACTACCCCCTGTTGCGTGAGCGGTGTATTGCATACACGCATCACCCGTGACGCTTGCGTCCACTGTTTAGACTATGAAAGGGAGCGCGTCGCTCGCGTTGCTTGCTTGTGTTTCTCGCGTTGACTATGTAAGGGCCCTTATGCTCTCCTATACTCACATAATAGCCTCTCCCTTCTATGTATGACCTGAACCATTTGAGATCCATCCCAGAAAGCCCGACCCAGTTTTCCAGTCTCTCTAGTAGTATGTTATGATCGACAGTGTCAAACGCAGCACTGAGATCTAGCAATACCAGCACCGATATTTTGCCAGAGTCACAATTTAGAATGAATATCATTCATTATCTTAATGAGTGCTGTCTCTATGCTGTGATGCGGTCGAAAACCAAATTGAAAATTGTCTAAGTATCCATTTGAGTTTAAGTATTTGTTCAGCTGATTAAAAATTACCTTTTCTATAATTTTGCTATAAAAGGAAGATTAGATATTGGTCTAAAATTGCTTAAAATTATGTTATCAAGATGCTCTTTTTCAGGAGGGGCTTAACAACTGCAGTTTTTAGGGAGTTTGGAAATGTCCCAGAAAATAGTGAGGAGTTCACCACTTCTAAGAGATCTGCTTCTAAGCAGTTAAGCACACTTTTGTCAGTCTCTCAACAGTGGCAAAAAGAGTACGAGTGTTTTATTTGAATTAGTCAAATGTCCAATAATTTAATAAATATAATGATTGATTATACACAAATGTTGGACATCCCATATATATTTTTTAAAAACACTGTAGTATTTTAGATGTACTGTAAAGTATTTTCTAGTCTGATCCTTCACTCCCCACATGTCTCACAGACTATGTGAAAATTATCTTTACAGGCAAAGACAAACCATTTCACATAAGATTTGCACATTTGTAAGCATAGCTTAGCTTAGTTACTGGAAATTAAATCCCATACTGTCTGATAATGTTCTACTTTATAGCTGTATGCTTGTGTAAATAAAATATTAAGGTTACATGTAAATGTTTTTGTTTTTTTTTCTGACACAGCCACTCACTTTCCTGAACTGTGACGTTAATGATAGCAGACAAAGAACATAGCCCCCCAGAATGAGTCATTAATAAAACATCTACTATATAATAATGAAATATTAGCAATGCATCAGTCATGACCTGTGTGGCGAATGGGCGTGGGAACGAGGAGTGAGGCCAGGTGTAGTGATTGAAGATGAGCTGCACCTGCACCTCACCGCCGGTATCGAGTCCCACGTAGGAGATGGAAGGATATAAAACTGGAGCGACTATAGTGAAGGACGAGAGAGGACCAGGCCTGGGACATTATTTTATGTTTGCTTTTTATTTGGTGCGCACCAGTCGTCCGCGAGGGGCTGGTGCGCTGTTTTGTATTTATTTTTGAATATTAAAAGGTTTTGATTGTGCGCCGGTTCCCGCCTCCTTCTTCCCGATGTATATGGAGTTTCAATATCGTTACAACCTGTTTTTATACAGTCTATGGTTATGACTAACCACCCAAACTTTAAATCCCTGCTTCCTACTCACTCAACATTTTCTTGCAACTTCATTGGCTGTGGCTCAGTACTGCCCTCTAGCTTGTTGAAGACATTAATGTGCACATTATGACAGTGCCACGATGGTTTAAGTTAGCAAACTTAAAACATTAAAAGTGTACAAGTTTTTGCCTAGTAATCTGTACTAGTGTAATGCAGAATTATATGCAGTCAACGTGACATGATCCAATTATTATATAAATCATAGATGTCAGTCTTGAATAAACGGTATGTTCTAGATGCTTTCCATTCTCCCTTTATGAACATGGATGACAGAAACATGGATGACCCTTACAGGCAATGACACATATTCTTCAGGCAATGGAGATGTCACAGTCAATCCAGCTTGTCTTGTTAAATCTGTAACTCTGAAATGATGGGGCACATTTTTAGAGAGGCTGTAGGGAAGGACAAAGTGCCTTTAACCTGTGCCCCTCATGGTCCACTAGTAAGGTAGGTCCACATACATACAATATATATATAAAATCACACAACTGAACGAGTCCACAGAAAACTGTTAGATAACAGCTCTGTCAGACTATTCTTAAATTAATTTTATTATTATTCTGTAACATTAATAATGCACCAGTGGATTAGATAGTGTAATGTCAGCAAGATAACACATTACACAACCAGATGTTTGCACGATAAGCATGTATAAGACAACACTTACTTTGACAGCTGCATTTAAAAAATATATATAATTCCTCATTGGATGTTCAGCAAACTTTATGATGGAAAAAAAGCATAATAGAGATGCTGTAATAGAGATAACAGCAGAATGACATTCTGCAATCGGCAGATTTATGCATTCTGCAAAGGCTTTGCATGGCAGCATGATTAAATCTGGCCTTTCTGTCATTTTTAGACGATAGTTCCACTTAGTAAGTTGCACAGCGAGAAACATGTTGAGAGCGATTAACACATGTCATTAGACCTCCAGCATTTACACTTATAATAGACACATGGCAATGATGCATTTGTGAGGCATGTAGAAAGGGTATATTCAAATTCTGGGGCAGAAATGGGGTTGTAGTAAGCATCATATATGTCACCAAAAAAAAAAAAAATCACCCTGATTTTCATGACAACTGCAAAGTTTAAGGCACCGCATCTGAAGAGGGTTTATTGACTACAACACCAATATTAAAGCCCTGTTTTGTTCTCTTTTACAGGCTATGTTATTTTACAGCCATCTGTATTTCACCTATTTCCAGCTACTGCAGTTCAGAGAACTGAAAGCCGTTTGGGTAAAGAGAAACCACAACACAGAGTTATAGCATCACGCACCATGCAGACTGATTAATAATGTGCTTTGGCAGAAGACTAATGTGACAGAGCAGGCGCATTGCATACATGACCTTGTTAATGGACCGCTCTCCTCTAATGGAGGTCTTTTCCGGCAGCAGGGACTGTCAGCCCAACTCAGAGCTCATAATTTCAGAGGAATTCATAAAACATGGAATATCTTTAAAGTCATAAGCAGATATACTACAGTGAATTATTAATAACTTTTGGGAATGTAGGTGTTCCTGGGATCAGTAAAACATAGGAAACTCCTGGAACCAGAGGAACAACTGGAAAGAAAAAATGGGGACAGGAACACACACAAAACATGGAACAGAATCTGACATAATGCCCCCCTGTGGAAGGCGTGTCCTCACGCAGTTTAATATCCAATGGGGGGGTGGGGGTGGGCACTCTGGATGTTCTTCAGGACAGACACTGGACCGGATCAGGGGAATTGGGAGGCCATGGCAGAGCAGGGGATCAGGAGCCATCCTGGGCTATGCTCTGGGGCTGGGCTGACACTGGAGCGAACTATGCAGCCTGGGCTAACACTGGAGTGAACTCTGGGGCCTGGGCCGACACCCTTCTCATCGCTAGTTTCCTCTTCTTGATGGGTGAGCTCTGGGGCTTGCCGCATTAATGTTCGTTGGGTTTGCCACATTAACATCCTTTCGGCTTGCCACATTGGGTCCCGGATCGGGAACGGAGGCTCTCCAGACACCGATCTATTGCTTTCTTCCAGCTGATCCAGAACAACGTCACAAGGGTTTCCCCTTCGAGGGAGCTGGTGTGGGAGGCGAGTGGCAAGAATGCCCCCGTGAAGTCGATCGAGTTGGGGCTTGTGTGAGCAATGGCGAAGAATTTCGCTCATTCCTCCATTTGATGCGGGTAAGAACGAGTGGGGAAACCAAAACATTTTAAACAATGGGGAAAAATGGGGAGAAAAGGCGCCATTTTTGTTTTAGGCTGTTCTGTCACACTACACTGGGATTGAGGGGCAAGGAGACACAGGAACTTTAAAGACATTTAACAGCCGACAGGGAACTCAAAACAGGGAACACTTTATACACATACTGTAGACAAATGGGATTACAGACTAGACACACATGGGATTAATGAAACAACATAGGAAACACCTGGAATTAAATCAATGCAAACGGGGGAACACCTGGAAAGAACACGATGGGAACAAGAAAACACACAAAACATGGAACAGAGTCTGACAGGGACCATCAAAATAAAGTAGTCAATAGTTGCATAAACACATATAACTGTTCAAAAGCACCTTTTTGTTGCTTTTTTCAATTATTTTTGCATTACTTTAAACGAGTTTTAATCTTATATATATATATATATATATATATATATATATATATATATATATATATATATATATATATATATATATATATAAAACAATTGGATGCTCTTGTGAAGAAATAAGAGTTTAGCTGATTTTCAATGTGTGGTTCATGTGGTAATGAATGGACTGAATACAGAGTTCAACTTGAGTTCATTTCAAGAATGCATTAAGTTCATACATAAATACAGAGGAATAGAGAACTCTGAGCTTGATCAAGTGAGAATCCATTCTGTTTCATATCTGCCAATTACTGTTACCTTGAAGTAAGCTTAATCAAAATTAAATCCACAGTATTTGAATTAAATAGGCATTTCTACTGTATATAGCTAAAGAAGGCATTCACTGTTTGGTTCCTTAACTTGAAACTAGAATACAACCATGACTGATGTATCTAAAGTCTTTTGACATTATTGCTGCTGTGTGGCTGTTGTAGCACTTAAATCTGTTTACATATGAATAAATTATCGTGTTATCCTTATGTTTACATGTAAACAGTATTCATAATGTTCTCAAATATTGAAGGCTCCAACATCTTCAATCCCCCCCCCCCCCTCTATCCTTTCCTTTCTCTCTCTCTCTGCCTTTGAAAAGGACCCCAGGGACAGAAAGACAGAGAGTGTTTGTGGAAGGGTGAGATAGAGGCTTGTTAAAGCTTCTGTGCACACAAACAGAAATAAAATGAAGCCATCTAAAGAATTTTCATTAGAGGTATATGTTAGTCAGTATAGAGTGAGTGGAGGTGAGGAAACACAAGTTATTTCTTTCAAGACCTCCTTCAGTGAAGCAGAAGACAGGTCTGCTTTCTCTTTACTCTGAGAAATATTGGAAGAAGAATTCTTCAAATGCTTTGAGGTTATGCCTTTATCTGAAGTCGCAAAGTATATCTCTCTGCACCGTGAATCATAACCGTACCTTAATTATCATTATCAGTTATCAAAAATCATTGTATGCAAATGATATAATGTGAATTGATATGTGTGACATTTTAAGAGAATATTATTATTAATATTTTTTTTTTTAAATGGCACAATAAACTGTACTAATATGAAAGCATGTTCTTTATTCTTTACAGGTGTTTTACCTGCATTTTGAATGTTATGTTTTAGGGTTAACAGAAATGTCCGTAAAATTACTGGATAATGTCCTAGCAGAAAATTACCAGTATTTCTTCCCTGATTATTATTATTATTATTATTATTATTATTATTATTATTATTATTATTATTTACAGTATATAAATAGCAGTAGTAGTACATTTTTAATTTGTAAAAATTCGAATTAATCTTAAATAATATAAAAATAAAAATTAAAGTAAAATATTGAAAAATTAAATAATACATAAAATATTATATATATATATATATACACACAAACACACACACACACACAACATAATTTATTATTATTATTATTATTATTATTATTATTATTATTATATTAATAAATATATATTTTACCAGCTGGGTGATATGCACTTTGGATTTTACAAATTGCTCACATGGTAGGAAAATTCTTCTTTATGGAATTTACTTACAAGAGGCTTGATTAATTCCTTTTTTTTATCACCACACATTAATTGCATTAATTTTAGAGCATTTCATTAAATAATTAATCACACTAAATTAACACATTAAATCAACTCATATTAAATTTCGTCAACTGGACCTTTGCAGTTTTATAAATGTGTTACTACATTAGATAGCACCTTAAAAATACTGTCATGTGAAATTAATGTAAGGGAAAACTATAGCATGTTTCACATAACTTTGATCAGGTTTATTTCAGTTTTACTGAGAAAAAAAGTCTAAGAGAGAATTAAAACCAACTTTTCATTTTCAAAATGTCAGTAACATTAGGTATTTTTAAAGATTGTGAGCTTTTTGATACTTTATTATATCACTTCAAAAATCCACTATTAAATCTAAATGAAAATGTACATCATACAGTTTTCCACAATAAGACACAAATAACATCCATCAACTCTCCTTTTATAGATAAATCAAATCTCTCCACAGACGTTTCCAACATGGCCCCCCATGTGTGAAACCATATTGATGATGAATATCAGCAGATTTCACAAGCTGTTTCCCTTCCAAATGAGTACAACGTGAAAGCATTCAACTACAAAACTTTTCCCATGTGCTCAGCAGAAATGGATCATCAATGATGTCAAAAGCAGTGGTTAAGAGTTACCCATGAAAAGACAAGACCAATTAAGACATAACCTGAAACTAAGGTTTTCAGAGAGAATTGACACAAGGAGTAAACACATTTTACTAATGCCTGTAAAAAAGAGTGCATCATCTGGAATCCATGATGTTCAAATTTATCCATTGTCAACTGTGTAGAGATGCATGAATCATAGCTTACTCGGTAATTAAAACCAAGCAATATTGATAAGCTGTGATTTTCATCATTGGTTTCTTTCTTATCTTAATGTCAAAAGCATGCAATATTCCACACATTATCTTACTGATTGTGAGGAACTCTCACCTTCAGATTGTGTACATAAGCTGGAGTGGCACCAATGGACAAAAATAGCACAAGACTGCAGTAGAAAACTTAATATTAATATTGCTATTAACATCAAGCTGCGAGATTATTAGCATCAAGCTGAGAGAATATACATAGCCTAGTATCTATGCGACATGGTGGCTTTGCTTTATTTTGATTGATTCCATAAAGCAGCTCAACTTGTGACATATTCATCCCAAGACTGCAGACATTCAGGCCTAACTGTATTCAAACAACACCCTGACAAGCTTAATTGCTCTTAAGCTACCTATACCAACCTCACAACAAGACAGCCTTTCACGTCAGCTCAGCGAGAAAAGCGGTATTAAGCATTATTAAAGACGACTTAAATGGCATGACAATTTACTGGGACAAAATGCATGACAGCCAAATGCTAGCAGGCATCATAAATGCCCAGCAAGATGAATTAAGAGGTTTCGAACTCAAACGTGTTGGAGGCTTCTCGTTCTCGACACATCCCTAATGTAACCATCACATGTGTTAAGACTTTAAATATTTTAAGATGTTATTTAGAGCAGCAAAGTGCCTCGGGAACCTCCTTTATTCAAGCATCCGAGAAAACGGTAGAGGTGCTACATCTGCAACAAAGATATTTTTAAATATTCCATGAACTCGTTTTTAAAGAGTGCAGGCTGTACAGGGCCCCATACAATTTAGCAGTGTCTGCTGAGGGGGTCTCTAGAGGGGAGGTAGATTATTTCTGTAAGAAGAGGCAGTTTAAAGCCATGAGGCCCGAAGCCGCAGTCTGACGATTCATGGGAGCTGTCAAACCACGGGTCCGCTGGGAGCTGGTCCGAACAATGCTCACACAATGCTCAGTTAGAGGGAACGCTTTGATAACTATTCTGCTAATACAAGCAAACTTTACCATTAGCCAGCCGACTGTCGATGAAAGAGGCCAGAAAGTGACTTGTTCTCTGACAGGATGGGTGTTGTTGCTGCCTTTGGATCAAGTGTATCTGCTCTTGGAAACAGCAGTGGCCTCTATATTTTTCATTATTGCTGCGGGCAAAATAAAAAAAGGAAAACTGGTTACAAATCTTTCTGTGTAAGATGGGAAATGAGTATGTTTAAGGATTT
Source organism: Carassius gibelio (assembly GCF_023724105.1). NCBI lineage: Eukaryota > Metazoa > Chordata > Actinopteri > Cypriniformes > Cyprinidae > Carassius > Carassius gibelio. The sequence goes on along the minus strand of NC_068373.1, from coordinate 7,959,213 downwards.
GATTAAAATGGAAACATCTGAAGACAAACCCTTTGGTTATCTGGAGGGAAATTGGTACTTTGCATGAGTAGCTGCACTGGATTGATAATGTAGTACTCAATGTAGTACATTTACATTTATCATAATCACTTCTGAGGCAACATGTAACTGCAAACATTATTAATATGCAAAGGGTTTGTTTTTCATGAATAATTAGGGAATGTTTTTTTTCTATGTTAAAATACTTTCTCCTAGTCCAGTTTAAAACACAAATTAAACTATAAGTAACACTATGTATGTATATATATATATATATATATATATATATATATATATATATATATATATATATATATATATATATATATATATATATATATATATATATATATATATCACATGCATTTCTACTGTCGGGCCAAAAGCGAGCATGCTAGATATTTCAACTCCTAAAAAAAAACTGGATAAACCTTGACAAGTAAAAACGTGTTTCGTTTGTGTTTTTAATATGTTTTAACACAATATTACAGTTTTTGGTAAAACTTTATTTTAAGGTGTCCTTTTTACAGTGTAATTACACCTTTAAGTACTGAGTAATATTAATTAACTACATACATTTACTAATGTATATGGTTAGGGTTAGGGTTAGGATTAGGGTTTGGTTTAGGGTCACTTACAAATAATTATGCATAATTAAGTGTCATTACAATAGTAAATCCGTGTAGCGTAACAACCTTTTTAACCTTTTTTTTTTAGCTAACAGCTTTGTATGGTTGTATTGTGTTAGCATTACGTTATGTGGTTTTGTTGTATTTTGTAATTGTTTGTAAGTTTTCCTATTCTCTTTGTGTGTCTTTTAGTTATTAGATCAGCTGATTTGACAATTGCGGTGCCTCTTGTCAGCGGTTATTGAATACTCAGCTGGTGATCCTTTTAAAACATATTTTTCACTATCCAGATGTGACTTTGGGCCATTTGCGTTGTTCTAGACTCCCTGTCAGCCGACAGACTAAAGATCCTTTTCAGTGTCTGTTTTATACTTAATTCATGGTCAGTGTAGGAGAGACCTGCCCTTTCGTCTGAATTTGTTCTCTGTTTATGTTGAGAGTAGTTAGGTAATTTTCTTCATATTTTTATTTTATCTATTTATTTTGTTAGGTTAATTATATTGATTTATTTACTTGATTGGTTCTGGTTGTTGTTTTGGGCCTTGGGTCTCTATAAAGCCCAGTATCACTTAGTGACTGTTTCTCCTCATCGCTTAAATACATTTAAACCTTCAATTTATGGGGTTTTGTTTGGTTTCATATTCGGTCTGATGGCTTAATGAGCATCTCTATTCTTTTTTATTGCATCTTACCCCTAATGAACATAATAGTTAGTTTAATAAACATATTTTGTTGATCCTGGATCAACATTACTGTCCAGAAATATAGACTAAACTCATTCTCTACCTCTAAAACTAACCTTACCCGTAATTTATTCCTAAAATCAGTGTGAAAATGATAGCTGAGTTACAAAGGGCGTAGAAGCACCTATTCCTGATTGTAAGCCTAAAACAGATATTTCTTGAAAAGTTATCCTTAAATTCTGATTGGTTAATTGGAATGTTATTCCAGGAACATGTACTCTGGGAAAATCACGGTCACCGTCTTTGACCTTTCCAGTATGGGGGATGGCTTATGTATAGCAGCACATAGGGCATCTATATATACATATGTGTGATGTAAACAAACTAAACCTCTTTGTGTTTTCAGTTAACCTTTAGTTAATCACGGTATTTTAATGTAAATGAGACAATGGGATCAAATGGGAAACATAAATTCACTCCGGAGACAGAGGTATCAGTCAAACAGAAATCTTTGCTCATAAACCCTGAGCTTTAACAAAAGTAAACAGGTTACTGGGATTCGAGATGAGCGGCAGCCAAGCCAGGTGCAGTGGGAGATTCCGACAGAGGGTACGGGGAGAGGCAAAGCCTGCAGAGAGCGTAGGTACCGTAGGCTTGATACCGCGTCCATTCAGGATCACAGCGTCTGAGTTGGTGGAGCACAGTAAGGAGCGTTGAAGGGGAATGACTTCCAGACAAACTGCTTAGGATGAGACAGGACAGGACAACACTTAATACAGCAGGTAAGAGATGCGTCTTCAGCATTGATCGCTAGGAATAAAATGACAAAAGGGTTAGAGAAAGCGGAGGTAGAAATAGCAGGAGGAATCAGGGGAAAAGGGGAATCAGGTGGAATGATTGGGTAAGTGGGAACAGCTGGGACTAATGAAGTTAAAGTGATGGTGTAGAGAAAGAGTGTGTAGGATGACCACAAGAGGGGGACAGAGAAAGGAAGAAACCGGATCATGACAGTACCCCTTCCCTCAACGAGCACCTCCTGGTGCTCCAAAGGAGGAGGACTGGCAAGACCGAAGGAAATCATCCATGAGCGAAGGGTCCAAGATGTCCCGGGAGGGGACCCAGCTTCTCTCCTCTGGCCCATACCCCTCCCAATCGACTAAGTACTGGTGACCATGACCCCGGCGACGCGTGTCAAGGATGTGATGAACCCTGTAGGCAGGGAAATCATTAATTTGAACAGGAGGACAGACCGGACAAGAGGGCGCACGAACGACGGGCTTAATATGTGAAACATGGAAAACTGGATGAACGCGACGGAGATGGGATGGAAGGCGAAGCCGTACCGCAACAGGGTTAATGTTCTTAATAAAATTAGCGGTGGAAAGCCACACTCGCTGGCCACAAACGTAATGTGGGCTCTTAATTCGGCACCTATTGGCAGTGATGCGCATGCGGGCGTTAAAGCGAAGAAGTGCATTTCTTACCCTCCTCCAAGTGCGCCTACAATGATCGAGAACGGGAGGGAATTGTGCGCATACTCTGCCCAGGAATAATAACCTCTGGGATCTCGGCTGCAGAGAGGGGGTCATTGAGGCGAGAAAGGGCATCAGCCTTGGCATTCTTAGAACCCAGACAATAGGAAATGAAGAAGTCGAAACGCGTAAAAAATAGAGCCCAGCGGGCTTGGCGAGTGTTGAGTCTTTTAGCTGAACATATGTACTCGAGATTACGATGGTCAGTCCAAATGACGAAAGGAGCAGAGGAGCCCTCCAACCAATGTCTCCACTCACCGAGTGCCAACCGGACAGCTTGTAGTTCGCGGTTGCCTATATCATAGTTACGTTCAGCGGGCGTGAGACGATGAGAATAAAAGGCACAGGGATGTACTTTCCCATCCGTGGAGGAGCGCTGGGAAAGAACAGCCCTGTCCCCGACCTCCGAAGCGTCGACCTCGACAATAAATTGTTTCGAGACGTTGGGAGAGTGTAAGATAGGAGCGGAGGTAAAAAGCATTTTAAGCTGGTCAAAAGCCACCTGGGCCGCCTCTGACCATCTGAAGCGCTACTTCACAGAAGTTAGAGCAGTAAGGGGTGCGGCGACTTGGCTAAAGTTACGTATGAAATTACGGTAAGAGTTTGCAAAACCAAGAAAGCGTTGGAGCACAACCCGAGAGTCAGGAACGGGCCACTCGCTGACCGCGCGTACCTTTGCCGGATCCATACTGACTCCCTCTGCTGAAATGATTGAGCCCAAAAATGTGACTGACGGTACATGAAACAAGCATTTCTCAGCTTTGACAAAAAGTAGATTCTCCAACAAACGTTGGAGGACACGCCGAACGTTTTGGACATGAATTTGGAGTGAGGGAGAGAAAATAAGAATGTCATCGAGATAGACCAAAACAAAAATATTAAGCATATCTCGTAGGACGTCGTTAATAAGGGCCTGGAACATGGTGGGGGCATTGACTAAACTTAAGGGGAGGACCCTTTATTCAACGTAACCGAGGGGTGTGTTAAAGGTGGTTTTCCACTCATCACCTTCTTTGATATGGACTAAATGATAAGCGTTACGAAGATCAAGTTTGGTGAAAATCCTAGCCCCCTGTAGGATCTCGAAGACCGACGACATTAAAGGCAAGGGATAACGATTCTTGACAGTGATCTCGTTCAGCCCTCGATAATCGATACAGGGACGCTACGAACCGTCTTTCTTTTTGACAAAAAAACCCCCTGCTCCGGCAGGTGATGAGGAAGGCGAAATCGTACCAGCATTGAGGGAATCGGACAGGTAATTCGCCAGTGCCTCACGTTCGAGCATCAAGAGTATCAAGGCGAGCAGGTACCTCGCGCATGAAGTTCTTGTCCTTGAGATCAGGATTTAATACCTCCAGGAAGCGTGCAACCAGAGCCGGTTCGTTCCACCCACAGGATGTGGACAGGGTGCAAAATTCTATGGAGAAGTCGGTAACAGAGCGCCTACTCTGGCAAAGGGAAGAAAGGAGTCGTGAGGCCTCTTCTCTGTGGGCCAACCGGTCAAAGACACGGATCATCTCTCACTTGAAGAGAGTAAAGTCAGTGACGCAACCACTCTGCGACTCACAGTTTGCCGCTCCCCGTTCCCGTGCTCGTCCCGCGAGGAGGGAGATAACGTAGGCCACCTTGGCCCAGTCCTAAACATAAGTAGCAGGCTGAAACAAAAAAACTACCTCGCACTGGGTGAGAAAGGAGCGGCATTGAGTTGGCTCACCAGAGTAGACAGGGGGATTGTTGATTTGCGGTTCAGGCACCTCACGGATCTCAGTGTTGGGTGGCTCATGACGAATCTGATGCACCCGATGAGAGAGGTCAGCCATCTGGTTGGCAAGGGAGTCGACAGCCTTGCGAGAGGTGGATATCTCCTGCTCGTGTCTGCCTAACATATTACCCTGGAGCTCGACCGCCGATTGAAAGGGATTGCTGCTCGCCTGGTCTATAACTGTTCAGTTTATTCTGTTATAGTAGAGAAAGTGGACCAAAAGGCGAGACTCTCAATCACGGTCTTTTAATGTAAATGAGACAGTCAAAGAATCAATTGGAAAACATAATTCACTCCGGAGACAGAGGTATCATTCAAACAGAAATCTTCGCTCGTAAATCCTGAGCTTTAACAAAAGTAAACAGGTTACTGAGATTCGAGATGAGCGGCAGCCGAGCCAGGTGCAGTGGGAGATTCCGACAGAGGATACGGCGAGAGGCGAAGCCTGCAGAGAGCGTGGGTACCGTAGGCTGGATACCGTGTCTGTTCAGGACCACAGCGTCTGAGTTGGTAGAGCACAGTAAGGAGCGTTGAAGGGGAATGACTTCCAGACAAACCGCTTAGGACGAGACAGGACAGGACAACACTTGATACAGCGGGTAAGAGATGTGTCTTCAGCATTGATCGCTAGGAATAAACTGACAAAAGGGTTAGAGAAAGCGGAGGTAGAAATAGCAGGAGGAATCAGGGGAAAAGGGGAAACAGGTGGAATGATTGGGTAAGTGGGAACAGGTGGGACTAATGAAGTTAAAGTGATCGTGTAGAGAAAGAGTGTGTAGGATGACCACAAGAGGGGGACAGAGAAAGTAAGAACACGGATCATGACAAGGGATGTAGAATATGGTCATGCAGTATTTATGCTTTATAAGTACTAATAAATAGGCATCAAATTAATTGTAGGCATGGGAAACTTTTTTTTGTTTTTTGGGGGGGGGGGGGTAGGATTAGCTAATAGAATATATAGTTTGTACAGTATAAAAGTCATTATGTCTATGCAGAGCCCTTATAAAACACAAACACCTAACATGCGTGTGAGAGGAATACAGAATAACATAATTTTCACTGGTGGTCTCAAACTGTACATCAAAGGAGGCTGTATCATAAATACAGCAATTATAAATCTCTAAATAAATAAAATATTACACTCATTTTGCTTTGTGAGACATGGTTAATGAGTTATTCAGCTCAGCAAAGCAGATGGGTGGATAAGACTGTTTCAGTGTCACTGAAGCTGGCCACTATGGGCTAATCCCACAGCAAGGTCACACTCATCTGATCCAGGATCCAGGCATAAGTCCTGAAACACTCTGCCACCCAGCCCTAACAGAGAACAGCCACCACACTGGGGCAACTTGCTGGAGATGCTCGGTGGAGCTCAATCAAATATATATGACACAGAGCCTGTTTTATCAAAACGTAACTGTAATTAGACATGGGAAGATATTGAGCTGCTAGAAGAGGGGCACATGCAAATATAACATAATATTTATAAAAAATAAATAAATAAATAAAAACCACTTCTCAGAAGGCACCTGGTGCTCTGATCCTGATTGAAACATCATCTTGCTGACACTGATGGCTTTGTCAGGGTTGGCAAGGGAGGAACTCAAGTGCAGACCAGAATCGGGTTACACAGAGGATTTATTATATACAAAAAGGGGAAAAACAAAACCCACGAGGGGGAAAACAAGGGCTAGGGTAGACACTAAATAATTTAACAAAAACTGAGTAGACAAGGTAAACAAGGACTCTAAACAAGAGAACACGAACTACAAATAAACACTCACTGCTAGACAAAAGACTTCTTTGAGGGGTTTCAAGGACAAGATATCTCAGGAGGCTGACAGGTAGGAACACATAAGTTGAACAATGAACCGACGCAAGACAGAGCACACTAGGAGATCTAAATAGGGGAATAATTAAGACACGACAGGTGGCACAGATAGCAATCACGACACGACTAGGATAACAAGGGGGTGGGGCAAGGGAACGAGACAACACAAGCACATGGCCCAAAGACAAGGCCATGTGCTTGTACACCCAAACACGGGTCTGCCATGATCCTGCCTCAAGACTAGGAAAAATCAAGGACACGAGGGCAGAATCATGACAGGTTTTCCCTTGATAAAATGCTTAATATCCTAATAGTTTCAGAGCTGCTCCTAAGGGTTTTTTTTGTTTGTTTTTTACTGGAAATACCGGCACTAATTGTTGATGGAGAGATGGTAATATGAATTGCAATGCGGAGATCTCCACAGGGAGATGTCCGAACTGTGAGTGAAAGTCCGTCAGTAGACTGTCCTGCTGGAAAAAAAGAGGGTAAGTGGTTGTGATTGCTCACAAACTGCTTGATTGAGCACCCCAGTGTCCTGTTAATCAGACTGGATAGACGACAGACTGGCTGCCCACCAAACAAGGATCCTAAAGCATGTAATCATAGAAGATGATTTGTATTTTCAATATAAGTGCAGACATGTAGATATTCCCTTTTACACCTTAAAATTCTTCCCAATTTGGAAAATACACAGCATATAGCTGCACTGATTTAAGCCTATGTATATATTAAATAGAAATAGAAACCTCTAGTGGTCTGAGATATTCATTTTAAATGGTTAGAAGTGCAATCAGGCCAAACAATCAGACGTACTAAGCAATCAGACTCTGCCAAAATCAGTCTTTGTGCCAATGCACAACAGTCTCAATCTCTCGCTGGAACAAACGGAGGACAGGAGGTATATTTAACACACAGAGAAAGAAGCAGCTCTGTTATGTCTTCCTAAAGGTCAAAGCAGACACTGATGCAGATTAAAAGCTGGAGCCAGAAAGTAATTTATCACTCAGTGTTGAGGGTGACATGACAAATAACATAATCAGTAAAGTACGTTCTAAATAACATCAGCTCCATATTCATTTAAGAATTGAGCTTTTTTTAATATTAGTTTAATCTATATACTGAAAAGAAAAATAAATAGCTGTTCAAAAGTTTGGGGTTGGTAAGATCTTTTTGTTTTATTATTATGATTTTGAAAGAAGTCTATTATAGTCACCAAGGCTGCATTTATTATAATTCAATTACATTAAAAACAGTAATAACGTTATAGAAATGTTTTCTACTGCAATATATTATACAAAATGTAATTTATTCCTGTAATGCAAAGCTACATTTTCAGCATGCTTACTCCTGTGTTCAGTGTCACATGATCCTTCAGAAATCATTCTAATATACTGATTTGAAAATAATTTTTTACTTTTTTTTTGCTTTCCACAATTATTTGATTAATACAATGTTTAAAAAAACTGTGTTTACTAAACAGAAATGTTTTGAACCATTATAAATGTCTTTAAAGGGATACTCCACCCCAAAATGAATATTTTGCCATTAATCACTTACCCATAAAAGCTTTGTTCGTCTTCGAAACACAATTTAATATATTTTGGATGAAAACTGGGAGGCTTGAGACTGTCCCATAGACTGCCAAGTAAATAACATAGTCAAGGTCCAGGAAAAGTATAAAATACGTCGTCAGAATATTCCATTTGCCATCAGTGGTTCAAACGTAACGTTATGAAGCGACAACAATACTTTCTGTATACAAATAAAACAAAAATAACTTCATTCAACAATTCCTTTGTCAACAGTCTCCTCTGTGTCTCTCCACATCACTCAAACTTAAGGCAATAAAAGAATTAAGATAAAAATGTTCTAAAACCTTACCAGTTTGTTAGTTATCTTATAATCCATTACAGCGTACAAAACAATCGTAGCAAAATAGCAGTAGCTGCGTTTGTCTGAAACGAGAGAGAGTCCCAATACCAAGATTACATAATTAATAAATTGTACACCATTATGAATTGAGTTTTAATATTTTATTAGCTAAACAAACGCAAAGCTTCCACCAAGAAAAAAATGTTTAGAGCAAGTGTACTGCGCCGACTTTTACCCAGATGAGCCTGTGTTATTAGCTTTTACCGGCTGTTATCAAGGGATAACATACCTCAGAATGTCGTGACTTGCCAATCAGAATCAAGCATTCCACAGAGTCATGTAATAACCAAGATTAATAAGACTATTGGCATAAAGTCTGATTCACTTTGCACCTTGGTAAAGGTCAAGACCAGGCCCAAGTCAAGTCTCTAAACTTGGGAACAAATCCAAAAAATTTAACTACTTCAAAAGTATAACTTGACCAAGGTTTTATAAATCTCCTTGGGGGTTAAGTTTACAGAAAAGGTATTCAACCACTGGAGTGAACATCCAGGAGCAAGACAGATTAATAGACCCTGCTGTCTGTCAGAACAGTGTGTGTATGTTGCTGTGTATGTGTGTGATATTTTGTTGGTAGGCAGTGTGAAGGTCTTGTGTAATCTCTTGGCTATTGTGAGTAATGTGTGTATTTGTGTCTGTGAGAGGTATTTTTTGGTGTTAAGATGCCATGCTGAGTGTGGAAAAATGGTGTTGCACTGTTAAGATTGACTGCCCAGCAGTGCAGGTCCCTCACTGTGTGTCCTCTACCTCCCACAATCACAGCGGCTTCACTCACACCACTGGCACAAACAGAAAACTTGCCGTTCATCTTCTGGGCTCTTTTTTTTCTCTCTATGCAGCTCTCTATTCCTGGAGCTCATGCTATAGGTTCCATCGCCTTTTGTTTTAAGCCATGTGTCTAATCTGACAACCTGTGAGGAGGAAATTTCTCTCGATGGGACTAATGACAGGACAGGCTCGCAATGATGCCAGCAGTGTGTGCTGACATACTCAAAAGTTGAATCAGATACAACATCTGAAGTCACTTTACAAATGTCACAATGTTCTGCTTGACATTTCACTATAGATCAGCCTTGACTATTTTCTTTGACTTGTGTTTTATTCATTGTTGCCAGACTGTGTCATTAGAAGCTATATGGTGAATCACAATGATATCCAATCTCTGTTTTCTTCTTGATTTGGCTGTGCACTGCCTCTCACTTAATAAAAGGAGCACGCACTTTCTGAAGCTTAAAAAATACATCTTTTTGTTAGTTTTTTTCTCATGTGCTGAAAAATACCACATGCAAGTGCACTTCCCAACTCAAATGAAGCACAAAATCAATGTTTGTTGACCTCTGAAGAACCACAGTGCAACACAGAGTTGACTGACTGGGATGTGCACTTTTTATGCCAATAACACTGGCAGAAATGTCAGGGAGCCATGTGCAGTGTCAAGATTCAGATATTTGCCTTTTCCTCCATTCCAAGAACTAACTTCTTGAAGTTTCTCTAGCAGAAAAAAAAACTTTTACACACAATTAAGTTAATTTAGTTTAAAAATGGAATTGATTAAATTAATGGATGTAGTCTTTATGAAAGTCACACAAAAAGTTGATAAATATCATATGTGACTTAATATCTCATTATGTTAAGAAACCTTCTCATAATAATGACTGTCAACAGAATGAGAAACATTCTCATAATAATGGTTGAACTTTCTCATTATGATAAAGTACCTTATCCTAATGAGAAATTGTCTTATAATAATGACTTAGTATCTCAAAATTGGGAAAACTTCTAATAATTATTAGTTAAAATATCGTAATATTGAGATAAACTCTCGTAAATCTGATTTTATATCTCATAATTAAACTTTTGTTGTTGTTGTTGTTGTTGTATACCGTACTTGCCTGGAAGGAGCAAAAATAAGCATTACTTTTGCTATTACAGAGACTCAATTGTGTTTGAGACCAAAATGCTAATTACTGTTATTGCAATTTCCTCTCTTTGAATATTCGTGTCGTCTTTTCATCCACTTCAGAAGCTTTTCATTACACAAATTAAATGAAGCAAAGGAATTCTGTTTGCTCGTGAATTGTGGCTCGACGTCCAAATGCAAATTCTTCAATCTTTTATACACACCACTGTCAAACCGAGGAACAGAACAGGTCTACATATGCATGTTGTGGTGTGACATTTACACATCCACATCCGAGTAGTGGAGAGGCATTGTTGAAATTGATCAAATACAACAGCTGAAGCCAGCTAATACGAAGTTAAACAACAAAATAATTGCTTTCTTTTGGCAGAGGCACTGAAATATCTCCAGGTGATGGAAGTAAAGATGGAAAATAACTTACAATATCATCTCATCTACAGAATGTCAGGCAAAAACAAGCCTATGCAAAACAAATGCAATATTACATCACACTCTCACGCATGCTACATCGCACAGTTCTCAAAGGAGGTTCTCAGCCGTTAACAAATTGTTAATGTGGTGCCTTTAGTGAAAAATTTGTCAATTACTGTATAAACTGCCCACTAATTGAGGATCATGTATGCAGTGTGCTTTTAAGTTTATTGCTGTATTAGCAATGCTCTGTTATTGTTATCATAAAATTGCTTTAATGTTATTCTTATGTTCCCCAGATGACTCTCTATTTCCACTGAGATAAGCTACCTTTGCTAACATTGGGGTTGTTTGGAAGGAGAGTTGTAGGTTTTATATAATTATTCAGCTGTTTGATCAAGTAAAGCCTGGCATATGAAACAATATGGAATAGTTGAAAGAATCTTTGGACAAAATGTAGACCACATATAAAAAAGTTTGCATTGTTTTTGTTGAGTATCACATTTGATTCGTCATGCCTTTATTGCTCAAATAGAACGATGAAGGAGAATACAGAGCTCCCAAACTCAAGAAAGAGAGAGATTCAAAAAATTACAATAATCTAATAGGCACAATTTGAGCAAAAAATTGCAGTTTGGTGCAGTTGCTCATATTTAAATGGCCAAAATGTAAAATGTAATGGAAAAACTGTAATCAGTATAGCAACACCAGGATGACCAATGGATCCGACATGAATCGTCCTTGCAGATTTAGATTATAATCCTTCATCACTCCAACAGCTGCTACTTCAAACTCTCTCTAGAGGGCCGTGTTTCATGGACACTTGCATGACCGACTCATGTCGACGTCTTTTATCCACAAGGACATGCTGAGATGCTATTAAAGCTAATGGTTTCATGTTGGGTCTTTATAAAGTCATCTTCTCAGCTTATTCCATCCCCCTTTAAGAAGCATATTATCATTAATTGAGCATTCAGATAACTACAAGCAACTTATGACCTTCAAACCACCGTGAAGAGTGATATTCAGCTATGGGGGAAGGACAACAATGTCGAAGGACTCGCTGTTGTCATTGAGTGTTGGGAGGAAACAGCAAACACGCAGAATAGAGAGCAGACACTGACGTGTCACCAGATATTGTTTGGATGCAGGTATCCGTCAGTGAGAAGAGTAAAGCAGATTAGGTTCAGAGAAGGGCTCTAGCCACATGCTAGTATCAAAGCTTTGACGGACGGCAGCAGAATGAGGGTCATAGTGTCCTGATAAGATGCTGCCGTGTGTAAGTCGAACCCACACCTATTAAAAACCAGAGCTGGTGGATGTGCTGACAACAGAGCCGTCAGTCAGCGATCACTAGCCTTGATTATTTCAGGGGCTCATGGGAAAAAACTGAAACAAAGCAAATACTTCTTCTGACTAGACACACTTCAGCCAGCCTTCAAGATCAGCATTTTCATTTTGCATCATTTGCATAATTACACTGTCTTCCAGTCAGATCGCAGAGTTGGTGTTTATGGTTGTATTTCAAGAAACTATACCTTCATGTGAGCCATAAACATGTCTAACCGTGTTATTTGTTTTTCAGGCAAACTGTTGAAGAATAACCCACAGGATACTGATATTGCTCAAAGTCTGCTCTTTCAAATCTCAGGCTTATGCAGTTATGCAACATGCAGATGTTTCTCTTAAAATTAAGATAAGTGAGAGAAAGAACAATATCAAATTGATGTAGACAGCATAGCCCAAATAATTTAGTATTGGGGAAATTTTAGCTCATATGAAAATATATGACTTATATTATTACAGTGTCTGTGAAATCTTGGCTAATCTGAGTGCAGCGTGAATCACTGTAGAGAATCATAATGAGATTCAGAATTCAAGAAAACCCATTCAGCAAATGTAATTTATTAAATTTCTTTATGTTTTTATTGTTTATTTTACAATGTGTGTGTGTGTGTGTGTAGTAGTGTTATTTTAATATTATTATTTCATTCATATAATTAATTTTAGTACGATTTCGATTTACATAAATATTAACAAAAATGATTATAGTGAATATATATATATATATATATGAATTAGATATTATTTTTACATTTTCTCCATATGTCTTTTATTTCAGTTTTAGCTATTTTACTACATCAATTTAAGCTAGATAATATCATAAAGCTAGAAAATGTTAAATTAGCTAAGTAACACATTTTTTAATGGATTTAATTTTAGTTATATAATAACCCTGGTTCATATAAATGTGGTTCAGATATAATTTATTTCTTTTCTTGGTATGTTTTTGAATATCGTGATATATTTTAAAACTAAAACAAATACATTTTCAACATAAGAGCTATTGTTTGTTTATTTGTTTTTTATTTTCAACTTAAATCTTTTACTACTTTTTAACATTTTCATAAATACTAAACAATATACATGTTGAATTTGGAAAATATATTTCTTTCAACCATGCTGATCTCAGCATATAAATTATTACAAATATATTTGACCCGAAAAAAAAAAAAAAAAAAAAAAAAAAAAAAAAAAAATATATATATATATATATATATATATATATATATATATATATATATATATATATATATATATATATATATTTCCTTATATAAATAATTGGAAGATGCACATGTCCACGATTGGGTGTGTATTAATGAGCGTGCCTCTGGAAAAAATCCTACATCTGATGTTTACACCAGCAGACCAACATCATCTCAGTTTTTTCAGTGCTTGACGTGAACAATGACGGTGTTTGTTTCAGAGGCTCAGTAGAGTTCAGAGAGAGCTCAAGGCAAGTGCACTCAACAATAAGCAAAAACAAGAAGACTCTATGCTCTGTTCCCCCAAAAGCCCACAGAGTTTCTCTTTATCTACAAGCTTGCTAAATGAGAAAAGCCATGGAGACAGGAAGTAGCCTCAGGTGCATCTCGCAGGCATCCCAAAGTGCTAATTTTACTTCAAAACAGAGGATATTGTCCTCATGCATCCACTGCAACAGGTAAATTGGGGTGTCTTCTTTCCAACCAACAATATTTTTTTCCTTGGCATGTCTGATAATTAAAGGAAGGGACATCTGGGGAGCAGTAGAGGGAGATGAGGCGAATCAAGGGAAGACAGACTTCCTCCATCACAAACACACATACACATCATCACTAACTGTTGATCTGATACTAAACACCTGTAGATGACAGGAAACGGTGATGAATTATCTGTGCAGTAGAAAACATTTTTGTTCTTAAACCATATTTAATACCATCACACTGAAGTGTGTTGAGCTGAGGAGCTGCTCAGTATTATTATTATTATTATTATTATTATTATTTTATAATTTAGTAGGAAGTTGAGAGTGTGAATTACAGTGGTACTCAGCAATCAGCCTCTGAATGATTGGAGAGCCTCTCAATTATGCATTTATTTCCTTAGCCATTTAAACTTGCACTTTCCATGAGACTGATGGTGGAGGACAGAGATTGTTTCAGCTTTAAAAAGGTAAGTGATCTTGCTGTACTGCCATGTACTTCCTGTGAAAACCTTCAACTGAACAACAGGCCATCAATTTAACAAGCCGAACAATCAACGTTCTACAAGACCTGCAATCCACCTCAGAAAATAAATAAATAGATAAATAAATAAAAAATCTATTAGAGGAGCAAATAATGTGGTCAGTTAGAGCTGAGAATATGTAAGAAGGGTAAATGAGGAAGGAACTGGATGGGAGAGAGAGAGTGGAATGTAATGAGCGAGTGTATATGCAAATGAGGAAAATGATGAGTGATCGCACGTCCACCGGATCATACTGTATGACAGACGAGAAGAGCATGAGGTGGGCAGTCTGGATCTCTTCCTCCACCAACTAGCCAGTCATTGGGATTTGAAGAATAGCTGGTTAAAATCAGTCAACCGTCTGCTTGTCACTGAAGGCGCTGACTGAATTGTAAATGGTAAACAGATTCACTTCCTGTTTCACTGATGCAGTTATTTTAGAACATGTCACTGCCATGAAGCTACATTTACATGCTGTACATGCATTTGCTGCAAAGCCGTTTTGAAACATACATATTGCAAAAGTCCTATAAATACAGGCACTTATCCTATGTTTTGGTATTTCTGTGTGTAATTTCTCAGAAAAAGGGTTCAAAACTTGGCTCAAAAGGGACAGTGCACCTAAAAATGTTATAATTTTTTCACCTTTCTTTCTTCTGTGGAACACAAAAGATGATCATGTATTATTGTTAGTAGTAATTTTCATCTGTTAATGTCCATCCAATGAAAGTCAGTGGGACCCAGAACAACATTGTAGATTAGAAGAACTAAATAATGATGACAGAATTTTTTAATTTTGGTTGCAATATCCTTTTAAGGCTCTCAATGAAAGTAATTTTTTTTTTGTTCTAAAAAAAATAAAAATAAAAGAAAAAAGAAAACCTTGAAAAAAAAAGGTGCTTAACATTCCAAAAAGTCCAAACATTATTATTATTATTATTATTTAGAATAATGTTATTCATTTTGGGGAGAAATATTCAATGCATTGCGTTTTCTTCTTGAACTCCAGTGAAGGTGTGATACTGCTTCTTCAGGACAGCAAATAAGTTTGTAAATACATATCAAATGTTATGATCTCTATTATGTAGTTAAAATCATTAGCTTCTTGCATATTCTGCAAGGGGGTGTAAACTTATGAGCAGAACTGTGTTTACTGTAATTTACCAAACATATCTAAGAACATGGGGTCCCACATTTGCAAGGACAGCCAGGTTACCCGCAGGAAACCCTTTTCAGGCTCACAAAAGGACATTGTTGAGTTTGGGCTGTGCACTTGTCTCACAGACATGCAAAGGGGCAAATAGAAACCATGTCACAGCTATTTCAATGTTCTAAACCACTGATTTTCACTCCACCGGATCGCCTGATGCTTCCTGGGAAGTGTATGTATTCTTAACACACAAGGGACACTGATTTGAGCTCCAGTGAGCTGGGTAAAGTCTACGGCACAAATCAAACTGCTCTCTAAAGTAATCGAGCCAAGTGGCAGTTTAGGCGAAATGGCTTGAAAATGGCAAGTTCGGTCAGATGGCATCTGGTCCCATGAGCGGAAATGAATTATTTTGATTTTTGCAAATGTGTGCGTCTGTGTGCAACTTTTCTTGGTAAAGGGCAACTGAATATGGATATGCTGTTCACCCCAAACTGTCCGTGTCCTGATATACCTCTGCTGGTCCAGCTGTGATCTAATCTCCTGGAATTACAGGGATAACTTAATCCTGTCTGGCCCACCTGAGGCCCTGTAACTCACTCCGAAAGACCACAACACAAGACTGGAGACCCAGAACTGTACTGACACCTACAGTCTCTTAATGCCTGAGGAGAAAATGACATCAAATGAATACTATTATTATCTACTCAACCTCATGTTGTTTTAAACTCACAATACTATTAGATGTCTTCTTTTATTTTCATAAAAGAAAGGAAGTCAAACAGGTTTGGAACAACATGAAGTTGAGCAAATGATGACAGAATAGTAATTTTGGATAAACGGATCCTTGATGATCCTACAGTGAAGTTACACACCTCTATTTTATATAATAATTAACAGTGACCATTTGGTGTCACTATTTGCTGAACTATTCCAAACCCAACAGGAATACATGAGTGGATATTATAATGGATCCATTTTGAGTCATATACAGGGTCATTATACAGTATTGTTCAGTATGACTGCATTAGTGAGACTGTACTGTAGACAACTCATTCAAAAGAGTGTTGCACAGCTCAAATTTATCTGTTCATAAAAGTCCTAAAGGCAGATGTTGTTATAATTATCTACAGCATGTTTTCTTTTAGGTGAATAGGACAGATGCCTCAGTTTCAGCTGTTTTAGACTCAGTGAAGCATAAACACTACAAGAGAAAGTTCTGTTGCTTTACACCACCTTCTTGCAGAGCATTGCCAAAAATGTCTGCATTATACGTAAGTGTGAATTGAATGTAACGTTTTCGAAAACTTATTTGCAAACAGTTCCAATCATATGTAAATGTACATTAAATGCAATTAGTTGAAAATAAAGATGTTAAAGAAAGTTGCAAGTGCACATTCGATACAAGTAATCATACTTCTTTTTCAAAGGAGTAATCTTGTATCAAAAAGTAAAGTCAGGGTACTTTTCGAACCATTACCTCGCCCTTACAATCCACCTGGTTCCATATAACGTCCACCCTACATTTGTTCATGTTTCACTCAGAAATGTGTCATTTAAAACAGGTGCTAACAGTTTCATGACTTTAAATAAAATGAATTTGAAGGTAACATATTTAGTTAGTTGTTAACACAAACAACAAAATAAAAGGTCAGTGGTAACAATATATGAAGAGTTTGGTTCCAAAACTCAATAAATCATTTTTTATTAATTTTAGTAAAAATTAATTTTAATTAATGTAATTTCTGGCAAGATGAAAACCACTATCTTCTGTTTCAAACTTTCACATAGCATCTTTAGTTTATTATAACATAACAATTTCAAATCCAGGTTTTGATTTTCAAAGATTTATGAAATTTGACTATGAAATACTTTTTTTTTTTTTTTCAAAATGCAATAAATCCATTGAATCAATATGACGTATTTTTTTATTGTACTGAAGAATAAACATCATATGACTCTGGCACTGGACTAAAAATACGTTTATCAGTCATCGCTCCCAAAATGAATTCAGTGGGAATCTTGTTAATGCTATAAATTAATTACAGAAATAAAATAAAATTTCATCATGAACAAGAACATGAATAACAATATCACATTAGACCACATAAGTTCCAAAATGACATTTCCCTTATATTCAACTTCCTAAAGTGCATTCATCTTTGCCATGTTACATTCATTTAGTTGACTAGTGCTATGTGTTGTCTTAACAAAAAATAAATGACATTAATAAAAACAATACAAAAGCTATGCAATATCACGTTCATAATCGAATGCAATTCCTCCAATGAACGCAATATAGCATAGCTTGTCAGTGATCCACGGCTATGTGTATTAAATGCATCTGAATAATTTCCATCTGAAAGCACGTGATGGAGATTTACTATTAAACACATTCAAGCGCTGCCATTACTGTCTAGAGTGCGCGGAATGGTGCGCTGTGATTGGTTGTTACTATTTACAGTGCGTGGAATGGTGCGCTGTGATTGGTTGAGCGGATATCGCATTCTGTAAAAAAAGGGAAACTGGAATTTGTAACTTTTTGGAAAAAAAAGTGGGAAAACACGACCTAATAACCCTGCAAATATCGCATCAAATTAAAACTTCAAAACCGACCAGATACAATAGTGATGTTGGTGGAAACTCAATTTATTTTTATTTTTTTTAATGCCATTTATCGCGTTTTGGAACCAAACTCTACATATGTACTATTTTCTTCTTTCTCAGAAATCTCCTTCAGTAATGAAAAATATTTTTAGTGCAGAGTATACAGTATACTATAACTTCTTTTTATATTTAGACAGCCATGGTGTAAACCAACTTTCCAAAAGAAGAATTATAATAATAAAAAAATAAAGAGAGATTGATTACGGTGGTCAGAAGATGTCATATTACCATCACTCTCTCAGTCATTGTATTAAAAACACTCTCATAATAGAGTTTGTGTAATTTAATTCCAAGGTGTAATAAAACAGTGTTATATATGTAATTTTTTTATGAAAATATATCAAATTTAGTTGTAGATTCATGATGTTAATAACTGTGGAAACCCGCCCTGTCTTTATATGTAATGGTAATGCTAGCATATGTTCTCTCAGCAACAAACCACAAGCCAGCTGACAGTAAATCAGATGTAAAACATCCATCATCTCTGTTTGCTGACCTAGTAAACTCTCAGAAGACCTAAAGCAGAGGCTGATGCATGTTTTAGACTTCTATACCAGAGAAATGGGTTGTTAGTAACTAAAACTGCACGCGTACAGGGCAATTTGTAAGTGATTGTTTTTAAAATAAATTAGTTTTGGATAAAGTCTCTGCTGAGCTGGATAGGTTAAAGAATATTTTGAAGCTCTGATTTATTATATAGGGTCAGATCAGAAGGAAAAACAGTGATGGTAACCAGTATAAGTGACCGTGTTTGGGCTGCAGGAACTTCTCTGATCAATGACATCTGGAATTTGTACGTGAGGTCAGCTTCTGAAAGGATGATAAATGCAGATGAAGTAAAGAAGCAGACGAGGGCGAGGTGGAACTTTCAGTGTGCTCTCTGTCTTAGAACCTATCAAGGACAAAACCTGTCACACCCTGAGGCGTGATGGAGCTTTCTCTTCAATCTCTGTCTCTCTCAAGGTGGAAGTTATGGTAACTCTGCAGGACTGTAAATGATGTACTGATTTGAAGTTTGTTTCTCAGGGGGGTTAGCTTTCTGTCTTAGCTCTCTTTATATGGGAAAGAAAATACAATATGAATTTATATTCATAATAAAGAGCTGAATAAATTTACTACAGTATGAAAAGAATTAGAAATGTAATGATTTTGTCCTATTCTGCAGTTACAATGGTCAATAAAGGGTGAAAATAATCTAATGTCTAATTAATTAATTAAATTAATAATTAATAGATCATTGAGTCAGGACTTAAAGGGATAGTTCACCCAAAAATGAAAATTCTGTCATCATTTACTCACCGTCATGTCGTTTTTGGATGAACTATCGCTTTAAAACAGAGGATGGAGGGCTAGAAGCTGCCCCCACATGTGTTTGTGTGCACCTGTAACACAACCCTTGTTCAAACTCACCACACTAACACAAACAAATAAAATTCTTCACGCCTAAGCAACTCCAAGTGCCATGTAGCATTTAGCCACTTAAATGCTTTGAGGAGCAATGTTTCCATGTCATTTCCTGTTTCCTTCAAGCTTGACTACCCTGTGCCACATCTCTGTTCCTCTCAGAGAACACACACACACATACACACACACACACACACACGTTATTAATTCTTGAATTTTGATACACACACAAAAAAATGTATACAATTAATAACAATGACAAATACTCATGGTTCAACACTTGTGAAAAGAAGTAAATTTTAGCATTTAAAAAGAGAATTATGAAAATAGTATATGAAAATATTTAATTAAAGAAAATATGTAAGTGTGAACTGAATGCAATATTTTTGGACACTTAACTGCATTGTAATTGGAATTAAATGAAAAGGTATTATGGTTTAAATTTATATTAAATGCACTTCTTTATATGTAATTTCATAAATATCTCTATTGTCTTTGAAATATAGTGAAAATGCACAGCCCATTCTACTGCCAGACATTAATGGTTTACAAATTCCAAACGTATTTACTTGAAATGTCATTTTCTAATGATGAAGTTGAGGTTTAGTACATTTAAAATATATTAGCTTTAATTGTAATATCAAATAACACTACAGTTCAAATTAAACTGAAGTACAGTACATGTGCTTATGTGTGTTAGTCAATACATCAAACGATTATTAAAGCAGTTATCAGTATTGTTTTTTTATTTGTCGTTATTACAAAGTACACTTAAAAGGGTACTTAAGGTTTTTTTTTTTTTTTAACAGTCATTTAAGTGTACTTTTCAGTGCAAATAAGTTGTTTTTTATTTAATTAATATTAAGTAGTGCAAGTACTGATTTTTTACATTCAGTACAATTAAACATATTTATTTTCATTTTTTTTTTTTTTGTGAAAAAGATGCTGATACACCCCACATAAAAGTGAGACAGCTGTTTACTATTGGTTCTTACTTTAGGAAGTATGAGCTTTTATCTAGAGTAATTAAATCATTATATTTTCTGTATTTATTATGCGGTGTGCTGAGCTTTCTGGAGCTGAACTGTCTTCAATGGCTTGGAACTAACACTTCACAAAGACATCTAATTAGATTCTTCATTCCAACAGACAGCACTTAAGAGATTGATTCTTATTCATTTTCTACATTGAAAAAAAAAAAAAGAAAATTACGACCTAAATAAGGAAGCATTACTTCATACATGAATGAGAAGTTAATGGTATAAGACCTGACAGCCAGGATCTAAAAGCTGAACTCACCCTGGGGAGGAAATCATGAGATCATGACTCCTCTGAGGACTCATGCTGGGCTTTGACGCACAATCGCAAAGAGCATATGACGGTGATCGATACAATGACTCAGTGTTTACAGAAACGCTCAGTCAGATGTCTTCTGCAGTCAGAATCTACTGAGGTGCACTGCTGTAGAGTAGATTGAGTGCAATCACTTTCACTTGTTTAAATGAAATTAATTGTGTTTTAAAATGAAAGACCCATTTCCACTCCTAAACTAAAACAAATGGCACTGACTGAGCTCTTGAATTCCCTAAATAAAACAATTAACAGGATTGTAATAGCATTTCCCTGACCATTTTTGGGTATTTTTATGAAAAAAAAAAGTAAATTAACCTGTTAGACTTAAAAATTGGAAACATATTCCAGGATATTCTTTTCAAAATGGACTCGTACTCAAGTGATTCACATGGCAAGTGCAATGCTATACCAGGTGAGCTACCGAGCAAGTTTACGATGTCAGAAAAGACATGGATAGATAACACATATGGAGCTGGTTGTGATGTATATCAAATATATATATATATATATATATCAAATATATATATATATATATATATATATATATATATATATATAGATAGATAGATAGATAGATAGATAGATAGATAGATAGATAGATAGATAGATATAGATATACAAATTAATAAATGCTTTTGATGTCATGACATAGAACTGTGCAATTAACTGCATGAAAATAAGCCTTTATTTATAAAAAATATGATCCTGTAGTCATAATTTGTTTGAAAAAGAATAAAAGTTGTTGGTATTTTACTGGTACTAATGTTCATTTCACCTGAAAACTGCAGTGAATTATATGTATAGCCTATATACAGTTTATTCTTATTATAGGTACAATCCAAGGAGCCTATTATTTGCTAAACGCAAATAACAAATTGGTTACTGTCATAGGCTTACTATCTTGAACAGACATCACCTTTTAAAAGATAAAATTTATATATATTCCTCTTCTATTAAATAAAAAATAACATGGACTGGCTGTGTGACTCCCTCTTTCTCAAAAACTATGAACAAAACTGTGCTAAGTGGAAACAACTTCAATGTGGGCTCATTTGCAATGAGAATAAACTTAGGTGGTGTTGACAATAGTGTGTAATGAAAGTTCAGTTATTGGCTGCATGAGAGGATCACAATTTAATTTTGTATGATAATCAGTTGGGTAATGTAAAAGGGTACAACTTGATGTCAAGTGTAAAATCTGGTCACTGAATCAAAAAGCAGCTGAAATCCATTGCAGTTTCAAATACTATTTCTGATACTAAAACTGGACATACTGAGACTGTGTAAAACATATGATCTTTGTCCGATCACTCAACAGGAGCAGGTCATTCTTAAACAAGCAGGCAGACACTTAGTGGATGCTTTTATCCAGGATGACCAACAGCACACATACAGGACAGACCTCTGGAGGAACCCGAGGTGAAGAGTCTTGCTCAAGTGCATACAATATTGACAACTAATAGCCTGATTTTTTATTGGCGATTCTCATAAGCCCGTCAAGAATCATATTTTAGTTAATTTGATTTACTTAATTTGAGTATATTTGATTTTATGGATTTATTTTTTTTAATTATGGATTTATTTTTTTCTTATAATTTGATTTAATTTTGTTTAATTTAATTGCATTTTTTAATTTCTTTCTTTCTGCTAAATTCTTCTACTTTCTTCCACTATCTCTCCACTATCCACTATCCACTATACTTCTTACCTAATATGTTGGTGACAACATAGTTGGGAGAGGAGAGGCAAACAGCTATTCAAAATCTAAGAGAAATGGAAAGACAGTACCACAAACTCATTTAAAAACAAATTAACCAAACGGAGGGAGGACTGCAGGTAAACGCTCTGGTGTGTCTCTCATCTGGAGCTGACCGTATAACACTAGGCAGGCCTTCCAGCTCATGGACTGTAGATTCAATGACTGAAGACTTGCCAAATGGAATAAATTGAATGAGTGTTCAATATTCACCATAAACAGAACACACACACACAGAGATCTTGATTTCTACAGGAAGTTCTCTGCACAGACAGACTGTGCCCTTACTTACAGGTCAAGAGCTCCTGAACAGGATAAAGCCTCTTTCATGATCTAACAGCTGAAGAGGAAGCAGAAGGTAAATTGAGAGGGTAAATATCATTGCAGTCAAGGCCATTTGCTGTATGCTATTCTCATTAACATTACTTTTTTTTTTTGTCTGTGATTTGTTCACTCAGAAACGAATACCCATGCATATCAAGTGTAAATGCTGGAATGAGGTTGATCTGGAATTTGACCCAGAATTTTTTGGTAGACAGAGCACTGTACTGTACACATGAACTAGACTATACAATCAAAAACATTACATAATACTCTTCTTATATGCCAGCTGTCTTATAAATGGCAAATTAAAATAATTTAGCATTTTTACTTCAGAAACTGGAACTTACCATTATAACATTATCACACATAATTAGGTAGTTTACAGTATGTATGCTTTAATGTTTTACATGTGTATAGTGTATTAGCTAATGTATTAGGTTAGTGGTACAATTAGGTGTTCAAAAGTTCAAAAGGGGACAGATTTTTTTTTTCTTAATTAATTAATACTTTTATTCAGCAAGGAGGCATTAAATTGGTCAAAAGTGACAATCAAGGCATCTAATGTTACTAAATGCAGTATATATATATATATATATATATATATATATATATATATATATATATATATATATATATATATATATATATATATATATATATATATATATATATGTATGTATAGACCTGTGTAGGAGCACATGTCCTGAAAATAACAGCCTGACTCATATCTGCGGTGGGTCGGGAATATGATGGCAATAATCTTGGCACAGCTCATTCGTATCCCTATAATCCCTGACACAAACTTGAAAAGGTGATGATGTATCCTGACCCTGCTAAAAAACAGCTCCTGCTCTTAATGAAGATCCACACTAACTATCAGAGCTGACAAATATAAAGAGCTCTGAGAGATGGGCAGGGAAGCGTATGATTAAAGTGAGAAAGGGAAAGACACAGATGAAACCAGAGAGATATGATGGCAGCCTGTAGATTTTGTCAGTGAATTAAATGAGAAGTGACACACACTCAGCCCAGTGGCGACTTAATGACTTGCGGTAAGCCAGCTCTGTCTCAATTAATCAAGACGGCTCCCCCTCCCTCCCTCTCTCCTTCAGTAGCTCCTCAAGACTTGCATTTGCCTTCTTCTCCAGGATCGCAGCCATGAAAGAATGGGGGCACTTATATAGAGCCAGCAAAGCCGTAAGTGCCCTCACATGATGAAAGCAACATCTACAGAGGCTTAGTGCTCCGGGATAACTAGCCCAAATGGTGCTACAAATGTAAATAGTACTTTGAACTTACTCCGATTGTTCTTCAACTACTACAGGCCAGATATTTTAGCAAGTGTTTTGGACTGTCAACTTTTTGAAGCGATATTTATAGATAAAACAAAGAAGAAGCTTCCTGGGTTGCTCCATATGACTGTGGAGGACTTTCATCAATTATTGCTATAATCATCTGCACAAGTACTGGGAGACCAAGGTCTGAGTGTGCCATTGTAAATGTAGTCAGCTAAAGGTTCTTCAAAATAAAAGGTCACCTCAGTGCACTTAAAGAGTACACATGATAATGTTTCTCAACACTCTTAACCACTCTTTTTAAAGTTATTTTGCTTTAAAAAAAAGTTTTGCTTTAAAGTACATTTTAATCAATTTTAATAATATTTTGTTATGCTGTAAAGAAGTGCCCTGATTTTTGGTACAATATAAAGTATAACAAATAAATTATGAAGCTGCAATTTAGTAAAATTTAGTAAAATAAAACATTTATTTTAATTGTACAGTAATATAAAATAACAAACTACAGCTAAAATTGTAATCAATTATGTTATTATTGACTTGGTCAAGGACAAGTATAGGGCATATCATAAAAGTTTTAAATCCCAGCTAAAAGACCAAAACTGAATTAACATATTGGTCCAAGCTAGTCTTTCTTGGTGGACCAGTGTACCCATGTTGTTGAAGATAATCCAGTACCTGGCCTTTAGACCTGTCCGCAATTTGGTGTTGGGGGATTTTTTCACTTGAACTGAGTTAGCTGGTCTCTAGACATGAAAATTCACAGAGGTGCTCATCCGTCATAGTACCACGAATTATGTTACGGTCAAATCAAATATGGCCACCGTCGGATGATAATGAAAATCCAACTACTTTGTTTCTGAATGTATTTACACATGTAATACCTCTATTCAGACTTATTATGGTATGTGGAATTAAGTTCTGATATTGTTATGGCCATATCGGCTGACTTAAAATGTCATGGTCAAGGTAATTTTCCTATTTTTAAGACCTTGACCATAACTTGGTCATTATTAGGAATAAAAAAAAAACTGATGCAATAAGTCTAATTCTACTAAATGTGACATTTAAAATTAATTGCTAATATTGTTTTTAACATTTTTTTTTTAAGGATCATCTTGTCATTCAAATTTCAATGTCATCATAATTTTTCAATAATTGGATTAATATTTCTTTATTTATCGTCACTTTTTATTGTATTTTTTTCCACAATATATACATATATGTATTTTTTATTATACAAGACACGAAGAGAAGAAATGTAACAATTATAAACATCAATTTGAATTTTGATTTTAAGTGGGTTTAAGTAAAATGATATAAAATAAAACAATTGGGAGCAAATAAAATTATGTAGCAATAACATCATACCAAATTAACTAAAAGTGCACCATATAGTCTGATTTCTCTTAAAGTGAACTGTATGTGTGCATGAATGTTAGTGGGATGGGTTTTTACAGTATAATTTTTTCCATTTTACCATGGCAGAATACAGTGCATGAAACTCCAGCAGCACAACAACCACATGGCCGATTGTCACACTTGCCTGCAAACTTACATACTGTGAGCAGACTTGGGGAGCTGTCATACACCCGGCGCAATGTGACGCAAGGCGCAGCGCAAGTGTTTGCTAGTTTCAGGCCGGTACAGTTTGCATTTTCCTGCGAAGTTGGATTTTCATCATCATCCATGTTTGATTGGACCATAACGTAATTTGTAGCACTATGGCGGATGAGCACCCCTATGATTTTTAATGTCTAGGGACCAGCTAACTCAGTTCAAATGATGAATTCCCCCAACACCAAATTGCGAACGGGTCTACAGGCCAGGTCCAGGACTAAGATGCTTGACCATTATGGTCTTTCTGAAGAAGCTGGTTGGCCAGAAAAGTATTAGTGGTTAGGCCTGGTGGTAACATCTGCTGACCACATATTCTGGTCTTTTCAGAATGCATGTTTTTATTAATCTTTACCACATCTTAACTGCTTTTCCCCGTATTTTTCTTTATTTATATCTTTCTTTCTTTCTTTCTTTCTGCAAAACAACTTTGACTTAGTTCTTTAATCCTAGACTAATCCCACTTCAGCTCTCATTTGAAATAACTCCACAATACCACATCTCCATACTGGTTCCACCCAAGCAAACACATCTTAAGAAAAGGATTGAAGCAGGTTCACATTCAGCTGTCAGAGTTATCAGTTGAGGATCAGCCGGCTCTCGGCTCCAGCCTAATCATCTGTCTGTTTACCACTGGAATGTGTCAATTAGCTCCACTCACAAGTCCTCCAACAGCATCTGACAAAAAGAAACGTCATCATGTTCGCTGCAACATGTCTGACTATCACCTTGTCTTCGCTAATCACTTTCATCGAATTAACTGGAAGTGCAGATTTATCTCACTCATTGCAATTTGAGAACCTGTGAGGTGATTTCCTGACTGGTCTGGCCTTGCTAAAATAGTTCTTGGTTTCCTTTACCCCTCCTTTGCTTACTTCCCCAAGCTGGAACTGAACCGGCTGGCAATGTTTGGGATGTTTCCAAGTGCACTCCAGATGTAAGCAGCAGATGGGACAGTGGCACCATATCCCATAGGTAAATTAGATCGGGCACAATCAGCACACAGTTATGGATGTAAACCAATGCAGTCACAGATGCCCAGTCTACTTCTTAAACCTTCCCGACCACCCCATTTTCCAGGTTTCTCAACATGAGTTTGCCTTTGTTTGCTTTTTCATTAGTTCAAAAAACAGAAAACTGTTTATTTCCCTGTTGTCCAACATGAATTTCCATGCTGTGTTAAGCTATTATATTTGCTTTGACTAGCCTAGCTGTATATATATATATTGTATATATATAAGATTTATTTTTACACAGTTCC
The DNA here is from genome assembly GCF_023724105.1 of Carassius gibelio. Lineage (NCBI taxonomy): Eukaryota > Metazoa > Chordata > Actinopteri > Cypriniformes > Cyprinidae > Carassius > Carassius gibelio. The sequence goes on along the minus strand of NC_068373.1, from coordinate 7,932,109 downwards.
TTGCAAAATACTATGTTATGACCAAAACTCTTTAACTACAGTGCATGGTTTCTAAATGAATGTATATTTTGACATTTTCATTACATAACTACTCCAAAGGGTGTTTCTGATGTAGTAAGAAGTTTCTTCTCAGTATTGCACATTGCATTTTGACTTTTATCACATTTGCTTTGGTTAACACTCTTCTAGGGTATTTTAGTTAAGGAAATGCATTAGTGTAAGTAGTGTGTTATCTGTTTTAAGCAAAACTGGATGCCTTTTATAGCAACACTCTGGGCATTTAATTCTGTAAGTGTCAGAAAACATGCAAGAAGCAATGTAATGTAATTTTGTTGAAATCACGCCACATGCATATTTGTCCAATAAGCCTGTGTTGGTATCTGCACTTCAGACATGCTGTAAAAAAAAAAACAAGTGCTCAATAATACAAACTAGCATCCCATCATCTGGGATTCTCAGCCCATGAGTGGCTCAAGAATTGGCCTTCAACTGGCATCCTATACCAAGCCTTAGGCCAAGCAGAAGCATGATCTGAAATAACAGACAGCTATGACTTAGAACGAGTGAATGAATTTGTTTTGTGTATTTCATTGGCACCTTGGTATAAGCATTGGAAGCTATTAATGGAAAAGACTCAAGAAAATTGAACGTGCAAGTGTGTCTGATGACTCATTCAAGGACTTTTTTCCTTTCCGCATTAGTCAAGGGCTCGTTTTCAGCTTATGGCATCAAGAATACTCTAAATTACAGCAGCACATCCTCACTGACTCAAGCCTGCAGTTACACACTCACTCTGCCTCACATTCCTTCGCATTAAACATTCTTAACCAATGCCTACAGCTCCTGCCAGTCTAACACACCCTTCATTGTTTACTGTGCCCGCCATTGGATCAAAGTTTGTCTGGTTAGCATGATCCAGTTAACCCATGCTAGTAAGTGCCATAACTGCACCATATACAGTAGCTATAAAAAGCAGCATGAATGGGGAAGCAATCAGATACAGATAAAGACCCCCTTGCCCATCCGTAAAAAAACATTTTCTTGTCTTATTCATTGTTCTCTGCAGGCAAGAAACTAGTGCTTTCATTTAAGATGCACCCCTCTTCACTTGTGTAGAGTGGTCAGTCAGCGTTTCCCAGCAGGGCTCCAGAAGAGAAAACAAGATGTTGCATCTTTTGGCGAACCAAAGAGTTTCAACTGTGAAATCAACACTTTTTTTATACAATCTGTTGATGACCCAGTAATGGTTAGGTGTAGGGGTTGACCTTCATGCTTGCTTTTAAAAATCTCTTCTGTTTTCTCATGGAATCAGGTTTATAAGTTGTCGTACCTTAATCAAAAGTAAAGTGTTTTAAACTCATGCTCTACAAGTTCCTGCTTTCTAATTCCCAACGCCTCCCTCTATCCATCGGCCTCTTGAGTGGACCACTGTAGGCGGATAGCTGAGTAAATATTATGCAAACGAATGCAACCATCCAGAGTCAGAGGGCACAACGGCACTGAACAATTAAATTGGTTGTTGCAAGAGAAGACATGTAGCATGGTAGAGTTAAGCCCCCTTGAAAATGTATTTTTGGTAACACTTTAGATTAGGCAACACAAATTCACTATTAAGAGTTTTCCCTCAAACTCCTAATTTGCTGCTTATCAATAGGGTTTCACTTTATTTTGATGTCCTTTTAACAAATTCTGTTGATTACAAGTAATGTTGCACTTACATATCTACTAACTCTCATCAGAGTATTAGTAGAGTATTAGTAGACTGGTAGGGTTATGGTTAGAATAAGTTGACATGTACTTGCAAAGTTATTTATAGTCAGTAGAATGTCTGTTGGAAAACCATCACAACTAAGAGTTAGAAGATATTAAGCAAACCGTCTATTAATACTCTACTAATGATGAACGTTAGTAGACATGTAGGCACCATCAAAATAAAGTGTTGCCATTAATATTAGTAAGGTAGTTGTTTAGTTATGGGGTAGGGTTAAGGGATCTAAAATATGGTTAAGCAGAATAAGAAATTAATATGTACTTCATAAGTACTAATAACAGTCAATATGCTAGTAAAATGCAGCTAATAAGTAACTTCTTCCCTAGTCTGAAGTGTTAGCACACTTTCTAAATTCAAGGGTCATGCTAAACAGAAATTTTCACCAAATAATCAAGGACAAATATTATTGCAATGTGGTTCTAAACAACACTTAAGCTGCAGATAGATTTTTCCCCTTGCTATGTTTAATTCTGGGAAAAGTGGAGCACTAACTTTGATCATTGAAACACTGGGCAGCAGATGGCTAAGATGTTCGATATGCAGGTTATTGACCCATATCCTGCTGGCTCAATACCCAAGTAAGCCGAGAGAAAAATGAACCAGTGACCATGCTTTGGTTCTACCTTTCAAAACAAAGCAAGCAGACAGAGGACTGCATGAACTAAAGAAGCTTGAGGCCTGTTTCAAAGTGATATCAGACAACCAGATTTATTTAGAACTAGAATGATTGCCAGAAACTTCTCAATGACATGCATAGTGTGACGAGTCAGCTGCCTCCTCCCTGATTATCACCGGCACCCCGTCCTAAATCGCCGCCCTTCACCAGGCTCCCGACTGGAGTGGGTGTGTGAGAGGAGGGGCGCTGGACGAGTCAGGGCTGGCGGCGTGTGATGGGGCACACCTGAAGGAAGTGGAGCCTCATTACCGCCGCTGTTTAAAAGCCCAACGCGCCTCTCCTCAGGAGACCGGTCTCTTCCCCGTGCATGCACACTGGTGTCCTCGTGGGTCCAGGAAGGGTGCGTTGAGGGACTCCCGCGCCACCAAGACGTGAGCTGCCGGACCCGCGATCCGGAAGGGAACCGCACCCGTATACACGGCCGACGGGCCAGGATGCCGGGCCGTCCATCCCCTACCAGCGCCGCGGCCGACGAGAGAGATGTGGCCGCTAGAGGAAGCCGCCGCCCCTCGCGCCCCGGACCAAGGAGGGGAGCGCGTGCGGCCGCCGGACTCCGCCCCTTACCTGGACCCTTCCTCGATGAACACTGCCCGACCTACACAAATCCCGCAGCACAACGAGGACACCAGATTCCCTGTTATTTTGGACACTTTCCCCCTTTTGGCCACTTTTATTCCCTTTGTTTTATGATTTCTGTTAATAAAAGCCTCTCCGAGGCCTGACGCCACGCCCACTGTGTCTGTCTTGTGCTCCTCCCGTGACACTGGTGGAGAATGCGGGCAAGGCGGAGCCTAGACAGCGCAGTTGGGAAACGTCTGGTGACGTCACTCCCTCTCGCTTGCAAACGTTCGTGAGAACCCAGACTGGGACGGAGGAAAACTGGGGACAGCCTCCCAGCCACACAAGGGGTAAGTGACTTTTCCATTGTCATTTTACCCTGTGGTTGGTTGAGGCTGTCACTAAAACCCGGTTTCTCTGTCCCTGTTCTGGTGCGCTGCGAGAGGGAGGACCGCCCGGAGAGGAAGCCCCGCCCACTCCGACCGTTTGGAGCCTGGTTGAGGATGGTAGCACTCCCGTGTGGGCGGCGCCCTGATGACGGGGATGTCGCTTGGGAGGGGGAATGTGACGAGTCAGCTGCCTCCTCCCTGATTATCACCGGCACCCCGTCCTAAATCGCCGCCCTTCACCAGGCTCCCGACTGGAGTGGGTGTGTGAGAGGAGGGGCGCTGGACGAGTCAGGGCTGGCGGCGTGTGATGGGGCACACCTGAAGGAAGTGGAGCCTCATTACCGCCGCTGTTTAAAAGCCCAACGCGCCTCTCCTCAGGAGACCGGTCTCTTCCCCGTGCATGCACACTGGTGTCCTCGTGGGTCCAGGAAGGGTGCGTTGAGGGACTCCCGCGCCACCAAGACGTGAGCTGCCGGACCCGCGATCCGGAAGGGAACCGCACCCGTATACACGGCCGACGGGCCAGGATGCCGGGCCGTCCATCCCCTACCAGCGCCGCGGCCGACGAGAGAGATGTGGCCGCTAGATGAAGCCGCCGCCCCTCGCGCCCCGGACCAAGGAGGGGAGCGCGTGCGGCCGCCGGACTCCGCCCCTTACCTGGACCCTTCCTCGGTGAACACTGCCCGACCCACACAAACCCCGCAGCACAACGAGGACACCAGATTCCCTGTTATTTTGGACACTTTCCCCCTTTGGCCACTTTTATTCCCTGTGTTTTATGATTTCTGTTAATAAAAGCCTCTCCGAGGCCTGACGCCACGCCCACTGTGTCTGTCTTGTGCTCCTCCCGTGACAATAGTCAATGTAAGCATCCTTTATGTCAAATGACTGCTCTTTAAAACTAAAGTCTCTGGGCAGGAGACAAGTATTGTTACAGAATTTGAAGCCAACAGATGAAAATTTTGTTCAAATGACACAGAAATGAAAAGCCTGAATGCATTCTCAAGATTACTTTAAGTTACTTATGAGTAAACATCTAACAATGAGAGGCGTCAGTGACCACGCTTCATGCGTATTTGGGCAAGGTATTGAGGCGACTGTGTTTGTGAGTGGGTCTCACATCCTCTGGTCAAACAGAAGAGTAGTGACCTTGAGCTGAAAGCTGTTAATGTTCAAACAGCTCTTTAACACCTCCAACCTGGACAGACTGTTTCCTAGCAACCAGCTCCACTTCAAGGGAGAAGAATCAAATAGACTATTCTGGCCTGGGTGTTATGGGATGCACTGGCAAAGGTCAGCATTAAAGGGTATGAGTTTTCTAGCCTGCAGTCAAGATTTCTGTTGACATGTACATCTCAATATTGGAATCTGGATTTGTATGTTCAGATAAAAGGATGTAGGCTGAAATGTTTAATATATATATATATATATATATATATATATATATATATATATATATATATATATATATATATATATGTGTGTGTGTGTGTGTGTGTGTGTGTGTGTGTGTGTGTGTGTGTGTGTGTGTTATAATGTTTCAAAGTTCTAAGTCAAGGTTATCCTGCACACAAGATTTATTCATTAGTCCAGTAGATAATCTGAGAGAAAAGGGGTGGAATATAGCAGCAGAATTTGTATCTGGAGACAAAATCGTCTTAAATTTTATGAACCCACAGTATTATATTACCCGAGCCTTGTTAAAAATAAGTGTGTTTAACTGTATTGAATGTGCACTTGCAGTTTACTTGAAATATTAAAAGTATATTAAGTATATAAGTACTTAGTACTTATAATAATGAAAATAAAAGACTTAAAAAGAGAGTAAACTTTCATGACTGTGTTTAAGTAGACTACACATTTAAAAAAAAGTGTACTATGTAATAATGTCAAATAAATTGCAAAAGTGTTATATTTAAGTACATTTGACATATTTTTCATGAACATTCTTTAAAGAACTACACTTATTTTGATTGACTAACACACTAAAGCACATCTAAAATACTTTATTATAATTTTAACTGTAGTGTGTTTCTCAATATTACATTTAAAGTTAACATATTTTACCAAACTGCAAATTTATCATTACAAATGTGTAATTCCAAATGTATTTAAATACAAAGTTTTAATGGAAATTACATTTTAGTTTATGATAAATGTTCGTCAGTACATTCAGCAGTACACTTAAACAATATTTCAAAGACAATAAAAGTAATTAGGAAATCACATATAAAGTTGCACTTAAGTAATACTTCAATGGGAAAAACACTCTAAAGTTCTATTATATATATATATATATATATATATATATATATATACATACATACATATTCATTTCAGTTTATCATAGTTTGGAATATAGAAAGCAGAAGCATGGATCTAATCACAGCTTTAAACATAACAGGAAGAAATGTCAAGAACACAAGAAGAAAACAGTACCAAAGCTTTATAATAAATGGCACAAAATAATAATTAGGAAATATTGCGACCAAACAGTTGAAACAGATTTGGCAAACCCATATTTGTGTTTACGCTAAAAATAAAATAAAAATAACCACACTTCTAAGCAAAAAAAAAAAGAAAGAAAAGCTTAATAAATATTGCATGTAAACTGGAGTGAAACAGTTTGCGTGCCATGTAAACATCTTACTGTAATTAAGTCCTTCCTCTGATTATTTGAAATAAACACATTATTGGTGCATATGTAAACATAGCCAATAACCAACAGTGAAAGACTCCAACACAGGTCTATAAATTCACAGGACAAAATGAATACTAACTAGAAACAGATGTGGAACATAATCAGTAACCAGGGAAACCAACAATAAAATCATTAGAAACCTATCTTATCATGAAAACAGGAACTAAACCACAAGAATAGTGAAACCAGAAATTACAAGCTTACACAAAGTTACACATTATAAGATGAACCTCTTTTTTACAAGGCTATGACCATACCATAGGTCTGCACCTGTAAAAAGATACTGGAATGGCCTGAGTTCACAAAGTTCATTCACTCTTTGATTGTTCATTTATTTCAGCTTCTATAGCAATGAAGCTCTACTTCATACCCTTTATTTATACTAGCCCTGCCCGGCCTGTTTAAAGCACTGGCTCGCACTGACCCGACAGCAGCTATTGATGAAGTATGTGGTCTGGCATTGTCATGTTGGAAAATGCAAGGTCTTCCCTGAAAGAGATGACGTCTGGATGGGAGCATATGTTGTTCTAGAACTTGGATATACCTTTCAGCATTGATGGAGCCTTTCCAGATGTGTAAGCTGCCCATGCCACACGCACTCATGCAACCTCATACCATCAGAGATGCAGGCTTCTGAACTGAGCGCTGATAACAACTTGGGTTGTCCTTTTCCTCTTTAGTTCGGATGACATGGCATCCCGGTTTTCCAAAAATAACTCTAAATTCTGACTCGTCTGACCACAGAACAGTTTTCCACTTTGCCACAGTCCATTTTAAATGAGCCTTGGCCCAGATAAAATGCCTGCGCTTCTGGATCATGTTTAGATATGACTTCTTTTTTGACCTATAGAGTTTTAGCCGGCAACGGTCCACTTTAGATATTGTACTAAACATAACTTTGCAAATACATGTCAAATAACACAGTATCTGCAATGGATGCAACAAATCCCTGAACGTAAACTGATGCCTTGTTCTATTTATGACGTACTGACACAAATTAAAAATTATATGCAACAGTCACATTGTCTCATCCACAGATAGACTCAAGCACTGTGCAGTGAGGTGCAACACGACTACTGTCAAGTCCAGTGTAGACACGTTGTAACTCTCATTGGAGTATTAGTAGACTGCTAGGGTTGAGGTGAGCAATATAAGTTGACATGTTCTTGTAAAGTTACCTAAAGTCAGTATAAATCCAGGGGATGCACTTTACAAAAGCAAAGCATGCTATAGAGAACCTGAGAGATTGATTTCTCAATAAACTGGTCTATAAGAACTATAATATCTCTTTTTTTTTTTTTTTTGCCGTAGGTGTAAATATTAAGAAAATGAGTCTGTGGTATAAACTTTGTTCTACATTGTTACTGTCCCTCCTTGTTTAGTCCTTTCTTTAGGCAATATGGATTGTTCCTCCAATGGCGTTTCGCCGTGGGAACAGAGAGCAATATTCTTGCAAGCCCTTCAGATCTTCTAACTCTAATCTTAATGATTTCCCTTGGTCACAGGGGGATTGTTGTCTCAAATAATCTTTGATTCTTGTCTTTAAATCAAATTGAAATAGATCTGCAAAGCCCGAGTAACTCTGAATTTTGCTTTCATTATATTTCAGATATTATATATCTAAGAGTCACAAGAAAACAGCCTTCATTCTCCTTTACAAATTCTATTCGGTGAAACTCTACTTTCAACAAAGACGTTTTCTGTCTCTGCATTCTATTGATCAAACAAAAGAGAAATTAAAAACTGCACAGTCAAGATGCTCATCTGCTTTGATCTAGAAATTATAGTCTTCAGAAACATCACACACCTTTGTACTTCTGATCAGGTATCATCCTGCGTTTATCAACTTTAAGACAGCTGGGATTTGACCTTTAGCAGCATATGCTGTTCTTCAGCATCCATGCGAGCAGCAAGCTGTCCCACACGCATACACCCCCATCAAAGCAGAAGAAAGGGGTGTGGATGACGAGAATGAATATTCATGAAATATTCATGACAGTAAAGGTTTCCGGAGGGACAAGTGCAGGTCTGGCTTTTGAACTCGGCACTCAATCATTTACATGAGGACTGCTTGAGAATTCGGAGGAGATTGCCAGAAGTCCTCCACGATGATGTCCCAGGTGAGGAATTAATCAAATCAAAGCACTTTTGAACTCCAAGTTCCAGTGGCGACCTGTAGCCAATCACATCAAAGACACCACAGGCCTGGGCCAAACATTGAAAGATGGAGGTCAGCCAGGTCTGAGGAAGCTCTCACCTTGACCACATCTTCAAAGTCAGCACTGAAACTTGTTCAGCGCACAAGCTAAGCCAGAACCTACTAATAAAGCCAATCGGCCTCACATCCCATTTGTTTACATGGAGAGGGTGGAGTTAATGATTCATATGCAGGCAGACACCAGGGGGCAATCAAAAAAATTTTGTATTCAATTTTAAGGTCTTCTGTGGCACACTTGGTCTGACAATATGCATTTTAATTAAATAAAACTTTACAACCATCTTTACAACAACACATCAAAATAAAAATTATACCTCAAAACTTGAAATGTATTACTATTATTTAGTATAATGTGTTTCTCTAATTAATTAAGTCTCTAGACCATATTATTGTTATTATTATTAAAAGTGCCCCTTTTATGCCATTTTGAATATTGCTTTTGATGCAGTGTGTAATGTAGCTCTATGTGAATTAGAACTGGGCAATAAATAGATTTTATCGATTTACTCGAATGTGTAGTTTACATTGATTTGTTTGAATGAAAAACGGTTTTCTTTTTAACATCAGCCAACGCTCCACTCAGGGTTCCCGTAGTTCCCCAGCACTTTTGCCATAGAGACGTGCTGCCGAGGAACCGTAAAAATGGCATAAAAAGTACATGTCTGTAACACTTCAGACAAACAAGAAGCTGTTCAAGCACAAAACACAAATTTTCTACAGTTTCTACAGCAAGAAAGAGTAAAGTGGTGAACAGAATGACGAATAATCACAGCAGTATAAGTGATGCTTAGCCCTTAGGCAAGGGTTACACGTGCGAATATCTAGAGAGACACAGCAAGAGGTTTATTTGAGTTTCTTCCTCTGTTTTTGCCTCTTTTAACACAGCTGCTCCATGTTTTACTTATTCTAGGGTGTTCTGCGATGTAGATTAAACAAAACATTAACACATTTTCACAGTGATAAACTCTTGCCCAGAGGAACTATGCTTTCTAATCACCTGAGTTCCACACTTGCGTACCATTAGGGGGATTGTGTTAATCTTCATAACTTCAATCAAGCTCAGGTAAGTGCCTATATTATTAGATTATACCAGAGGCATATCTCCATAAATGGATGCACATCAGTGGTGGCTGCTACTTTCCAAGAGTGGGGGAGCACAGATGTCCCTTAAATGTGTTCTCTGATCTATTAGCTTAATTTAGGTGTCTGTAATGTTTTGTGCTGCACACAGTTTACTTCATAATGATTTTGAGTCTTTTTTTTGCTTTGTTTCCAGTAATAATTCTGAAATATCCTTGTTTGAAATACTTTGATCCGATGTGATTTATAATCACCACACAAGGCAGAAATATTTATAAATGATTAACGTTACCATAGTAAACATGGTAAATGTGACCACTTGAGGAAATCAGAAGTGAGCTACTTATTCTCTACTCTATCACAATCATGTATTTATTTAGTAACCTATTTCATCTGTAATAAATCTCATCTTGAGAGTTTAGATCCGCGTAGTGTATGTCATAAAAATATACAATTTTATATATTTTTGTTCGGGAGCTTTTACAAAAATATAGAAATCATCATTCTTTCTAAATGTGATGTATATAGGCTACTCTGACTACAAATAAACAGAAACAGACTAGACTGAATAAGTAATAACGCTTTATTTCTGTGTGAGTAATTTTCAATCCTGATAAATTAATTAATTATGATCAATGTATCAGTTATTATAGTAAAACATTGATGCTTTTGGATTTAAATATTTAACAAAGCATGCAAACAAATGTCTGCTTTTATCATGTTTTGTGATTGCGCTAGTTCCTGTTTCCTGTTTTATGACAACTTCTGTTTGTTGGAGAAATGAGGGGGTTGCATGACGTTGTTCCTGAGAAGCATGTAAAGGGCGAGTTTTAGTGAAGCGCACCGGAGGTTCTGGCCCAATGGTGGAAACACCATTGTGTTGCAGGTCCGATGCTATTAGCGCAGCCCGGCCCATTTAAAGCACTGGATCTCACTGGCCCGACAGTGGAAAAGTGGCTAATGGCTACCAGTAACTGTTTGGTTACCAACGTTCTTTAAAATATCTTCTTTTTTGCTCATGAGTAGAAATAAACTCTTACAGGTTTGGAATAACTTGAAGATGAGTAAATGATGACAATGTTCATGTTTGGGTGAACGAACCCTTTAAATAGATATGTACTATATTCTCCACAAAGAGTCATTCTGAAAGACACAATTCTTCGTTAACAGCACCCCAGTACCACTGTAAAAATGCAACTATATAGTTTCTATGTATCTGAATGAAAAACAGCAGTCTAAATACATTTAGGGTAAATACACAAATGTTTAGCTTAAATCAACACTCAAATTACAAGAAAAGATTATGCGTCACAAAGCTTCATTTAGTTTCTCACCTGAATTTAACACTCGTGAATCCAGAGCTCATCTTCATTAAGATGCTTCCTTAATAGAGACAAGCGAGATAAACATCTTACAATCCCAGCACACACCATTGAGGTCATCTTGTGCGTGAGTCACTGCACTGTCAAAAGCAGCGTGTCGCGCTTCAGGATGTGACATTAGCTGTTGTTAATCACATATATTTGTCCATGCTAATTACATCCTAATAATTTGATGCCCAATGAATCAAGGTTTCTTTTAGCCGAACATTCAGTAAACACAAAATGCGATGGATGTTGGGAGTGGATAAAACCTTTAACGGTTGTCAAAATGTACATGTAATGTACTTCAAGTGTGCAATTCAGTCTTTAAAAACTGAACAAAATGTGTTTGATAAAATACTGTCTGATTGGTAAATGTTCCCCTTCACTCGATATTGCAAAGTGGTGGCAAAAGTTCATTTGGAACCCTGGGTAAACCTTATCTTCTCCAGAGGTAGTGGGAATAATATTTGAAGGATGCTGATGGATCATCTGTTGGATGTGACACTTCTCATTGGGTGATGGCTGTAGACGCACATCCGCTGACGTTGGCAACAGCTCATTCACGCTGGCTGAGCAGGTGGTTGGAGAGCGAGTAAAAGGCAGAGGTGAGAAAGGGTCTGAGAGTCATCTTTCTCCACGCTACATTCATTCTCCATCTGTCTGCTTAAGGGTGGTGGGCCAACACCTGGCAGCCCTTATGAGGTGACACAAATTATGGTGCTACTTTGAAAGCTACTTGAGGGATTTACAAAGTAAAAAAAAGTTATTTTGCTCTGTCACTACAGGTGTCAGAACCGCCATATGCTTATTGCAGGTCTTTGTGAGTGCTGTTGAGGAATTACTGATGCTGTTTGTAAGTTCTCAGCAGTGCATTTAGCTAAGCACATAACATTGTTTTGTTTGTTCAGTAAGTTATGCTGCAACATACACATCATAGAAGCTGCTAATCAGGACCTTTTAATTATTCCTTTTGTTTTGCATCTAGGTTCAGTGGTAAAAAAATGACAGTGTGAACACTACAGTAAATGAACCAGGGCTAAATTAAACATTTTCTTTATGGTCCAGAACCAAACTACCAATGTGAACCCACCCTCATTGAGGAATTGCGGAATTATGAATAAAAATTATTTAAATAAATAAATAATGTGAGCAATATGGACATATGGTTGAGGGTCTGCATTGTTAGTGAAAAATACCCCCATGACCCCCAAACTAAATAAATGTAGAGATTTGAATTAATGTTTAATTAGATTGCAAATATGTCAATGGTTATTTCTTCCACCCACATGGCCATGGTTATGCCCTTTTCGTTTAGAATAATGCACAGTGATAAATTCTCCCTTCTTACAGCAGATTCATGTAAGGTCGGCAGATTTTATTTGGTCTTGATTTTGGACTTCTTGCTTTTCAGTATCAGTGTCAACATAGTGGCAATGATGGCTTTGCACACACATCTTCCTGGCTGAGTTACTGTCAACAAGGGTGCTGCATGGTAATTACTGCTGATCCTGTAAACGCCAGACACAGCTCTTATCCAATACTAAATGACTTCAGCCAATAAGAGTGCTGTAATTACCAGGCTATAAAAAAGAGTGATGGGCCATTGACAGCATACAGACTGTTCCACTGCTGTCAAAACTGTTTAGCCCCCAACTACTGACCTCCTCAGTGTACTCATTGCTAAGAGACCTCACACTCTTATATGTCCGTCAGCAGAGATGTGTGAGGCCTTGAAGTCAGCAGTGGCAGACATCTGATCGCTGAGTCACATGACCTGGAGTGAAATGCATCCCACTCTGTGTGAGACGTGTCAGTTCTAGAGAGACCGGGTCCGCAAGGCTTTAACACATAGACTGAGCTTCAGTAGTGCCTTTGTATTTACGACTCCATTAAGCACAAGGACATGACAGCATGTTAATATGGCCATCCTTTGACTTTGCTCATCCAGATTTATCTAGCAGTCGCTGTAGTTATTCAAGGCGCTAACAGAGTCAAACTGACAAAAACCCTTGTAATAGCTCAAGGCAAAAATGGATGGCATTCAGTCAGTGCTAACAATTCTTGATGCCTAAAGGAAGCCTATTAATACTGGCCTCCTGCGTGTCACACATCTGCCTGCACATGCTAAGACGTTAATTGATTAGCTTCAGTATGATCATTATCTACAACATTCTATTAAGACCTCTATCCATGTTTCTTTGAAACAGCGTAAGATGCACATCCATGGGTAGCTTAAATCTCATTAAAAAAATTACACTGACATGTCAAAAATAATTTTTTCTTGTGAATTTTACAGCAAAAAAAACATGATAGCATATTGCTTATTTTATAACTCAGTGTGATCAGCAAAATCTATTATCCAGTCATGTTCCAGCCATCCCTTATCCTAAGATAACTCCTTCACTGAACTTCTTCACTGAACCCCGAGCCTTAACTCCTATTGCTAACCTTAACCTTTAACTTCCAGTATGCAATCCGAACTCCAACCCCTAGTTCCTTCTCTGATAGTTAAAGGGGCAATAGGTGATTGTCTTCAGACATATTTTTTTTTTGTTATACTGGTTGAAACTCTCTTCACATCCCGATAGCCATCATTAAGTTAAGTGGTTTAAATTTATTTATCTGTACTTATTCTGTGGACCAAGAAATGTACGTCCAATCAATCAGCTCGGTCCGAGAGTTTTAAATAGCTTTCCTACCTACCTGTCAATGTATGTATCTGCATACCTCTGCACACACTGTTTGTGCAGACAGACTACTCCATTAGCGCATTCACGCACGCTGTGTAGACAGAGCTAGAATAGCAGACAAACATCAACAACCCGGTTTCCTTCCTGGTATTGTAGTACTTTTAAAGTTTTCTCACTGGTTAATGACACATGATGTAGCCCATTGGTTCCCAATTCTAGTGCTCGCGCACATATTCAGCATGTCTCGCTTAGTTAAAGCACATGATTAAGATGACCAACTCTAGCTACGTGAATGAACTTTGTTCCAATTGATATTACACCGTGTTCATTGCTCCCTACTCCCTGAGCAGGGGTTTACTTCACTTCGGAACATGGACTGAAATTGGGAACCGCTGATGTAGCCTATTGTAGTAATGTTGTCTCTGGTATTCCCCTCTGTGATTATAAATGCATTCAGGGGGCGTAGCTTTTCATAACGACTGCAGGGAGGGTGGGACGTTTGCATTCAGTGCTATCAGGCTAATGTTAGCATTTTCCAAGATCTCCTCTTGCACCTTTAACCTCATTCTGAATCCTGCCAACTACCCCTTCATTTATCCTGGAGCCTAACACTCAGCCTTTAGAACCCAATTCCATGAGAAACTGTACAGTAACGTTTTGTGTATTGGAGAATTGGTGGTGAATTTATATGAATTTGTATTATTTGAATCATACAAAAATATATTTTATAAAAAAAAAAAATTTAAAAATAAGGTCCATCTCGAAGCCAATCCCAAACAGTCAATTAGTTCAAAACCAAGCAGCTTTTCTTTTATCAACACAGTGAATCTGCATGGACAACTTGAACCTTAAGCAAATATACATGAGGAAATGTTTCACCCTAATGCAAAATTCCCAGTTGTGCAGATTCCTATTGAAATGACTCAATAATGAATGTGAAAATTTGTTGAAAAACAGTAAATGTGACTGCACCTTAAGTATGTGGGCCTGGAATATTTAGTAGGGTGTAACAAATCGTCAAAAACATGATTTGAGATGTACAAATTTGACACAAATTTTCCAATATGAGAAAAAGTGAGAATTTACAGTACCATAAGAATATGTCGGTCTTCCACATATACCTAACCCCAGTCTTTAACGACCTACCCGATTCCTAAAATCAACCTCTAATCCCAATAACCTCATTCCAAACTTTCCAAACAATCTTTTTCCTAATCCAAACTCCCAACATCATCTCGATCTTATTGAAGAAATCTACACATTCTGCCAGTGTTGGTGGTAATTGATTGAGTTGGTGTTGATTAGTAGCCTTAGTTCAGAAACCGATACTTATAATGGAAACTAAGTGTCAAGGTTAAAAGTAAAAGTTAAGATGCATTTACATTAGTGAAATTTGTGAATACAAGATCCATTGTCAATATGAAGCACAGCTCACACAGAAGTCACTTTCGAATCAAGCAGCTTGTTTTGTTGGTCCACAAGGCGTATTTGGGTGACCAACTTGAACCTGATGCAAAATATATGTAGGGAAATCTATGCCCAAATGTGTGGATTCCTATTGAAATGACTTGATTTTGACTGTGAAAATTCGCAGAATACCTTGACAGTTGGCTGTGACCATACCTTTAGGTTGTTGGACCGAAGTAGGAGGTAGAGCCAGGGGTTAGGATCAGGGCTTGGCGAAAGGCTGAGTTTGTATAAGTTCTATGAATGGTGGATAAAAAGTCCAGTTTTATGAATTGCATTGTTTTAGAGCTGCTAAACATGTTCTACTTCCATGCAAATCACATTTTCATATGGTATATTATAGCACAGTGTTGCTTTGTTATCATGCTACACATGTGTAGTGTGCGTCTTTAATCCGAGGGAATATTCTGAAAGCAGTGCCTCACATCTCTTTGGTTATCAGTCATATAGTAGCTGCTGAAACATTCTAAGCTCTGAGTGAGGCTGAAGAGGGAGAGCAGAGGTAGACTGGAAGCAGATTTGTTCCAGTCATTTATCTTTCAGGTGTGTGCACCCCAGTGGCCCACCGGGCCCCAGCCGTCTAGATTTGCCGACTGGATGTGTCTGCCTCATGCTCTGCAGAGCCTCATCAAAGACCTCTCAAGCTACGGAATCACTACTCATCTGCTATTTTACACAGAGGTTACCTGAAGACCTCTCAAATACATACACAGTCATGTATGTTAGTTGAATATGTCACTTGCAGGAAATATGTGCCTGTCACATATATGGCTGTGTTTAAATTACAAAGAAAAATGAACAGCCTCAGCACTGCAAGGTATTGTTTTAATCACCTGAAATGAACCCCAAATCGCATTACGATTGTGTTGTTCAGGAGAGCATGGCAGCTTGTGACTGAATAAGGAAAGGCAATGGCGGTTGCTTTTCTATACGACTCAACAGCTCAAAGGGACGGTGTGCAGATTAAGAGAAAATGAAGTCATCCTTCGCAGAACACAAGCCCTACATCAGCAGCGTGGGAGCCTCTTGCCATACTCCCGGAGGACGAGTTCGGCAGGTTTTAAAGGTAGCTGTGATACGCCGCCGCTGCAGCCCAGGCACAGCACCCAAGAGACTCTCCAGAGATTCGCTTCAGAGGCTGTCCAAATAAAGTGCATTTCACGGAGCCAGAGCGACGAACAAATTCATCAAAACTGTTGCCATTCTAGATGGTTTTCCTGTCTGCAAAGTTTTTGTTGCTTCAGTCTGAGTCAACTTTTTTCATTCCACCTGAGTTCAGTAAATAATTGAATACTTGGATAGCTCTTCTCAAATCTTCACAACGGTGAGTGGATCATGACAGATCACAATCAATCATGGCAATGGAATTATTTGTTTTTTTGATAATGAACACTGACAAACATGAGTGTTCAAGATGAAGATGATGATAACAACAACAACAGCAACAACAACAATAATGTATTTCAAATGCATTTAATGTTTGTATTAATATTGGTTTCATATGGTTTAGAATTATATATATATATATATAATGATCAACAATAGTAATTTTATTATACCTTTTCCCTTTAACTTCAATGTAGTACTTTTATATGTATACTGTATGTGTGTGTGTGTGTGTGTGTGTGTGTTTTCATTTATTTGTTTTTACAAATCCTACAGCTCTGTACAAACATCAAACATTTTTGTTTACAACACATGGCATTTTATAACCTGAAAAAAATTTCTTGTTTTAAAAAGTTAAATAAGAAAATAATAAGTTGAACATGTAAATTACACATAGCAGTCAAACAGAAGTTTAATTTAAAAAAATAAATAAAGAAAAAAAAGTTAATTAAAATAAAAAATAGCTAAAAAGGTTATTTGTACCTAATCTCTGTACTTTCAAATCAAACCATAAAAGTATGGGATGTATCATAACACCAGTATTATGATAATTACCTACAGAATATGAAGATTTGAAATCCCCTCCCGCTCTATATATCTCTGTTATCAGAAAATGAAGAATAATTTTTTTTTGTCAATGGGGAGGTAATCTAATGTGATTAAACCAGGAGCTTGTGGTTGGTCTGAATGTAGTCTATAAAGACCACTGTACTGTAACTTGCCTATCTGATACGAACAACATTAGAGGTTGCGATCATGAATCTCTGCGTACAATCCCATGTTCCAGCACAGCTTCCAGGAAACTGACCTCAATCATTAGACACCTGGTGCTAAATCCTCCAATGTAATTAACTGCAGTTTATTTGCACATTATGCTTTCCTCACCTACTCTGGGCTACTTTCCACATTCTCTCCCACTGCTCAAGTAATTGACTGTGTTGCATTTGTAATGGTCAGGAATACAAAGCATTTTATCTTGGGAATGTGCCATGGATCCAATCCAATTTACCTGTTTATTATTTAATCGTAATCTGAAAATAGGAGCTTCACTAAAAAGGTAAATTCTCCCATCATAATCATGACATTAGCGACCGTCTGTTACGATAGACGTGAGAACCAATGCCATTTGACATCACCTATGGAAAGATTTCCAGGGAATAAAATTAGACCTAATTGGCCGAATACCTCAATCATGAGACGGAAATGTTACGCTCCTTAACATCTTGTGATACCCTGTCCGGCCGGAGCCACCAGGCAAAAACATAAAACCCATTATAAATGTAATATAAACATGATTTCTAGTTGTGTCCTCTTTTTGAAGGCAAAACAAAGTAGTTTCACTTTCACAGTGAAACACACAGCGTCAGCGCCAACAACTATATTACAACGAGAATAAAAGTTACTCCTTCTTTCTTTGTGTAAACATTTGGGCAGCGTTATGCAAATCTTCCCACATAGTGATGTAGAGATGTAGGGGTTTGTTAGAATGAGATGTTTTATGGGGGTGTGGATCACATTTTTATAAAGAATATCTCTTTGGATTAGAGACTTTAGTCTTTGTAACTTTACAGATCTTCTTTATGCACCAAGAGCTTGTTACACTCCAAAGAGAAAGGAAAAATTGAAATCGCATCATATGACCCCTTTAAATCTTGACAGTCCTCATTCATTTTCACTACATTGAAAAAAAAAAAAGAAGTTTAAACTATAACACATTTGTCCACATTTGTGTTCTACCAAAGAAAGAAACCCATTTGGGTTTGAAACAATATAAAGGTGAGCAAATGATGACAGAACTTTCATTTCTGTGCGAACTATTTCTTTAACAAAGATTTATGTGGCTTTTAGTCCCTGTGAGAGTCCCTTTGTCTGGCTAACAAATGGACAGAGTCATCTAAAAATACACTAATAAAATGCATTACCTTCGCTCAGATGAATGTGCTTTTCACAGTGGCAAAAGTAACTCCTCCCAAAAAATAAATAAATAAATAAATAAAAATTTTTTAATGATTCTGTATTACATCTGTAAGTAGTAGCAGCGCAACATTGGGCTACTGGCAAAAGACCAAGAATCAACATCGATAAAACCTCTGTTGATGCACATTAGTTGTTAACCCATGTCTTCTATAATTTAACCCCGTGCCGAGGCTTCGGTCTAATCGATCATCTCTTTATGACATGTCTAAAGCTGACAGAGTTTGACTTGGTCCACATCCAGCATGCTGTTGAGAAAGGAGGTGTCCCTGTGCGACCCCCTTCTGCCTAAAGACAAATTAAGCCATCGATTTTCCTTTTTGTACCTCAACTGCTATTGATTGGACTGTCATCTAAAATTACCCGGGCTAGCATCGTATCCATTTCCACAAGCCAATCTGACACAGAAAGCTGCCGTTCCTATAAACATACACATATATAAACACATGCTGTGTTCCACATTTCGCTCAGTGGTTGATTCATGCCTGAAAGCTGCAGGGTGCTGCTGTATAAGACACAGATGAGGTATATTCAAAGCACACATCAGTCATGAGCAGTGTGTATTAATCATTGGTATTATTGTACAACACTTGCATGAAATTTTGATAGCTTGTAAAGTAGACCAATACGATTTAATAACACTATAGATGACAGAATGCATAGAAATATTAGGGGTGGATATAATATTAGGATCTTAATACATGGTATGATACATTTTTATTTCACAGTCAAGTTTGTGTAAAACCTGATGATTATGTGCCCTCTCATCATGTGCTGATGATTCAGAGAGAGGAATAAATGTTAAAATGTTTTTTTTTTTTTTTTATGTTTTTTTTTTTCTCCAATTTCTTTTCTCCTACAGTTTTGGATCCACTATATGCATCACTGAAAAGCAACTTCTAGACTGTATTAAGGTCATATACGCTATTAAATAATAATAATTGGTTTAATAATTTGACATTGGTTTAAAAAAACGATACTTAAAAGTGACATGACATACGACCAAGTATGGTGACCCATACTCAGAATTCATGCTCTGCTTTTAACCCATCCAAGGTGCACACACACAGCAGTTAACATTTACTGATATAATGTATTAACAGTATAAGTATCAGTATCAACATTTCAAAGGCTGAAGTTCTTCTCATCCTCAGCTATTCCCGTTGTAATAATTTCTGCTACATTGAAGTATGTCTTTTGTGTCAGCGTCTGTGCAAAATTTGCCTTTTCCACCAGACTCCAGAAGGGTCTTTTACAGCTCATGCTTTGTGCTCTGTAATAATTGGTAATCTCACCCACGCTCCCTTGACTGCCAATTAGGACTCAGTCTCAACTGGGTCTATTTACCCAAAGTGCTTTCTACTGAAGATGTCTCCTTATAATGCATTACAGAGGCCCAGCTCCGATCCACAGTCTCCCTACACACTGAGCACCATAGATATCCTGTGGAAACTCATAATTTTTGGGATCAATATATCTAAGCCTGTCCTCCAACAAAAAACGACCATATAGGTCATTTGTGCAAGCATTTATTACGACCTATATTTACATTTTAAAGTTAAACGCCCTCTAGCGAGCATTAAAATAATGACAGTATCGCGTTGCGTCTGTCGTCATGAATTGACGTATAACGTCATTACCAATCAAAACGCACGTTTATTTAAATGCAATGTGTGGGCGTTTTACACCGATCTCACAGTATTTCCTACATATTTTACTACTGTAGGTGGCTTATTCGTTCGAATGACCACACCTAACCCCACCCCTAAACCTAATCCTCACAGAAATCATGTTAAATTATGATTTATTAAGCATATACATTTTCGTGCATGTCTGTTCCCTGGGATCAAACCCATGATAGCATGATTACATATCAAGGTCTAACGCAATAATCTACCAACTGAGCTACACAAAAAGCAAACCAGAGGGCAAATAAAAGAGTACAAAACTTTAATATGAAAACGACCTTTTGCCGATAGGGGCGCAATTGTAGTATACGCTCTGATGGGTCGTATTTCAGGGATTTGGACAAACGACCTATACAAGCGTATTGGTTGGAGGACAGGTTGATATATCTATATGCCGTAACTATTAGACAACATAACTGTATATGAATGTAGCACAAAATCAATGAGGATTTCAATTAGAGTGACAGGATTTAAATAGGTATATTTATACTACACACACCAACTTCATATTATTTACTCACCCTGATGCCATTGCGAACTTGTATAATTATTTATTCTGTGGTACAAAATTGAAGATATTTTAATATTAGAGGTCCATTAAACACCTCACAATAAAGGTTTGGATCCACGCTCTTGTTTTCATTTCTATCAGTTTGTAACACTGTTACTTGTATACACAAAACTAATCGAAAAGCAATAAATACCAAAATGTTCTCAGCTGTTTGGGAGCAGAGACACTAAAATACAAGACAAAGTGTGTTGGTTTGTGTTCATATGGAACATCATTTTGTTCCAGAGCAGAAACAAAAAAGAAAACAAGATATTCTTCGATTTTCCTCTCTTGTTAGCGTAGAGGCTGGGCTGCTCACAGGTTATTGGTGTGAAGGACCTTGGACACACAAGTAATGAGTAGACGTCCAACACTCCAGCCACTCTCTCACTCATTATCCATTTTATACCATCCCAAACTGCATCAGTTCCAGTCCCTAGCAAGACTTGATTCACTGATAAAAATGAACAGCAGTGGACCCTACCAAACACAACACCTTTCTAAAAGACCTTAATATACAAGTCTTCAATAACAGAAATACAGGATGACTAAACTTATCTGATTTACATAGGCATACACAAACTTTTGTCCAATAAAATGTTCCCAAGAATCAAAATATCCCCGCTAATTTCACTTTCCACAAGGGGGTCGAACATTTCCCCTGCTGACAGACCGCACAATGTTGAAACTACACTATTTATTAACATCAATGGAACGCTATTACATTTAAAAAATGATAGTAAATATTCAAATATAATATATACACAAATTATACAGAAGTTGTGGTTTAGCAATACGTCTAAACTTATAGCTATAGAGTCCTGCAGGGGTGTCTTATTTTTTTTAGGCCAAAATCGGAAACAAGTTTGCATTGTAGCACGTCTTGTTCCAAATATCCTGAAGTCAGTGTTGTTGTTGTAGTTGTTTTTAGGATAAATGCCTGATATACAGTGTTCGAACTATACCGTGTCCTTTGGGGGAGCCCACTTTTTTTTGGGGGGGGGGGGGGTAGAGTTCTGGTCCACATGCGCATGACTCAAATAAGGACTTACAACAGCTACAAGTGTATGCACTATTATACATTATCGACACGAGTGCTTCAAAAAAGGACTTATAATGACTTACAAAGCTACATAACAGCTACAATATGCACTATTATACTTTATCGACACAAATTGATAGGTCAGGAAGACAGCCTTGAATGATGTTGCGGTCTCCTCCATTAATTTAGACCTCAATTACTTTATTTGGCAGAATCGCCTTTTGCTTAGTTAATGCCACTTCAATGGCCATCTTGTGTGCAATGCTGTCCCTGTATTTATATATAATTTTTCGCGACTGGTTCTGAGCATTAATCATTAATCCACTCCTCAGACAAGTGCGTGCCAGGTACCTTTTCAGACAGAAGAAGGTTTTTTGCGTCCTTACAAGTTGTAACGAGTGGGAAAAAATGTGGCCCCTTTAAGAGCTGCGCGCTCCCTGTAAAACGGCATGCACTCTGTATGATAATGTATACAAGCGCGACTCGAATCGCCCATGTATGCGGGTAATCTCTGTTTGGAAATCATTTTGTTTTAATCTTGTTTGTTTTGTTTTGGTTACGCTGTGGACGGTGGAACATGGGACAGACAATTGCCCGAGTTCGATTGGAGAAATAAAACGCGAGTTGTTGTTAAATGTCAATCGCCTCCGTGAGTTTTGTCTGGCCTAATAACTTTGTGAGCTACTCATATTTTTTCCCCCTCCTGACACAACGCGTTACAAAGTGATGCACCCCCTTAAGCTTCCATCCTTAACACACAGCCATGTATATTGGCTCTTCCAGTCTCTCCACTGCTGGCTGTTCCAGTTTAACGCGAGAGAGGACTCGAAGCAAGAAAGCAAGAGGGGTTAGGATCCCAGAGATTACTTTTCTTCAGCTTCATGCGTTTTCACGGTGGGCTTGGCTTGAGGTTTACCAGTGCTTGCAGCAGGTGAATCAGTCGTGCGTCATCACTACACAATTTCTTAATAAAACCAAAATTAATTGAACTACGTTGTTTTCTTTTTGCCCTAGCTATGATGCTATAACTGCATAATGGAAGGACTTTGCGCACGATAAATGGCCTCCAACGTTTATTTTGTTTCTACGAACCTATGACATACTAACATGTGGAATTTGCAGCGCAGCGCCCCCACACCTTCTGTAATCTTAATTGAAGTTAATTAGGTTTTAATCGCCGTCATGCATGAATGAATAATATTTTGCCATCATAATCACATTACAAAACTGAAATTGCACTTAAAAATATTCACATTGTCAGTATTTTTTGAGACCCCCCAAAATTTCAGATTTCTCGTTTTCAGGGGAGCCCATGTCTTATTAAGGGGAGCCGAGCTCCCCCTAGCTCCCCCGTAGTTCGCACTATGCTGATATAAATCTGTGGTGAACACAAGCTCAAGATGTTTTCCCATTTTATGTTAAAATACATCAGTTAAATCCTTGTGTGATTCTTTTTTAAAGCTCTCACTTGTCTTGAAAAAGGCAGTTGTTAACAATTGGCTAAATATGGGACTAGAGGTTTTCCAGGACATTTAAAGAGCACCTAATATGGCATTTAAAATGTTCCAAATATTGTTTTAGAAGTCCCCAACAACAGTTTTGCATGCATGCAATGACAAAAAAGACTTTAGTTTTCTTATAATATGCATTTATTTTTACCCGTTTTGACAGTGATTCTCAAATGATTCGTTTAGTGATTCAAAACCCCGCCTTTACGTGACGTTAGCCCAGAGTTCATATTGTAAAAGCACAATCAGTCTTTGTTTGCGTTAACTCGATGCATAAACAATGTTTCTAAAAAAAAAAAAAAAAAAAAAAAACGTAACGTTACGTTACTACGAGGTATGCCTCTATTCTTAAAGAAAACTCAGAAAACAACAACAAACAATTCACATATCTCAATACAATTATCATTGAACACCTAGAAGCTAAATGGTGCTTACACAACAAACCAAACAATTATTAAGCATGCTACATAAAACATAAAAGCAACAATTATTAATAACACTTACAGGTTGTGATACGGAGGAGGAAGCTGATGCAAATACACTTGCAACTGAACCCTCCTTCAATATCAGCTGGCTCGCGAATCCAAGTTTGACTGCATTTAAGTTGGTAAAGCAATCGTCTTCAAAATGGCGTGAACAAAGCACAAGGCTCGGACTATACTTCTGTGTATGGTTGTATTTATGAATTGTAGCCACTTAGTATTCATATGCTCATCCTTGAGCAGATGAAAAAAGTTCGCTTTTGAGTCGCACTTCAGAACAGTGTCTCGTCGCCATGATGTTTTCTAGTTTTCACTGGCCGCTGGCGTCTTGGAGCGCAATAAGTGGGCGTATTCGTGTCGTATTCAAATAACTTGACAAGTTGACGTCATCAGAGAAAAAGCTTGGTCTTCTAACGATTCATAAAAATGACTCAGAGTCGACTCTTACTTTGAAAGACAATTACTTTATATACGGTGCACTGTCATATTTCAAACGTTGCAGGATGTTTTTGTTCACTTAGATGTATGTTACACACTACATGAAAGGTAAATTTCAAAATTCCATGATAGGTGCTCTTTAACATCATCATTTTACAGCCTAACTACGCTTTGTACCTCCACTGATTTTATTTAGGCCTCAAAATTCAGAAAAGTTGTGTTCAGAGTAAGAATCATAAACTTCGATTGGTCACAGAGTATATTTTCTGCAATAATGGAAAAATCCTATTTGTTTTTGTTGAGGAAACCAGGATGATGCAAACTTCTTGGTTGGCCTATGCCTTTACATGGACAAAAAAAATCCATTAATTTCATGGGGTCTTTAAATATTCTTTAATTCTCATCTAACAAACTTCAAAGCCATGTGCCGTCAAAATCTAAACATGTTTTCAACAAATTACCACTGCTGATCAGTTCCACTTTAATCGCCTTCAGAATCCAGAGAATCCATCGAGCAGTTCTTTGAGACTCAAGGTGTTACAAGCATCAGCAAAACAGACCGAGATGAAAACAATCACAGGCGTGAGAAGGAACAATGCCGTCGAGTGTAGGCGAAGGTTCTGTAACTCTCATGTAACTCCATGGGGACCATGTTTACGTCAAATGTCAAGGTATGAAACTAGTGATTCAAAGTCACTGAATAGGGCATAGTCTAAAAGGACACATATGCCGACAAGAATTCCTTTTTTTTGTTGTTGCATGATTTCTTCAAGCAGGAAAGAATGGCTTAAATGCTGTATTATGGATAGTTCACCCTAAAATTATCCTTGTGGCAATTACCCTTTTGTCGCAGTGAACCTGCCTGACATGTATTTATTCAGTGGAACATCAAAGGAGAATTTCTAATGAATCTTCTCTCCACTTTTGTGTGCAATAGAATAAAGGTTTGAAATGGAATAACTCCAGAATTTAAATTTGGAGAGGAACGACACCTTTACCAGCAGAAACATTAGCCAAAAAGGAGTTAAGGAAAACTAGTAGAAATGCTGAGAACTTGTTATGTATATAAACACACATTCTAATGCTTGCACACACATTCTCACCTTGATTCACTGTGACTGCAGGGCCATTAGGGAACCAAAGCAGACATTAAGGAGGCCACAAAATAAGTGCATGTTTTCTCATATCTTTATCAAGTACTCAAAGAGATTAAACACACATTGCAAAGTGAAGGGCAATGAGTTTGCCGTAGTGTGAAGATTCACAGTATAGCAGGCAGTACAGACAAACAGCTCCCTCTAGTGTAAAACGGCACATCAGCACTGAGACATGAAAGGCCTTGAGTCAAATACAGACACATAATGCAGTCAATGAGCTGTCATTAAACTATTGTTTTTGTTCTTAACATTGCTCCATCTGAGCATTTATGGTCCATCTAGTCAGAGAATGGGACTGGCTAATATTGATTTGGGATTTACTCTCAGGCCTGACCCTCAAATTGTCCGGCTCATGCAACAGCAGAAAGTCAAGCCAAAGTCCTCTAACTTGCAAAAGTGTTTAGTAATGCCTGTGACTGTAGATGAAGTTAGATATATGCTGCTTTTATCTAAACATATGCAGAAAAATGCTCAGCTGTTTATTTTCCCTGAATTCATTTAACAGAAGTGCTATATGTATTCTACAAACACACAATATCCAGATTTTTACACATGAACACATTTTTCATGATTTAGGAGATGATAATAGCTCTTACATTTGTGATTGAGATGTCATCTGTGCTCGCATTACTATCTTAATATGAATTTATGGGATTGTTTTTACTCATTTCATCTTTTAGAAGGTAAGAACCTGTTTGATCATAACATTAAATTACTGTAACTGCATGACACTGCACTGTACTGTAGAAATAATTATTTTGGATGTTTTCGGATGAACTTAAAATTTGAAATTGATGGTTAATGCATATCATATAGGGCAAACTGTTAGCAAACAGTAGCTGTGTAGGACTAAATTGCAAAAAAAAAAGTGTAATGAGTTTATTAAAATTGTAATTTTACATTTCATTGTAGTTCTGTAACTTTTAACAAAATGATAATACAGTAATCTGATCAGTTTAAGGCTATCAAGTGTTCAAGCAAGTCTCATGTAAAAAACAAAAGTGCCTGTAGATACACTTTTGTCAAATTATATTATGAATGTGAATGTGACAGTAGCAATATTTTTTCTTTCTTGCATTTATCGCGGCAAATAAAATATCATTAAAACCTACCTGAGATTACATTTTATATGTATATATATATAAAATATATATTTTTTTTTCTTTTTTTTTTTTTTTTTTTAGCAAATGCCATTTTCAGCCTTTTTGAACACTTCTTTCGAGTGTTGTGACTCATGTTCAAGGTACCTGTACACAAAAGCTGTATCAGGTGAGCTTCCGAGCATGTTTAAACAAGTCAGAAAAAACAAACATGGAGCTGGTACAGTTGGAAACATTCTAAATGTATTCATTTTCAAATCATGCAATATGGTAAACATGTTTTGAGGTCATATCACAGGATTTTTTGTACAAGGAACCGTTCAAAATAAGTCAAATAATCATAAATCGATAATATGCCTGTATAAAAGTAAAACAAATAAAAGTTTTTCGTGTTTTACTGCCACTAGTGATCATTTCAGCTGGAAACTAAACTTTTTTTTTATTTTTTTTTTACATAGGTGTGTTTTCAGAGTTTTGCAGAAATGAATCTGCTTGTTTTTCCAATGGATCTGGGTTGCGATATTATAAATGAGAGTACTCAAACATAAATGTTGCTCTAATTCTCATTTTATCCACAGAAATCAGAAAAATAATTGATTTAATTTGATATAACAGTATTAGTATCAATATCTGTGACATAGCCAGTTGGATAAGTAGAATAGTGATAAACTCACACCAATAGTTGAGTCAGTGTTGCAGTGTCGGGCAGGTCTGGATCACTGTCAGCATTACATTTTTTATTCATCACCCCGAACAAGCCAGGCTATTATGAGTATTCTAGAGTATTCAGATGCAGTTTGTTAATATAGCCATAGAGTCTCCCTTTCTCAGACAAAAGGCTAATCAGATCAGACCCCTGTCACGCATCATCTATCGGTCTAAAAAGCAAAAGTAACATGCATCTATCTTTCACATCTCACAAATAGACTAAAGAGAATCATCCTCATTCAGTTTGACCTTGGTTCCTCTCAACAAGAACACTTTTCAGTGAGAGCAATAAAGAGCTTGACTGGAGAAACTAATTGGTTCTGTGTTACTTTCACTGACCTCGGTGGGACCATTTTCTCAGTGCTTGGTGTTTGAAATGACTCCACTTTAATGGTCTAGAATTGAGTTCTATGTGGCCGCGTGACAGCGAGAGTACAGTAAAGCCACATGTGGTCAAGTACCCAGTGCTGAACGCTAAAACCATATCACGTTCCCCCATCAAAACAAGGAACACTAACTTAAGCTTTTATTAAACTTAAGAAGAAATAAAGAAAGTTGATTAAGTATCTTCCAGGATGGATAATACAACAAAGCATTGAAAATCGCTAGTGCAGACAATGCTGCTTTCTTTGTCTGAATACAAACTCTCACTGCTATAAGGACGATTGTTCAGTCAACTGAAAACACCATTCATACAACCTACAATCATGAAACGGGTTTGGGAATTTAACAATAAAATACTTTCATATTTATCCAGACCAGCTTTGTCAATGTGCACACCATTTTTCTCTGGCTTCCACTGTATTTCAGGACTGTTTCGTGTGGTGGACCCAGAATGACCTCATGTTGTGCGGTCAGGGTTGTTAGTGCTCAGGCTTCTGCAAGCTCCAGCACGTTCTCTCATTAGTGGAAGCGCAGGAGTTTCACAGTGGCTGTGGAGTGTGACACTGCTGCCCACCTCCAGCCCGAGACCACAGGTCGGGGCAGAGCTCATCAGAACCTCTGCAGGAAACAGTTTCAGGTCAATGCTCTGAGAGTAAAGCGTGCGGGTCACTGCAGAGGGGGCGTGCTGGGGAACAGAGCACGGCAGGACATTGTAGGCGAACAAAAATCATCCAATGACTGTGATCCAGAGGCAGAGGACATAGAAGCTCACATGCACTCCACCCCAGAAACCCATATTAATATCCAGCAAGAGCCAGTGAATCTCAAATAGAAAGAATAATGCTTTTGGTTCAAATAAAGCTGCTGCTTTTACTGCAGAACGTACCCATAATGCATCACGGTGATATCAGCTCTGCCTTCCACTGTTCTGAAACTGCAGTTGATTTATCCTCCTCTGGAGAGAGAGAAAACACAGGCAAGCTCGTAACAGGGCTGATCTTTCAATTGATCACACGCACTTAGACCGGCCGAGTACAGGCTAACATGGTTTTTCTTACATTTTCTCAAGGAAAAGTGTGCTTGCTTGTTCGAAACGCTCCTGGATCAATTTTCCTTTAGCAAACATCACTTATAAGATTTGTAGTATGCAAAAACAACAACAACAACATCAAAAACAGTATAACATAAAACGTTAAGTAAAAAGCCCCTGTATGATCTACTACTTCCACAGAAATTCTGAAGTGTTTAATGGACACTTTACTCTCCCATGAGGCCACAGGAGAGGATTTGAGAATGGCAGTGAAGCAACACAGCTGACACTAGTATGTCATGTGACAGTGGCAATATGGTGATTATCTTGATTACATTCCTACTAAACGCATTCAAACTTACTTTTCTTGTTGGTATATAATAATTACTTATTCAAAAGAAGTACCTGCTCATACTAAATGTTATTTCAGACGTAACCTAAGTGATTTTAGTAAGAGATGTTGCACTTCACAACAGAGAAACATTAAGTTTATCAGAGAGTTTAACAGGTTTTGTCTTTTGTGCTTCCTGAAAGTCAGTGTACTATAAAGGAGCCAGCAGCATCATTATCAGCTCTGAGGGTGTTTTCACAGTAGGGTCATCTTCATGTGATCCAAACTCAAGTGTTCGATCCAAAAATGAACCAACAGAAAAATAACTCCTAAAAGTTGTCCTTGCATTCACAACAATCTTTTTGGAAAAAACTTTGAGACAACTTGTTAATGTGACAACACACTAAATTATTGCAGAAGTCCTGCATGTACTGTACGTCACCAGAGAGAAGTTGTTGAGTCTGTTGTTTGAACAGAAGATGTAGTGATGGCATTTGATTAAGCTTAAGCTTAAAGGGGTCATATGATGCAATTTAAATTTTTCATTTCTCTTTGGAGTGTTACAAGCTCTTGGTTCATTAAGAAGATCTGTAAAGACTAAAGTCTAAAATCCAAAGAGATATTCTTTTTAAAAAGTTTAGGCTCATCCACAGCCTCCTAAAATGGCTAATTTAAACATGCCTCCACATCTCTACATCACTATGTGGGAAGATTTGCATAACACCGCCCAAATGTTCATGCAAAGAAAGAAGGCATGACTTTTATTCGCTCTGTTGACGCCGCTGGCATGTCGTGGAGTCGCTGTGTGTTTTGTAGTTAAAGCAACCAAAACTGTCCAACCCAAATATGCAGATGTGTGCTGCGCATTTTTTGGATGAGGACTGTTTCCTGAACCAGTAGCCTGCATCTGTAACGGCTATTTCTATAAAGTTGGGCAGTTCCAACGTTGCAAGGACAGTCTGGCGCTTCTGACTCACTGCCTGTAAGTACATTATTTATATTTAAATAATTTGCCAATGATGATTAAAACGCAAGTTTGAAGAGTAGTCTTGTTTGTCGTTTCTCCGATCACAAATGCAGAGATGATTTTATGTTTACGTAGCAAGATATGCAATGCAACTCGTAAAAAGATAGTATAAGTCATTATAATCAGTAATTATGTCCCACCTGGATGCAACAAATGTGTAAAGGTTTTTTTTTTTTTTTTTCTCGTCTATTGATATCCGGATCGCAAATACTTTTTCTGTTTAACCCGATCTTATTAGAGAACTGGTCGAATGAGTTCACCAAATTGAACTGAATCGTTTGAAACAATTCGCATCTTCAGTATGAACTAATCCACAAATTACTTAAATTATTCAGTTTATAAACGTGCCTTACACTCCCTCTGACGCGAAATAAACCAATATCCCGAGTTATTCAGTTACTCCTAACAGTACATTGACTGAACTGCTAAAAGAGAACCGATGATGGGATGTGCACGAGCAGAGCTGCTGGACTGAGTCTCGTCCTGCTGGGAGACGGCATTGTAGTATGTTAAGGGGCGTAACATTTCTGTCACAGGCTTGAGGCATTCGGCCAATCACAATGCACTGGATAGCTGACCAATCAGAGCACACCTCGCTTTTTTCAAACTGATGAGCTTTGTAAAAATCAGTGCATTTCGAAAGGCGGGGCATAGAGGAGAAACAATAATGTGCATTATATGGAAAATAATGTGTTTGGGTTTTTTTTTACCTTAAACTGCGTAAACCTGGCATTACACCAAATACTCAAAATAATGTTATTTTTAGCAGCATCATATGACCCCTTTAAGATGTCAAAAAAAAAAACATGAATCTTTCACAGTGCTATTTTTTTCCATATTAAGTGGCACTTAAATGCCAATTGACAAGTGTTTTAATCCATTACTGATCTTTTTTTTATTTTTGTTTTTTTATAGAACAGCATAGATTAATTATATTATTTTATTTTCCTCTTTTACCCTTTCTGAATTATCCATTTTATTTATTTCCCATCTAAAGTATACAATTTGCAAATACTGTAAATGACCAACAATCATGCCAGTTTAAAATAGTTGTAAAATAGCTTAATAATGTCCTCTGTCATTGCTTGTCATAATTCATTTTGAACAGACCCTGAAACAAACCAAGTGTAAAAACACCATCAAAGCAAAAACAGCTCTTGCTTTAAATGCCATGGCAGGCGACGGAGGAAAAGTCAATGTGTCACCAATCACAGGGATCCAATAATACGAATGTCAATAGGACTCAAAGCGGCATTAGTGTGAAGCCATCTGACAGATTGGCAATCTCAATACTTTAGACAGAAAGCACAAGTGATAATCAATCACTTCTATGTTATCAGGCTTATATCATGGTAAATCAATATGAGGATGTTCTAATGGTTCTTTAAATGTAAACATTCTTGTTTAACATTTGAGAGTATTACTAGCCTCTTGAACAGCACATTTTGCTGGCTCTAAACAAAGCCGAATTTTCAGTTAGACCAGGGACAGCATAACAAGGAGATTTCTCAAGACAGACATACTAAATGAATTTTTCCTTACTATAATCATATTCCCTACATTCACATTTTTACACAAACACACACATACACACTCAATCTTATCCATACAGAGAACGAGCTACAATCCCAACAGACTGGAGCCCTTGGAGAAGAATTAATTTAGGGGGGCATGAAATAAGAAATTTCATCGCTTGACTGGCCACAAGGCACAATCCAATCACAGCGCACATTAAAAGCAACGTGGAGTTATGCAGATGAGACGACCTTTCCCGTCAGCCCTGCTGCTGGGCTGTGAGCCGCCTCTATGGCAGCAGCAGATACAGATTTGCATGTAGAAGCAGTCGACGCAGACATGCCTGAAACCCCACTCGTTTTATAATGCCAGGCCAAAGCATGGAGTCATAAAAACAATGAAATACAGTTTTTCTCAGTCGCTTTGGTACATTTCACGAATCATCCTTGAGATTTGCAAAACAGTAAGTGCATTTCTCAAAACAACTCGTACAAATAGCAAAACACCATGGATAACCTGCAAAAGCCAGTCTCTTGCTCAAAATCCTTAGTTCATCTCTCAAAAATAAATATCTGTGTCAATGAACATGTCAGTGCCATCAGAATGACAAGTCCTTGTGTCATAGTTTACGGATAAGACAGTCAAATCACTTGGTCATGTTGTCAATATAACAGTGTACTCTGGAGGGATGTTCTGATGTAAACTACTGTATTGAACAGTATGCCATATGCTTATGTATGCCATATATCCATTTCAAAAGTACACATTTACAAATAAAGTATGTAAGAAATTGTCTGAAAGAGACTGGATTGAATTCCCAGTTATACTCTTACAGTACTAGTGGTCTGGCCCAAAAAATTATTATAAAAAAAAAAAAAAAACATTACTATATCATTGTGATATAGAAAAGGGACAATAAATATGGCAACAAAGATGAAATAAAAAAATAAGTCTATTTTCAGAATTTGTAACTCTTGTGTTGTCCTCTGTCTATACAGTATAATCTTTCTACAGTTTTTCTCAGTCGCTTTGGTACATTTCTCTAATCATTCTTGAGATTTGCAAAACAGTAAGTGCATTTCTCAAAACAACTCGTACAGATATCAAAACACAATGGATGACCTGCAAAAGCCAGTCTCTTGCTCAAAATCCTTAGTTCATCTCTCAAAAATAAATATCTGTGTCAATGAACATGTCAGTGCCATCAGAATGTCAAGTCCTTGTGTCATAGTTTACGGATAAGACAGTCAAATTGCTTAGTCATGTTGTCAATGTAACAGTTTACTCTGGAGGGATGATCTGATGTAAACTACTGTATTGAACAATATGCCATATGCTTATGTATGCCATATATCCATTTCAAACGTACTCATTTACACATTACTGTATGTGGGATATTGACTGAAAGAGACTGAAAAGAATTCCCAGTTACACTTTTACAAAGTCTGACCAAAAAAAAAAACCTTTACAATGTCATTGTGATATAGAAAAGGAAAAACAAATATGGACACAAATATGAAAATAAGTCCATTTTCAGAATGTGTAACTCTTGTGTTGTCCTCTGTCTATACAGTATAAGCTTTTCAACTGAAGATTCATGAGATGAACCTTTGAGCTATTTCAGAGAAAGGGTTTATCATTGGTTTATCATCTACATTCTCTTCATAAGTCAAGATTCACTTGGACAATTCATGCCAAATGTACAAAAAGTCTAATAATAATGTGTAAAAATAAATATAAAAAGTGTGCTAGGCAGTTTTTGACAACTAGATGAACCATTTTGCATTTAATGACTTATATGATGAACTAAAGACTAGATGTTTTGAAGGGTAAGACTGTTGCACAGAAAACTATGCAATATGTTTTGAGCAACATGACATGAGCAACTGATAATGTAGGAAACTGCCGATAAACATGCATAATCAATTGCATGAATGTACAAAAGCAATCGCAACTTGTTCAAAAGAATGAGAAACTGGTTTTATGATGTGTATAAATGGCTAGATGATGTGGAGGTTGTACAAGTAGTTTTGAGAATTTCATTTCTGTTTTGAAAAATGCACCAAAGTGACTGAGAAAAACTGTAATTACATCATATGTGAGGTAAATGTCACTTCACTTCTCGCACAAAACACTTTAAAACATTTTGTAGTCATTACTACTGCATGGCCAATAAAACTCATTTTATGTGAAAAACCAGGTTCTTATATATTATACAAAATATGTAAGATTATGTATTCCAACATAATGTTGTCAATAACTTTATTCAGCACCTGTTTCATTTGCTGGTTACGTGATTCAAGAATACAATGTGATAAGCTCAGTAACAGAATACATTTAAAGTAGAGCTGAATACAATGTAAATGAAAATTGCATGTAAAAATAAAATGTTTCCCTTTAAATAAAATGTGTTAAATAAGTTTCATTAAAAAGCACAATTCATAGAGCATGCACTGGTTTCGGAATTCTGCCTATGTATCTCTCCCTCTTTCTCTCAGATAACAGAGCTGCTCTGTCTGTGTCTCTCAGCAGCCAATCAACACGTTCGGATTGACTTAGCAAACAGTTACACCTGGCCCAACCTAAAGCCTTGCCACATGACTCACAAGGAAACATGAAAAGTGCAATTTCTTTTCCATGCCCTCTCGTTGCTCCCCTATTCTTAACAACCACTTCAAAGCAATTTTGACTGCTCTCTCTCTCTCTATCCTCTCTACTCATGAGCCGTGAGAGACCTGAGAGGTGTTGCTCATCAGAAGTGTTGAAATGTATTAATGAAATGATTTGGAGCGGGGCACGCAGACGTTGACCTCACTTCGGCAGGGTGAACTTAGGGCACGGCTGAGAGCACGCAGCACCCCTACACACAGCTGCAATCAATATTTAAACCTGCAAATGTCTCTTTGGCTAAATTCACAATGTAATTATTGACAGCTGTGACTTTGGTGTTCATGTTGGCTTCGAAAAAACTAAAATGGCATATGGTGTAACTATCAAATAAATCGAACATACTTTTCTTACATCTTAAATACTTCATAAAATATTTATTATTTTTAATGTATAAAGTACTTTTTTTTTTTTTTTTGAGTCAAAACATAATATTTTCAAACTTGGACTAACAATGTCTTGTCATAAAAAAGAACACATTATCTGATATTTTAAGAGACTAATTAACCTCGACACTAGCGATGAAATTTGAATGACCTGAACCAATTGCTTCCCAAAATTATTACGTTTCAAAGCACTTGAAACACTACAGGATGACATTGTATAATTACACCTCTTACAAACCAATTGCACATTTTCATGAAAGTAATAATTAAATGCAATTTACAAATAATTAAAAACGTTTACATATGAACAATCTTTCAAATGTGTGTTCTTTTATCATTTTGTAGTGCTTGTTTTGTGTGTTGTTAGGAAGGAATGAAATATTCTGCTTTTTGTGATTAGAAAACTGACGTAAAGCCAGCTAAAAAGGTTTTTTTTATTTATTTATTTTTCTATTTATTTTTTGAAGCAGCCTAATGAAAAAGTGTTTGGATTGCATAATGTTGTTTTACAAGATGCTTGATGGGATATATATTTTTCCCCTGAAGACTAGGTTGTCCTTGGCAGTAATTTTATCCTGAGTGTAATCCACTCTGCACAAATCAATACATCTGTGCGGATGCGTATCCAGGACTCTCACCTCATCTTAACGCAATTTACAGACAGATGCACGAGTGTGTGTACAGACATGCACAGATTTACACGCTCACACCTGTGTCTGAGTCTCACACATCCACAGAGTGATGCTGGAATGACTACAAACCACTAACTGAAGAAGACCTGCACAGCCCCTGTCAGTCAGAGTAATGGGAGCTGATTAGGCATAGAAAGATCCAGATACAGTGGGAGGACGTGAGGAGGTGGAAGGGGAACTATGAACTTTAGTCAGGATTGACAGCATATTTAATTTAGAGTGAATGGAAAAAAGCTGTGAGGCACAAAATTGCAAATATGCCATTCCAGAATATATATATATATATACAAAAATATATGTTACCAATATACTTACAAAGAAAGTTTGTCATAAGTACTGTATATCCTAACAAGGGGTAACAAACTAGTTTTAAATAGCTGCACAACAGGGCAAGCCAATGTTTTGAATATTCTGACCCGGTTTATTATCGTTTAACTAAAACTATAGTCACAAAAACACATCAAAAACACAACAGAATCAGCATTAAAGGGATAGTTCACCACAAAATGAAAAATTATTTCATCATTTACTCAGTTGTTCCAAACGTGCATGAATTTATTTCTTCAGCTGAAAACAAAAGAAGATGTAACGTAACAGTTTTTGGTACACATTGACTTCCAACTTTTTTATTATTATTATTCAAAATATCTTCTTTTGTATTTTGCATGAAGAAAGAAATTCATTAAGTTTTGGAGCTAATGAGTAAAGGATGACAATTAAAATTTTTTATGGGAGGAGATGAAAAAATGGATCATGGAACGTGATTAACTGACGTTTACCCTCATCAGATTACTAGTATTTGCGCCATTATTTAACATTATTTAAAAGCATGCCTTTGGAATTGAGCTTTCATGCTAATTTGCCCTGTTTAGTAAATATGGCACTAGGAATGAAAATATACAGAAATAAAACTATAGATACATTTTTATAGTGATAGAAGCCAAAATATTAAATGTCATAGATTAATATGTATTGAGTAATCCAATATTTTGTAGAGAGGTGTCAAAATGGCAATTTCCAACTGAGATTCAGTGCCAAATTACAAGGGGTTAAAATGACTTCAGAAAGATGGCAGCATCATTATGCTATTTTTACACAGAGATCAGTAGGTCTGTTAGTAAAATCTGTTGACTTGTGCAATATTGGTTGCATTATGTGCCAATGATGACCATTCAAAATGGGGGAAACCGAACTTTTCAAGTTTTTTTTCTCCAAAGATTGCAAAGTTTGCAATTCAAAACACATTAAAGATATCTTAATGCCCTTTTAGAAATTGGGTCTTAACAAACTTCCCTTTTGGCATCTTCATTTTGTAAGGCCCTAAACAGTTCAGTTCCAGAGATAACAGAATTTCAGTATGCCTCCAGAATTAAATAGTTGAATTGTAGACATTTTCAGTGGTTAAACATCAAATGTGGATCATTGATGTAATGTTGAAAAGTTATAGCTGTTCTGGTGTGAATGGCCATTTCAGATGATACAACATAGTACACAGTGCCTCATTTGCATCAAATTTAATATAGTGTTTACACTTAAGACCATCCTCAACAAATCTACATGAAGAGCAACTGCCTTTAATAATCGAAAAGATTGTAAACAATTGGCCTGTCAACACTTTGATTACTATTATTTCCTAACAATTTATGGTTATTTTCAAGAATATACTTCAGTAGAAACAACAGAACTTTTAATAAATGAAGAAAAAAAATCTACCAAACTGAACCTCACCACTGTAAATGAATCACTTCAGAAGGTGCTCCAGAACTGTGTCTGAGGAGAACTCAAGGCATTCTCCTTAATGTCCTCTTTCTTTCTTTCTCTCTATTAGTACATACTCATGAAACAGCCCAGCCATGCATGGAATGGATTCTGTAATACAAATCGTCGCTGTTACTTACAGCACTGCCAAACAGAAACAAACATGACAGCGAGTAATTACAAGGCCATTGAGTGCAATGTACCTGCAAAAGCCACTCCACCTTGAACTCGACTATGAACAGGGACAGAGAACAAGAGAAAAATAGAGTGAGCAAGACTAGAAAGAGGAGGAGGAGGAGGAGGAAGACAGGCCAACATATTGTATTTAAGAGCCCATTTCCCTGAGTGATTCCATTAAAACTCTCCACTGAGCCAATTATAGTATGAAGTGAAAAACATCCTCCCTCATTAGGTATTGATGGGGTGTGCTGCTGAGTCCGGTCAGCAGTGGAAAAGAGTGTGTGTAAGAAATGAACAAAAGAGAAATTTGTGTGACAGATGCACTTTTGAAGCCAGCCATGAGACTGACAGACAAAGGCAGGATGCACTTTCCGTATGAAAAACATCTCTACACTGAACTCACAGCAAATTCCTGAATGCCCTAAAATGTGCTGGAAATTACATATTTGCAGGGCAGCTGCCGGTTGTTTTATCATCTTACATTTAGTCACTGCTACTTTGTCATTGGTGTCATCAATTTCCCGCTACCAGTGTTTAATATGCCATAGTTAACATCTGACCTTGATAAATGAAACTGCATAGACTGTTATTCTTCAAACAGAGCAGCTCAGTCATGATGTCAATTTGTATATCGTCTGAAGTAGACATATAATGATGCAGCAGGAGTTTTTTCTTGATACAGTATGATACATTATACTGCATACTATACTACATTATAATATGACTGAAATACATCACTCATAAAAGAACAAAGGTTCTTTCCTTGCACAGAAGCTTCTTTCTAGTGGAAAAACTTTATTAAAATCTTCACACTACGAAGAAGAGGGGGAAAAATGGTTCTTGGGGAAGCCAACATGGTTCTTCTATTAAAAAACCCTTTCAGAACCTTTATTTGTAATAGTGTGAATATCTCATTATCATAATACATACTCTTTTACAAAAAAAAAAAATGTCATTCATATATATATATATATATATATATATATATATATATATATATATATATATATATATATATATATATATATATATATATATATATTCAGAGCACTACTCTCCATGGAGCAGAGTTCACTTTTCCTTTTTTATTTTATGGAATGGAAGATATCTCAGGTGACAAAAAGTAATATTTGCTCTTGATGAAAAACTCCTCACTATTTCAGTTAGAGGTGATGTGATATCTGAAAGTCCACTGCACCCTTCAGCAACACACTTTACTCCTGGGCTCTTGAGAGGACTCTTCAACTGGAAGCAAGATGGGTTTTATCATTGATGCCACAGAAGAGCCCTTTTCCCAGTTTAAAAAAAAAGGCATTCCATACTCTTAAGGAGGCTTTCACCACTGCTCCTCTCCTAGTCCATCCTGATCCCAATAGACCCTTCATTGTTGACGTCGACGCCTCCACCTCCAGAGTAGGAGCGGTCCTTTCCCAGCAGCAGGGGAATCCCAGCCGCCTCCATCCATGTGCCTTCTTTTCCTGCAAGCTCAACCCGGCGGATGTCAACTACAACATCGGCAACCGAGAGCTGCTAGCCATCAAGCTGGCCCTGGAGGAGTGGAGGGATTGGTTGGAGGGAGCTAAACTCCCATTCCTAGTTCTCACGGATCATAAAAATCTAGAATACCTACGCGTGGCCAAGAGGTTAAACCCCAGATAGGCCCCCTGGGCTCTATTCTTCACTCGTTTAAATTTATCCATCTCATACCAACCAGGGGTCAAGAATATCAAAGCCGAATGCTTCTGGTGGCCCAATATGGCATCGGACATCAGAAGGTATGTGCAAGGATGTAAGGAATGCGCCATCTTGAAGAGCCCACGCCACCTACCATCCAGTAAGCTCTTCCCTCTGCCCGTTCCGAACCACCCTTGGTCACACCTAGGGGTGGACTTCATAACAGACCTACCTCCCTCTGATTACAATACATGCATCCTCATTATTTTTGACCAGTTCTCTAAGTCCTGTCGTCTTGTCCCCCTGAAAGGTCTGCCCATGGCCATAGAAACCACTGAACTGATGTTCCATCGGGAGGATCGAGAGGGTCTGGGACGCGGCCAACCACCAGCTACAATGGGCCCTAAGTAGGCGCAGGATGACACCTGATCTTCGCCGCTCGGACACTCTAGCATACCAACCTGGACAGAAGTCTGGTCTGGCTGTCAACCCATGACATACGCCTACGCCTACCATGCCGGAACTTGTGTCCCAGATTCATTGGCCCGTTTACCATCACGGAGCAAATCAACCCGGTAACCTTCAAACTCCACCTGCCACCTGAGTATCGGATCCAGCCCGCATTCCATTTCTCACAGAGCCTGGCGTAGCCGAAGCCCCCCTGCCTCTCCGCCTTGATGATGGAGCTGCCTACAAGGTCAAGTAAAGTCATCTTTATTTATATAGCGCTTTAAACAAAATACATTGACCAGGCGAAACCAGTAGTTCAATGGGGCTCTAGTTGTCCTGGTCTCCGCTGTCTTTAAAGGATGTAGAAGTCCTTTCTAGGTGCTGATTTACCATCTGGTCTGGATACGTACTGGATCCAGACTGCAGTGACCCTCTGATCTGGATACAGACTGGATCTGGTGGCTACGGTGACCTCAGAATAAGAGAGAAACAGACTAATATTAGCCTAGATGCCTTTCTTCTAATGATGTAACAAGTACATCGGGTGGTATGGGAAGTGTTCATGGTTCCGGTTTACCTAATTAACGCAGCCTAAAAATCCTTTAATGGATTTGGATATTAAAATTATATTAGTATGTTATGTGTAAGCCAGGTTAAAGAGATGGGTCTTTAATCTAGATTTAAACTGCAAGAGTGTGTCTGCCTCCCAAACAATGTTAGGTAGGTTATTCCAGAGTTTAGGCGCCAAATAGGAAAAGGATCTGCCGCCCGCAGTTGATTTTGATATTCTAGGTATTATCAAACTGCCTGAGTTTTGAGAACGTAGCGGACATAGAGGATTATAATGTAAAAAGAGCTCATTTAAATACTGAGGTGCTAAACCATTCAGGGCTTTATAAGTAATAAGCAAAATTTTAAAATCTATACGATGTTTGATAGGGAGCCAGTGCAGTGTTGACAGGACTGGGCTATTATGGTCATACTTCGTGGTTCTAGTAAGAACTCTTGCTGCTGCATTTTGGACTAGCTGCAGTTTGTTTACCAAGCGTGCAGAACAACTACCCAATAAAGCCTTACAATAATCTAACCTTGGTGTCATAAATGCATGGATTAACATTTCTGCATTTGACATTGAGAGCATAGGCCGTAATTTAGATATATTTTTGAGAGGGAAAAATGCAGTTTAACAAATGCTAGAAACATGGCTTTCTAAGGAAAGATTGCGATCAAATAGCACACCTAGGTTCCTAACTGATGACGAAGAATTGACAGAGCAGCCATCAAGCCTTAGACAGGTTCCAAGTGTTTTTTGATTTTTGTTTTTGTTTGGAACTGTTCCCTCTCTTCTTGTCAGACTAGACTGGTTCTGTCTCCGGTCCTTGCATCTCTTTTCTGCTGGGATTCCCCAAGACTTGACTCCAGCTACTCTCTGCACTCTATCTCATTCAGGGAGTTAGGTGGGCCTTCGACGCTGTGTCCCAAGATCTCGCAGATCAGTGTGACTTTGATGTTGCATCCCACAAAACTTTGTGAATTTTTAAAATAGTCAGTTGCACACCTTGCATCTTCAATTAATGCCAAATTGTTATCTGATGAATTAGTAATCCACTCAACACAGAAAAAGCCAATTTCCTAATTGTTCAAACAGCTGTCTTACGTAATTACAACAGCTACAAAAGGGGAAGAGAAGAAGAACAAAGAAGACAAATGAGGAGATACAGTAAGACAAAAAAAAGGAATTATGAGCAGTGGAAACAGAAGAGATTTAAGAGTGAGAGGGGGTGGCCAGGGTAGAGGGAGAAGAGGAAGAGGAAGATGAGGTAGAGAAAGAGGTGATAGTGAAAGAGACAGAAGAGCTGAAGGAAGAAGAGCTGAATATGTAAGAGGAAGACCGAGAAGAGCTGATGATGTAGGAAGATGAAAAGAGATTGAATAGATTGGAGGGCAATGGTATAGTGGAAATAGAAAATTTAAGAAGAGGTCAAAGGGGAGGAAGAGGAGCATTTTGTGATAAAGTTCATTGTTTTCCATAATCTAATGATAAAAATTAAACTTTCATATATTTTAGATTCATTGCACACCAAATGAAATATTTCAGGTCTTTTATTGTTTTAATACTGATGATTTTGGCATACAGCTCATGAAAACCCAAAATTCATATCTCAAAAAATTAGCATATCATGAAAAGGTTCTCTAAACAAGTTATTAACCTAATCATCTGAATCAACTAATTAACTCTAAACACCTGCAAAAGATTCCTGAGGCTTTTAAAAACTCCCAGCCTGGTTCATTACTCAAAACCGCAATCATGGGTAAGACTGCCGACCTGACTGCTGTCCAGAAAGCCATCATTGACACCCTCAAGCGAGAAGAGGTGACCGGACCCTGAGGAAGATTGTGGAGAAGGACCGATTCCAGACCTTGGGGGACCTGCGGAAGCAGTGGACTGAGTCTGGAGTAGAAACATCCAGAGCCACCGTGCACAGGCGTGTGCAGGAAATGGGCTACAGAGAAGCAGCACTGGACTGTTGCTCAGTGGTCCAAAGTACTTTTTTCGGATGAAAGCAAATTTTGCATGTCATTCAGAAATCAAGGTGCCAGAGTCTGGAGGAAGACTGGGGAGAAGGAAATGCCAAAATTCCTGAAGTCCAGTGTCAAGTACCCACAGTCAGTGATGGTCTGGGGTGCCATGTCAGCTGCTGGTGTTGGTCCACTGTGTTTTATCAAGGGCAGGGTCAATGCAGCTAGCTATCAGGAGATTTTGGAGCACTTCATGCTTCCATCTGCTGAAAAGCTTTATGGAGATGAAGATTTTGTTTTTCAGCACGACCTGGCACCTGCTCACAGTGCCAAAACCACTGGTAAATGGTTTACTGACCATGGTATTACTGTGCTCAATTGGCCTGCCAACTCTCCTGACCTGAACCCCATAGAGAATCTGTGGGATATTATGAAGAGAAAGTTGAGAGACGCAAGACCCAACACTCTGGATGTTCAACTCTCAGTTGAACAAGAGCATGCAATTATTGACATGGTGGTCCAACACAACACCCTCCGCCTCAAAGAAATTCAGCAAAGAATAACACCGGACAATCAACTGTTCCACAATATCCACCAATGCAGTCTCTCCACAATTGACCATGTTCTTAGAAGAAATGCTATCCGAATGAAGCAAGTATACAAAGTGCCCTTTGAGAGGAACTCAGTTAGAGTGAAGGAGTTGCGATTCCAGTTTGTTCAAGTATGTGCAACCCAGTTACTGCACTTTTACTGTCAGCTTAAAGATATATATTTTTCCTGAATTTTAAGTATGTGTCCATAAACTATTCCATACTTGTATTTGTGAAAATATTTAGGCATATCTATGTATACTGCTGCT
Organism: Carassius gibelio; assembly: GCF_023724105.1. NCBI lineage: Eukaryota > Metazoa > Chordata > Actinopteri > Cypriniformes > Cyprinidae > Carassius > Carassius gibelio. The sequence goes on along the minus strand of NC_068373.1, from coordinate 7,889,689 downwards.
TCAAAGTGTGAACTCAAACTTCAGCAACAATTTCACAGTAGTATGGACTACAATCAATGCCATGACCGTAAAACGCAAATGTAGTATAATTTACCTTGTGTTCTTTTTAATCTAGAGAATCTTGGAGTTGGATAGCAGTGCAACTCATTATGAGCACCTGTATATTGATGAAGCAGACTTCAATCTTCAAAAAAAAAAAGGAGAAGAGGGAGAAATGGGTTTGGCCATCATGCTACAGTCAATGTCCCTGGACAACGAGGAGACAACATCACTCTCTGTAATTTTCTACAACTGATGTTGTGGCACACAATGCTGTCCTGGGAGCATACAACACAGCTAGGCTCCTACATTTTTTAAAGATCCTCAATGAAAACCTCTTTCTACAGGGTAATCAGGAGCAAGATTTTGCGGAATTTTGTAGTTGTTTGGGACAATGTCCAATTCCACCATTCAGCACTAGTGCTAGAGTGGTTTGAGAATCACCCACAATTCAGGAAAGTACATGAGGTGCCTATGGGGAAGTGAGACCACTAGTGAACACCCAGGGAAACACAGACCAGACACCATGACATTACCCCCTCCTCTACGGGGCAGCTACCAGATGCTCCACCCAAACCCAAGAACAAACCAAGGAACACAGAGACCAAGAGGGAGATGGACCGGCCGAGGACCAGGGGGAGGGACGGAGGGCCAGGCAACAGAGGGAAACAGAGACAGGAAGTGCAAAAAAAAAGAAAAAACAAGGAGACCATGAGGGAGGTGGACCGGCAGAGGACCATGGGGAGGGACGGAGGGCCAGGTAATAGAGGGAAACAGAGACAGGAAGTGCCAAAAACAAAAACGGAACAACAACAAGGAAACCAGGAGGGAGGAGGACCGGCGGAGGAAAAGCGGAGGGACGGAGGGCCAGGTCCACAGAAGGAAACAGAGAAAAAAACAATAAACACAAGACCAGGATGGAACAGAATGTTCGGGGCCCAGGGCTGAGCTGACAGGGCAAGTATCCTGGGCGGATCAGGTGTAACTGGAGCCATGCGGTCGAGACAGAAGCCCACCAAGGTCGCACAGAAGACCACCATATCAGTGTGGTTGAGACTGAAGCACACCAGGGCGGCGCAGAAGACCACCACCTCCGTGCGGTTGGGACAGAAGCCCACCAGGTCGACGCAGAAGACCACCACAGCCGTGCGGTCGGGACAGGAGCCCACCAGGGTGGCACCGAAGACCACCACAGTGGGATCGATGGAACAGGAGAGCAAGTCTGGTTAGGTAAGTGAAATAAAGAACATGAACAGGTTAAGGGTGGCCTCAGTTGCCCTGAGGAGATGGTAGATGGTCTCCACAGCCATGACAGGGCAGGCAGTGAGTCCCTGGATGGCCTCCGTGGCCACGACAGGATAAGTCGAGTGCTCAGAGAGTCCCGCAGAGATGTGACGAGGCTCTGGTAGTTCCGCAGAGATGTGGAGAGACTCAACGGGGACCTGACTCTGCTCTGGAGGGTCAACGGGGACCTGACTCGGCTCTGGAGGGTCAACGGGGACCTGAGTCGGCTCTGGAGGGTCACCTGTGGCTGTGCAGAGGCGCTGGGCCGGCGGCAAACTTGTGCAGTGGCTCAGGGCCGGCGGCCAACTTGTGCTGTGACACTGGGCCGGCGACCACCTCGTGTTTTTCAAGGCTGCATCATTATATCCCAATCCTACTGCCAAATTCCAGAACTCTTGTGGCGAACCACCCACCTCATTCCCCCTTTGACGGAGGGTGGTTAATTTAATGAATCTTCTCCTCCGCTCCTTCATGTTGGCTGGGGAACGGAGACAAAATCCCACACTGCTGGATCTGATCGGATGGAGTCCTTCTGTTACGATCGGGACACAGGAGACGAGAGATCCAAGAGCAGTGTGTGTTTATTTTGTAATCCAAAAATCATAATCCAGTAAGCAATGGTCAAAATCCAGGTAAGAAGTCAGAACATGAAACAAAACAAGAAACTAGAACCAAAAGGGAACACGAGGAAACTGGGTGACAGAAATTAAGGACTGATGTAAACTACACTGTAAAAAATTTACCGTAAAATTTACAGTAACTTACTGGCAACAATTAGCCAGTAAGTTACTGTGAATATGTTTTACAGTAAGGGTACTGTAATTCTATTTACAGTATTTTATGTATACACTGTGAAATCAAAAACAATTAAATACTGTGATTTTAGTTGTATTTACAGTAACTTACTGGCTAATTGTTGCCAGTAAGTTACTGTGAATATGTTTTACAGTAAGGGTACTGTACTTCCATTTACAGTATTTTATGTATACACTGTGAAATCAAAAACAATTAAATACTGTGATTTTAGTTGTATTTACAGTAACTTACTGGCTAATTGTTGCCAGTAAGTTACTGTGAATACGTTTTACAGTAAGGGTACTGTACTTCCATTTACAGTATTTTGTGTATTCACTGTAAAATAAAAAAACAATGAAACACTGTGATTTTAGTTGTATTTACATACAAAAAACAGTTAAGCACTGTTTTTATGTATTGTATGCAATACAGTACTATAAGCAGTAGATAACAGTTAATCACTGTAAATTCAGTTTCTCACTGTACAATTTAAATACTGTATCACTGTGACTTAATATTAGCCATCATTAAAAGAATCACCCATATTCTTAAACCCTGCAATCAACTGCAGACAATAAGAAAATTGTTAACAGTTATTTATTTAAAAACATTTGGTGAACAGGAATGACAAAACAGGTACAACATAAAGGGATAATTGACACTGGACAACATGTCATTATGCCATCCAAAGTTAACAAACATTCTGTGTTTGTAATTTTTAATGGCGTGAAGTCTATTATCTGCGTATTCTACTGTTGCTAAATTTAATTACTGGCTTAAGAAAATTTTACAAAACGAGGCTATTTCATTACAAGTTTTGTAAAGTTACAGAGCAAACTATTACTAGTTCATTCACTAGTTCCACATGACTGGTTGCTATGGCAGAACAATAACGCAAATTGATACAACACGGTCAAAATATTTAACTACTTTGAAGCTTTTTAAATAACTGATTATTACCACATTCTAAAGAGTAATAAATAACACTATGGCAATACTGAAATAAAATAAAACATTGAACATTTAAAAAAAAAAAAAAAAAAAATTAACATTTGCATGAACATTTAAAACAGAAAGGAAAATAAACTTCCCCTGCCACTATGGCCTCTTGCATGCCCTGACCTTGGAGACCTAGAATCCTAGTTGGAGCCCTGAAATTAAAGAAGAAAACACATTAGATCAGCTGAATGGTTTCGAAAATGGTAAAACTAAACTGTTTAACTCTGGGGGAGTTGTAAAATGAGCCTATTTCCAAAAAAAGGGGAGTGTTCTTTTAACAAATACAACTTTTTATTTTAATAATGTAGGCTACTAGTAAATAGTGAAATTAACATTTAGAAAGATTAATAAATGCTGTAGAAGTGCAGTTTATTATTAGTTAATGTTAACTAATGTAGTTAACCAGTTTAATAAATCGAACCATATTGTAAAGTGTTACCAATTTGTTATACACCGATTCAGACGACTCGCGAGTTCAGTGTTGGACAGATCAGTTGTTTTAACCATTCATTAAATGTAATCAGTTCAAATGAGTCATTAGTTCGAGAATCGGACGTGTCAGTAGCGGACTATGGCACGCGCTTTATTATCCCGGGAGTTTAGGACATTGCACAAGATTTTTGTCAATACAGGAAACATTTCATCACTGGATAGTTTTTTGTTTGTTTATTGAAAGTGTTTATATTTCAGGTGATGCAGAACAATTTTCAGAGTACATAAGGCAACGTTTTCTTTAGCACAATTCACACCCAGCGGTAATTCAGGGGAAACAAAATCTCTGAATGCTCGACATGAACTTCGGTCTTCCGATCTTTTACCATCATGTCAATTCTCAATTGATTTTGATTAATATTTAGATTTACATTTATGCATTTAGCAGATGCTTTTATCCAAAGCGACTTGCAGTGCATTCAGGCTAACATTTATTTCCTAACATGTGTTCCCCTGGGAATTGAACCCATAACCTTTTGCGCTGCTAACGCAATGCTCTACACCACTGAGCCACAGGAACATGCCTGAGGGAGCGAGAGAGAGCAAGACAGTTTGACGACTGTGAGAGTGCGTGCGCGGCCAGGGCTCTCTGCTCGTTCTATCAGTAACATGCGCCCTGTCACAAGTGCAGCAGTCATCTACATCACACCATTCAAATGGCTTTGGCGGGACAAAAATTCGTTTTGGCGGCTGAGAGAAATGGAGGGTGAGTTAATAATTTTCTTTTAACTGAATAATGAAACGCAATTCAGACCCTGATATTTATCTATCACCCAAAAGCCGGTATTAGTTTTCCTACACTGTTCGTAGGCTTGCAGCCTCCATGTTACAGCTAATGCTGTGAGATTTTATGCATGTTAAATCTTAAACATAAAATAACCTGATCATGTTTGATCAAGGCAAGCGACTGTTCTGACTTGCATAAAAATCCTCTCTATTCATTTGAAATATAGAGTTGGGTTCTGTTTTAATGTACCCAAGTGTACCTAAAATAAAAAGAGTTTAATATACAGGTTTGTGGCTCTTAATTTCTTATTATTAATTTAAAATCAAGAATCGAAAGCTTGCGAATCGAAATCGAATTGGAATATCTGAATCGTTAAGGTTTTAATGGTATTACTACTCTTACCGATACGGCTTCGATCGATCGATCCGATACTTTAACGGTATTCTTGTCGGTACTCTTTGATAAATATATATATATATATATATATATATATATATATATATATTATATATATATACATAACAAAAGATAAACAATTAACAAAGATACACATTATATAGGCCTACACAGTGCTTTCATTTCAGGAAGGTCTACTACTGTTCAGGTATGGTCTAAACAGAATTCTAGTAAAGCAATCAAATGTAAAATAACGCTGCATCGTTTATCATAGATAGATTAATGCTTATTAAAGCTGAAGTTATTCATTTAAGCCTTTTTTTTGTTTAATTCACAGTAATGGTGCAATCGTCAGCATGTTTATTAGACACTGACCCTTTAAGACCGAGTGCAGATCTAATAGGCGACTGATGCGCTATATTTTCTGACAACTATTTCCATACCTACGTCCATTTTAGACATATTTTTGTGTACATTTGCTAGTTTAGATGTGCACATGAAACTGAAAGTATAATTTGCTCATCTCGTTGCGTGCGCCACCTTGGGAACAGCATCTCATGAGCATATTTTTGTGCTATTAATAGCTCTTTTTATTATTAAACGCGTCTCCACAATTTAGCAACAGTAGCTAGACTGCATTTTACAACAATCACTGAATGCTGAATCTGATTCTGTCGTGACGTTTAAGTTTTAGGGAAAAATGAGAGCGTAGCCTACTGCTGCAAAGGGAATTAAGTTGCGCTATACAGAATGCAGCTATAGTTTTTAATGGTTTTACCTCAAACATATTATTATTATAATCTTTGGAAGCCAAAATCTAAAATAAAATCTGAGTAATCACAAATCTGAAGTGTAACCAGGCTATGTTTGAATGTTTAGTTCTGTCCTCCAACGTCACTCATTAGGGCTGTCATGTGCGCACTGTGGACATCTCTCTGTCTCGGAGTGCGAATAGCAAAAATGCATCACAGACAAATGGTTTAATATTATGGTATATAGAAAAGGTTGGCGAAATAAAACGTCTTTATAGCAATAATAACATTACGTGTATTTTTCCAAGTACCAACAGCATAACCGATAACGTCCGAGCTTATCGATACAGCGGTCTTTCAAAATTCAGCCCCGGGGCCCGTTTAATACCAGCTTTCGGTACCCACCCCTACCCAGCCCTATATGTTAATGGAATATTTTTATGAATGAAGGCGTGTATCACTGATATTAGTAATATAGCTACTGATGTCTCGATGAAAATGTTTAAGAATCAGTATCAGTTTTGCAAAAATGAGAATCAATTAAAATAAAAAAATCTATATTTTTTTACCCAGCCCTAATAAATAAGGTAACAGTTTATGTTTTACTTACATATATGATTTAGTCAATCAAGAGCAATCAACAAGTCTCTCTCTCTCGTCAGTTAACGTTGATAAGCTACATTGTCTTGTTTGACTTTCTTTGCCATTTACATCTGACTGAACTACAAACTTTCCAATGACGTTTGGATAAATGGATGCGCTCAACTAGCTCACGCGTCTGTCCCGCTGCACGCTCAAGCCACAGCACGTTTTTCTCTCAGCTCGCGCACCAAAGCAATGTGTGTTACTATATTTCGTTTAATATTTCACTAGTAAGATAGATTTACTTCATATACTGCCTTTTTTATCCCCATTATACCCTCTGTTGTCAGTGTTTCTTTTTCTAAACACAAACACTATTTACACGCCTGGTATCGGTTGTTGGTATCGGAGTAAAAAAAATCATTTTTACGAGTACGAGAACATTGAGCTTAGTATCGGCCCGATATCGATACCAGTATTGGTGCATTCCTAAAAATTATTATTATTATTATTATTATTATCAAATTATGATTAATTATATTAAACCCACAGATACCTATATTATTAATTGTATTATAATTATTATTAAAGCTATTATCAGAACCTCACCTGTATCTAGTCAGTTAGCAAATAGAACTCTGTGAAGTCCCTGATGAAGGAGATTACATGGGGGTTCATGTATGAAGTCTTCCGCTTCACCACTCTCCCAGTCGTCTTGCTCATCTGCTCCTTGGCAGTGCACTTGTTGGAGTCAGGATTAATCCTGACTAAAAACCTATGAACATGAGTATAGGAATTAGGGGATGGGACAATATGCGCACATTAATGAATAACTGTAAGTGCAGTGAGCAATGTAGAATCATACATAAAGGCCAGCTGACAGAGGCATTTCACATCTCAACAGGAGTTAGTCAAGGCTGTCTACTTTCTCGATTACCATTCCTCTTCGAAGGACGACTAGATCATGCGGCCGACTAGATCATGCAGCCGACTAGATCATGCTGCAAGCCACTGACAACAGGCGCAATGGGATCCAATGGACCCCATTTACACAACTGGACGACCTAGACTTTGCAGATTATATCACATTACTGTCCCAAAAACACCAACAAATGTAAGAGAAACTGAGAGGGGTAGAACAGAAGTCAGCTGAGACAGGTCTCCACATTAGCACAACGACCAAAGTGCAAACAGAAAGACACTGGCCAGCTTGATGGTTAACCACAAGAATGGGCAAGGCAAGAGCTGCATTTGACACTCAAGACCAAACTACGGCTATTCGACTCAAGCATTAACACCATACTCCTTTAAAGATCTGAGACGTGGAAAACAACAGAGAACCTCCTGAACAAGCTACAATTCTTCAACCAGAAGATATATTCTCAACATCAGATGGCCTGAAAAAAAAAATGAAGAATTAAGAGCTTAATTACTCCCAAAAGGTTTTATGTAAAAAATATAGTGTGTACATGCCCAACAATCCTCCTAAAGCATTCAAATTGTTAGGAGGCTTCAACCTACACTATTTAGATACTCAGATACTTTACATAATAGGGCTGGGCCATAAAACATTAACAATATGTATCGCGATAGACATGTAATCAATATCAATAAAAAATGCGTTCGATAAAACGTTCGATTTTTTTTTTTTTCTTTGCATGAACAAAGGCACTCACTCACTGGTAACCTAGCAACATAGGGAGTAACACACTACCAGCCAATCATGTAACAGTTTAGTTGCACCATATTGTTGTCTCGTGTTGGATTCTTCAATAACAGAACTGACGTGGAGTGATAAGTGGAAAGCCTTGTTTGATCGGTGATGTAGATAAGATGACTGACTGCTGCGCCAATTCTGACAGGCAAGCGCATGTTACTGAGAGAACGAGCAGAGAGAGAAAGAGAGCCCCTCCTCCGGCATCGCGCGCACACTCTCAAAGTCTTCAAACTGTCTTGCTCTCTCTCCCTTCTTCGCGCATATTAATTAAAATTTATATTACCATCAAAATCAATTGAGAACTGACACAATGATAGGTCGGAAGACCGAAGTTTCAGGTGAAGCATTCCGAGATTTTTTTCCCTGAATTACCGCTGGGTGTGAATTGTACTAAAATAACGTTGCCTTATCTTCTCTGAAAAGCGTTCAGCACATTCAGCTGACATAAACCACACTTTAAATAAACGACAAACACTATCCAGTGATGAAATGTGTTCTGTGTTAACACAAATCTTGTGCGATGTCCTAACTACTGGAATAATCACACGTGCTGTCACTGCGTCATGATAGGTGCGCATTATATTTTCCTGCTTTTTTGTCCTTTGCCAATCACACCATTGGTTGCTATTGTTTCCTCAAAAAACTTAATTTCTTTTCCACTGAAGAAAGAAAGAAATTTTCGTTTTGAGGTGAACTAATCCTTTAAGTTTAAAATAAAAATGTTTAAATGTAATATATTTTTCTCCTGGTCCTTATTTTAAATAGGTCATAAAAATATCAATAATTATCGATATCGACCAATATGAAACACTTATATTGTGATACAGTTTTCAGCCATATCGCCCAGCCCAATTACATAACATTTTAAATAGGGGTGTCAAAATTTATCGTTTCTACGATGCAGATGAGGACGATACGGTATCGGTTCAGTAATAGACCATAACCGATTATAATGTACTGACACTTTTCTGACGTCATTTGTCGCGGTAGCATACAATGGCAGAGGGAGGCGAGACGCGAGTGCGAGTAATTAAAGATGTTCCAACTACCTTTAAAGCCTATATCTGGGCACATTTCAGCTTTTATGAACAACCTGGTAAGCACATCCTGAAGAAGACGCACTTTGTGCACTCATGTCACGCACAAATAGAATATGCAGGAGGTAATACCACTAACTTGATAAACCACGTTAGCCGTTTTCACCCCGAGCTGTTAACGCCTGGCAGAGTCTGATTGCTTTTAGAGATGCACGGACGAGCTCCAACGCTGAATCCACAGCCAAAAATAAATCATCCACCCGCCCCAACAATTTTCTCTGACTTAAGTATCCACACCCGATGGTCAAATTACTATTATTCTGTGTTGTTATGCGTGATTATAAATGGATGATAGTTACCTTCAACAGCGGACTCAGCGACGGTTGATGCGTGCATCTTTAATGGTAACATAATACACCGATTAATAAACGCTGCTTTTAAATGAATATTTCTTTAAAACAATTTATATGACAGATTTTTCTTTTCTTAATGGCATAAACAAGCTTTACTCCCAACTGGAATGTCACTGTTTCAACAGGCGAGCACACACACGCGCACTCATCACTTTTGAAGAAAAATGTCAAATTGAGTATGCGGTGCATCGCGATGCATTGTGATATCGAATTGAACTGAATCGATGACATGATAATCGTAATCGAACCGAACCGTGAGACCAGTGTCAGTTCACACCCCTAATTTTAAAGGGAGAAGATGATTTTGAACAGCTTTTCAATTGTCAATTTGCTTTTACACTGTAATCAAACTATTTAAGATAAAAAATACCTCTGAACAAACTCCAGTGTTGTGCTGGCTTCCACCTGATACTCTAGATTGAATACATAGTAACAGGCGAAGAGAGCGGCCAAGGCAGTGGTGAAGTCTGCCATGTGAGCACCAGGTGGGATTACGACCCTCCCCTCGATCGACAGCATCCATTTTTTTGCAGTCAGGATTGTCTCTCCTTAGTAAAGACAAGAGTCATCACAAATTATATTTCATAGTAATACATTCTATAAAAGATTTTCTCCACATAAATTATTGTAAAAACAGGGCAGGGAGCATACATATCTTCGAAGCAATGCATTAAAGGGTTAGTTCAGCCAAAAATGAAAATTATGTCATTAATGACTCACCCTCATGTCGTTCCAAACCCATAAGACCTCCTTTTATTTTCGGAACACAGTTTAAGATATTTTAGGTTTAGTCCGAGAGCTCTCAGTCCCTCCATTGAAGCTGTGTGTACGGTCTACTGTCCATGTCCAGAAAGGTAATAAAAACATCATCAAAGTAGTCCGTGTGACATCAGATGGTCAGTTAGAATTTTTTGAAGCATCGAAAATACATTTTGGTCCAAAAATAGCAAAAACTATGACTTTATTCAGGATTGTCTTCTCTTCCGTGTCTGTTGTGAACGCGACTGTTGACGTACGACGCTGCTGACGTGTTTTCTGGTGCAACCAATAACAAAGAAAACACGTCAGCAGCATTGTACGTCAGGGGCGTCACTGCAGTGTTGTGAACGCGCTCACAACAGACCCGGAAGAGAAGAAAATGCTGAATAAAGTCGTAATTTTTGTTATTTTTGTAGCAAAATGTATATTCGATGCTTCAACAAATTCTAACGGACCCTCTGATGTCACATGGACTACTTTGATGATGTTTTTATTACCTCTCTGGACGTGGACAGTATACCGTACATACATTCTCAATGGAGGGTCAGAAAGCTCTCGGACTAAACCTAAAATATCTTAAACCGTGTTACGAAGAGGTCTTACGGGTTTGGAACGACATGAGGGTGAGTCATTAATGACATAATTTTTATTTTTGGCTGAACTAACCCTTTAAAGGAACACTCCTTTTTTTTGAAATAGGGCTTATTCACATTATTTCCTACATTTAGATAGGTGGGCAAATGCATTTTTGTGTCAGTGCATGCATTGTTTTAGTTTGACTGGGTCGGCGTTAGCTTAGCTTAGCACAATGAATGGAATCCTTTGTTGCCAGCTAGCATGGCCTGAGTAAAAGTGATCAAAAAAATAAAAAAAACCCCACCTAATTACTTCTTGTGGCCTGCGTATTCACAATGAGTACAAATAGCGATCCAGATTAACACTAGGCGATTTCCTAGGCAGATATTGACTTGGGACTATATTATGGGGAAGCACAGGCGAAGCACTGCTGCTTAGGCGAAGCACTGCTACTTCGGCGCAGAGATATCACGCAACACATGAAATCCCACGACTTCCGTCAACATACCGGCGTGAATAGTAGCTGCCTGGCTATTTTCCTTACAGTACACGAATGGCGATGAACATGGCTGATTTTGAGAGAGACGAAGAGGGTGACTTCTCAGACAGTCAAGAACCAGAACCATACCTATTTGAACCAGAGTTTACAGAAGACGAGCTGCGTGCTTTGGAAATAGAACGACAGGAGGAGGAGGTTGCGTTCGCTCAACAGCCTGAGGACGTGAGGATGAGAGCCAACATGAACTGGTGGTGTGAATGTGGGGGAATATGCCAATCTATGCCGACGGAAATAGAGTGTCTGTGCTGTAGAGAGTGGGACATGTTTTTGCCATTGATGACCAGGCTCAACACGTCAAATCAAGATGAGCGTGCCCAAAGTTGTGTGTGTCACATCTACAGAGGATTTCACGGCGCTGATCCATTCTGCAGTACTCGATTTTTTTTTCCGGTGTGACAAAGTGAACTGGAAAAAACGCCCCACGCCGAATGGACCAAATGGACAGCTGTCCACAGAGTAAGTGATTATTTTAATCATGACGCATGTATAGACCGACCCATATTATACCTGTATTCACATAGAGTTGATGTTTTCATGTGTTGCGTGATATCTCTGCGCCGAAGCAGCAGTGCTTCGCCTGTGCTTCCCCATAATATAGTCCCAAGTCAATATCTGCCTAGGAAATCGCCTAGTGTTAATCTGGATCGCTATTTGTACTCGTTGTGAATACGCAGGCCACAAGAAGTAATTAGGTGGGTTTTTTAAAAAATTTTGATCACTTTTACTCAGGCCATGCTAGCTGGCAACAAAGGATTCCATTCATTGTGCTAAGCTAAGCTAACGCCGACCCAGTCAAACTAAAACAATGCATGCACTGACACAAAAATGCATTTGCCCACCTATCTAAATGCAGGAAATAATGTGAATAAGCCCTATTTCAAAAAAAGGAGTGTTTCTTTAAAGGATTAGTTCACCTCAAAATGAAAATTTCCTAATAATTTACTCACCCCAATGCCATCCAAGATATCCATGTCTTTCTTTCCTCAGTGGAAGAGAAGTTAAGTCTGATTAAAACATTTCTGGATTTTTCTTCGAATAATGGACTTCAATTGTAACCAACGTTTTGAAGTCTAAATCAATGCAGTTTCAAAGATGAAGTGCTTCAACGGGCTGTGCAGGATCCCAGCTGAGGATTAGGGTTTTATCTTGCGAAATGATTGGTCATTTTCTAAAAAAAAAAATTATAATAATTTATATACTTTTTAACTACAATTGTTAGGATTGAGCTGGGAACTACATGTCGAAAGGTTGCGCTCGATATCGCCGGTGGAAATACACAAAGATGGCCAGCGAAATGGAGCGCGACCTTTCGATGTGATGATGTAGTTCCCAGCTCAATCCTAACAATTGAACTGCATTGATTTGGACTTCAAAACGTTGGTTACAATTGAAGTCCATTATTCAAAGAAAAATCCAGAAATGTTTTCCTCAGACTTAATTTCTCTTCCACTGAGGAAAGAAAGAGATGGATATCTTGGATGGCATTGGGGTGAGAGTAAATTATTAGGAAATTTTCATTTTGAGGTGAACTAATCCTTTAAGCAGCAATAACTGGTTTGCTGATAGAAAAACTATGAGTTATACAGGCATAGCAAGCAATCTGAAATAGCAATCACGACATTATAGGTGGCTACTAAAGATGAGAGATTACTCCACATAACTTAAATTTGGAGTGACTGTGCTGTTACTGACTGGTGCAGAAGCAGAGAATGACACAACACACATTCACTAGTGTTTTCCAGAAACTTTGCTTTGCTTGTGCCCTATACATTCAAAGGATTCGTTAACATTGAATGTGAAACTTACCAAGCATGATGATCCTTGGAGTGACTGGGAGAGACAGCTGGGCCTCTGCGTCTGCGGGAGTGGTAGTCTCCTATGCCAGCAAAGATAAGAGTTACTTGAAACAAGGTAGACTGTATATTATCTCTAGGATAGAAAAAGCTTTTTGAAATTTGTTAATAAGGAAGCAATGAGCAATGGTCCTTTTTTTTTTTTTTGCTCTGAAGGTTTGTGAAAGGTTTACACAAAAAATTAACTAAGTACCACAATATCTTTATCAATTACAACACTACATCAATTTTCTCTTAATTAAAATATTGTGCTCACAGTGGACAACAGTGACTTTACCCAGCATTTACCCAGGAATTGAGATAGAAGCTTGCACCATGTGGGTTATATTGTGAGGTGAGGTCTATCAAGGAAAAAGTGCTCAACCACCAATAACATAAACCTGACACAAACCTGTATTTACTTGAAAAACTGGAGGTTTGTCAACCTGCATTAACAATTTGAGGGGGGGGGGGGGGGGGGGGGGGGTTCACTCTAATCAGGGAAAATGATTCTTCCACAATAAATGTGACAATTAATTGTTGAAAACTCCAAATAAAAGATTTAAATAATTAAGGAACTTACATCAGCAATGAGAAAAAGTGACTCCTCTTGCTCTTTGAAGTGTGCCAACATCACAAGCATCGCTGCTAGGCCATCAGATCCTTCTCGGTCCTTCTTTATGGCTTCCTTCAGAACAGCTCTTACTTCTTTCCTCCACTTTGTAATCTGACTACTGAAGAAATCCAGGAGTCTTTTACCCTTTTTGTCCATATCTTCATTCAGTCTTGTGTATAGTTCAACATTGGTGAGAGTGGTGAAGTGTGACAATAAAAACTTCTGTGAAAAGAGAAATGGCCACTCTTTACCCACATCCAGAATGCTTGGGGAAGGCTTTGCGTTGATGTATTCCCGCTGTTTGGCATAAGTGATTGCCATTAGGTCTTCTACCCTTCCTCTCTCAGCGCCCTTTAGTCCCTCTCGGCTGAATATATCAATCATCTCAAGCTTCTTTTCCTCTAATGATGCTGATGTTTCCCCATCTGGATAGTCCGCTGGCTGCCAACGAACACACCCATAACTGTCGATTCTTGCACATGTAGCTACTGCTGGCTGGTCATCATCACCATCCTCATCATCTCTCTGGGTGCGTTTGTGCTTCCTCAGACGGGAAAGAGAGTTGCCTCGATTCAAATATTCTACTCTGGTTTTGAGCTGATTTATAACGCTGAAATACCCACATCCAATTAGCTCCCCCTCTTCATTTTTGTCTAAAAAGCTATTTGGATATTTTTGAGTTATAGCTTTAGCCACTACCACACACTCTCTGCGAGTAGGGTTCAAGGAACGCTCTCTCATCGCATCAACAGTGACTTTTATCAAGTGTCTGCGGTTAATCCGGAGCTGGCCTCTCACCAGCATCTACTGCTCTTCTAAGAGTCAGCCTCACTTTGTTCCATGGCACCTCAAAATTGTTCACCCATGCAGAGATGGGACTTATAGATGATATGGGGCATGTGCTGGAATAGGCAACTGACAGTGGCTCAGACGATGAAGGGCTCAGCTGGGGATTTGAAGGACCTGCATTACACACTGTGAAAGCACAGAATAGTCAGGTGAAAATAAGGTTTGACCCAAAAAAAAAAAAATCTAACAAAAGTTTTCTTAGTGGTTTACAATAGTATCAGATGTACTTAAACTAAAACTTAAAAAAAAAAAAAAAAAAAATCAAAATGGTGGCCGTCAAGTCCTTATAGGTGGGTCAATATAGGGTTAAACCAACAAAATTTATATAAAATGATTTTTGTTTGTTTTTTTGGATTCTGGTACAGTTCAAATATACAAACTATAAAAAATACTAAATAACAGACTACAATGTATTTAAATGTGACCTTGGGAAAAGGGTCATTTCAAAAATGGTTGCCATGGCTTCATCTCAATTACTAATCAGCCTAGATGGGTGATTTGAGGTCAACTGATGGCAAACAAGAAAATTATTTTACATGTTAACATTGAAATATTTTTGATGATGTGCTTTTTTCCAGCCGCATTGCAGGTGTATGTTAAAATCAATGTGTTTAAAAAAAGAGCAAATGCAATGCATGACTATGGGATCTGCATGGATGGGGGAATATGGGCAATATTTTAAATGCTGTTTTCAATTGCAATGCGACCACTATCCTTCTGTACTGTATTGCACTGTTCTTACATACTTGGGCCTATAATCAAGTGATTAGGCTCTTTGGAAAGTTGTGGGTCTGTAGTTTTGCGTGGAATAACTGTATCTAGTGCAGAGACAGCATTGCAGAGGCAAGAATATAGTTTTTATTTTTCCCTTATATACCATCTTTTTTTTTTTTTTTTAAGCAAATTTGGCTTTATATGCTGCCATTAGCAAACAGCAAACTGCACATCCAGAAGGGCATCTATTGCCGCGGGGGATTTCAATAATTCTAACCTCAATCTGTACTCCTCAAGTTCTATCAACATGTCACCTGCCTGACCAAAGGGGACAGAATCTTGGACCAGGTATACACTAACATCCACATATAACAACTTTTTTTTTTCTTTTTCTTTTTTTTTTTACAAAATTATGATTGAATGATTGCGGATTTATTTAGTTATTAATTGTAGCGGATCAACTAATATATGTTAATTAAAAGAACTAATCTCACCTTTCAAGGAATGAATAATTTTTCTGCACTGAATGGGTGTGAGCAGATGTTTGATGTCATCTTCTTGAATAAACTGCAGATCATCTGGTCCTTCAACACCTACTTTCACCAACTCATTGACTAAAGTTTCAAGCTTTGCTTCATCTAGCTGTGGTAGCACGGCCTGTATTGCCTTCTCAATGGAGTCCATTACTCATTCTTCTGAAACACAGAATGATGCAGAGCAACAAGATTAAGACCAAATTGATTATATACAGAAAGAGGGTAATAATCTGCAAGATTCTCTACAGTCAAACACTGATATTGTGCTTCTGAGTTGCTTTGTAAGCAATAAACACCAAGATCCACAACAGGCACAGACTGATACTGCTGGACAACAAAATGTACGTTTGCCTCGTTTACCAGTATCAACAGTATTTTCCCAAGTAGATACCCTGTGTCATTTTGGTCCACTACAACAGTCATGCCTCTTTTGTACAGAGTGCCTTTGAAAGTGACAGAGGGTGTTTCAGTAGTGTCTTCTGGGCGGAGACCCTTGAGACTGATAGCTCTCTGAATGCCAATCTGGTACAGTTGGTCATCGTATTTACTTGGTTGGCCCATTTGCAGAGTTGGAGGAAATAAGTTACCAGCATGTAAATATGCTTGTAGCAAGTGGTGTCTTTCTGCTAAGGTACTGCAGAGGTTTTTAAAGTTATGCAGTTTCCTTGCACACTGCTTAAAATATGAGTGCTTGCTTTCAAAGCGCAATGTCCACAACCTAATGAGGGGACCAAACTGAAGAATGAGTTCTGGGTAATGGACAAGATAGTGGTGTTTGGGTTTAAGTGTCTTTTCTGGGAATGTGGCAGTTCTTAGCTGGATGTATTCCTCAATGAGAATCTTAAGGTATGCTACTTGGTTGGTATGGATCTTGGGTGCACATATCAAATCCACAATTTCTCTGAGCTTTAAGCACAACTGCCACACCTCATCATCAAGTGGATTTTTGATTCGGTCTCCAACCAGAATAGGAAAGAGACGTAAGAGGCACCAGTTTTGAGCAGCATGTCCTCCCAGCTTCTCCGCATTAGTTTTAACCTCACATGGCTTGTTATTTGCATCACTGCCTAGGTATGTGAACTGTGATATAGTCCGATTCAGTTGACCATAGGTAAAGTGTTTGCCCACTGTCACTAAGTGCTTAATGTACATAGCAAGATCAAATGAAACAACCCCTTCAAACAGGTCATGACCCAGGCACGGAGGGAGCCCTGGCTGGCAAACATGAAAATATTTCAACTGATTGAAAATTGAGTCAAATTTTACTCCACTGTTCATCTCCTGGTCTGCCAGGTCTGCCACACTATTTTTGTAACTCTCTATGGTTCTTTTAGGACCAGATTTGCAGGGATCTGTTTGAAAAGACACTCTGTCGATGACACAGTACCGGCAAAAATGTGTGCTTTTACTGAAGTTTTCAGTAAACCCGCCAATACTGTGTGACCCCAGATTATCTCCAGTAATGGCAATCACAGAGCCTTTTATTTTCTCCTCAGCACCATATTCAATTCCATTTTCCTCCATTTCTTTTAATTCACTGACTAAAGTGGAGAACACTTTTTCTTGTCCAAAAAATTGGAAATCCTCCTCTCTGCACAACATAACAAGTTGCATTGGATCAATGGAAGACCTGTTGTGTGGTGCAATCTCTGCAAGTGTCATGTACATGGCCAGTATTTTGTGTTTTTTTCTGCCTGAGCCCAGTGGGTTCGCAACTTCGAAAGAATCCTGATACAAGATGAGAGACAATGAAGATGGTGAATCTCGTAAAAGTATATTCTCTTTAAAGTTTCTACCATCTCTCACATCTTCCAGAACATCAGGATTTGTTTCTGTGTCAGCTTTAGCTTGGGCATACTGTTCTTTAACAGAGTTCTGAGAGAGGAGTGATTTTACTGTATCCTTGATGGGCACGTACTGGTAGAACCTCTCTTTGCCTTTAGCATCAATGCCCAAATAAGTCTTGACTGGCTCAACATAGCTAAATCTGCTCTTAAAGAAGGTTTTACGGGTTTGATCTGTTCTAAACACTCCTTCGTTGCACATTTTCAGAAGGTTATCTTTTGAGAGATTATCAAGGAGCCTCTTAATATCACTTTCAGGGACATTCAGATTTGTTAACTCTTCATGCATCCTAGACAATAGATGAGTCAAACCAGTGTTGTGTACCTCTTGTATTTCCTCTATTAAGGTCTGAATTGTACTGGCTGGTAACAGCATTTTAGCCTGCATTCGGAGATAAAACATGGCCAGATTGTTCATAAAATCATCTGTGTCCACTTCATCTTCTGTGTTGTCATTATCATCGTCAAAAGTGGTCTCAAAAGTGTGATCTAGTTCACTGTCTGATGACATGGAGGCACAGGTGATGTTAGTACTAGCAGCACTGGTAGAACTTTGGCTAATACGTGGAGAAGTAGATATACTCTTGTGTTTCCGATTCAAGTGCGAGGCAAAGGTTGAACGGACACGGAAATGTTTTAAACAATTAATATAAGGGCATGACACTTCTGTGCCATATTTAATATGCCACTGAAGATGTTCATGTAAGCTTGGAAAATTTGCTGACACATAGTTACAACCTTCAACAGAGCAAGCCAAATCAACTCCATCAATGTTCCTTTTAAGTACTGGTTTAGCGGTCTTCTTGTGAAAACGGTACATGTGGCTCTGAACGGCACCACGAGTCACAAAAGTGGCAAAGCATTTTGCTACGCCACATGGAAATCTAAAGTTAGCTAGATTTCTGTGTATGCTCAAATGACGAACAAATGCAGTAATTGAAGCTGTGGTGAAATTACAGTGCTTGCACGAGTAATTCATCTTGATGGAAAGCTAACTAATTATACTCCTAGCGCTAGCTGTATACACTTGGCTTTCCACAGCCTGACAAGGGTGTGGCACTGAACTTTCTATTTTTCCTTTTTTTTTTTTTTTTTTTTTGCTCTAAGTAGTGATGGTAGAGTTACTTACTGATTTTCTGGAAGTCCCGATAAGCAGTCTGTGAAGGATCCGCGATTCCAAGATGGAAACTCCGGCAGAGGCCACGGGTGGGAAAAATACATTAACGTTAAAGCCTGTGAAAACGTCTCCGTCGGAGCTCTCACGGAAACGTTTTCGCTGAATTCATCTCAGGCAAAAAGTGAAAGATATCAACACAAAGACGAAAACAAAATAAATAACTTTACAACCACAAGACAAATCCGTGTATAAAGAAACGTAAATTTGAGTAATAGTCTGTTATTAACGGAGCTTAACGTTAACGGCTGCGAAGACGTCTCCGTCGGAGCTCTCACGGAAACGTTTTCGCTGAATTCCTCTCAGGCAAAAAGTTAAAGAAATCAACACAAAAGACGAAAACAAAATAAATAACGTTACAAGACAAAACCGGGTGTAAAGAAACTTAGATTTGAGAATTAACGGAACTTGTCTGTCACTGACGACGAGTCAGAAATTCAAGTGCTGCTGCCTCTTTCGCGCTTTTTTCCCCCACAGATACTAGATCGTTCTAGACTGGGTAAACTCCGCCCACTCTGGCGCTTTGATTTCGCCAAACAGCTCTGGAAACTTGCACCTTTATCTCTCCTGCTTCCGAAGGAAAAAAATATATATAACACTGATGTTTGTAAAATAAAAATCCCATGGTACGTATTTATGAGTTAACCAGACAGCCCCAATTTTGGGAAGTAATGCACATGACATAGCCTACCCAAAATAAAAAGGCTGCTGCTCATAAGTCATTCTGAATAGACACATAACCTACATATATTTACAAAGCTTGAGAGTTTTGGCTCAAGTTCAAAACTCAAAATTAATCAGATGTTATTAATATCGAGATATATAAGCTCAAAAATAAAAACAACAAATATTAAGATTATATTTATTAAATGTATAAAATATTAATATTTAAATATTAATATACATAATTATATGAATATACTATTGCAACTTATAACCAATGGTCATGCTTCAGTTCAAATCTGAGGATGATATCTCAAAAAATTATGCGTTTATGAAGCCTATATTGTTAGACCATGTCAGCGGAGACTTTGGAGAAGTTTAAGATAAGGCTTATCAAATATTTTATTGCCCTGTTAACACCCATTTACACCCAAACACCCATTTACAGTCACAAAACAAACAAACTAACAAAAAATATTCTTGGAATCTTATGTGAATTCTTTAAAAAATATATATTGTATGGAATAGAAACCTGCAGCAGGTGCATCAGAGTCATACCTGTCAAGTATCCCGTTTTGGCCGGGAAAGTCACGTATTTTACCCTTCTTTCCCGCCGTCCTCCCGTATTAGTATTTTCCCGTAAATCTCCCGTATTTTTTTTTTTTTTATTTTAACCTGCGTTATTAATAAAATAATAATAATAAAAACATTCCCAATCTGAGCTCTGTCACTAGTCTCGCGATAACTGCCACCTGTAAGTAGCCTGTCGCGAGGGGTGTGTGAGGTCAGGTGACATGAGTTATAACGCGGGAAAAACAACAACAACAAAAGAAAAAACCGAGACGGATGATGGATGCTACGATAGAGAGTGAAGGCACACCTGCCAAAGAACCAAAACCCATGTGTAAATACCAGGATAAATGGGACAGCGAATTTACTTTTTTAAAGAATGCAAAGTCTGCAACAAATTTGTACAACAACTCACTTCACGAGTTCACCCTTACATCTAATCTGAAGGCAAATAGTAGGCATATTTTGGCGTGCTGTCCTGGGGGAGGGGTCCGGGCCCGGAGCATAGCCCGAACCCAAATAACTCCCCCTATCCCAATTTGGGATAAATAGATTAGAAGTGAGGAGTTGGGGTGGAGGAGGGTTGCCGAAAAACTGTCGTGGGACAGGAGGTAGGAAGACTGGATATATATACGCGTGCGTGCTATAAGATGATTAGCTAAACGAGATGCACCTGTACCAAATTGGATGATTATCTGATCGTGCTTCTCCCGAACTTTGTTAATAAAACCACATTTCACGAGTTCACCCTTACATCTAATCTGAAGGCAAATAGTAGGCATATTTTGGCGTGCTGTCCTGGGGGAGGGGTCCGGGCCCGGAGCATAGCCCGAACCCAAATAACTCCCCAAAAGAAGCTTAAAGCCATAGGACAGCAGCCAGAGAGATAAAATTTAGTTGCCCCCCAAAATATGCGTGTTGGGAAGAAAATGCAGAGCGACCTGGAGAGCCCGTGCAGTGTTCGACGAGAGCTGCGGCTCGCAACGTCTTACCAGCGAGCCCTCCATGCCGCTTATGGGAGGAGCACAATGCCAGATATCAAGAAATGAGGGACTCTTGCTGCCTCCGAAGGGAGCTGCGGCTCTGCTGCACCGGAAGGGAGAGTCCCTCTTGCGGCTGAGTACGAGGCGCGGTTTGTTGCATCTGATGGAGGGCTCTCACTGCGACTGAAGGGAGCCAGCGACTGTATCCCATCGGGAGGGAGATCCCTGGCCGCCATAGAGTATGCAACATAACTCGGACGGGGGGTTCACACTGCGACCGAAGGGAGCCGTGGGTCTGCTGCACCAGAAGGGAGAGCCCCGTCAGATGCTAAATAGGCAATGAGATTGGAGCCGCGGTTTGGCGCGTCGGATGAAGGGCTCCTAATGCAACCGAAGGGAGCCAGCGGCTGTACCCCATCGGGAGGGAGATCCCTAGCCATCGTGGAGCATGCAACATAACTCAGATGGGGGGTTCACACTGCGACCGAAGGGAGCCGTGGGTCTGCTGCACCGGAAGAGGAGCCCTAGTCCGATGCTGAGAAGGCAAAGAGACGCGACTGTTGGAGGGACTCCCGCTGCATCCGAAGGGAGCTGCGGCTCTGCTGCACCGGAAGGGGGAGTCCCCCATTGCGGGTTTATGGAGGCACGGTTTTTTGCCTCTGAGGGTTCTCCCAGCCTCCGTAGGGGGTTCGCAACTCTGCAGCAGGAGTGCTGCCCCGGAGGGGAGAGCCCTGATTGACGCTAACTAGAATACGACTGTTGGAGGGACTTTTGCTGCGTCCGAAGGGAGCTGCGGCTCTGCTGCACCGGAAAGGCGAGTCCCCCTTGCGAAGCGAGGCATGGCTTGATGCGTCTGATGGAGGGCTCTCACTGCGACCGAAGGGAGCCAGCAGCTCTATTCCCCCGGGAGGGAGAACCCTATCCACTCTTGAGCATGCAACATAACTCAGACGGGGGGTTCACCCTGCGACCGAAGGGAGCCGTGGGTCTGCTGCACCGGAAGGGAGAGCCCCATCAGATGCAGAATAGGCAAGAAGATTCGAGGAACGGTTTGATGCATCGGATGGAGGGCTCCTGCTGCGACCGAAGGGAGCCAGCGGCTGTGTTCCCCCGGGAGGGAGATCCCGGTCCGCCCTTGAGCATGCAACATAACTCAGACGGGGGGTTCACCCTGCGACCGAAGGGAGCCGTGGGTCTGCTGCACCGGTAGGGGAGCCCCGTCCGATACGGAGTAGGCAAGAAAACGCGACTGATGGAGGGACTCTCGCTGCGTCCGAAGGGAGCTGCGGCTCTGCTGCACCGGAAGGGAGAGTCCCCCTTGCGACTGTATAAGCGGCTTAATTTGATGCATCGGATGGAGGGCTGTCACAACGACCGAAGGGGGCCTGTGGCTCTGCTGCACCGGGAGGGATACCCCCATCTGCCGCTGAGCGCGCAGCGCAACTCAATGACAGATGAAAGGCTCACACTGCGACCGAAGGGAGCCACTGCCCAGCTGCACCGGAAGGGAGAGCCCTGTCCGATGCTGAAATAGGCAAGGAGATTGTAACGATGGCTGGAGGGCCCTTACTTTGGCCGAAGAAACGATAACTGAGAGGCTTCTATTATTCAAGTACACAACATGATTTAAGGAGGAATATATAACTTTTTTTTTTTTTTTTTTTTTTTTTTAAATGTCTGATGAACAACAACCGAGGGCATCTATCGGATTATGTGAGAGGCCCCTTTTGAGCTGCTTAAGATTAGGGCTGAAACGATTCCTCGAGTAACTCGATTACAAAAATGATGTAGGCAAATTCCTCTGCTTCGAAGCCTCTTTTAATTTATTCTAAATCTCACGTCGGGTTCTTTCGCAATGAAATTTTTTTTTTTTTTTTTTTTTTTTTTTTTTTTTGAATGAATTAATCAAAATAGGTAATTGCACTTACATCCGATTCACGAATTAATATCTCTAAATATTAAGACGGAACAGTGTTTAAATGTAAATCCTGCATGTTCTGTGTGTCTCTGTTAATGAATGGAGCAGGAGCGCGACTTCCTTTTTCACACACACACTGAAGCGCGCATTACTCTCACGGTAATTTCTGCGTCTGCTGTCTCACTAAATGAGGACTTGAACACATGAACAACATCTCCAGAACTGCTCTGACAGTCAGTTCATGAGCATTTGACTTTAAGTAAAACTAGCGTCACATCACATACACAGAACTGAAAAGGTACGTCAACCCGACTAAATAAAGGTCCGGGGTCCTGACATTTTATCCTACCCATCAGATTTACTGTGCATGCGCACATCAGTATAATTAAGCAACAACACATTTTGTTACTCGATTAATTTTTTTTTTTTTTTTTTTTTTTATATACCAGAGTCGTTGATGAAATGAGGGTCCATCGTGAATTTAGATTGGGCGTTCCGGAGTTAGACAAAAGCGAGCCTGATGAGGTTGAATTGGAGAATGGACATAAAATATATATTTTTATTTATTTATTTATTTATTTATTTATTTATTTATTTTTTTGAGGCTCTTGCGGCAGCGAGAATTGCGGCAGTAGGGAAGGATGGAAAGGGCTCCTGCGGGAGCAGACACTGCTATGGCAGTGGTGAAATATAGGTAGAGGCTCCTGCGGGAGCAGACACTGCTGCGGCAGTGGTGAAATATAGGTAGAGGCTCCTGCGGGAGCAGACACTGCTGCGGCAGTGGTGAAATATAGGTAGAGGCTCCTGCGGAAGCGGAGACTGCTGCGGCAGTGAGGAAAAAACAGAAAAGGCTCCTGCAGGAGCGGAGACTGCTGCGGCAGTGAGGAAAAAACAGAAAAGGCTCCTGCGGGAGCGGTCAATGCTGCGGCGGTGGGGAGATACAGAGAAAGCTCCTGCGGAAGGATGGCTGAAGTGAGGATTGACCATTACAGATAGATAGGGCATGTTAGGAGAGTTAGCTATGGTAGATTAGGAGTTTTAGTGAAAGGGGATGAGCTGGCGTTAGAGGGGTTGGCTGAAGAGGGTTCGAGATAGATATATAAATAAATAAAATAATCGGCCTGACCAATAATAGGTCTTGGTACCCTCTGCCTTCTGGCAAATCTGGAGCTGGAGGCCACTGAACAGAAAAATGGTTAGTAGCATGAGGGAGCGGAAGAGTTGAGGGCGCGTTTACGAATGGAGGCGGCCTCACGTTTGCTTCAGCTGCTGTAGCTGTGGGTCGTGGGAAGGGGCTGGGGTGTGTGATGTCTTGAAGAACCTGTGTAGCCTGCACTGCTAGCAGAAGTAACAGGATGGAAATACTGAGATGTGCAGGCCCGTGTTGCAAGTAAAAGTAGCTTCATGCTTGCTTTGGCTGCTGTAGTTGTTGGCTGATTTGACAATTGCTCAAACCTTGTCTGAATTAATACAGTCCTGTTGGAAAAGCATCTTTTCCTCTTGTTTTGGCCTTTGGGCCCTTTTAAACAGCCTCCGGAGCAGATAAATTTGGGATGCTGTTTTCCTGTTGTAGTATGGACTGTGAAAATAGAGGCTTTGAAACAATGTAGCATGTTTAGTTTTATAAACCATTGTACCAATAGACATGTCTATAGCAGTAACGTTAATTGCAGTAATTCAAATTCAAGCCGTTTCTAAAGACATTTACTTTGCATGCTTTTCATATAACAGTCCTAAAAAGACGATAGAAAATTTACTCACACTTGTTGTTCTGCAGCCAAACACGAGGCAGTAGCGTGAAAAATTCTGAATAATCATGCCGGTAAATGGTGAAATATGTCCTTAAATAATTGATCCTGCCGGAATAATTGCATGAAACTTATGTCTGTATCATCTCAGTGAGGTTTAAACATGCACAGTAAAGCAAATGTAATGTCTTTAGACATTTCGGTGTGGATGACAACTCTGCAAAAAGCCTTTGCTTCGTGGTTAAAAAGTGGCATCGTCATCGGACAAAGTTAAGTCATAACGCCGTTTAACAAATTTTGGCGTCTTCATAAGCGCATTCTATATATAACGTCTATTTAAATTGTTCAGATGAGCAAATCACGAGGTTTTCTTGCATGATTAGCATTTTAATTGTTTGGTCAGACGGTTCATATATTGATCTATATATTCACGTTCATAAATCGGGGATTAAACGTGGAATTTATCTTTTGTATGCTAAATATGTAAATAATATGTGCACAGTACCTATAACTGCGCTTTACATTTTGCAAGATTGACATGCTAAATGGCTAACTGACCCGGTTTACTCTCATCTTAACAAAATTGATAAGAGTTCCTTGCGTTTACGAACGACATGTATCTGTTTAATCAACTCGACATGTATACCGGTTTAGTCCTTTCGTTCACGAATGAGAGCTCTCGATCTCTGAGACTCATATGAAACTCGCTCATTGTGGATGACAACTCTGAAAAATTCTTCATGAATGAGTGTAAACCGAGAACGATTCGTTCGCCTAGAAGATTCATTCGAAAAACGATTCTTTCACGAACGACATGCCACTACAACAACGCACGGTCTTCGCCGCTAGTGGAGGCAGCATTGAACTGCGCCACGGCTGAAAAAGCGAGAGAGGTTTACTGCGCTGAGAACTGGAGCACGGCTGCGATCCAGCATTATAATAGAGCCCGGTCCTGGCGAGAAAATCGTGTTGCCGAGTGAGGCGAGCTCAAGGATTTGCACGAGCTTTTGGCCACAACGTGTGGCTTGGCGAGAAGAGCAGCTGACGCGATGACGCTTGTTGGTGTTCGGCGGATAGATATCTTCGTCGGAAGGAAGATTGGGCCTGTGATAAGATGACGGACAGCGCGAACCGAATGCTGACAGAGCGAACCGAATGCTGACAGACGGTCTATGCCGAAAAACTGTCGTGGGACAGGAGGTAGGAAGACTGGATATATATACGCGTGCGTGCTATAAGATGATTAGCTAAACGAGATGCACCTGTACCAAATTGGATGATTATCTGATCGTGCTTCTCCCGAACTTTGTTAATAAAACCACATTAAAAGAGTAAAAGAAAAGTTATGTGAAATAAAAAGAAAAACTGTAAAAGAAAAGCAATATGAAATGAAAAGAATGTGTGGAATGAAAATAAAATGTAAATGTAAAGACAAGCAATGTTAAATTAACAGAAAATATGCAAATAAGCCTTTAAATAAATGCTCTTCATATATACCCTTTTGTGTTTTCATTTGGGCTATAACACCTGCCTTAAAATGTAAGGGATACTGGAGATTTGTTGGGGTGGTGGGACTGCTTGCGGTGGGCGCCGGAAAATTTCCCTTATTTTCAAATTCAAAACTTGACAGGTATGATCAGAGTACAAGTTACATGACACATTTTAATTTATTAATATTACACTTTTAATTAAAGCTCACCATCGAGTATTTACATCATATTCCGGTAATGAATTATGAACAACAATAATCTGGAGTTGTCCATGTGAAAGGGGTACAAAGAAAGATATGATAAAAAAAGGAAAATTACAGTAGTTTACTTTACTATTTACAGTACTATAGTGGCTAAATTGTGATTTTTTTTACAGTAATGCTTTGACTACTGTGATTTCAACTGTAATGCTTGGACTACTGTGATTTTTACAGTCTTACTGTAAACTTTACAATATTTGACTGTAAAAATCTTATACAGTAATGTTACTGTGAAATCGACAGTAAATTACTGTAGATTTCACAGCCATTTTTTACAGTGTATGGCAACATTTTGGATGACAGTTACTGTATTGAACAGTATGCCATATGCTTATGTATGCCATATATCCATTTCAAAAGTACACATTTACACATTACTGTATGTGGGATATTGATTGAAAGAGTCAGATAGAATTCCCAGTTACACTTTTACTAGTGGTCTGACTAAATAAATAAATACTCATTGTCATTGTGATATAGAAAAGGAAAAATAAATATGAACACAAAGATTAAAATAAGTCAATTTTCTGAATTTGTAACTCTTGTGTTGTCCTCTGTCTATACAGTATAAGCTTTCTAACTGAAGATTCATGAGATGAACCTTTGGAGCTATTTCAGAGAAATGGTTTATTATTGGTTTATCATCTACATTTTGAGCAACTTGACATTAGCAACTGATAATGTAGGAAACAGCTAATAAATGTGCATAATCAATTGCATGAATGAACAAAAGCAATCGCAACTTGTTCAAAAGAATGAGAATCTGGTTTTATGATGTGTATAAATGACTAGATGATGTGGAGGTTGTACAAGTAGTTTTAAGAATTTCATTTCTGATTTGAAAAATGCACCAAAGTGACTGAGAAAAACTGTAAATAGACAGGATAATGATGATGAAAGTGAAGACACCTGAATGCAATTAGCAGGTGTGTAATTACTGTGATGAGGGGACAAGGCTTTGTGGGAAATGTAATGGTGCCTATGGGGAAGTAAGACCACTAGTGGACACAGAGGGAAACACAGACCAGACACCGTGACACGGTTTCGCCAGCATAAGAGTGTGTTTAGTTTGCTGTGTTAACTGTTTTGAGAGCTGTTACCTGAGTTTGGAGAAATGTACCAACTCGATTGAGGAAAAACTGTATTATTTTTTTGGGCCAGACCACTAGTAAAAGTGTAAATGGAAATTCTATCCAGTCTCTCTCAATCAATATCCCACATACAATAATGTGTAAATGTGTACTTTTGAAATTTATATATGGCATACATAAGCATATGGCTGACTGTTCAATGCAGTAGTTTACATCAGAACATCCCTCCAGAGTACACTGTTATATTGACAACATGACCAAGCAATTTGACTGTCTTATCCGTAAGCAATGACACAAGGACTTGTCATTCTGATTGCACTGACATGTTCATTAACACAGATATTTATTTTTGAGAGATGAACTAAGGATTTGGAGCAAGAGACTGGCTTTTGCAGGTAATCCATTATGTTTTGCTATTTGTACGAATTGTTTTGAGAAATGCACTTGCATGCTGACATGTTAATTACTGTTTCTAACAGTTCCCTCTCGTTCACCCCTGTTTGAGACCGGCTGGAAACAGATTCTGAAGACCTAAGCAGTGAATGTTCTTGGGACAGTGAATCACATTTCTTGTGGGGTAAACCCAAGAGCCAGTGTTCCAGTTACCTGGGTTAGGATGGAATGTCCATATGTTTTCAGCATCCTCCTTGCTGACACATTCCTCAAGAGAAAACCTCATGAAAACCTCATATTCACCAATCACAGCAGATGCTATGAGCATAAACATCTTCCTAAACTCCTTGGGGTGTAACACCTACAGCCCTCAACATTTACTAATATCAGCAGGCTAATAGTTCCTAATACAGAGCCACATAAGACTGTGGGCTAAAAGGACGTGATTTTAAAATTATCAGATGTCAGATTATGGTTATGATAATCATTTATTATTATTAATAATAATTGTTTAACAGTTGCTTACCAAATATATGCATTTCCCTTACTCATCATGATGCATGTTATGAAGCAATAAAAGAGATTGCTTTATTACTTTCGTCCACCAGAGGACAGTCCTGCCTTATGTTTATGTGAGCTGTAACTTCCAGATAGATAGATAGATAGATAGATAGATAGATAGATAGATAGATAGATAGATAGATAGATAGATAGATAGATAGATAGATAGATAGATAGATAGATAGATAGATAGATAGATAGATAGATAGATAGATAGAAACATCAGAGTGAAAGGTACTACCCTTTGTTGAAGTTCTCAAAGCACAATGCTGAATCTGAACCAATCTTCAGTGCTAAAATACAGTGTGTATGTGTGTGTGTGTGAACAAGTTTTATTCAGTATTTCACATATTGACAATGAATAGAACATCCTGGCAGATATGAATAGTTTTTTCTCTCTTTTTATGTAACAATATCTTCCCATGAACTTTCCCTTCATTCTTTTCAGTTTTCCAATTTCCATCTCTGATATGTGCGAAAACTGTTGACATAGTACTGTAACTTTACAGAAACACTGATGGTTCTGAAAGGAAGTCCTTGATGCTATCCTTTCACAACATCGCTAGTACGTTACTAGAAGTTGGCCACGGTTATTTATGTCAGCAGTAATCATTACAAGGGACCTTGTTGTCTATTAATTTGACATCATTTGGAGGTCAGGTCTATTTCAGTTCATTACATTCATCATGGATTCTAGTCAGGCAGATTTAGTTTCTAAACAAGTGTCTGTGGAGTTTTAAACATTGCATTTACTCTAGTGAAAATGGCTTATTTTATGTATCACCCTCAACTATGTGGTTCGAATGCTGTGTAGAGCAGCATTTACAATTATTACATTTGCTAACTGATTCCGCGAGTCCACTGTGGATATTTTCTTCTCTTGCAGCTTCTGCTGTGTCTGTGTGCTGTGATCACGTGGTGTTCAGCTGGTTTATCAGGTTTCCCAGCCGATCTCCCAGATTAACATGAAATTCTGAGCTAAATTAATGGAAAATGAGTCTGTCTGCTTGTCCATTGATTTTCTCAAGCTGTGAGTAAATTTGTTTGTGGAAATAGTGCTGATGAATTAAACAGCTGAATTCAGAATGCTCGGACCGGAATAAGTGTCATGTGAATTGCTTTTATTACTTTTTCTTTCTGGTGCATAACAGCCCAGATTCCCATTCACCTTCATTATAAAAAAATAGTGGCCAGCACATTTTGTAACATTTCATTTGTAAAAACATGATTGTGTGAGGAAATGAAAACAGAACTTTCAGGGGAAGTCAATGGTAACAAAAACTGTTCAGCTTCCATTATTCATCGAAATATCTTTGTTGTTCAGCAAAAACAGAGGGTGAAAAATTATTACTTTAATTTTTGCATGATCAGTTCCTTTAAAAAATATCTACACACATAGACTGCTGAATACTGAATACTTAATAATGATTTATTGATTAATAATAATTTTATAATAATAGTTTTATTTTGTACGTAAAAAAGGTAACACTTAACATTAGTCAGATACTTTAGTTAACAAACACTAAGTATGAACAATACTTTTACAGCATTTATTAATCTTAGCTAACACAAATTTCAACATTTACTAATGCATTATTAAAACCAACAGTTGTGCTTGTTATCAGTAGTTAACTCATTGTGAATTAACATGAAGTAACAATGAACGACTGTATTTTTATTAACTAGCATCCACAAAGTTTAATAAATACTGTTTCTCATTGTTTGTTGATGTAAGTTAATACATTAACCAACATTAACTAATGGAACCTTACTGTAAAGTGTTAGCGAAAAATAAAAGTGTAATTTATTAGTTCTGTTAATTATCATTTTAATATGCTGACTTGCTACTCAAGAAATATGTCTTAAGCTTATTATCAATGCTAATAAAAGATGCTTACTATGTACTGTATATAGCTCAATTATTTTCTGGATTCTTTGATGAAAATAAAGTTGTTTGAAATTTAAATATTTTGATTAATTTAAGGCACACCTGTTGAATAAATGTAATAAACAAAGTAAACAAAACAAAAATAAATGTAAAAAAAAAAAATTCAAAAACTGTGAATTAGATCTTGGCTTACATCTGTTTTAATCCAGCTGCAGAGTCACATGACCAGCCGTGTCATCCACCCACACGTCCTAGCAAAGTATGTGCTTTGCTCACTATTAAACCCTTAATCCAGCTACCACTACACCCGAGAGAGAGAGAGGGAGAGAGAGAGAGAGAGAGTGGATGATTGCATGAGACACAATTACATGTGGAGATGGAGGATTAAACGGCTCACCTTTACCTTTGAGAATGAATTGTTTACTGAAGTCAAACACAATGAAGAGAAGTCAAAGTGTATGTAAAACATATCCCCTGCTCTCATTTCTTAAACCAGAGGCAATGTGTAATAATCCATCCATCTGATTTCACAAATATATGAACCATTTCTAATATGCAAGCCGCTGGCTGGGAGAGATATCGATTTATTGCATTTGACAACAGAAAAACACACAATGAATTATGGATGAATTGTTTTCTACATGGAGTGTAACGCGGATTTACTCAGTACTTGAGAGGAATTGTTGTGCAACCTCATGGTATTAAGCTCAGTCTGTTTTATTCGTCTGCTGTGCATTCAAAGCAATGCTTACACAATGCACACCAACTTGTGAAAGTTTACAAAGTTCTCTAAGCTGTGGACACGGGCAACGACGCGCTGGTGAGAAAACAGCTTTGTGTATGGCAGGGCTGGAGATGAGGGATAAAGAGCGAGAGAGAGAGAGAGACAGAAAGAGATCAAAGCACATGAGAGCTAGTCTAGCGATGTATCACGGCCTTCATTCCCCGCTCAAAAATGTTGGGTTGCCATAGAAACGCCTGTTGAACGAGGCTGCTATGAATCTTTCAGTAACTCCCCGCTTTTGTCGAGCAAAGGAAAAAAAATTGGCATTGCTTATTCTGAAAATACACTTGACTCTGTGCCGCTTCCATATTTAATAATAATATTATTGTCTCACTCAACCACAAGTGTCATAAACAGAATAGAAATGATAGATACGAGAACACAAGATTGAGATGCGAAGTAAGAAAAATAGACACGAGAGGCACTCAGGTTATGCTAAATGTGAGTGGATTGAGCACAGCCTCTTCAGGCTACAGTGTGTGAACAACACAATTATGAATTTATTACGCCAACATAAAGAATCAAGTATGACAGAAACACTAGGTATAAGTGCAGTTTTGCTTCAAAGATCTAAAAATTAACAAACAAAATGTCACCCTGTTCAGTTTTCAAAGCTTGTGTATGATATATTCAGGTATCTACAGCTCCTTCAATTTTAATTTGCCATTTTGTGCCCATTTTGTTGTCCTTAAAAGCATAGTTCACCCCAAAAATATAAATTTAAATTGTTAAATTCTGCAAATTAATGTCATATGGTACAGCATGGGGATGAGTAAACGATAAGGTTAAAATGGTAAATTTGCATGCAAATGTATGTCTCAGTGTAAACTGTGCAGAATTCAAAATATTTGCATTATATGCTTCGGAGTAGGGTTAAAGGGATTTAAAATATGGTCATGCAGAATCAGGCATTACTATATGATTTTTAATTACTAATAAACAGCCAATATGCTAATATGCATGCTAATGAGAAACTAGTTAATGAGAATTAGTCCCTAAGCTAAACTGTAACCTATATTTAGTTGTGGGTTTGTTAAAATCACCACTATGAGTAGTTATCGTGCTGTTTGCCTCGCAAATGACATGAACTATATAAACCAAAAGTAGCCAACACAATCTTCAGTCATCAATAATGTATGGGCTGTCAAGATTTCCCAGCAGAAGCTATCATTGCGCTAACTGTCAAATGAATTTTAATACATGCACAGTGTTTAGAAACTGCCTGATGAAACTTGTGTGGAGAATAAGCTGATTGCGGACTGATGCCCTGTGTAATTAAAAGTTAGATACTTTTTTTGCTATGTTTGTAAACCACTCTCCAGCAATTATATGGCTTGGTTTGATTATATCTCCTCCCTGGCTTGATCTCGTATTTCTGTCAGCGCTGGAGTGCAGAGAAAACATTTAGATTTCTCATCTCTGAAGGAGGGGTGAAAACTCCAGATTTGGGTGAGGCTGCTGCACAATCTATATTTCAGCGCCGCATGGAGCGTGCCGAGCCTCATCCATTCTGGCCAAACAAACAGTGGGGTTCGCTCGTTCCCTTTAGAACATCCCCACTCCGGCTCATCAATCCTACCTCACATGCTTTAATGACAGAGAGGTTTATAGATGAAATGCTCAGAACTGCTGAAGACCCCAGTTAAGTACCCTGAAATAGCAACACTGATGTCATCGTCATGAAATGTTGATCCTCGTTGTACTACGTCTGAATATAAAGATCGTGCTCTGTTTTTTTGTTTTTTGGTCAAAATGCATGACCCATATATAGTAGATGGTAGTATAAAGTAGAGGCTCTGGAATGGTTTCTTTCTTCTGTGTACTTATGCAGTTTACATTTCTGTGGCGAAAACCTTCAGTCTAGCTTGTTAATTTGATGATACAGTCTGAAGTGGTGCTTATTTCTCAACACCAAGGAAATAAATCTTCAACCCCCTTTAGATCGTTGCAAAGGCTACCATGTGTGAAGGCAATATATATATATACAGAGTGTGTGCAATATATATATATATTGCACACACTCTGGTTGCACTCAGAGTGTGTGCAATCGCGATCTCTCCATGCTTTTAAAGTAGAAATTATTTCTCTTTGCACCTGGATTAAAATTTGTCAAAAGTTATCAGCCATTCAGAAGAGATCCACACCTGACAGATAGAAATCCAACTGGAAATTTTATTGGCTGTAAGGGAAATGCACCAGAAAGTCTTTCAATAATCAAAGATGGAACTTTAATTTCTTTACAATGAAAGTTTATGCTACAAATTTTTTTGGATTAGGATATTTGTCTGATTTGTATATATAAATATCCTAGTATGTCTAACTGCATCAGTACATTGTGCAATAATTATAGGTCTATAAGTATAGCTCTTGACTTGAGACACCTATAAAAAACCCTACAACTCCATAGAAATCATCTCTGCACCATAACATCATGGATGTATAGATAAGCTGTTTTGACTTGGGCTAGTATACAAATACAAACTCCATATGCGCTCAGCATGTTTAGCACCACCAAGCTCCACTGACTTGTTCTTCAAAAAATGTCAACGTCTAGTTTCTAATGTATAATAAAACACGATAACTGTTTTCAGTCACTTCCATGTCATTTTTGTTTTTCTATTCGATCAGGACCGGGTTTCCTGATAACAACTGATCTTAGCGCTTAAGAACCTTTTCTACGAGTAATTTTATGTTTGTTCGTTATTGTTTCACGTGCATTTCCCAACAATGCACGTAAAGCAATCGCACGTATCTGTGCTTTAAATGCTACTCATGGAGTCGCTGTCCGTTTGTCAAGTGCTGAAATGTTGCCTTATAGAATGGCTCTTGATTGTAGTACACGATCGTT
Organism: Carassius gibelio; assembly: GCF_023724105.1. NCBI lineage: Eukaryota > Metazoa > Chordata > Actinopteri > Cypriniformes > Cyprinidae > Carassius > Carassius gibelio. The sequence goes on along the minus strand of NC_068373.1, from coordinate 7,855,800 downwards.
TATTGATGTTAACATTGTTGCTTTCCAGACAGACAACTTGGATATAATAACTATAATACAATACAATATTATATTATAGTGTACAATATTATAATTTACATAATAATATATAATATACATTATATACTTTATATACTTATATATAATGTTAGGTAAAACATGTTAGCGTGAATGCACTGTAAGTCACTTTGGATAAAAGCGTCTGGTAAATGCATACATTTATTTAAATTAATTTATTCATATTCAGTATAGAGAGAGAGAGAGTGAGACGTTATTTCTGGGTCCAGCACATATGGTTTTCGTGCACTTCAGCAAATCATTGACACATATTCCTCCCAGTCTTTGAAGCATTTCCTACATCTTCTATTCTTTTTTTTGTTCTTTTTGTTGTTGTTGTTGTTGTTTTCAGCCTTTTAATTCAAATGTGTATTTCCAATTTTTCCTGCCCTTTTTAATTTATTAAAAAATAAAAAATAAAGAAATAAAGAAAACAAGTTATAAAGTGTACAATAAAGCACAATCAAATCCTTATATTATAATCACATTGCACTTGAATCGAGTTAAAGGTGTAATCTGCCGATTGTCCTGCAGGTGACCGCATAAATCTGTCTTCTTACGATGCACTTAGGGCTTTACGATTACTCCAAAGCACCTGTAGATCTAAGATGATTTTCAAGTTACGATGCTTTTTGAGAAACAGACCATAATTTTAAGATCAGTCATACGATCATTTTTACGAACTTCTTAGGCTTACGAAGCTTTTGGGAAACTCAGCCCAGTAAGTTTTTGTAGGTCCATTTGGTTCTCACTCCAGCTTTCATACTTCATCAGTCTAACATACAGCAGCAGTCTGTTCTTGCACAAGCATTCTTCTGATAATCGCTCAAGCCCGTGGCGGCTCGCTGTGAACCACGTGTTTTCTGTATTTCTTCATGGGCAACTGCTACATGCATGTTTTCAAAAATGTTGTGCTGGTTCATCTCATGCCCTTCTTCATGGCTTCTCCACACTCTGACAATGGCCCTAACAGCTTGTAGTTATACAGTGTTGGTGGAGATATTGAGTAACACGGGGTCTGAACCCACACAACACATGTCTGGGCGTTAAGTGTTGGCGGTGCTACAGGCTGGAGGCGTGAGCGTGTGGTCATTATCATATAATCAAATTCATGTGCGGTGTGATATCACTATTTAACGCCACAGACTCACTGCTGCTGTGTAGTAAGTCTTTTCAGTGCCCACATTATATGTAATATACGTTTGAATGCTAGATTATAATGCCACCCACAGTCCATTGACCTACTCATCAATTCAATATGTACTTTTAATGAGCTCTTGCATTAGGAAGCATGAGTGACAATTTTTAATACTCCTAATCTCCCTTTTAAATGAGGAACCACCAAACTTGCTTTGCTTGAATATCTTTTGGAATAATTATGTCACGTCATTGATGATACAAATAAATGTTTATCTCAGGTCTAGACATTGCATTGTACATATGCATATAAGCAGTCAGTGCATTAGATTTGATTTAGTCAAGGTCAAATTTGACAAAACATATTTTTTGTCTTGCACATGACCTTATAAACACATACGTTGATCTAAACATTCATGGTCTGATGCATATTGGACCTGTAAGCACAATGGCATTGCTTAACAAAAATGAACTGTGGTTGGACGCTCTACACGTAGAAGTGGCCAATTCTTGCACAAAATAAACAGCAAAGCGATCCAGAATTTATGCTGATATGCTTTTATGTTGCAGATGCTCATATTTTCTGTCCCTCAGCATTTATATGCAAATCAAACAATACTGGCGATGCACATATATTTATGAAATGAGAATCACATCCAGAAAACAATCCTGTAATGAGAATCCAGTCATGTTTATTGACTCATATTTTACGAGCAGTTAAGCAGAAGGTAAGCACCGAATATCATAATAGAGCAACATGTGATGTGGTTAAATCAAAACATTATGCATTATTAAACATGTATAAACAAGGGCATAATAGTTTGTTTAAGCTGATACGCATTTCAGTTTGTCGACAGACTGATAAAGCAGAGATTTTATAAACTACCCAGGATTATTCAGAGTGGAGCCTCATGTCTGAAGAACAGATTTACAAATCATATTTTTATGAAGGCAAATGGAGCTGATGTTTCCGTTGAAGTGTCTCTTAACATTAACCAGTGAGGCCATCGATTGAAACAAATAGGCTGAGCCACTGTTTCACTTCATTGTTGTGAAAGTGTGCAGTGATTTATGTGTTTATGAGAGGCTGAGCGAAGTAAACTAGAGCTGCCATCAGATCTAAGGCTGTTCTGCGTCTTCACAGATCACGTTGCAAATTTATAATGTTTTCCAAGTAGAAAAATCGAAAAATGCATAGAAGAAGTTCAATTCAGTTTAAAATAAAATAGGATAACAACAGTACTTTTCATAGGATACAAGCCATTTTTGTCAAAATTCTTTTTTTTTCCACCAAATGTAAAAAAAAAAGAAAGAAAAGAAATGTACAAAATAAGACAATAAGACAAAACACCTTCATACTTTCAAGCTACTGTATATTTTGTCTTATTTTCCATAATTTTCAACAAAAGCCCTAACCATGAATATCCAAAGATTAACACTCAAATACTGTGACACTGAAAACGACTCAACGACTCATCAGCAGCTGATTACTACATGGCAAGTTCATACTATTGATCCAATGAGCCCTATTCAGAAGGTAATTGTTTCTCACAGGGACATCTTTACAAATAAATCAGCATTTCTCACATGGTCGGTCGAATGTTCAGTCACATTGCATGGACAATTAATAAATTAATGTTTAATGTGGTCATATGACGCTGCTAAAAAGAACATTATTTTGTGTATTTGGTTTAATGAAATGTGTTTATATGGTTTAAGGTTTAAAAAACACACTATTTTCCACATAATGTACATTACTGTTCCTCCTCTATGCCCTGCCTTCTGAATCACTTCGATTTAAAAAAAGCTCATTGTTCTGAAAAGCGAGGTGTGCTCTGATTGGCCAGCTATCCAGTGCGATGTGATAGGCCAAATACCTCAAGCATGTGATGGAAATGTTATGCCCCTTTCTATACTGTCATGCCTTGTCTCCTGGAGTGCTATGACAAAAACATTAAAACCCATTACAAACTAGGCATTTGTTGCATCCAGTGTGGACATAATTACTGATTATAATGACTTACAGTATACTGTCTTTTTACGCGTTGTGTTGCTTATTGCACCGTGTAAACATAGTACCATGTCTGTATTTGTGATTGGAGAACTGACAAACAACAAGAGCTATTCTACACTCTCAGACTGTCCTTGCAAACTTGGAACTGCCCCCACTTTACAGAAACAGACACTGGCATTGTAGGCTACTGGTTCAGGAAACAGTCCTCATCCTCCATAAAATGGACTTTTGGACTTAGAGATGTGGATTCGGACATGACCATAGTGTTTGTTCAAAAACAGTAGGTAACTGGGCAGATCATTTTTACAGGGGTGGTGGAAGAAAAACACCAACATTCTTGATTCAGATAGATCCTGCAAATGCTGAATTATGTCCCCATGAGAAACAATTCCCAAGAGCTACGGTGGTCAATATAGCATGAACACTATAGATTTTCTGTTCACATATTCCAGTGATAGTCCTTTTTCTCCTTTCACCTATTAAAGGGAAAATTTCCCATAATACTGAAAATACTTTCATCATTTACCCATCCTCCACTTTTTCCAAACCTGTATTAAGTTATTTTGTTGTTTTGAAGAATGTTGGTAACCAAAAAGTTGACAGTAGCCAAATATATATCTATATCTATATTTTTTTTCTTTACTATGGAAAGTCATTGGCTACTGTTTGGTTACAAACATTCTTCTTTTGTGTTCAACAGAAGAAAGACAATTGGAACAGGTCAGGGATGAGTAAATTATGAAAGTATTTATATTTAGGGCGAAATGCCTCTTTAGCTTTTTAAAAGCTATATCTTGTTATTTATTTATTTTTCTGAATATGTTATTATTATTTCATCAATCGAAATACATTTTCCATTTCTTTCAAAGACTGTTCATAAAGAAACTAAAAAATAATAATAATTTATTTGTGTTATTTTTTTAGCTATTATTATTTAGAAAATACCAATGCTTTTTTTAAATGCTTTCAAACCAGTTATTAACTGTGAGATTTTCAATGAGACCAATGAAAACAATAATCACTTAATGAGATGAAATGAATCCCTGCTCTTTAATATAAGATACTATCTGGATTAAATGTGTAAAAAAGCCGTTGGGTTAAATTATCAAACCAGCCTGCCAGCTTAGATTAAACCTGCATTTGTTCTGTCCTACATTTACTCAGCAGTGTGTCTACAAACTATGCAAATCGAAGTGAAAATAAATGATGAAAAAAATGTTGGATGTAATTTCTATTCAGTTTAAATTACCTGAGGTGTGATAACAGGCAGATATGTGCAAGCATAAAGAGCATTAGTTTTGTGACTATTACAATTCGATTACCATAGGTTAAGTTAAGCAAGCACATTTATATTCGTATTAAACATTTTAAAGACCATTTTTTTATATTCATTTAGAGCTTTTACGTAGTATCATGAATTATAAATGTTATAATCCATGAAATATGTTTTTATATAACACATCCGGCTTTTTATTCTATTTATACATACGAAAAAACTGTTGTTTATATTTATATACAGGAGTAGATTATGTAATCCTACTAAAAACCCTTAATCTGTGCGATTTAGACTTGTCCGTGGCTGATGACGAGGCAGGGTAGGCCACATGAACCAGTTTTTCAAACAAGGCTTTTAAATAACCCCTGCTCAGTGTTTAGAGAGCAGTGAACACTTAATAGGGCCCCCTGTGAACCAGAACGCAGCTTGCAGAACGTTGAAAGAAATTATATTAAGTACATGTAATATGTTCCAACATTTTCTCTCATGAACCTACCTTTTATTTTTGATTTAGATATTGACTACCACTCATTAAAAGAGTCTTTTACAATATAACTGTCATGGTGTTGAAAGGCACAGCAAGAGAGATTAAATGTTTAATTTGTTGATTAACAGATGATGAGAAAAAGAGAGAAAAAAATAACAATGGATAGAAAGTTGCCTTATGAATAGAGTTGCCAAATGTTGTCATATAATTCACACGAACACCAACTTCGGAAGATTTCTGGCCTCTTTTAGAAAGCTCAGTTTGATATATTTGTTGTGTAACTAAGCACAGCTCTGAGTCATAAGGCTCCCAAAAAACATGTTGAGTCAAACAATGCCACTCTGAAGTTATTCAACTGGATCATGTTAAATTCCCTGCCCTTGTGAAAAAGAAGTGCACTTAATTATTTTGAATGTCCTAAAAAGTATAACTGTACTAACAAACAGTGTTGGGCAAAGTTATTTTTTTATTTAATGCATATCAATATTGCGATACTCAACTAATTGCGTTACTTAGAGATGACATCACTGAATTAAATTATGAACAGCTGCATCATTGTCACACTGTTTTCCTAATGAATGTTGCTCAGTTGCTTTGACGCAATGTATTTTGTTTAAAGGGCTATATAAATAAAGGTGACTTGACTTAGTTACTTTTTATGGAAAGTAAAAAGTTATGTTACTATTAGAGCGCATCTCAAACAAAATTTTTGGGAAAACAAACTGCCGTTTCAAAAAGTAACTCAGATATTTTTTTGTTAAAAAGTAATGTGTTTCTTTACTAGTCACGTGTAAACACTGATTACATAAGATGCGTTACTTGTAATGTGTTATCCCCAACACTGCATGCAAATAATATAATATTAATTAAATGAAAAGAAAAGCTATTTAGGTGTACTTAAATACTTTCATGGCTATGTTTCTCAACACACTTAACACTTTTAAAAAGCACACTTTGTAATAATGTCAAATTAAAAGTGATCGACTTTAAATCATTATGTTTTAAAAATATATTTATATATTGTCATGCTTTCAATAAATACCCAAGTGTTTGTCCAAAAACAGTAGGGTAACTTTGCTGATCATTTTTATATGGGTGGTGGGAGAAAACACCAACATTCTTGGTTCAGACTGCATATTGAGTCAAGCATGCATCAACTGATTCTCAGCTGATCACATCTACCTATAGGAATACGACACCTATCATGGCATTCCTATATAAGCTCAATTCGGTAGTATTCAGCAGCTTTTCAGCTTGCTCAGGAGCAAATTACTGTCTTCCATCCCCAGCTCCTCCTTTCGCCCCAGTCAGGAGTTGGCTTTCTGATATTCCTTGCAAATCAGACTCCTTTATCTTAAATAGAGAGTTACACTTAAATATCATTAAGTATATTAATGATATCTGCCTTGAACCAACGTATCTATCATTTTGACGATAGTGGTTGTCACAGAATTACATTTAGGTTAATATATTTGAAGTGTACTAAATTATAACCTAATATTGTTACAAATGTGTACTTACAAATATCCTTAAACACATGAAATTTCATTAAAATAGATTTTATTTTATTAAGAATTCGTGTCATTCAGCAGTACACTTTAAACATATTGCAAAGACACCAGAATTAATCATGAAATGACATATAAAGATGCACTTTAGTACTTTAGAGTAAAACAGCACTCTAAAGATCAACTAATTGAATTTCATGTCATATATTTTACCATTACATGTCTAAAGCATTACATTAATTTAATGTCATTTTGTGGAAACTTGAGTATCAAATAGTTGGTGCAGAAAAAAAACACCTTAAGTACTGGTGTCCTGTTTGTGAAAAACTTCAGAAAGGAATTGTGGCAGCCGCCTGGGAAGACTTTAGCACAGAGGAATGACAACCATAGAGCATCAGCACTCCTGTCCCACTGTGTTGCTCTGCAGATTGACTATGACAGATTGGCCGCCCCCGAGGTTGCTGCTGCAATGATGACTATAAAGCACTTTTCGGTTTGATGTGGCACTCACAGCTACATGTAAACAGCACCTGCCAGGCTCCGCAGGAGAAGTAGAACTGATTATGTAATCTGATCATTTGTTTAACAAAAACACAAAGCCTGTCCTTTGGTGGTCACATGAAAAATAAAATAAAAATGCAATGGTTATAGAGAGACAGATTCAGCTTCCGCCCCTGCAGAGTCACACATGGGATGGGCACCTGTGCCACTTTACATCTGCCACTGGCAAATCCATCAGTGCATTATTAGATCCGCTTTAGGGTCTTGTAATACTCTAGCACAGTGTTACTGCATTTGTCTTCAAACTCACCATCAGTAAACTTTTTCGGTACATAAGGTGCACACTGACATTGCGCAAATATATTACAGGATTGTACATATATATATATATGTACGTGCGTGTGTGTGTGTGTGTGTGTGCGCGCGTGTGCGTGCGTGCGTGCGTGCGTGTGTGTGCTGGTCATATAATTAGAATATCATCAAAATGTTGATTTATTTCACTAATTCCATTCAAAAAGTGAAACTTGTATATTATTTTTATTCATTACACACAGACTGATATACGTTAAATGTTTATTTCTTTTAATTTTGATGAACTAGGGAAAATCCCAAATTCAGTATATCAGAAAATTAGAATATTGTGAAAAGGTTCAATATTGAAGACACCTGGTGCCACACTCTAATCAGTTAATTAACTCAAAACACCTGCAAAGCCTTTTAATGGTCTCTCAGTCTAGTTCTGTAGGCTACACAATCATGGGGAAGACTGCTGTCTTGACAGTTGTCCAAAAGACGACCATTGACACCTTTCACAAAGAGGGCAAGACACAAAAGGTCATTGCAAAAGAGGCTGGCTGTTCACAGAGCTCTGTGTCCAAGCACATTAATAGAGAAGCGAAGTTTGTCTGGTCTGAGGAGAACTGGCCCCCCAACTGAGCCTGGTTTCTCCCACAACATGCAAGACATGGGTTTCAGGTGCCACATTCATTGTGTCTATCCACTATTGAACAACGGATAGTGTCAGAAGCATCTCGCATCAAAAAGGACTGGACTGCTGCTGAGTGGTCCAAAGTTCTATTCTCTGATGAAAGTAAATTTAGCATTTCCTTTGGAAATCAGGGTCCCAGAGTCTGGAGGAAGAGAGGAGAGGCACACAGTCCTTGCTTGTCCAGTGTAAAGTTTCCACAGTCAGTGATGGTTTGGGGTGCCATGTCATCTGCTGGTGTTGGTCCACTGTGTTTTCTGAGGTCCAAGGTCAACACAGTTGTATACCAGGAAGTTTTAGAGCCCTTCATGCTTCCTGCTGCTGACCAACTTTATGGAGATGCAGATTTCATTTTCCAGCAGGACTTGGCACCTACACACAGTGCCAAAGCTAAAGACCATGGTATCACTGTTCTTAATTGGCCAGCAAACTCGCCTGATCTTAACCCCATAGTCTATGGGGTATTGTGAAGAGGAAGATGCGACATGTCAGACCCAACAATGCAGAAGAGCTGAAGACCACTGTCAGAGAAACCTGGGTTCACATAACACCTGAGCAGTGCCACAGACTGATCGACTCCATGCCACGCCGCATTGCTGCAGTCATTCAGGCAAAAGAAGCCCTAACTAAGTATTGAGTGCTGTACATGCTCATACTTTTTATTTTCATACATTTTAGTTGGCCAAGATTTCTAAAAATTCTTTCTTTGTATTGGTCTTAAGTTATATTCTAATTTTCTGAGATATTGAAATTTGGGATTTTTCTTAGTTGTCAGTTATAATAGTATGTATATATTATAATAGTGTTACTGTAGCTCAATTGGTAGAGCATTGCGCTATCAAGCTCAAGGTTGGGGGTTCGATTTCCCGGGAACACATGATAAGTAAAAATTGATGCCCTGAGTTCACTGTTAAGTCGCTATGGATAAAAGCTTCTGCTAAATGCATACATTAAATTAAATTAAATTTTAATTTAATTTATAATCATCATAATTAAAAGAAATAAACATTTGAAATGCATCAGTCTGTGTGTAATGAATAAATATAATATACAAGTTTCACTTTTTGAATGGACTTAATGAAATAAATCAACTTTTTGATGATATTCTAATTACTGTATATGACCAGCACCTGTGTGGTTCTGGAGAATTGCATTGCATGGCCAGCTGCTCAGGTTTAGTCCATCACCTGTGGGGACTCCATGGCATACCTACTTTGCTGGGTCCATCTCTGGCCAGATTATTCTGTCACAATAAAAGGACCCAAAAGCAAAGTCAAACAGAGGATTTATTGTCCACAAAGAACAAACTCAGGCAGTCTGCAGTTCACTGACCATATTCAGTGGTTGAAAATAATGTTTGACTTGACTTGACATACATACATATATATATATATGTAATTATGAAAGTAAATATTTCTTAAAATAAACAGATAACTTTTAGACGTTTTATAAAATAATAATAATAATAATAATAATAATAATAATAATAATAATAATAATAATAATAATAATACAATCCTGCATCAATCTTTTGTTTTGAGAAATTGTTTTGAGAATGTAATTTACATATCAGCATCTCAGAAAAAATCCCTCACGGATGATGACATGGCAATATGGTCACTGCCACATAACCATGAAAAAATCTGCATAATAATAAATATTCTCCTTTTGTACTTCTGAAACCATCATAAGGGTTTTAATGGCATGGACATCTGTAAATATTGACAGAATTGTCCTTTTTGACTGAACTATTCAAAGTTGTGAAGTGGCTGGTATGTGATTAAGAGTTTTGTGCTGAAATACAGCATGCTGAAGTACAACAACTGGCAAGTTAATTTACTCTTAGGTTTCATCACATATGAGACCAAAAAGAAGTGTCAAACTATGTTCACTGTGGTTCAGACTAAAAGGCACCAAAAATGGCCAAAGGCAACAACGCCTCCATTGTGGGTCGTCAGGCTTGTGAATATCGCCCCATCGGCGCAATCTGTTTGCCAAGAAACTTCAGAGTTATGCTGTACTGATTGGTTACTGTTTTCCAGTCCTGCTGTGGTGTTGTCAGTGCTCTCTAAATCTACTCATCGCCTTTCATCAGTCAGGCCCAGAGCCGCAGAATGCCTGCAGCGCTTTGCCTTGCAGACAGGGTTCAGACTCTCTCTTTTTTCTGCAGGATGTGTCACTCAAAGGCAGCCGGAATACAGATCCAGCAGCTCAGTGCTGAGGGAGTCTGACTCCAAGATCAATGAGAGGATGAATCTTCTCTACAGGCTCCAATACATTCAACATATTCTTACTGAGCCTAAATAGAATTAACAGTGTATCTGTAATGCCAAATTTGAGTTATAGGGTTCAATAAGGCCTAAACTAAATGGGGCAAATTCTAATGACAGTATAATTTTTACAAGGCTGGTTTACAAAACACAAAACACAAAAAAAAGCTAAAATAATAAAAATAATGTAAAATAAAAATTCAAGCAGCCGCAAAGCACACAATGGCGAATGCTGAAAGATAATAGAGTACTGAAGCTGTGACATCAAAACCCAGAAGATTAATTCTCCATGGGTTCTCTCAAGATTTTTTTCATTGATTTTTATAATGATGTTTTTCAATTCATGAGTAAAACAAGGTCTGTGGTAAACATAACTTAACAATACTTCTTGTTTTGTTGAAAAATGTAAAACTGCACACTCTCATAACCAGAAGTTACACACTTACATTTTTTTAAATAAACATAACTGCTTCAAAATTTTAATTTACAGTGTAGAGCACAATGTCTCATTGCAAATGTATTAGCAATTTGTATTTAACACAGGTCTAGTTTTACTCATTAATCGAAAAACCCCATTATAAAATCCCATCTAAAAAAAATCTTGAGGGAACCCGTGGCTTCTGAGTTTTGACATCACGACTGCAGCACTCTATAACTGAAAGGTTGCTAGTCCCCACCTCACAAGGAGCAAGCCATAACTATCATCAATAGTTTAAAAGGTATTGGTAGTTAAAGAACTGGGCCTGTAACTAAAACGTTGTAGATGAAAACCCAGAAGTTAATTTATTTCAGTAATTCAACTCAAGTTGTGAAACTCGAGTATTAAATTAATTCAATGCACACAGACTGACGTAGTTTAAGTCTTTGGTTCTTTTAATTGTGATGATTTTGGCTCACATTTAACAATAACCCACCAATTCAACAAATGAGAATATAGTGACATGCCAATCAGCTAATGAACTCAAAACATCTGCAAAGGTTTTCTGAGCCTTCAAAATGGTCTCTCAGTTTGGTTCACTAGGCTACACAATCATGGGGAAGACTGCTGATCTGACAGTTGTTCAGATGTTCAGAAGACAATTATTGACAGAAAAAAATGCACAACCAACTGAGAGAACCACAGTCTTATGATTGTCAAGCAAAATCGATTCAAGAATTTGAGTGAGCTTCACAAGGAATGGACTCAGGCTGGGGTCAAGGCATCAAGAGCCACTACAAACAGTTGTGGCAAGGAATTTGCTGAACCACAGATCATGTCAGAGGTGTCTTACCTGGGCTAAGAAGGAGAACTGGACCATTGCCCAGTGGTCAAAAGTCCACTTTTCAGATAAGAGCAAGTTTTGGAAGTTTGGAAACCAAGGTCCTAGAGTCTGGATGAAGGGTGGAGAAGCTCATGGCCCAAGTTGCATGAAGTCCAGTGTTAAGTTTCCACAGTCTGTGATTGATTTGGGGTGCAATGTCATCTGCTGGTGTTGGTCCATTGTGTTTTTCAAAGGCCAAAGTCACTGCACCCGTTTACCAATAAATTTTGCTTCCTTCTGTTGACCAGCTTTTTGAAGATGCTAAATTTGTCTTATGACGTATTCGGTTGGTTCATGGGTTTTTGTTAAATGTGAGCCAAAATCATCACAATTTGAACTACTTGAACTTGAACTACTTCAGTCGGTGTGCATTGAATTTATTAGGGCTCAAGCCTGGAGGGCGAGAGCCCTATTGTTTTCCTTAGGATTATTTTTTATTATTATTAGGGCTCAAGCCCAAAGGGCGAGAGGCCTATTGTTTTCCTTAGGATTATTTTTTATTATTATTATTATTATTTTTTTCCAACGTCTCGGGGGCTTTTGGGGCCCTTAACGTGCTTAAAAAGTCTTGAAAATTGGCACACAGATTGGAACCTGCGGCCATTAGGGCCGGGCAGAGACTGATACACGGGCGTGGCACAGGGGCTCTACAGCGCCCCCTGGAATATGGAGGGCCATATATCATACATTCTTGCTCGTAGACGTATGAAACTCGGTACACATATAAATCTCATCAATCCAAACAACTTTTGTATTGCATATCATGGGCTCCGCCCAACAGGAAGTTGGCTATTTAGGGTTTAGTATTCAAATTTTTCGTCAAAGTTGTGGGGGCTTTTGGGGTCCTTAACATACTCAAAAACTCTTGAAAATTTGCGCACACTTTGGAATCTGTGGCCTTTAGGAGCCTGCAGAGGCTGGGACCCGGGCGTGGCACAGGGGCTCTACGGCGCCCCCTGGAACACAGTCAGAAATGTTGATGTATAGCTCACACATACTTGCACATATTCATATGAAACTCAGTACACATATAGATCTCATCGTGCCGAACAACTTTCGTATTGCATGTCATAGGCTCCACCCAACAGGAAGTCAGCTATTTAGAGTTATGTAAAAAGCGCATGCTCTGGAATTTGAAATACTTGTCATAGGTTTTTTTCTCGATTGCCGCCAAACTCGGTCAACATGATCTCAAGACACTGGGGATGAAAAATTGCCAGGGGATTTTTGATATCTCGAACGGTTTGCTCGTGGCGAGGCGTTGAAATTATGGCGAGAAATTAGAAACAGGAAGTGTCTAATACCATCCACATACATTTCCTGATTTTAATCAAACTTCATCAGATTATTCGTTGTATGATGTCGATCGCATATATGTGACTATTAGGAGTCAAAGTTATAGCGCCACCAACTGGCAGAAGGAAGTGTGTCATTTTCAAAATGATTTGAATTCAGCATCTTATTATTACTCGATTTGCTTCAAACTTCATCAGAATAATGTTAAAACACAGCTGATATAAATCTGCAAGGGGGATATTGATATCTAAAAAATTGTTGCCGTGGCAACATGTCAAACTAGAATACTTCTCAGGTGATTTTGAGGCAAATAACATACTTAGAATTTCACAAAACTCTGAACACACATCAGTATTTCTGATAGGAACTTAAATTGTGAATGGATTTTGGATAGCTTGAATGGTTTTGCCGTGGTGATTTTTTTAAATGACCTTACAAAGGGAATCATTATTGTATTTTTAAATTGCAGCTTCCAAACACGTCAAAGAATTTTTTCATACAGATGAAAAAGTCATTCTGAGGAAATATGCATAGTTTCACGACTTTACAACACTGTATGGATAACAGAAAATTAAAAAAACTGTCAGACATCTCATCTCACTCTGTCCCTCTGTTTGAGTATATGTGCTTCAGACTTCCATTGTCTGAGAGAAATAGCGCCCCTACAGGTTCAATTCCCGAACTTTTACTTTCACTTTTAAATCGGTTAAAAATACAAACAAATACTTAGATTTAATTCACACTGACAAGCTAAACCAACATATCTGATTATTACCGGTTCAGGGCTCATGGATAAATTATTTCTGGCCAGAGATACGTGAGAAATAGGAGAGATGAATCACCGCTGTGATCACGAGCGTCTGGAGTAAAGAGCTCAGAGAAAACGAATTTATTCCTGTTTTAAAGCTTTTAAAAATAAATTATTACAGCGATATCACACAATCAACCAATTAGAACACACCAAGAGCTAAATTAAGATGTTTTTGAACTGTTTGTGTGAAAATGAAATATTTGCAGCTGCCTATCTGAAATCACGCCTCCGATCAGCGCGTACAGTGTCCAGCTCAAAACAAACGAATTTATTCTTGTTTAAGAGCTTTTTTAAATAAAATATTACCACAAATGCACACAATAAACCCATTGTAACACAACAAGAGCTAAATGCAGGTGTTTGTGACCTGTTTAAGTGTGCAAGACTATTTGAAAGCGCGACTGGCAGAATAACATGTATCTCTGGAGCTGCAGGATTCTGGCTTTCGTCGAACACATCACGGACAAGATTATTTCAAAACACATAATAGCTTGGCGACTATAAACGAAAACAGCCACGTGAACATAAACTGGATCTACTGGATTTGAATATTAAAGTGACCACATTTACCACTTGCTTCTGTCTTCAATTTTAATCTATATAAAAAAGGAAACTCATTCGACTTGGCTGCTTTTTTAATGTGTGCGTATTTATTTATTTATCTTTTTATACATTTTGTATAATTTCATAGTTTGTGTATTACAATTATAAAAACAAAAATAAAATTAGCCACTCACATAGAAATAGCTTAGGCCTTAACCTTTTTCTGACAGTTTTAGGGATTTTTAAAAATCCTAAAAAAACCTTATTTGTGCTGCAAATAATAATTTCAAACTCATTTGATACTGACCTATGACATCCTGTGACATTATATTTATTTTAATTTACATAATCTCATGGATGTAACAGTAAATCTGTTCAGCTCACAGATCAATACTAAGCTGTAATACAAGCAGAACTTTCACAAATGCTTATGAGTCATTTAAGGATTTGATAACACTGTAAAATAATGTCTAATTTGTTAACATTAGCAAATTCATTGATAACACTTTATAATAACTGCACTCATTATTAAATAGTCAGTTCATGCTTTATAAAGCCTTGTCCCAATATTAATAGTCAGTAGTAAGCAGTTTATAAATACAGCTATAAATAGCTTGTCCTTGGTTTATAAGCACATTTATTAAAAATGAGAGTAAGTTATCTTCCTATGAAAAATAAAAGATAAAAATAAACAAACAACAACACAGATTGATACAGAACTCAGAAATTTTATTGTGGATTTATGATAAAGCCTGCAAATGAATTCATACTCCTACTCATACTACTCCATACTCCTTTTTCAACATGATGCCAATATACTGAGATGTTAAATTGTGAATGGGTTTAGGATAGCTTAAATGGTGTTGCCATAGAGATTTATTAAAGTAACATAAAAAAATACAATAGTTATTTTACTATATCTTTACAATTTTTCATTCTAAATCTTCATAATTTTTTATATAAGTAGAAGTCCTCATTTGAAGGAAGCACAGTAAGTTTCATAGCTTTATCACTTTCAAGAGCCAGCATAAAATTTAAACTATCATAACTTATAAATCAAGCTTGCAATTCTTAGTACCTATAATGGCCACCAGAGGGAGCTATAGGATTACTTTTAAATAATTATTGTAGAAACGAGTATGATTTAAATCATTTATAGAAATCTTTAAAAAAAAATGAATTGTATATATTTTACTGATAAAATGACCCTCACTTAATTAGAATAACAAGCTGAAGTATTTTGAACTGTATATTAAGAATAATTATTTATAGGCTTTATGGACAGATACGTTTTGAGTGACTCTTGAAGGATCAGCACCACATCCTCTTTTACCACTGTTTAAAGAATTAATCTTACAGAATAGGTGTGAATGAATTTTGGATAGCTTGAATGGTTTTGCCGTGATGTTTTTTGAAATAATAGTAAAAAAGGAACCAGTAAATGTCTTTTTATTTTTTTAAAGTGCAGCTTCTAAACACTTTAAAAAAAAAAAAAATGTACACATAGAAGACCAGTCATTCTGAGGCATATTTCCTCAGAATGACTGGTCTCATGACCATAGTTTCATGACTATACAACACTATATGGATGATAGAAAATTAAAAAAAAACTATCATACATCTGATGTCACTCAGTCCCACTGTCACTGTGGGTAATGTGTGTGTGTGTGTGTGTTAAGTGAATTAGGTGTGAAACTATCAGGGTGCATTTAGTCTCCAGCGCCAACATTTTACAGAACTGCCACTTTCCTGGAGTCTCCAGAATTACTCGGTGTCGGACTCTGAGAGACTTAAGATTCCAAAAAATGATTTAATTAGAATACCATGAAGTATTGTGAAATACTATATATTAAGTCTTTATATATAGGCTTTATGCACAGATTAGAGTGACTCGTGAAGGACCAGCACCACCTCCTCTTGTTCGATGGTTTGAGGAATATATCTTCCAGAATCCAGGATTAAGATTTAGGAGCTCATTTTTATTCCACCTCCTTTCCTGAAAAGTCTGTCTTGCAGAAATGACTAAAAATTAATCTTCACATTAATTACTAATTATTTTGCAATTCTTTTTGTCAGTTCTTCTTGACCTGCTTTTTTCTTCTTCTTTTCTGACCTCATGACCCAGTCAGTATTTTTTGTACAATGGTCAAGTCTTAACTTATCCATTTCTGTATTGCATTTGTGTTTGATATTTCTCATGGGTATTTCATAATTTTCGACCTTACAGTTTGAGTTAAAAGTCTATTTTAGCGCATTTCATCTGTAAAAGAAAACATGCCTAATAATTCTGCACACATGAATATAAGGAGTTTTTCTCTTCCAGCTTTCCTGGACTATTGTATAGCACTCATAAATGATTAAATAAAAAATAATGGTAGTTATTAAGATTTATATGGTTTGGAATTGGTAAAATGTACTTGGAAAAAAATCACAATAAAACAATGTTTTCATGTTTAAGTTTGGAATATTAACTGACATGAATGAATGCTATATAAATATTGTTCATGTTAACATAATGTTTATAAATGAAATCTTATTGTACAGTGTTACTAATATATATATTGTTCTGTGAATGTGATTTTAAAGTCTAGATGATTCGGATTAACCCTTTAACTGCCGTATCCTTTAAAACCTCACTGCCAGAGGGATATTGTGAATGCATGTGCCCGCTGGGCACAGTTTACCTGATGCCACCGGGGTGGCGATGGCATTGGTGGCTTGAGCCCGCCATCGCTGCTTGCAGCTATATTTATTATTATTATTATTATTATTTTTTTTTTCTAACGTTACGGGGGCTTTTGGGGCCCTTAACATGCTTAAAAAGTCTTGAAAATTGGCACACACATTGGACCCTGCGGCCATTAGGGCCGGGCAGAGACTGATACACGGGCGTGGCACAGGGGCTCTACAGCGCCCCCTGGAATATGGAGGGCCATATATCATACATACTTGTACGTAGACATACGAAACTCGGTACACATATAGAACTCATCAATACAAACAACTTTCGTATTGCATATCATAGGCTCCGCCCAACAGGAAGTTGGCTATTTAGGGTTTATTATTCATATTTGTCGTCAAAGTTGTGGGGGCTTTTGGAGTCCTTAACATACTCAAAAACTCTTGAAAATTTGCACACACCTTTGGATCTGTGGCCTTTAGGAGCCTGCAGAGGTTGGGACCCGGGCGTGGCACAGGGGCTCTACGGCGCCCCCTGGAACACAGTCATTAATATTGATGTATAGCTCACACATACTTACACTTATTAATATGAAACTCAGTACACATATAGATCTCATCGTGCCGAACAACTTGCGTATTGCATGTCATAGGCTCCGCCCAACAGGAAGTCAGCTATTTAGAGTTATGTAAAAATCGCATGCTCTGGAATTTGATATACTTGTCATAGGTTTTTTACTCGATTGCCACCAAACTCGGTCAACATGATCTCAAGACATTGGGGATGAAAAATTGCCAGGGGATTTTTGATATCTCGAACGGTTTGCTCGTAGCGAGGCGTTTAATTTATGGCGAGAATTGAGAAACAGGAAGTGTCTAATACCATCCACATACATTTCCTAATTTTAATCAAACTTCATCAGATTATTCATTGTATGATGTCGATCGCATATATGTGACTATTAGGAGTCAAAGTTATAGCGCCACCAACTGGCAGCAGGAAGTGTGTCATTTTCAAAATGCTTTGAATTCAGCATCTTATTTTTACTCGATTTGCTTCAAACTTCATCAGAATAATGTTAAAACACAGCCGATATAAATCTGCTGGGGGGATATTGATATCTAAAAATATTGTTGCCGTGGCAACATGTCAAACTGGAATACTTCTCAGGTGATTTTGAGGCATATAACATGCTTAGAATTTCATCAAACTCAGAACACATATCAGTATTAGTGACAGCTAGACACTGGCAAAAGTTCATAAGAGGGCGTGGAAGAGGCACTCTATAGCGCCACCTTTTGTCAAAAGTGAGGGGGTTAGTTTTAGCTACAGACACCAAACTCAGTACAAAAATTGTTCTTATCAAGACGGACAACTTTCTAATTCACAGTCATCAGCTACGACCAACAGGAAGTCGGCTATTTTGATTTGAATGTGGATTGTTTTTTACATTTAGCTGTGAATTAATGCATACTGCTCAGAGGAGAGTAACACTATACACACCAAACTTGGTGTACATGTTGAAAAAACATTGAGGAACTTAAATTGTGAATGGGTTTTGGATAGCTTGGATGGTTTTGTCATGGTGATTTTTTTAAATGACAATAAAGATGGAATTATTCATTTTCCTGCATTTTTAAATTCCAAACACTTCAAAACCTTTTTTCATACAGAAAAAAAGTTATTCTGAGTAAATATGCATAGTTTCATGACTTTACAACACTGTATGGATAACAGAAAATTTAAAAACTGTCAGACATCTCATATCACTCTGTCCCTCTGTTTGAGTGTGTGTGCTTAGACTTCCATTGTCTGAGAGAAAATGCGCCCCTACAGGTGCAGTTACCGGCAAAAAAAAGGGAGGAGACTGTCTTTTGGTTTCACTTTTAAATCGGTTAAAATACAAATAAATACTTGGATTTAATTCACACTGACAAGCTAAACCAACATATATGATTATTATCAGGTCAGGGCTCATTAATAATTTATGTGTGGTCAGTGATACGTGAGAAACACGAGAGATGAATCACCGCTCTGAGCACCAGCGTGTGGAATGATGAGCTCAGAAAAAAACGAGTTTATTCTTGTTTTATAGCTATTAAAAATAAAGTATTGCAGCGATATCACACAATTCACCAATTAGAGCACACCAAGAGCTAAATTAAGATGTTTTTGAACTGTTTGTGTGAAAATGAAATATTCGCGGCTGCCTATCTGAAATCACTGCCTCCGATCAGCGCGCACAGTGTCACAAGTTCAAAACTGACGAATTTATTCTTGTTTAAGAGCTTTTTAAAATAAATTATTGCCATAAATGCACACAATACACCCATTATAACACAACAAGAGCTAAATACAGGTGTCTGTGACCCGTTTATGTGCGCAAGACTATATGAAAGCGCGACTGGCAGAATAACATATATCTCTGCAGCTGCAGGATTCTGCCTTTCGTCGTAAGAACGAACACATCACGGACAAGATTATTTCAAAATACATAATAGCTTGGCTAATATAAACGAAAACAGCCACGTGAACATAAACTGTTGAGAAATAAATCTGAAGTGGATCTACTGGATTTTAATATTAAGTGACCGCATATACCAGCTGCTTCTGTCTTCAATTTTAATCTATATAAACAATTAAACTCATTCATCTTGGCTGCTTTTTTAATGTGTGTACGTATTTATTTATTAATTTGCTCTAACAAGACTTAATCTATATTTAATTAAATCAATTACATTTTATTTTACATTTGATTTTTCCATTTCTGCATCTAAACGCCTAAAAACCTAAAACATGCTCTATTATACTATTGTTAGCAATTTCTTTATCGTCCAATTCATCTGGTGTACACACTTTTATTTTCATAATAAACTTGTTTGTTAGATTATACACAGTTATAGTGGTCTATAATAAATATTGACAGGTTTTATTCAAGCTGTTTAGAATGATTGCCGTAGGCTAATTTTTTAAAATGTAAATCCAAAAAGAAAAAAAAAATTAAATAAATAAAAAACATTGGAAAAGAATAACTTGTACTTTTTTATACATTTTGTATAGTTTCATAGTTTATGCATTATAGTTATAAAAACAAACAAATTTAGCCACTCACATAGAAATCTTGGGCCTTATCCTTTTCTGACAGTTTTAGGGATTTTTAAAAATCCTAAAAAACCTTATTTGTGCTGCAAATAATAATTTCAAACTAATTTGATACTGACCTCTGACATCCTGTGACATGATATTTATTTGAATTTACATAATCTCATGGATGTAACAGTAAATCAGTTCAGCTCACAGATCAAGACTAAGCTGTAATGCAAGCAGAACTTTCACAAATGCTTGTAGGTCAATAAAATCATTACAAAACACTTACAAATCATTTAAGGGATTTGATAACACTGTAAAATAATGTCTAATTTGTTAACATTAGTAAATGCATTGATAACACTTTATAATAACTGCACTCATTAGTAAATAGTCAGTAGACAGTCATGCTTCATAAAGCCTTGTCCCAATATTAATAGTCAGTAGTAAGCAGTTTATAAATACAGCTATAAATAGCTTGTTCTTGGTTTATAAGCACATTTATTAAAAAGGAGAGTTATCTTCCTATGAAAAATAAAAAAAATAAAAATAAACAAACAACAACACTGATTGATACAGAACTCAGAAATGTTATTGTGGATTTATGATAAACTCAGCATGTAAATGAATTCATTCTCCTCCAAGAAGACACAAGTAGTTCACACCAAACTGTTTTAACATGAAGCCAATATACTGAAGATGTTAAATTTCGAATGGGTTTAGGATACCTTAAATGGTGTGGCCATAGCGATTTATTAAAGTAACATAAAAAAATACAATAGTTATTTTACTATATCTTTAAAATTTTTAATTCCAACACTTCATAATTTTTTATATACGTAGAAGTCATCATTTGAAGGAAGCACAGTAAGTTTCATAGCTTTATCATTTTCAAGAGCCAGCATAAAATTAAAACTATCATAACATATAAATCAAGCTTGCAATTCTTAGTACCAAAAATGGCCACCAGAGGGAGCTATAGGATTACTTTTAAATAATTATTGTAAAAACAAGTATGATTTAAATCATTTATAGATATCTTTCAAAGAAAAATAATATGAATTTTATGTATTTTACTCATAAAATGACCCTCACTTAATTAGAATAACAAGCTGAAGTATTGTGAACTGTATATTAAGAATAATTCTTTATAGGCTTTATGGACAGATACGTTTTGAGTGACTTGAAGGTTCAGCACCACATCCTCTTTTACCACTGTTTAAAGAATGTATCTTACAGTACAGGTGCGGATGAATTTTGAATGGCTTGAATGGTTTTGTCGTGGTGATTTTTTGAAATAACAGTAAAAAAGTAACCAGTAAATGTCTTTTATTTTTTTAAGTGCAGCTTCTAAACACTTCAAAAAAATGTACACATAGAAGACAGGTCATTCTGAGGAAATATGCATGGTTTCATGACTATACAACACTATATGGATGATAGAAAATTCAAAAACTATCATACATCTGATGTCACTCTGTCCCTCTGTCACCGTGGGTAATGTGTGTGTGTGTGTGTGTATGTGTGTGTGTGTGTGTGTTAAGTTAATTAGGTGTGAAACTATCAGGGAGCATTTAGTCTCCAGCGCCAACATTTTACAGAACTGCCACTTTCCTGGAGTCTCAGAATTACAATGTGTCAGGTTCTGAGAAATCAAAGATTCCAAAAAATTATTTAATTAGAATACTATGAAGTATTGTGAAATACTATATATTAAGACTTTATATATATGCTTTATGAACAGATTAGAGTGACTCGTAAAGGACCAGCACCACCTCCTCTTGTCTGATGGTTTGAGGAATATATCTTCCAGAATCCGGGATTAAGATTTAGGAGCTCATTTTTATTCCACCTCCTTTCCTGAAAGTCTGTCTTGCAGAATTGACTAAAAATTAATTTTCACATTAATTCCTAATTATTTTGCAATTATTTTTGTCAGTTCTTCTTGACCTGTTTTTTTTTTCTTCTTCTTTTCTGACCTCATGACCCAGTCAGCATTTTTGTACAATGGTCAAGTCTTAACTTATCCATTTCTGTATTGCATTTGTGTTTGATATTTCTCATGGGTATTTCATAATTTTCGACTTTGAGTTAAAACAGTTTGAGTTAAAACTCTTTTTTAGCGCATTTCATCTGTAAAAGAAAACATGCCTAATAATTCTGCATATGAATATAAGGAGTTTTTCTCTTCCAGCTTTCCTGGACTATTGTATAGCACTCATAAATGATTAAATAAAAAATAATGGTAGTTATTAAGATTGATATGGTTTGGAATTGGTAAAATGTGCTTGGAAAAAAATCACAATAAAACAATGTTTTAATGTTTAAGTTTGGAATATTAACTGACATGAATGAATGCTATATAAATATTGTTCATGTTAACATAATGTTTATAAATGAAATCTTATTGTAAATTGTTACTATCTATATATATATATATATATATTGTTCTGTCAATGTGATTTTAAAGTCTAGATGATTCGGATTAACCCTTTAACCGCCATATCCTTTAAAACCTCACTGCCAGAGGGATATTGTGAATGCATGTGCCCGCTGGGCACAGTTTACCTGATGCCACCGGGGTGGTGATGGCATTGGTGGCTTGAGCCCGCCATCGCTGCTTGCAGCTATATTTTAATATGAGTTTCATAATTTGAGTTGAATTACTGTAATAAACAAATTTCTCCACAACATTCTAATTTGAGAAGCACCTGTAAAACATTTAAACATGTCGCAAGACGAGTGAGAACTGAGCACTGACGTCAAACTAGCCACAAATGGCGTCTTTGAAACTGAACATCAGTTATGCCATTCTTTAGTAAAAGGTACACTTACACTTATCCAGCACACGGGTCGTAGGGCCCTCCTTTGTGGTTGTTTTATTCATTAGAGGTTACCCCCCTTTCAGATTCAAATGGAAATAAAGTTAAGATTGAATGTGAAGTTTTAAGGCTGCAATGAGCACTGTATGAAACTGTGGGATATTTATAATGCATAGGTTTAGGATGGCTTTTTTATGTGCCAGGATCTCACTGTATGCAGTGAATGATAATGGGCCAGGACTGGCAGAACTGGAGCGAGTGTTTAGAGAACAGGTCTGTGGATGAAGCAGCCTTCAAAGGCCTTGAGGCCCAGCTTCCATAATATCTCATTCCTTTTGTCCTCTCTCTCTCTCGCTGGCTCCCACTCTATAAACAGATGACGGTCTTTCCAAGCACTCTCAAAATGACACAATAAAAGGGTGCTTCATCAGGCCTTGCTTTCCCTGAACATCCAGTACACACACAAATGCACACAGCAGACACAGTCGTACACAATTCTATTTTATTTTATTTGTTTTTATTATTTTTTTAATGTGGTTGTATCTTTTTTCTCATCACTCTTTTCAAGTCTATTTTGGTCTTGTCTCAGAGTGAGGGGGAGGGTTGGAGAAATGGTGGGCTGCCCATTATAAGAGAGATTGAATTGATGTCCAGAGGAGATTGGATTGATGCACTGTCGATGGATGACCAGAAAAAAACATGCAAAATCCACATTTATCTGAGGTTTCTTCTGAGGAGCACAACATGCTGAGCAGAGATCAAATTGGGTGACAATCTTTCCTTACAAACTTGTTTCTCATACATTATTTCACTTTAAATTGTCTCACGTCTAAGTTTTACTTCAAATGTTCTGATACTTATTTCAATGTGTAGGGATCCGTCAAAAGAACTTGTGCCTGAAATCCCCTTGAGAGCGTCTGCATTGCTAGTGAAGAGCGTTTCGCCTTCATATACAAACCAGTCAGTGCTTTGGTTTGGTTTGCATCTTTTCTCTCAGGCTTAGTGTGAAATATGAAAAAGCTGCAGTCCTTAATGTTTGCAAAATAGGATGTGTCTGCATGAAATTCTTGTCAAAGAAACATTGTCCTAACTACTTCCTGAACCCCAGGAATTACCACCTACAAATCTGGGGGAAATAGTTGTAGCCCCAATCATAGCTCAGAGCCCTAAAATCTGATTGCTTGAAAGGAATATACAGTGAATAGGTTAACAATTGTATTTTAGATTATAGACCCATTTAACCACATTTTAGCAACCGCTGTAGGCTACCAAGACTCCTTGAAAATACACGCCTCTACCTATATTTCTGCATAACTCAAAAAACATACCTATATGTATGTAAGAATTGAAATGGGAAGTTTTAAATAAATTTAGATTGTACGTGAGATATTGAGAGTGTAAGGGAAAGAAAAACGTGAAAAAATGGGGAGGGGGAGGAGAGAGAGGAGAGGAAGAGAAAAAGCGCATGAGGTAATCTGGTTGAACGATGTCGAGTCATAGTTAAGAGAAATGTTGA
The DNA here is from genome assembly GCF_023724105.1 of Carassius gibelio. Taxonomy (NCBI): domain Eukaryota; kingdom Metazoa; phylum Chordata; class Actinopteri; order Cypriniformes; family Cyprinidae; genus Carassius; species Carassius gibelio. The sequence goes on along the minus strand of NC_068373.1, from coordinate 7,831,509 downwards.
AATAAACACTGAGTTCTGAGCACAGAAGACTTGTCCTGACTCCTATCAAGTGACCACAACAGATACAGCACATAGCCAAGAACCCACGCATAATACTCAGTAAGCGTGAATTCCTCAAGACCCGGGAATCCGAGTATTACACTGGTGTCAAAGGTGGTTGGCTATTTTTATTTCTATTTTTTTTTTTTTTTCGTATGGACATTTGCTGTTTGACTCTGAACAACGTAAAATAGCCACATTAGCCTGCAAGCATGTTAATATTACCCATAATATTTTACGTGCTATATTTTTGCAAGTTCGGATTACATGCCATATTTTTTTCTCTCTCTCTCCTCTCGCCGTTGCTCGCACATGCACACAAAATGTCAGATGGTGAGCATGATAACGTGGAACAGCCGCAAGCACCTAACGTGAGGGCTGGTACAAATTCACACATGCCCTTCAGAAATGCCCACCAGAATCGTTGCTTGACCAAAATTTAAGGTTAACCCCTGGATGGCAAGCCACATTAGAGCAATGTCTCCACTGGATAACGTTGGACCTTAATCCCTCCGGCACAAATAAGCAATTTGGTGGGCACCAGGGCGGAGGCGTTACCCCTTCCAAGGCCGCCTTGACCTTCAATTCGATCTCCCATGTGAGTGTGGAGACCACCAATGTCTCAGGAAAAATGGACGGGCGTTCAGAGTGGACGGGCATTCAGACTGGTCAAAAATACGTGACAAAGATTCGGGTTTAATATTTTTGGAACCCGGGCGGTACGAGATAGTAAAATCAGAACATCAGAAAAAAAGTGCCCACCGAGCCTGCCTGGAGTTCAACCTTTTGGCAGTGCTAATGTATTCTAAATTATTGTGGTCTGTCCATACAATAAGAGGAACCCCCGATTCTTCTAACCAGTGGCGCCATTCCTCTAATGCCATCTTAACTGCCAACAATTCTCGGTTACCAATATCGTAATTTCGTTCAGCAGGAGATAAACGATAAGAAAAATAGCCCAGAAACCTCTGTAGGGCCTTACGGGAATCTGTACTTGGCCACTCTACCACAGCCTAAACCTACTCGGTATCCATGCATATTCACTCAGTCGACACGATATACCCCAGAAATGGAATCGACTGTGCATGAAACTTGCATTTCTCCGCCTTGACAAAAAGCCCATTCTCTAGCAATCTCTGAAGCACTCGTCGGATGTGCTGCACATGTTCCTGGAGAGAAGAAGAAAAAAATCAATATGTCGTCCAGGTAGACATATATGAACTGATCAATCATATCTCGCAGCACGTCGTTGATGAGTGCCTGGAAGACCGCTGGGGAGTTGGAAAGCCTGAAGGGCATGACCAAATATTCAAAGTGCCCTCTGGGGGTATAAAAGGTGGTCTTCCGTTCATCCCCTCCCTGATACGGACCAAATGATAAGCATTGCGTAAGTCCAGTTTTGTGAAAATCGACGCTCCCTGCAACCTCTCAAAGGCTGAAGACATCAACGGCAAAGGATAAGTATTCTTTGCCGTGATGTTGTTCAGTCCCCGGTAATCAATACAAGGTAGCAGTGATCCATCGTTCTTCCGCACAAAAAATAACCCCGCCCCCGCTGGAGAAGAGGAAGGGCAAATGAACTTAGACAAATCCACTCTGTCTCCTCCTGTAACACAGACATAGACACAGACGGACATGCAGACACTAAACAAGACTCATGACATATTTTACACCAGGTAAGAATGGAGTTAGAGGACAAGTCTATTTTAGGGTTATGGAGGAGGAGCCAAGGGTGACCAAATTAAATTATTAAATTATATATTGGGCAATAATATTGCCAATATTGCATATACGTTGGGGTGTAATTTACAATGTAAATAGTCACAACAGTTTTATTTATATTACACTATAAACACATTTATGAGCAGGTAACACAACACCTGCCCCTAAACCTACCATTTGTCAATAAGACAATATATGAAAAGTTTGGTTCCAAAATGCAATAAATCCATTTTGATTAAATTATAAAAAAGAGTGGCAAGATGAAAATGTCTCAGGTTACGCATGTAACCATGGTTCCTCGAGGGAACCAGCTGCTGTGTCGGAGGACGCTTTGGGAACGCCCTTCAGCATGACCGGCTCTGAACCACGTGTGTAATCAGTCCAATGGATGATTGAGACGTCATAGGTGGGTGACGTCAGAGACCAGGAAGCTTGAAAGCAGGTGCGGCGAAGCCGGCATTTAGCCTCTAGGAATGAAACAAGTGCCGGTAGGGATGCAGCAAGTATGGCCCAGAGACACAGCATCTCATTCCCTCGAGGAACCATGGTTACATGTGTAACCTGAGACGTTCCTCTTCAGGAACTCTAGCTGTTTCAGAGGACGCTTTGGGAATGAGAATGCCCATGCCACCAGACTTTAAAATCTCTGCATAATGTGGAAGAGCACAGCTAAAGTGAGAGAAGGAGCCAGGAGCCTGACAAGTAATCAGGGACATCCCACCCAATGGCCAAACTTCAGAAGGAGTGAGTCTTGACCCCCAAGAGAGGGGAGATCAGAGGACTCAAGGCTTTAGAATAGTATTTTGATCCACCACTTAGCATAAACTTCTTCTGGCCAGAGGCCTCAGTCTCAGCACACCAATCTTTGATGTGGTTGAGTCATGAAAGTGTGGGGTGAGAGCGCAAGGCCAGGGGAAAAACTGGTATTGGTAGGCTTTGCCCACAAAAGCAAACCTCAGGAACTCCATATGTTGAGGAATGGTGAAGTAGCTTTAGGACCCAGACTCTGCAACACGAGGAGGGTCCACCTCAATGGCTCAGTGTGTCTACTTCTGTTCCATTACCAGAGCCTGCTTGGGGCCCACCAGGGTGGGAAAGACCCTGTTGAATGATGTGGAGGAGAACCAAACTGGATTCTGTGGCTTCTCACTACAGTGTGCAGGACCTATTGAGACACGTTTGGTAGTAGTTTTCACGCTGCCAAATAGTCTACTTAGGGAATCAGCCTCCTGAGACTGATCTGTGGTGTCATCAGAGCAGTTAGCTTGGTGCCCTAAAGTGGCGGACCAGCAGAAGACGGCCAAACTAGCTGATCTGGAAACCTCCATGGAGGTCGCAAGCCTCTTACCACCTCTTTGTTTCCAGGCGGTAACTGAGAAAATTGCTCACCAGAGACTGCTGCATCCTGGAACATCAGCAGGGTTGGCAGAATGATCTCCTGAGGACACTGAGAAGAGACGGGCACCATGTAATGCGCTGTAAACTGCTCTTCTCCAGAGGGGCCTGCACTTCCGAGGTCCTGAGCCACAGCATCAGGACTCTCAAGGCTAAAGTCTCCTTTTAAAAACAATGGTCCTCAGACCTACGTCGTCTGCTAGGAAGACTAGACCAAAGCCTGCTCGGGGCTGGACCCAATGAAGCACACATGGCAGGGGCTCATGGCAGGGGCTCCCACACCCCCTTGTGACCTCCTCAGGGAACCAGTCTTCCGAGGCTGGCATCTGGTGCACCTAGAGCAGTTAGTTCAGTGTCCTGAAGCGGCGGACAGGCAAGGGATGACCGTACTAGCTGCTCTAGAGTCCTCCATAGAGGTAGCGAGCCTCTTAGTACTGCTACGTTTCTGGGCAGCAACTGAGAGAAGTATTCGCTGGACCACATGCACAGACACACTCCTCGGAGCAGTGCTTTATCAGTCATCGCTACCAAAATGAATTCATCGGGTCATCTTTTTAGTGCTATAAATTAATTACGCCAATAAAATAAAATTTAATCTTGAACAAGAACATTAACAACAATATTACATAGACCATATAAATAACAAAATTACATTTCCTTTACATTAACTTCCAAAAGTGCATTCATCTTTGCCATGTTACATTCATTTAGTTGTACATTCACTAGTGTTACGTGCTGTATTAACAAAAGCATAAATGGCATTAATAAAAACACTTACACTGACAAGCTATGCAATATCACAATTCATAATCGAATTTGATTCATCTAATGAATGCGTGATCTACTGTGTATTAAATGTTGCTCCATCTAAAGGCCATGATGGAGAATTACCGGTAGTATTAATCACAGAACTACAGACAAAATTTATTTAAAAACATATTAATATTCCAAGTCTTTTGAGACAAAACTATTAATTTGTCTTAATCTGCTGTGAATCTCTTTCTGTGTGCTGTCTCTGTGAGCAAATTAAAAAAATGCCTTACGTCAGTCATTGGCTCTTGTGTGTCATGTGATCAATTACATCATGCTGTTGTGAAATGATTTTGGCTCTTGCATCATGCTACAGAAGTATCTTTTGTGAGTGTGTTAATGGAACGGGATCATTTTAAGCAATTAAAACCTTATATTTTACTTTCTTCTTTGCACAACGGGTATCGTATGGCTTCAGAAGACTTGGAATGCAATACAAAATATTTGTAATGCTTTCATACTGCTTGTTTATGGTTGGTTTTTGCAATAAATACCTGTGACTGTACTTTTATTTGCCTGTTACGTGTTTTTTATTGTTCAGAAGTGGTTAGGTTAAGGGTAGGGGTGGGGTTATGTGCCCCAATGAAAGTATAAATGTATATTAAATTATTTATAGTTAATACAAATGCATGAAAACCATTAAATGAAGAGAAACAACCCAAAAAAATGGAGGACCATGTGCTTCGAAAAATGATGCTAAAGGGATACCTTGAGTGTCAAAAAGTGTCCCAAGGTGTCTTGATCTAGCATCAATATAGGACGAGTTGGAGTGAGACTGTGTTGCCTAAACACAAGCTAATCTGCTGAGCAGTAATGTGGGTCTTTTCAACATAGTACTAGAAGAATTAAAATTTTTCCAGTGGCCTCAAAACATCACATAAAAGAGTTAACTATGGCTGGCTGCCGCTGGTCAATCTCTTCCAGTCTAAACAGACAGTATGAGCAACACCAAATTTAAAGTCAAAGGCAAGGGTTTGGAATGCTTCACACTGGCAATGTTTGCATCCAGTTTGTTTTTACACAGATCCAGCTGACCAAATCTGAACAAGATCCTTCTCCAAGGAGCACCTCATTATGTATTTTCCCTGTTCATCCCTCAGAGTTTCTGAGAGAGGCAAAAAATTTGAAGTGCGTTTTTAACGCTGTGGATATCTTTGTTTGATGATATGAAGATCCCACTTATGTAAAGAGGAAGCTCTGGAGAGTTCTGGTTTTGGAAAACATGCCCAAGGGTTAAACTGTTGTTTTGATATAAAAATGAAATGGGAGCAGCATCATAATTCACAAATTACAGCAATTGTGATGTTTCATGGATAAAATGCTTGGGGATGCTAAGACCATAGCATAGAAACGCTAAATTTAATAACCTTCATAACCAGGAGGATTCTGGGAAAATGTTTTCCTGTTTTCCTGTTATTGGTGCATCTACATCTACAGCAGGCTGTCCGTGTGAGTGTGCATTTAGCTTCACTGAGAGAAGCCTTGCAGAATAAGTCCATTAAAACAAACATTTGAGCAGCAGCGCTGTGTGCGCCAGCCTTTCACACTCACTTGCCTCTTTGTTGCATTATTAATCTCCATGGAGATCCAGAGACTTGAAAGTTTCCTAATTTCTAGTTGAGTTCATTCTAGCAATTTAGCTATGAAATGTTTGCAAGATGGTTGCCCCTGTGGGTGACTTCTTGCATGCACCGAAATCCATCTAGCTATACCTCTGGTTCACAGCTCAACCATTGAAACAAAACACTGAAAAAAACATTGAAACTCTCTTAGAAGGACAAAAATAAATTTCAACAAACAAATTTTAGTAATTTATCCTTTGGGGTTGGTTCCCATTTTTCACTGTCCTTCTTTTCATCCGCCTCCTGTCTCCCCAGACAAGCATCAATTAACTCCAAATGTGATGTGATGGAAATAAAATAATGTTTGCCTGCTTCTGCTGCTATTTAAATGCAGTATGGAGGAGTAATAAATAAATCACTGGGCCTCTAATCTCTGTGATGCCCACTGAGTAGAGCTATGGTAAGACTGATGAAGAAACCATGTTCGTAAATTCTGTCTTAGTGGAAGGAGAAGGGTGAATGTTGATTTCGGATGATAAAAAAGCGAAGTACATGACTGAGCACTAGAGGAGTCAGCAGCTCCAGAAAACAGTACTTCCACTAATGTCCTCACACCACCTCGTGTTTTATGCAATGCTACCAGCCATTTTGAAGAACTCATATTTAAGAAATATACATGTTTACGCAATCTCTTTGAAATGTGTGAATGTGTAATTCAGTTCATTATGATCTGTCCTTGGTCCTCAAAGGTATTACCTTTATCCGCAAACAGGACTGGGTTAAGTGGGCAAATATTTCCATGAAAAGTAAACTATCTTTATGTATCTTTAAAAAAGCAGTTCTGGAAAGTGCTAGCATCAGATCTCAGCCTGGAGAGAAATAGGACATGCTATTCTTCTAAATGAACATTTTCAGAAATTGGTTCTACTACTTGGGGGATTAAATGGATTGGGACAACAACAACAACAAAAAATTATTCCTCAAGTGGAAGTCAAGATTTCAAGTATATACATGGTCCAAAATTTACTTTTTCATTTCTTTGAATCTCCCATGTGATATGCCTGCAATTTAATCCACACTTAATCATGCAGGGCCTAATAAAGTGGCAAAATTAGAGACACATGAGTAGTCAGTTTATTTTCATGCCCAATTCCATTTTTTATTCCCAGTTGGGTCTTGGCAAGTGCTCAAAAGCGCAAATGCATCACATCTTAAAAGCCGTCCATATGATTCCTGCAAGTCGTATGGTAGTTTTGTGTGTAGAACAGATTTAAATTCAAGTCCTCATTCCCTTAAATTTGAGTTCAAAAGAGTTCATGAGAGAATTACCAACGTCTGCTTTTTTTTTTAGTTGGAGCTTTTCAATATATAGAAAACGTTTCTCCAAAGAATTAGATTTACTTACAAACAGACTCAATTATTAGATCGCAGCAGTTACAGCTCAATGGAGAGGAAGATTTTCAATTAAAAGCTTACATTTTGTTCTGTTCCTCACTTAAAACTATTGTATGACTTTAAATGACGTCATTTGGCTATTTTATAGTTATTTATGGTGCTTTTGCATCCTTTTTTAAGCTTGGAGACGCAAGAAAAAGGGCAAAACAACATTTCTTCTTTTTTGCTCCATAGAAGTAAATCATAAGGTTTTGAAATAAAAAAAGAATAAATAAATGATAGAATGATTGTGGCTGATCCTACTTAATTTTGCATGTAGTCTACTCATTCCTACTCAAATATGATTCAGAATTTAAAACAACAGATCTGCATGTCAACCTCCCACTGTAAACTCACCCCAAAACCACCTGTGGTTTTCACCCACTGCACGATTACAGAATGAGCCAAATCATTAAAAATGGATGAGGTGCGCAAGCTCAGCTTTTAAAGCATCCTCTGGGGGCCATAACAACAACTTCCTCTGTAGAAGAAAGGCTGTGCAATGAGTCCGAAGAAAGCGGTGTGATAACAAGACTGCAAAAAGATGCTATGCTTGCATTCAATACTAATGTATGTTATCTTGATGTTATTCTTTAGTGGATCGTTCAATAAAAAATAAAAAAAGATTTAAAAACTATATTCCAAACCTGTTTGGAATTTTGAACACTTGTCTACTATTCCAAAACAATGCTTATTCTTTTCAGACATTTTTTCCCCTTATAGAACAATGCTGAATCACCATAAGATTAAATCTTACATAAGCAATCTTTAGAAAATATAATAGTGATACATAGGGATGAGTAATCATGAATATAAAAATAATTATTCCACAATGCATAACTATGTCTAATTTCCCCTGCGATGCTAAGAGTTTTGTGTCAGGAAACAAACCCACCATAGCTCGAGGGCAGGCTGTGTTTATTGAAGGGCTGATGTAACGGATGGGTGCTAATGAAGACACTGGCTTTGAGGACCGATTTCAAGGCCAGATGAAAGCTGATGGGATTCCTCCTTTCCAGCCAACGGATGAATTGTTTCTGGGTTGAAGTAAGACACACTTGAGTTCATCTTTCTTCATCCGGGACTACACACCACACAGATGTCAAACCCTGCCACTTCAACTAGATTGAATTTGCACTTGAAACATAAGGTAAGTTAATAAGTCATTTCTTTATATGAAATGACACTTGTAAACTATGTATTTAACACAACAATGTGAATCCAGGACAGGTTGAATATGCTATAAACTACTAGCACATTTAATTACACTTTATGTATTAACAGCTGGGACATATTAATTGGCTGCCCCTTATTTTAAAATCTCTTACAACCTTTAGTTTGCATTTCATCTTGATCATGCTACTTTCAATATATGCTGCTTTTGTCATGATTTATGATGCTTTTGCATTCCTTTTGAAGCTTGAAATTCTTTGTCCCCATGAGGAGACACGTTGCTTAGAAAAGAGCAACTAATACTTTTCCCTTTGTGTTACACAGAAGAAAGAACGGGTTTGGAATGACAAAAGGATTAGTAAGTGCAGAAGTGCAGGTGTCACGCTGTGTTATAAAACACAAAGGCTCCTATTTTGATATTATTTTTGTAATGCAATGTAAATGCCTGTTGATTTATAGCATGTTTTTGGTTTTGAGTTGGGGTCATGTCAGTGAGAAAATATGGCAGATACCATGGATGTAGCATCTGTATTAATGGTAAAACTGTTAAAATTCATAATTTTGTAGATGTAGAGTAGAAAAATAAATCTTGAATTTTAGGTACAAGTAAATAATGATTTGAATGCACTTGACGTCCTTATATAGTCTTAATAAAGTGCTTGCAATTAGATCCACAAACCAACTTCTTCTCCTTGCCTCCAGCAAAACATTACAGTTGCAAGAGTAATCAGTATTTTTGTCATTTTTTTAAGAAAGTTAAATTGTAAAAGACTGTAAATTGTATACATAAAAAATGCAATTTTGGGAACTTCAAAGCTACCCCTCAAATGACCTCAAAACTAAATGACATAAACTAAGTCCACAAAGCTCTTTCAGGACACACAACAAATGTGTGACTATTCGTCCCAAGAAGGAAACTCATCTGCGTGGTGCACTCTGCTTTGGTTTATACATATCCTCATAATTGCTCATTATATACTACATAATCGTTTTGGAAAATGGTTTTCTGTTGTCTTTTAATTGCAGTGATGAGTTGGGCTTCCAGAAAGCTCTTCTCTAGGGATACACCCCCTTCTTTTTCCACCAGCCTCCCTGCCATTTCTTTCTGTCTGCATGATACTGGAACTTAAAGATATTGCACAGCTATAGTTTACCTGTATGAAGGGTTTAGTCGTAATTGGACCATAAAATAAAGTGTGACCATAATAATAATAATAATTAATTTCTCTCTAGCAGCCATAAGATCAGATATCAAATCAGATGAATGTATAATATGACACATTTGCTTTGAATTATTTCTATTATGATATTTGATTATTTTGATGGTACCCTTCAGACAGCTGTTGATAAGTAACTCCATACCAACTACATATCAACTAGCGGTCACTGGATTATTAGTATGTCTGCTACTTTAAATATATGCTAACTGTCACGGACAGAAGAGGGAGACAACAGGGTATGCAGGTAAGTAGATGTTTATTGGAATTATGGAGACAGAAGATGGTATCACACAATCTTGCAGAGGAATAGTTGAGCTGAGTGGGATGTTAAGAGGATGACTTGAGGATACTTGCTGTACAGATGAAGGGTGGACACAGGAGGAACTGACAGGACATGGATGACAGATGGTGGTAGGTAAGCAGGATGATCAGACATTCAGGTATTCAGATGATTCCAAGAGTAGCACAGGGAGTAGAGTCGGTGATTCTCTGACTAGACCAGACAGAGAGTGAAAGGAAGTGTGGGCTTAAGAAGTGGCAGTGATGAGTGGGTGCAGGTGTGGTGACTTCAGTAATCTGGTGATATTGAGCAGATGGGCGGAGTCGGGTGATTGGACTCTGATGGTGTGGCAGGTGTTACTGGTGACTCCATGACAGTACCCTCCCCCCTCTATGGGGGGCTCCTGACGCCCGCGTTACCCGTCGACGGGGTCGGCCTCGATCTCTTGGTGCAGGGTGGTTAGGATGGGAGTTGTGGAACTGGGTGAGGAGGGATGGGTCCAGGATGTCGTCCCTAGGGACCCAAGAGCATTCTTCGGGGCCACATCCCTCCCAGTCTACCAGATACTCCAGGAGACAGCCCCGATGATGGGAATCCAGGATGTCCTGCACACGGTGAATTGACTCTTCCTCTGTGACTTCGGGAGGAGGAGATACGTCAACACCATCAGGTCCTGGGGAAGGAGAAACAAGAGGGTCAGTGAAGGGCTTTAACAGTGAGACATGAAATGATGGTGTGATCCGGTAGTGTGAGGGAAGTTGAAGATGGTAGGTGACCTCGTTGACCTGCCTCTCGATGGTGAAGGGACCTATATAGCGGGGACTCAGCTGTCAACAGGGCAGGCGAAGACGGATGTCTCTGGTGGAGAGCCAGACCTTTTGACCTGGTTGGTACTGGGATGTATCTCCTCTCTTGGTGTCGGCCTGGCTCTGGTGACTTCGCACTGCTCGCTGGAGATGGATGTGTGCTGAGTCCCATACCCTCTCACTCACTTCGAACCAGGTGTTGACCGCTGGGACTTCTGACGGCTCTCCTGACCAGGGGAAGAGAGGAGGCTGGTACCCGAGTATGCACTGAAACGGTGTTAAACTGGTGGTGTCTTGGCGTAGTGAGTTCTGTGCATACTCGGCCCATGGGAGGAAGCGGTTCCAGCTGCCTTGGTTCTGGTGGCAGTAGGTTCGCAGGTATCTTCCGATCTCCTGAATCTTGCGCTCAGTCTGACCGTTGGATTGAGGATGGTACCCCGAAGATAGGCTGACTGAGACTCCGAGTAATCTGAAGAAAGCATGCCAGATTCGGGAGATGAATTGGGGACCTCTATCTGATACAATGTCTTCTGGTAGACCAAAGTGACGGAATACATGTTGGAATAGTAGGTTGACAGTTTCAAAGGCAGTGGGAAGACCTTTTAATGGGATGAGTTTGCATGCCTTGGAGAAGCGGTCGACCAAGACTAGGATACCAGTTCGATGGGACTAACGATAATTGCTGGAGGGAGTATAGCTTCTGGAGGTGATACTTCGGGCTCAGACGCATGAAGACGGGAGAGGGCGTCTGCTTTAAGATTCTTGCCTCCTGGGCGATATATAACTCGGAAGTTGAAACGAGTGAAGAAGAGGGCCCATCGGGCTTGGCGAGGATTTAGACGTTTGGCCTCTTGAAGATATTTGAGGTTACGGTGCTCCGTAATGACTTCGACTTGATGGTGTGCTCCCTCCAGCCAGTGTCTCCATTCTTCGAAAGCCATCTAGATAGCCAGAAGTTCCCAATTACCGAAGTCGTAATTACGCTCCGCCGGGGACAGTTTCTTGGAATAGAAGGCATATGGATGGAGTACTGGAGGCTTCCCCTGCTGCTGTGATAGAATAGCTCCCACCCCGGTCGAAGAGGCGTCCACTTTGACCACGAAGGGAAGGTCCGGATTGGGATGGACCAGGATGGGAGCCGAACAGAAGGTGTTCTTCAGTTGTTGGAAGGCTTGAGTGGCAGCTGGGTTCCAGGACAGGGACTTGGGCCGATCCTTGAGGAGAGTGGTGAGTGGTGAACTGATGATACTGTATTGATGAATAAAACAACGGTAGAAGCTTGCAAATCTTAAGAATCTCTGGAGGTCTTTGACGGTGGTGGGTTGTGACCAGTTCATGATGGTGTCCACTTTCCTCTGGTCCATTTTGATCCCTTGTGGGCTGATGACATAGCCGAGGAAGTGAACAGTGGAACGTTGGAACTCACACTTTTCCAACTTCAGGAACAACTGATGATCTCTGATTCTTTGCAGGACTTGACAGATGTGGTGATGGTGTTCAGTTAAGCTCTTGGAGAAGATTAAGATGACATCAATATAAACGATCACGAATTGATGCAGAAACTCACGGAACACTTCGTTCATTAAGGCCTGAAATACAGATGGAGAGTTGGACAGCCCATAGGGCATTGCATAATTTCCCCAGCGGTCCAGTTGATTTGCGGGGAGTGTTCTGACATCCACGGGCATCCCAGGATGATATCCGCGGTGGTGTGGGAGGCAGAGGGTGCCAGCGGATTGGTCCAGAGCACAGGCGGTGAGACGTTGAGAGATGCGAATGGTGCGCTAAATGAAGTTCTCTAAGCTGATGACATCATCATAAACTGCCACTTGATGGCGGATGGTAGGATTCAATCCTTGACGAAAGCAGGTGATAAGAGCAGTTTCATTCCATCCACAGTTGGCTGCTAGAGTGCAGAAATGTTAATCATATTCACTCACGGTCAACTTTCCTTGACGAAGGCGGTACAACTGATCATGGATGGAGAGAGCGGGGGTGTTGAGGCCAAAAACTTCTTTGAAGTGGGTGGTCGAAAGCCTCCCATGAGCGAGTGAGGGGGCCATTCGCTTCCCAGATTGACTGAGCCCATTGGAGGGCGGGACCAGAGAGGAGGGAGATCAAATAGGCGATCTTAGTACGATCAGTAGGGAAGGCATGTACTTGCATCTCAAAGTAGAAAGAACATTGTAGTAGAAACCCGCTGCAACCCTCCGCCTCACCGGTGTACGTTGCAGGTCGGGCCATGGGACTGTGAGAGGCAGGCATTGAAGGAGAGTGAAGATGAGGTGGATCACCAGCTTGTGCTTGCTCGGGGAGAGAGACCCGTGAAGGGTCCTCTTCCAATCCAACGGCTCTTTGCATACAGTCGGTCTGGTCTTCTGTCATGGACAGAAGAGGGAGACAACAGGGTATGCAGGTAAGTACATGTTTATTGGAATTATGGAGACAGAAGATGGTATCACACAATCTTGCAGTGGAATAGTTGAGCTGAGTGGGATGTTAAGAGGATGACTTGAGGATACATGCTGTACAGACGAAGGGTGGACACAGGAGGAACTGACAGGACACAGATGACAGATGGTGCTAGGTAAGCAGGATGATCAGACCTAATAATCTTCGGACTGAGGCATCTAGAGAGAACCGCAACCCTCCAGGCCTACTAATACACAAACTCTTACACATATACAGATATGCACTCACCTCCCCACCCCCATCCCTCGCCTTCACCACTTTGTACCGCCAGTCTGTCAAGCGGGTCCGTGACCAGCGCTGTCTAGCTGCAGGGTAGGATGGCTGCTGCCTGCACTGGATTACCTCGATCCCCCAATTTCCGTCCCCAGTTACAAAGTCGTGTGTTAATGGTGTATGTGCTTTTGTTGTTGAGGTGTTTTTTCATGTTCCCATACTGTACTCCCAAAAGGAGCATAGTATGGGTGTTGATATTTTTTTCTCCTCACTTTCCTAATGCTATGCTGTATTTCTTCCTCAATGCCCTGTCTTCCTGTTCTGTCTACCCCATTGTATGTATGTTGTGTATCTATGGACAGGTTGATGGCTAATTTCACTGGTACTTGTGACTATTGACATAAAGGACTACTACTACTACTACTACTTAATACAGTATATGAATAAACAGTCAGTGTACTAGTAATAAAAAAGAGCCTCTACCCATGTAATATTATGTTATCAACGTTGGGTGGTTTTTATGGAATTTATAGGTGGTTTGGGGTGTTTTACATGTGCTTACTGTCAAGTGAGCCCTCCCATTCAGCAGCTAGGAGTGGCTCATGTCGGCTCTGGAGAGCCACAGTCCTGCAGAGTTTTACTCCAACCTTGATTAAAACTCACCTGCCTGTATCTTTCTAGCAACCCTTAGACTATGGTTAGCTTGTTCAGATGTGTTTGATTAGGGCTACAGCACTGTGATTCTCAAAGACTGACATTGGCCATGCCTGAGCCAGTGTGTTTTGGGTGTTTCATAAGTGTTTACAGTCATAAGTCAAGAGAGTCCTAATTTATAAAAAAAATACATAAAAAATTAAAAGGTTCTCATACTGTACTTGCTCTGAGTAACCCAAGTATTATTAGTAGTAAATCATGTTCAACTTATCTGACACTACTAATGAATCATTTAAAGAAAGACTATAGGGAGCTGATGTCTGTTTAGTTGACTACAGGTCATGACTTGTGGTGGGCTGACATCAATATTTGATGTAAACCAGAGAGTCAGTCACATAAATGTCAGCAGACATCCCCCTCTGAGGAAGATATTTCACATTTTCAGGCCTCTGTGAGTATATGAAAGGCTGTAGTTTTTGCCTTGTACTCAGAGAAATTGTTAATATTGAAACTTCTTTATTTACGGCACACTTCACATCGAAGCATACTGGATTCTGCATGCTTTTGAAATGTCAATTTGATTTCATCCAAGTATTGCTGCCTCTCATATTATTTTATCTTAGGAATGGAAAACAAGATTCACAGGTGGACCATGATTATACATCATAAAGAAAGAGGATTTATGTTCAAAGTGCTTTTGTCACGTCTGAATCTGCTGTTTTCAACAGAAGAGATATTTAGATAATCTAAGCTGCCTGTGTTCTTAAGAAAAAATATTGCTATGGAGAATGCAGGTGATCTCTTGAAGTGCTTTATTTCTTCAATGTGTTTCATCTGCCTTCCCACTTATTTTCCTTCAGTGATTGACTGTGCACAATCCTCTGATTACACAGCAAAGAAAAATCTCTGCATGACTCCGGTGGCACTGGTGCCTTATAAAATATTCATATACATGTCTGAGTTGCTTTGTTGGCCAGTATTCTGACATTGGGACGCTGTGAAGGGTTAGTTCACCGAAAATGTCAGTTCTGTCATTGTTTATTCACCATCGTGTCATTTTGAACCCACATGGCTTTCTTTCTCCAGAGGAACACATTTCGTTCACAATTCCATACATTCAAATTGCAGTTTGCCTGGTTATGAGACAAATGAAAAATATGAGGGTGAAATAGCAGGGTTCCAACAAAGTTATGATCCTGTTAATTTTCTCCATATGGAATTATGTTTCAACTTTTCAAGACAGACTTACTATGAGCTCAATGATTGTTAAAGGAATAATTCATCCAAAAATGTAAATTCTGATCAAATTCACTCACCCTAATATTTTTCCAAAACTGTATGAGTTTCTTTCTTCTGCTGAACATAGAATATATTTTGAAGAATGTTAGTAACCAAAAAGTTGATGATAGCCATTGATATTCATTGTATTTTTTCATCCAATAGAAGCCAGTGCCTAGAGTCAACTGTTTGGTTACCAACATTCTTCAATATATCTTTTTGTGTTCAACAGTTTAGAAAAACTAGAAGAAATTCATTTTTACAGTCTATAAAATTAGATATAACATGCCACTGTAAAAAATGACTGTGATTTTAACGGTAAAGAACTGTGAAAATGCTATAGTACAAACCTGTTTACTGGTTAACGGTAATTTCCTGTAAACTTTACAGGAAAAAAACGTAAACTTACGTTCCCAGAATTCTCTGCGTTGCGTTTCAAATTTTGTTTGAATTTGATGTTTTTTCTTTGAAATAACTATGTTTCTTCTTAATTTTTTCTCATCTGTTATGTTTATTAGGTTTGTATGTTACATAAAATGTTGTTAAATTAATGTTTATTGCACATTTCAGTTTAATGAGTCTCACCATGATGTTGTTTAGTGCTTGTGTGAATGACACCTTGCACCTTCTATGTATCTTATTATTTAAAAGCTGCTTGTGATGGGCTTTGTTTCACCACGTGACTCTCATCACCACCTGCTTTTGGTGGTTACCAGTGTAATACAAAGGTACAAAACAGATTTCAGTGATTCAATAAGTTTGTATATTATATTATATCACTTATATTATGGTATTAAACTGTAAATATAAAGTAAAACTGTTAAATCTACAACATTGTAACTGTATTTTTTACGGTATAAAACCGCTAAACCAAAAACGGTTTTACCGTATTTTTTACGGTATAATTATGGCAAACACAGTTGCCGGTTTTTTACCGTATATTTTACGGAATATTTTTAACAGTGTGAACAGCAATATAGTACATATGGACTATTTCCTAGGATCTTGACAAGCCTGGTCACTAAATATGTAAGCTGGGAGGAGTTGGATCTGGATCCAACCACACCCCCTGGATCTTGTATTCTGCAGTGAGAACCATCTCAGGCAGAGAGCAGCAGCACACACACGAAAACAGCATGTTTTAGATCCCATCCAAAAATTGGAAATTTACAACATGGAAAAAAAATGATGTTGTGTTTTTAAATCTGAAACTTTAAACCTGAGCTAAGACTTATATTGTATCTTTAAAAAGGGCATAATATGAACTTTTAATGTGTCACTGTTTTAAAAATGTTAATTCATATATCTTTTTTTTTTCTTCTACTTCCTTTCAAAAAAAATTAATAATTAAATCTTACTAACTCCAAACCTTTGAATAATAGTGTATTTGCGGGGCGGCACGGTGACTGGATAATTCATGATAGATTTGATTGTATTTATTTATTTGTTCATTTTTATTAACCAAACAGTTGCTCCTGGGAATGCATACATTTATCAAATATATACTCTGAAACTCTAACCCTAACACAAAATCTACTCACTACTGAAAAAAAAAGTTAGTTAGTTACTTTCCAGCAGTACATACTACATAGTAAGTGGCGTGTGCTGTTAAGAGCACAGCCTTTCTCTCTCTCTCTCTCTCTCTCTCTCTCTCACACACACACACATGCACTCAAACACACCCTCAACCAAGCTTGACACACTGTGCCCAAAAGCATTGCATCATGTCTTTGTTGAGATCTCTGGGTCTCTAATCCAAATCTCAGCATTTGCAGAACAGCAGCACCCTCAGGAACTAAAAGGTTATTTGATCTTGTTCTTTCTCAAATAACCCCAAGCAAATTCATATGTATATTGTAGGAGTTCATCTTAAGAGCCTCTGTCAAAAGCCAAGAATGAATGTTTGAATACAAATAATCTTTTAACAGATGAGATGGTCGTTGAAAATTTACATAATCAAATTGACAGTACAGCCACTGGGGACAGAGATTGGAGGAAAAATTGCAACAAACAGGAGCCCATCCCTGTCTACCTGTCATAGTTTGGATGATTTTGTTCTGCTGTAAATGAGAAGGCATCAGTATGTTGTGTGCATCTGTGAATCTGAGTCACATTTGTGACGCAGAGCGCTGATGATCATAGGTCGTGACAATACACACGCGACACCACAGGGCTGTTATATGACACAGATAAATGTCAACAGATTAATTCCTCAGATGTGAAGTCAGATGGAAGACCCCGGGGCCACTTTTGCAGAGATGCTTCACTAACTTCAGACATTATGTGCTTACATAAAAAACATTATAAATACATGCAGCTAATCTCAAGCAAACATTTAAGTAGCTGACTTAAAATTGCTAAATGATATCCTCAGACTTGACAGTGTGCTGTAATTGAATGTCATGAACATGAATGAAATATAAGAGCTGTTGTGGAGGAGAATATTTTTAGTGAATAATGAGTTACAGTTATGTCTCTTCAAAACACAAATTTATGGTATGTCTACAGAAGACTTGGAGTTTCTCACATACGTTGTCAAATTACTCATTTATGGCATTTTCATGCTGCTTTTTGCCATTTTTAGGCGGTTCTTCAAAATATATTGGTTTGTTCACATGGGAAAACCATATATGGACGTAATATTTGGTGGTGAATTTTGAAGTAGACAGACAAAACATTTTCTTGTAAAACATAGAGGTTTGGACAACATGACAGTGACTGACGTTGTTAGTTTGCCAAGAAACTGATAAGTTGTGTTGAATACTAAGCTTCCAGCAGCACCTGGATCAGAAAGGGAAAACAAGAACCAGAGAGAAACTCAAATGTTTTTGTGTTTGTTTTGTTTTTCAATTTGGGAGGAGTCACAGGAGAGGTCGCAGCCTCCCGCTGCGTGTTTCTCAACGAACATGGAAACTGTCACCAAACCCGTGACCCAACCCGCCCCGCACAGTATTACTGCCGGCAACAGGCCATTAAGACTCTGCCTCTGAAGCCGCAGAGGAGGAAGACAGCAGCCACATATAAAGTAGGTGTGATAAAAAAACATCAACATCAGTTCACACACTGCCCCGAAATATAACTGGAGATTTAAAACAAACTGTTCACCCTACAGGACTCAGCCTTATGACCAGTGTTGGGTATAGTTACTTTGGAAAGTAGTTAGTTAGGTTACAACGTTACCATCAATTAAAAGTAATCAGTTATGATACAGCGTTACCTATTCATAAAAGTAACGCGTTAGAGTACTCATGCGTTACCAAAAATTAAAAGCCGTTTGCAGCGGCTCACACATGACAGACACAGCCCCCGGCCCCTTTAAATGCACCTAGAAGTCGTGACTCCCGACAGTGAATAATGTCAGTCATCCGACTAAATTAACACTGCAGGATAACAATAACAGGAAAGACAGTCAGCAATCGGCTATTCCACATGGCGTTTTATTTATTTATTATCACAGAACATATTATTAATCAAAATTCGCACCTAAGGTTACCCAGCCCGGGTAGCCTAGGCTACTGTATATTATGAGCACCTCAAGATAACTCCTGATTTTTCTTTAACTTTAAATAATGCAGTTATCAAAGTACAAGTATGCTTACTTGTAAACACAACCTTAAACAGGCTTGCAGATTTAAATCCATTTAGAAATGATGAACAACCAGCCAGTCAATGATCTAACAGAAATTAACAGCTGCCTGTCAAACAAAAATGATAACAAACCGAATTAAATCCTTCACTGCCACACAGGCAAATGACAAATCGCTTAATAGCCGAACTCATTATTATTAAAGTGTCACTCACAGTCACAAGCCTAAATTCGCTTTAACACAGTCCTCTTACATTTACTCTTCAAAGTAGTGATTAAAACGTAGCGTTAAATTTGAGGTAGAATTTTTGGCGGTCGACAGAAGCTTTTCACCAAAGCAGAGTGTGCATTTTACCGTTGTGTTCTTTTCTTTTCGTTGACACATTGAAAATAATGTGCGTACTTCCATAAACCAAACGCTGTCCTCTCTGCTATCTTGCCGGGAGTTCGAAAAAAAAAAAAAAAAAAACACACACACACACAGGGTCAGGCGCAGGGCACAGACGTATCACAGCCATTGACTTTACGATCACAAAGCTTCGGCTCCGCTGATACATCCGCAGGTGGCACAGTAGACCTAGGACTACTGTCTGACAAAAAGCAGGCTGCAGTCGGGATTTTCCTTTCCTTAAAATAACGGATTACTTTTTTTAAAAAATAACGAAGTTACTGATTACTTACGCACGAAACTAACGCGTTAAGTTACACATTTCAGGAAAAAAGTAATTAGAGTACTCTACCCACAACACTGCTTATGACATCCTATTTGTATGATTTACTTTCTTCAGTGGAACAAAAAAATTATATTTTGAACAATCTTCAGGTAGAACTGAAAATACACTTTTAAAAAAATCAAATAAAAAAAATAAAAAAATAATATTAATTATCTAATTTGTTCCAGCCATTTTTTTTTCTCACATTATATTATTTAGTTTTATTTATTTTTAATATTAATCAAAAGTACTTATTTTCCCAAAGACAATAGCATTTGTACAAAGTAATGAAAGCTCATCAAGATGCTAAAATGCCCTTTCTTTCCAGTCTACAGTAGGTGATCCGCTAACCCGATACCTTCAGCTTCAATACAAAAGCTTTATTACATTTTTTTTCTCTGACTTAATAAAGAGCAATGTTTTAAAATCTTCACATTGTGATTCATTAATTCATTATTAGATACTGTCAGCCAAACAAGATGTGCATTTCAGTTTGCATACTTTACATATATTTGGGCGGGTCCTTTTTGTCCTGCACGTGTCCTGGCTGGGATTTCTAAATTGTTTAAAATGTCCTGGTTTTATTTGATTTAGTGATAAATAAGCAGATTGTAATTACTAATGTCTCAAAAAAATTACATCACAAGTAGAAAAAGTTGGTAAAAATGTAAACTTACACACAAACTGACCACCAAACGCAACTTTCAGATGCCCTCTTTACTTTCATGAAATCTAATGCACAGGATTGTGGGATATCAAAGGCTGCGAAAGATACATCTGTGCTGCCTTCAAAAATTGTTCCAATAAAGAAATCTCTGTGATCTGATCATTGGATTCGGTAAGGCCTTGTTGCTTTCCTACCTCTGGAGGCAGCATACTTCATACTTCAATGCATCCCATATGTAGGCCTATGTGTATTTGCATTGCTCTTTGACCATTCTCTATAAATCCAACATTCACGCCACGCCACGACTGGTCGATTATGTTCAGTGCCTGCACGCTATTGGGCAAACTGATTTTCAGTTACCTTGAGCAATGAGAAAAATAATAGGTAAACAAAGCCCAAACCCAGACATTTTAGGCAATAAAAAAATATGGAAAAAGAGGACATATTGTAACCATACAGTTTAAACAGTGTGGCAATTGTGTTCACACAAGAAGACCACTTTAAATACCTATGTGATGCAATTTTTTTAAGTGAATAGTACATAATTTAATACATAACATTCCAATTTGTAAAACTAACGGAATGCATAGTCGATATAAAAAACTGGATGACGAGTAATTTCTTACTGCTAAATTCTGAAAAAAAAAAACAGATGTGTTAATTATAGGACCTAAAAACTCTGGATGTAATAACCTAGAACACTGTCTAAGATTAGACGACCTTTGCGCTCAATGGCAAATGCAGAAATGTTAATCCATGCAATTATGACCTCAAGGTTAGACTATTGTAATGCTTTATTGGGTGGTTGTTCTGCACGCTTAGTAAACAAACTACAGCTAGTCCAAAATGCAGCAGCAAGAGTTCTTACTAGAACCAGGAAGTATGACCATATTAGCCCAGTCCGGTCAACACTGCACTGGCTCCCTATCAAACATCGTATAGATTTTAAAATATTGCTTATTACTTATAAAGCCCTGAATGGTTTAGCACCTCAGTATTTGAATGAGCTCCTTTTACATTATACTCCTCTACGTCCGCTACATTCTCAAAACTCAGGCAGTTTGATAATACCTAGAATATCAAAATCAACTGCGGGTGGCAGATCCTTTTCCTATTTGGCGCCTAAACTCTGGAATAACCTACCTAACATTGTTCGGGAGGCAGACACACTCTTGCAGTTTAAATCTAGATCAAAGACCCATCTCTTTAACCTGGCTTACACATAACATACTAATATGCTTTTAATATCCAAATCCGTTAAAGGATTTTTAGGCTGCATTGATTAGGTAAACCGTAATCGGGAACACTTCCCATAACACCCTGTGTACTTGCTACATCATTAGAAGAATGGCATCTATGCTAACATTAGTCTGTTTCTCTCTTATTCTGAGGTCATCGTGGCCACCAGATCCAGTCTGTATCCAGATCAGAGGGTCACTGCAGTCACCCGGATCCAGTACGTATCCAGACCAGATGGTGGATCAGCACCTAGAAAGGACCTCAACAGCCCTGAAAGACAGCGGAGACCAGGACAACTAGAGCCCAGATACAGATCCCCTGTAAAGACCTTGTCTCAGAGGACCACCAGGACAAGACCACAGGAAACAGATGATTCTTCTGCACAATCTGACTTTGCTGCAGCCTGGAATTGAACTGCTTCATCTACAGCGATACTGATGACTTGATTGTAAATAAATGCACAGACACTATTTAACTGAACAGAGATGACATCACTGAATTCAATGATGAACTGCCTTAAACTATCATTTTGCATTATTGACACACTGTTTTCCTAATTAATGTTGTTCAGTTGCTTTGACGCAATGTGTTTTGTTTAAAGCGCTATATAAATAAAGGTGACTTGACTTGACATAATGGTTAATGTAATAATTTACAAAAAGGTTTTAAAAAAGTTTAAGTTTAAAAACACAACTTAGTTATTATTTTTGTTATTTTAGCATATGTACAAGACAAACCATTCTGTGTACAGTGTTTGGGGATATGTATTTTGACTTTGGGGGAACAATTAAAAGGTTGAAATCCATCATACCCAGAATTAACTTTCCTTTACCTTTTTACGTTTAACGTACTGTTGTCAAAGGGGGTTACCGTGGTGTATGAATCATCTTGGACACAACCTAAGGTGAAGTATATGTTATTTCAACAGAACATGAAGGTTAAATTGGCCATGAAGCGGTTATTGGCTGAAATGGCAGTTTATAAAAGAGTTCTCTGCATCTGCTCAGAGCACTGTTTATTCAACGCGACATTCACGGACGGCCAGGAAAAGCCACGGCAATATAATTTACAAGTGTGACAAGCGCGAGTTAAGTGACGTAGATGAAGCTCAGTCAATCCGCGCGCTCCTCCAGCTGAGCCAAACTGCGCGCGCCTGAGTCTATACATTAATCCGTTAAAGCGCCGCTGTCCGTTCAGCACCACCGATTGTGTGCAGAGAGTTAAAGCGCCGACAGACGGCTTTTATCGGCGGAGAGCTCTGGAGATCGCTCGTTTGGACGGCTACTTGTTTTGGAGAGATTTTGTTAAGGTGTCTAGGAGTTAAATGCACCTGGCGCGTCAGTGAGAAGGACTCCAACAGTTTGTTTAACATTCACTGACTCTGAGCGCACTCGGTTTTTACTGGAAAAAGCTTTGGATTTCCAAACCAATTACAGCTAATGTCTGTTTTCTCGGGTTCATGCTTGTTTTGAGTGATTTTTTCTGAGCTTGACCTGTTGCTATACGCATTTTGTTATTTTTATTTTTGAAATAACATATTCAGATGTTTTTTAAGTACTGATTTTATTGTGGAATTTCGCCTGTTCTACGCTAAACGTCTTCTTCAGTCCGACTAACTGAATTCACGCAAGTTTTATGCGTTTTTAAGATAGAAACGTCGTAATGAGAGCTCTTTTTGTGCCACTGCTGCTTGTATACGCGTCAGGGAGCGGAAAAGTGGCTGGCGCGAGTGGCCCGAAAGGAAACCGCTTCGTGTGCACGGCCGTGCCCGCGGGCACCGACCTCAGTTGCCCGGTGGACACGAGCAGCCGAGTCCAAAGCACTAGTCCGCAGGAGGAAGAGTTGCGGAATACTATCATTCAGCTTCGAGAGACCATCCTGCAGCAGAAGGAAACTATCGTCAGTCAGCAGGGCACCATCAAAGAGCTCAACTCCAAACTCGCGCGCTGCGAGGCGGACGCCAAGTCTCGGGGCAGCGCGCGCAGGAAGGATTATAGTAAAAACACGATGGGGGATCTGCCGCGTGACCCCACCGAGACTGTGGAGCAGCTGGGTAAGACCATGCAAAGCCTCAAAGGCCGACTGGAGAACCTGGAGGTGAGAGTTTACGCTTATGAATGATAATGTGCACTTGAGAGCGATACATGATGCTTTTGAGGAAATTAGAGCTCTAATGATCTGTGAAATTTGGTCTTGCTTATTAGTGATGCTTAATTTACGCCTGTCAAAACAAGATCCATGTTACGTGGAGGGAGGGACTTTTCCTATTCAAATTTCCGTTTTTAATAAAATATTAATCATGAGCATATATAGTACAGATGGGAAGTTGTGACACAGATTCAGACACTATTTTCAGTATTAAAGAACTTTGCTCTTCACTTTTAAAAATAAAGGTTATTTTTGATGGTTCCATGCAGAACCTTTAAAATCCACGGAACCGCTAAAAGTTCTTTAAAATGTCCTTCACACTACGAAAAAAAAGTGGTTCTTTTAACTGAAAGTCTCTGTGGGCAAACCAAAATGCTTCTTTTCTAGCATCGATGCAAAAATCCCATTGTATAACCTTAATATAATGGTGCTCAAAGACTTTTGCGGATAGCAGCATACAAAATACAACTATAGCAAATCAAATACAAATTATTTCTTTAATGCAGCAACTGACAAAGCGATTTTGGCGTATTACTCAAATAATATATCACTTCTGTTAATAGCCAAGTAGATATGGATGATTTATCAACTTGACAAATATATTGATCACTATTGACTACCAATGTGAAAAGTTACATACTGGTTCATTGGGTAATAATGAATACTAGTATTCACTCTGGTCCCTCTACATGAGAACAAATTAATTTAACTGAATTACATCCCCTTTTAATGAAAGAAAGTGGACAAATGGTGTCTTTAACTAGTATGTACTGATATTTAATTATTGTGTACACATATTTTTAGTTAGTGTTTATATAGGTAACACTTTATTATAAGGTGTCCTTGTTACACATGTTATATGTACTTACTATTATAGAACAATTAATTAGGCATAATTGCATGCAAGTAACCCTAATTAATCCTAACCAAATAATTTGACGGAAGTACATAGCTGAAGATACCTAATATCAAGTAAGACTCCTGTAAAGCATTCAGTGTTAATTCAGCATCTCTCAAATCCCCAGCAGTTTCATTGAGAACAATTTCTGACTATAGCAGCATGAGACAGATTCATCTTTTGGCGTCTTTTGTCCTCCAGCAGCAGCTGCGTGTCAACACATCAGGTGGGACGTTTCCCAACGAGTTGAAAGACCTGCTGAAGCGCCGTCTGACGGATCTAGAGAGCCAGCTGCTGACCAGAGTGCTCGAACTCGAGGAGGAAAAGAGCCAGCTGTACAACGAGACAGCCACTCACCGTCAGCGCACCGAGAACACCCTCAACTCACTGCTGGAGAGGATCACCGAGCTGGAGAAAAGTACGGCTGCTCTCAGACATGAATTATTCAGTCAGCCATGTCAAATGAGATAGAATCCATCATTTTTTTCTTACTGATGTTGTACCCTACCAGTTCAAACATTTCCTTTTTACCTGCCGTCCTCAGTATGGGATAGGCAGACTAGTCAAAGTCCTTTCACACTCAATGTAAGCGCCGCGCACCGCTTTGAACTCCACATGAATCTGTTGCAGAAAGCGCCACCGAAGGGCAACGAGCTGGGAAAGAAAGCAAGCATGAGGTTTACACATATTCACAGCGAAAATATACATTTGAGCCTAGAAGATTTAAAAAATCCTGCCGATGGTTTTGATATATCACAGAACAAAAGCAGTCCTTGAGGGGAAAGCATTCTAAACAAACATCACATGACAGCAAGAATGGGAAAGTATTGAGCAGGAAACAATAAAATAAACAAACAACAATTAAATATGATAATAATAAATACAGTAAAAACAACTATATATTGTGAAATATTATTTCATTTTAAAATTAGTTTTCAGTTTTTTTCCTGTGATGACCAACCTGAATTTTCTGCATCATTACTCCAGTCTTCAGTGCGACATAATCCTTCAGAAATCGGTATATTATAATTTGATGCTCAAGAAACATTTTATAATCAATTTTGAAAACATTTGTGCTTCATGGATTTTTTTAACGTGATACATTTGTTATAGGATTTTTTAGGATGAATATAGAAAGTTATTCTTTTTTAATGTCTTTACTCTCACTTTTACTTAATTTAATGCTTCCTTAATGAATGAAAGAATTAATTTCTTAAAAAGAAAGCCTTACTGACACCAGAATTATGAATGGTAATGTAAATTAATAAACGACTTAAGTGTAAAGGTGGAGCAGTCATGGCAAAGACTGGCGTTGCATACATCAGGCAGACTGCTTGTAAATCATTGGCTGCACCTTGAAAGGTCATTGTTGAATCTTTAAACGCTTGACCTGCACTCAACACAACATCAGGGGAAACCTTTAGCTAAGGCTACACTGCATAAACTTCAATGCATTGGGCCAATTTTGTATTATTATAATTTTGTTTTAATGAAAATGTTGTAGAGTGAAACAAAGGTATCAGTGTGACAGAATGTGTCGGTTGTGGAAGTTTCAGTCTGGTGTGAGAATGTCTGCATGTAAATGAACTTGCTATTTACAATCATTTGTTTGCCTTTACCACTCCTTTTGCCCTTTTTAGACATGAGGTTTATGCAGGTCCCATCTGTTAGCGCTGGATGGCCACATTGTCCTGCTGTATTCTGAATTCAGAGCAGTGTTAGCACATATAGAACCACTTTTGCAATGGAAATGATTAACACCAATGCATCATCAGCAGCCACATCATTATATCACCGCACCAAGCCCCAGCATGTCATTTCATATTAGGACAATTACATGAGCCAGCATGGATCGCTCATTTCTTTAATTGAACGTGAAAGCCGTACTCAGATTCAATTTGCCAAAATCAAATTAACACAATCTCAGGTCAGCAGTTTACATCTTTCTGTCCTTCAGTGCAAACCTCTCCCTCGATTCTCTTGGCAGGTAACAGTGCATTCAAATCTCCAGAGGACTTTAAGGTGTCTCTGCCTCTGCGCACCAACTACCTGTACGGCCGCATCAAGAAGAGTCTGCCAGAGATGTATGCCTTCACCGTGTGTATGTGGCTTAAATCCAGCGCCAGTCCTGGAATTGGAACCCCGTTCTCCTACGGCGTCCCGGGACAAGCCAATGAGATTGTGCTGATTGAGTGGGGAAACAGCCCCATGGAGCTCCTCGTCAATGATAAGGTGAGCCTTTATGAGATACTGCAAAGCTATCCGTGTTGTTATTGATTGTGTTTCTTTGGAACAATGTCAGCTTTCCCTAGTATTGAATATATAACAATCTCATTTAATGAGTAGTTTTGTTGACAAAGAATAAAAACTTGGCATTATATCATAGGCCGTGCCTCTTGTCTTGAAAAGAAAACTTTTGTCTAAATTTGATTCATAGAAAAGATGGTGTTTTATATTAAATGGCCCCCAAATGTTTCTCAAATAAAAGGTTTTCACAAACTGATTGTTATTTTAATACATATTACATAAAGGGGCTTGAAGATCACATACTAATTGAACTGCCATCAATCTATAACAGCATGTATTGTGTCAAATGTATTATTATTGTGTAGTTTTCTTGAATTTATTTTATAGGCAGAAGATACATTGAAGATGTGTACTAATATTACTTATATACTTATATTTATTTGTCACAGCTCAAGACATTTAAAAAAAAAAAAAAAATTTCGTCTAACAGCTGTGGGGGGACAATAAACATAAAATTTCTCAAAAGCAATTTTTGAAGGGGACACAAATAATCCGGCTAAAATGGCACTTGTAAGGATATGTATACACAGAGGAAAGCTGTGCTAATCTTAGTACAACCCCGTCCTCCCAGGATTTACGCCTGTGCTGTGCCCACGCACAAAGAAGTACACTATTTGTCATGCATATGCAATATAAAATTTAGCTCAGAGACAAATATAAATTTGGAAAATTGCTCATCAGGATTAACTGCATCTCCAGTAGCTGACAGGAGGCACTTCACATGAGCTCCATCATCTTTACTCACCCTGGTAGTCACTGCATGAAATCACTCAGCATTTGATTAATGATCCAATTTCAACATTAAAAAGTGAACAGGGCCTAAGATACAAAAATACAATGTCATAGTTGCAGAATTGTCAACTAAAAAAAAAAAAAGTTTATAACAAATAATATTAAGTACCCAACTTGATTCATGGCACTTATAGTTAGATGTAATGGTAAACAAACTTTTTTTTTTTTGCTTATATAAAACTCATGTTACCTACAGTATTGTCAAAATGATATGAAGTTGCTCATTTGTGCATCTTCAGTGGCAGACAGACTCTAGTGCTCACAGCCAATTTATATGGCTTTGATCATTTGCAAAATAAAAGTCCTAGTTAAGACACTTATAAGCTAAACAGAAAAGCTTATTGGCTGATGTTGATAATTAAAAATGATAAATATCGGCCGGTACATCGGATTTGCCTAAATATATTTTTTGACTTTTAGAAAGTTTTTAAAACATTTTAAAAGTTTTTATTATAAGTAGATTTAATGCCTGGTCAAGTAAAGTCTCCTTTAATTTTACAGTGCTTTATACAATACAGATTGTGTCAAAGCAGTTTTACAGTGTCAAACAGGAAAAACAGTGATGACAGTTCAAGTGTTTTTTTTTTTTTTTAAGGTAAGCATCCATTTTTCTACGTTTATATGTAACCCTTGTGTATTATGACTGTATAATTGCAATCAGACACGAAAGATAACTTAGTCCATTAATCAAGTGCTGTTTGACAGGCTTAACATGCGTACATGCTCAGAAAATGCATGTCGGAACAGCATGCAAATGAAATGTTTAACCGGGAAGACTTTAAAGCTTATACAAATAATGCACTTTTGTGATTGTGAATAAGTGCAGTGTTACATAAATGTTTAATATTTATTTAAAATTTAACACAATACACAATAATTAATATTTAATGTGTTAACATTTGATGTGAATATATGTCGTTTTGTACGGTATATACTGAGACAGAGAGACCACAACTGCAACTAATAGAATATGCGCTGCAGCACAATACCACAATATTTTTCCAAAAGCAGAACATGGAGACATGCATGAGGACTCATTTTGCATGAGAAAAATATTCTTCAGGATCTCTGAATGCATGATGCTTGTAGAGAGACAAACGCCACAAAATGTTTTGGCATGCACTTTTAAATGAAATGAAATGTAGTTGATTAACTTTCAGATGCTGCACGAGACCCTCCATGATTTTAAAGTTTAGTATTAAAGCACACATAAATAAATGAAAATTTTCCTTTGTGGCTCTAAATCAAGAATATGAAACTGAGCTGCTTTTCTTTGGGGAAAATGAGCTTCCAAATATCTCATCCGTAAATGAGGTTAGCGTGTCTCAGCAACCTTGGATGCTGTTTCTTTGGATGATTGTGGAGGAGATTGCACCATCGCTGGTTTTCGTTGAGTGTAACCTGAGGGTCTTGAGAGAGCGAGAGATGGGAAAAGAACGCATGATCTCTGCTGCCCTGCTAATTCCCCTGATACCTCACTCAGGAAGTCTCAGTTTGGCATCTTGCTTATTGAGAGAGGCATCTTGCCCCGCAGCCCTGGAGCATGCATTAGACATGCACGGTGTGTGCGTGTATGCATGAGTGTGTGTGTGTGTGTCTGTCAAGCTGGAAAGAACAAGAAATTGAGAAGGATCGAGAGAGATGCTGCTATGCTGAATATGATTACCTGTCGAATGTGTCTTCAGTGCTTTTTCTCACTCCAGTGAATCACATCTCAGTGCTTCATTACCTCTGTCTGAATGTTGTGTTTTCATGCTTTTTGCATACTGATCAACTTAAGTGCATTTAAGGCCTAGTCTCAAGGTGCAGTAGCTGTCAAACTCAATGTGTGTCTAGCTCAGAGATTAACTATAAACTATTTGAAAGTATGTGGAGAGTTTTTTTTATCCTGCACTTCAAGTATTAACAAGTGTTTTTGGCCACTAGTTTTGTAGATGCGTGTGTCACACATTACATGTACACATTACATGCACGTTCTTGCCTTTGACCACAATGAATTTGAAATAGCGCTTATATCTCCACCTTGAAAATGACAACTTTTCATTGGATTGCTCCCGACTCGCCATTTCTGCTGCTGCTGCGAATCTCTGTGTAGCTGTTGTGTGTGTGTGTGTGTGTGTGTGTGTGTGTGTGTGTGTGTGTGTTTGGCACCGCTGGCACGTGTGCCGACATGTGTGTAAAAACACTGGCTCTGATTGGCTACCATGAAACACATGACTCTGCCTTAGCCAATCATAATCGCTTATCTCGTTATTAACACACCTGCTCTCGCTGTGTGAGCCGGCAGGGGTGCGTTCGGATTGCATAGTTAAATCAATTAAATAAATTAAATCAATGCATAGTAACGCACCACATTAAACGTCCAGTAATGTTAACGGCGTTATAACAACATGAAAAGTAATTAGTTAAATTACCCCGTTACTGAAAAAATTACGTTGTTACCTAACGCCGTTCTTTTAAACGCCGTTATTCCAAACACTGGTGATTGCTGTTGAAATGACTGGATTTGGCCAGTGAGAAAATTGCTGAACACTGTTTATTTCACTTATGGTTACTTGAGCAATAAATTTGGTGCATAGCACCCTGTTGTACTACGGACTTGAATGTCACCCCAAATTGTCGAGCAGAAGTGTCATATTACAGTTCCTACCGATCAAACTCATAGACTTGCATTTAAGGACGATCTGAATATTATGGAGATTTGACGGGGATTTGACTCTTTTGACATAACTAAGCACCCAAAACACCTTAGCATTGTGACATTAACTAGCATACTTACATTTCCTTCAGCAAATTTAGTTATATGTTTTGATGGGGAGTGAGTTGCAGTAGGATATTTTCAGGATCATATCTGTAGGGACACAATGGAGGAAACCGACGTGCGTACATCTAGTGAATAATTACTGTGAGAGACATTACTTCCTTACTTACTATGCACTCTTTAGTTTCAGCTTCCATAGTAATAACCCCCACAGTTTGGTCCTTGCTGTGACAGGTAGCTCAGCTTCCTCTCTCTGTGAGTGACGGCCGCTGGCATCACATCTGCATCACCTGGACAACCAGAGATGGCTTCTGGGAGGCCTATCAGGATGGAGAGAGACTAGGGACCGGAGAGAACTTGGCCCCCTGGCACCCAATTAAACCTGGAGGAGTCATTATCCTGGGCCAAGAACAGGTGAGTGAAAGAGAGGACGTAAAAGAGCTGATCCCTCATGAGGAAGACATGCAATGATAATTATAAGTCTTTGCATGCAATGATGAGAAGACGTCAAACTCTCAGCTGCATTGAGAGCTCAGGGACTTCTTGAGAGAAATGTGACACAAAATCCACGTGTGACACATAATCTGCTGGTCACCTACACTGAGCTGCTCTGTTAATTGAGTGCATTCACGTTGCTTAACAGTGCATGAAAAAGCAATCTGTGACCTAAATTGCCTAAATAATAAATCTCAGCTGGGTCAAGTCAAGTCATATTAATTTATATAGCGCTTTATACAATACAGATTGTTTCAAAGCTGCTTCACATTTATAAGCAGAAAAATATAAAAGGGTTACTGTTGTATAATTCATCGATTATGAACTTCATTGCTCCGAGGAATTGACAGTTGGGTTATATGCAACATTCATTTTGATACTTGTGTGACCATTTTTTTAAATGTTGATTATTATCATGCAGATTTCTGTAATTTTATTAAACAAATGGATTGTTTTAGAACTAAGACCACAAAACATCACAGAATTCATCAACTTCATTAGTAATGATTTTACTGCTTTTGGCAGTGCATACAAAGTTTGAATTTGAATCAGCTCTCTGAGGACTGAACCTACGTCCTTGGCATGATTATTCTTATACTCTACTAAATAAGCTACAAACTCTAATACAGTTATTTTGTATGTTACAAAAATAGACCCACTATGGCCAAAGAATAAGGTGTCGAGTGCCGCCAAGAAACACATAGACTGAAAACCTGTATTTAAATCTGAAATGCATTATAGCAAATCATCAATATCTTATTCTCTGCATTTAAAGTGTTTTTAATCAATCCTCTCAAGAATCAATTTGGCTTTTTCACTTCTTGGTCAACTGATGTTAAAGAGAGAAAAAACACTACAATACAAAACAATACGTTCCTCATTGCAGGCGGTTTCTAAATGCTCTCTTCTCCCTGCTTCAGTAAGTTTTCTTATATTTAACAAATATATTCCTCTCATGAGTGCCACAAAAATGGCTAGACAAAGTGGTCTCGACACTCAAAGAACCGTTTGAACTCGCATGATATGTGTGATCTCATTCATACCGCATTCCCATCCCAGCACCGTTGGGTTACTGATTATGAATGATGATCAACCCAAACTGGGTCATATCAACTTAGCTTCCTTACCCAGAAGGCTCAGCTCATGGATTTGGTTGATGTTATGTTGATGTTTTAGAGTACAGGAAATCCAGAACGCAACTGGCATTAAAGGAATAACAGATGTAGAATTACACTGAATGTGTTTTATTCAGGCGGCTAGCTACAAAGTATGTAGATAAAGTAACTAACTTCAGGTCTCAGCAGAATTTCGTATGCAGAGGATTTTAGTGTAGTCTCCGTGAGGTTCCATCAGTTAACATTAGGAGGTTACATACAGGGTTTGGATCAGAGCAGAGTCCCAGTTTGCTGAATATTTCACTGATTTTAGAAATGTGTCAAAATCAGCTAGAAACCAGTTTGTAGGTTGCCTGAACAATTAGTTGATTAATCAGGTTTCCTGAAAGTGAATGGGAAGATCTTGCTTTCTAAGGATTACACGTAAGATTATGATCAAATTAGAAATGCAACCCTCATGACAGGACACTCAGAAACACAATGTCTTCAGCCTGAATGTGTATTACTTTGAAATGCGGTGCTTTGAAGGAGATATGAAAGAAACAAAATGAAAAGAAAAGAAAAATGAAATAAAAAAAATATATATGTATATATATATATAATATGAAAAATGTTTCACAGATAAAAGACAGTGTGTCGTTCAGCACTACCATTGGTAACACTATTTTTAAGGACCAATTCTAAAGATAAACTAGTTACTTATTAGCATGCATATTTCTAGAATATTGTCTGTTTATTAGTAAATATATATTAATGCCTTATTTTGCATGACCATATTTTAGATCTCTTAACCCTACCCCAAACCTAAACTTATAAACCTCCTTACTAACTGTTAATAAGCAGCAAATTGGGAGTTAATTGAAGGAAATCTCTTAGTTAATAGTGAATATGTGCTCCAAATTCTAAAAAGTTATTTTTCTGTTCAAAAGTTTGGGGTTATTAAGATTTATATATAAATTGTAAAACTCTTTGCAAAATTAATGTTTTTAATACTGTATTTTATTAAATAAATGCAGCCTTGGAATGCAAAAAAAATATATAAATTTTTCAAATGCACAAAAAAAAAATCTGACCTACCACTAAACTTTTGCATGGTTTTATTTCAAGTCAACCGTCATGACCCATCCCAAGTTGAGTGACGTGTGCTGTCATCCCACAGGACATTGTAGGTGGGAGATTCGATGCCACTCAAGCTTTCGTAGGAGAGTTAAGCCACTTCAACATGTGGGACAGAGTCCTGCGTCCTGTAGACATCTCTGCAATGGCCAACTGCTCAGCCTACATGCCTGGCAACGTGGTGCCGTGGGTCGATGCCAACGTGGAGGTATTTGGCGGTGCCACAAAAGCAGCACTGGAGATTTGTGAAGACCGTCTCTTTGATTCCTAAGGACACATCTGTCAGTTTGGAAGCATTCTCATTCTAGAGGTAACCCACATCCCAATACTGCAGTGGGAACTTACAGAGATACAAAGACAGTTCAAAAGAAACACATGTTTTCACATGATGGATTATCTCGTCCTCAATTCTGCTTCATGTTTTTTGAGACTTTGCTGTCAGTCTGACCAATAACTAAAATGACTGTGATTAATTAGAAAAAAAAAAACTAATCTGTCTGCACATTCAAGGTCAGAATAGTTTTGGCGGCTCTGGATAAAGCAAAACTTTCTTGTCGATATTATATATGCTTTTCTCTGTGTTGTGTCCTTCAGAGATTTCTTCTCTCCTCAAACTCATGCGTATTTTAAGAACTGCAGTAAAATATTTTTTTTGCCATTTCCACTTTGAGCTTTTATCATGTTGCGTATAGGCTGATGCCTTTCAAAAAAAAAAAAAAAAATTCAACTGCATAGTTTCAACATGAGCTTTATTAAGCATTATTGAATGAGCTAATTTGTGACGTTGCACATATGGAGAAACACTCAGACGGAAGTGTCTTTATGTCTGTGTCTGTGATCCAGTGATTACTGGGGAGAACATTCACATAAAAAAAAAAAAAATCATCTTTAATATCGCTATCCCTCAGCAGCTGCTGTCTCGAGCTGATCTGACATCCAGAAACCTTAAAGTAGAAAAGCTGCCAAGGACTGACCTGCAGCTGTCAGAAGCCCCCAGGAGAATGTCTGTCTGCAGGACAGGACGGGACGGGACAGGATGGTCTGGCTGAAGTGGTTCATCTTATGAAGCTAGTTTGAGTTCATTCAGTTTGTGAATCACAAATTGTGGTTTCTTTTAAACGTTTACAAATGATTTCGACATGTGCAGAACATGGTGTTATGAGATAAACTGTGAGAACTCGACCCGGAATGTGTGCTATACTTTTTTTTTGCAAAGTTTTACTTAAACAAAAAATATATTTTTCATTGAGATTAGGCACTAATGAGCGCTTGCACTTATTTAAAGTCCAGTGTCAGGAAGTTTGATGTATCTGTCAGTTTGATGCTACAAATCAGTGTACTGTATCTCACGAAATCTGTCAAGAATATGCCCAGGTCATATTTAAGAAAATGAAGCGTATTTTAGCCCCTCTTTTTTATTTTGATTTGTAACATTGTTTTTACAGAGCCCCGCACATGACATGCAGGAAAAAATAGTAGGCTAAATTATGTGCACGATTTATTAATTCATTCCTTCAATGTACTAAATCGTGCACACATTTACTATTGCGTTCCCCTCGATTTACTATTTCGTTCACTCAATTTATAAATTGTGTGTACGATTAAGCAAATCGAGGGAACGCAATAATAATCGTGTGCACGTTTTAGTATATTGAGGGAATTCATAAGTAAATCATGCACACAATTTATTTATTTTTTCTTGCATGTCATCTGCGGGGCTCCGTATTGTTTCAATTCAATTTAAGCTCATTTTCCCCAGATTTGTTTTACCATAATGGAAAAAATATATATTTTATAGAGAAGTGTTAATGGTAGTCCTGGTAGTATGTTATACTGCCTTTGCATAAATTTTATTTTATAAAATAATATACAGTATTACTTTCATTACTTTACATTACTTTTTAAATTAATTTAATACAATATTACTTTCATTACTATAACAAGAATCAAACTTGTCTTAAAATATGAAAAGAAAGAAATTATTTTCAATAATGTTACAAAATAACAGCAACAACAAAAAAAGAGGGGTAAAGGTCCTAAAATCGTTCCCGGTTACTTAACTGTAACCTTGTTCCCTGAGAAAGCGGAACGAGATGCTGTGCTGCTCAGCGCATTGGGAAACGTGTTATTCGTGACCAGCTGTGAATAATGTGTGTAAAACGTCTATAAAATTGATGGTAATATAGCCTCGGTTGATGACGTCATCAGGGAATAGATATAGATATGCCACAGATGCATCCACAGGACATTTTGTCTGAAGAGCAGTCCTTGGACATATACAGTATGGCAATGCAGCGCAGCATCTCGTTACGCTTTCTCAGGGAATAAGGTTACAGTTAAGTAACCGGGGACGTTCCCTTTCAAAAGCTTAATTCTATGCTGCGCTGCTCAGTGCATTGGGAACGAGAATACCCACGCCGCTGTGCTTGAAAATGTCTGCACCCCTAAGGTTGTGCAGGTGTGCTATCAAACCACAAGAAGGCCTCAGACATTAGCTCGTGATGTTGACTCAAGGACATGAGAGCCCGGAGTAGCATGGACATCCAAACTCTAAAATCTTATGAATGTGTGCGGACAGAACCAACCTGCCGCATCACAAACCTGTTGTAAGGGGGCAACCCTTGCTAAAGCACTAGAGGATGCGACCCCCCTTATGGAGTGAGCTCTAACACCTATAGGTGAAGCTTGACCGCGTGTCTCATAAGCCAAAGCAATAGCCTCCCTGACCCAGTGAGACATGGTCTGCCTGTTTGCAGCTGCTCCTCTGTTCCTACCACCATAACAGACGAACAGCTGCTCCGACTTACGCCACTGGCAAGTGCAGTGGACGTAACCCTGAAGAGCAGGTACTGGAAACAGTCTATATCAGGATGAGGATGCAAAATCACTTTTACCCTCCAAAGGGGGGGGGGGTTTAACCAGACCCTCGAGAACTATAGCTAAGTCCCAAGAAGGCAACTCGGTTTTCACTGCAGGCCTCAGTCGCCTGGCCCCACGAAGGAAGCAAGAGAGCAGAGGGTGTCTCCCGAGTGGCATCCCGTCAATCAAGGCGTGGCAAGCCAAAATAGCGGCCACATAAACCTTATACGTAAAGTAGCAGGACATGTGCCTGTTGACAATTTCTCTTGTATGAAGTCCAGAACTGAAGCAATGCGGCAGTTGATTGGATCAACATTGTGTACCACACACCACCTGTCAAATACACCCCATTTACTGGCATAACTCTGTCTGGTGGAGGAAGCCCTAGCACTAAGAATGGTATCAATAACCTGCGGCGAAAGCCCTGTGTTCCTCAGTTGGTATCCTTCAAGGGACAAACATGAAGATTCCACAGGTCGGGCCTGGGATGCAATACCGTGCCCACTGCCTGAGGCAAAAGGTTCCTCCTCTCCGGAATAGCCCACGGCGAGCTGTCGAGGAGAGATATTATCTCCCTTGAGCGCTTTGACTGTACAGTTTAAGCCTCAAAGATCCAAGATTGGGCACACTCCCCCACCCTTCTTGGGAACCAGGAATTATCTGCTGTAATAGCCTGGCTCTCTCCTTGGACCAGGAACATGTTCTATGGCCTCTTTGCCCAGAAGAGTCTGTAGCTCTCGAAACAGTACCTGCATAAGCTCTGGTTTCACGGAAGTGGAGACCATGCCGTTGAAATATGTAGGATGATGAATAAACTGCCCTTAGCCACCAGCTCAGTGCCCTTGTGAGAGAAACACTCATAGATGGGCTGCTCATGGCCCGAAAACCCAAGAGATATACAGTATAATCCTCCTCGTGAACCGAAGAAATACCAGAGCGCGCTTCAAGATCATGAGAGAGGATGCGTGGATCCGGTGAACAGCAAACAAAAGGGACGAGCCCGTCGCTCGCTCGTCATGCAGATCCGCACAAGAGCCCTTCGATGAAAAGATGGGTGCGGTCTGAAAATAGCTGAGACGAGCACGAAGCATCTTCACTGAGAGCAGTTCACAATGCTCGCACTCGCCCGTATCTAAAGCCAGAACCGTGTGCTCTTCCCCCAAACAAACAAAACAGTAATCATGTGTATCCAGCTTATACATAAGACAAGAGTATGGAGGAACACAACACTTACCATTTCGTCGGCTCATCCTACGAAGATCTGAAGCTGATGAAAAGAATCTTACTGACGCACACATGCACAGAATGATCTGAAGACAAAAGACCTGTGGATGCACCTGTGGCATATATATTTATAGCCCCGTGTTGCGGGCGCGCGCCCCGATGACGTCATCAACCGAGACTATATTACCACCGGGTCAATTCTATTGACGTGTTACACACATTATTCACAGCTGGTCGCGAATAAGACGTTTCCCAATGCTGAGCAGCGTCGCATCGACTGAAGTTTTCGAAAGGGAAAAGGCTTTTTTGATCTGTAGATGCATTCATGAGATTCACTTGTGTGCTTTCTGATTTAATTTGTGCTTGATCTATTTAGATGACTTGCTCAAATCGTACATTTGTGATGAAGTAGAACAGTGCAATATACTATATGGGACACTTTATGTAAGTGTGGTTTTTGTCATCATTTCTGTGTTTTCATGTCTAAATGCACCGCTAGGCCTGTCGCTCTCACTCCGTCTCGCTGTGTTACATGGATGTTTCACTTCATATTTCTACTTGTTGTGCACAAAGGCCAGATCAAAGTCTGTGAAATTCACTGTGGTGCAGCATTCGTACACAATAGACACTAATAATGCATTAGTGTGTTTCCCTTGTCGACACATGTTTGTATTTGGGCTACAAGAGCTCTACAGCTCTACTGAAATGCACTGGAATGAGATAAAACTCTTTTGAATACTCAGTTTCTTTCATTTGAATGTAATCTACTGCTATTTTGTGTCATAAATGTACCTAGAGGAACAAAAATCTTGTATGTAAATGCTTCTTGATCTGTTATGCTGCCTTCAGGTTACTGTATTTGTGTTGAAATCATCCTATGTTAAACGGCCAATGGGAACCTCTGAATTTGTAAATTAAAGAATCGCAGAGGATGCTATGTGTCCATGTTATTATGACCAAATCATAATTATTACTCATGTAGGACTTGAAGGCAGCATTAGGGCAAAATGTTTACTTGTTTATAATCTGACTTGATTTTGTTTCCGAATGTAATATGATATTTTTGTCCAAAACGAATGGCCTTTTTCTGAGCACCGACTGTGCTTTCTGAGTTTTTCAAGGATTCGACCCCAAATGTAAGACCACAGTGTGAAATGGAAAGAGCGAGTGAAATTAAGACCAAAAAATCTCTCTTTCCTCGTACACAGATCAACCTGAGGATGTTGTTTCAGCGTGGAGGAATGGTTGAATGTCCTTCTTCACCCAATAAATAATTCTGAAAACCACACATCAGAGCTCTGCTTCAGGACATATTTGAGTCTTCTGCAGTTGCAACACACTTGAGTCTGTTTCTTTATTCACTTTCTCCACGCTTTCTGTGGCTTAGCCAGAAATGGACAAATCTAATGAGTTATTGGTCTCATAATGTCCTTAAATAAATAAAAATGTCTTTGTTTCAGAAATGGGACAAAAAATCCAGCTCTACATGATTGCTCCTAACCTGTCACTCAGCAAGTATTAAGTTAAAAAAAATTGTTGTCTTCCTGTTTGATTTGTGTTGGGTTATAAGGTGACAGGGTTGAACTCTGTTACAAGATCGAATATATTCAATTAGATTCAACTTTATTGTCACTGCACATGTAAGGTACAAGGCAACGAAATGCAGTTAGCATCTAACCAGAAGTGCAATAAGCAGTAAGTACAGAATAAAGGTCTATAATATGTACAATAACTATACAGATAAGTATTATGGACATAATGTACAGATTTTAAATACTATCAGCATGATATACAGATAGGTGTACTATGAACATACTATACAGATGGATTATGTAAAAGTGTATGTAGTACACTATAGGCAGAACTATTAACATATTAACATAATTACACTATTGCAATGGACAGTAAACTGCATAGAGAATATTTCAGTGTGCAAATTGATTATTTAGTGTTTCTGGACGAACAGACAGTAGTGCAAGTAATAACAAGTTGGCAGTTTTTTGCTTGTTGTAAATAAATAAATAAATAAATCAGTCAGATGTAGTGACGAAGAGGGGGAGGAGTCTGTGTGTGTGGTGTGTGGGGGGGGGGGGGGTGTGGGGGGTATCAGAGGTCAGAGTTCAGCAAGGAGACAGCTGTAGGGAAAAAGCTGTTCCTGGATCTGCTGGTCCTGGTCCTGAGACTCTTGAAGCGCCTCCCGGAGGGCAGGAGGTTAAACAGTCTGTGGTCAGGGTGAGAGGAGTCCTTGAGAACACTGCGAGCTCCACGTAGACAGCGTTTCCTCTGGATGTCCTCAATAGCAGGAAGTGAATAGACATGTTCATGCAATATTCTATTCAATTCATTATAATAGAAATATCAGTGTCTATTCAAAGCTGTAGATGCTGCGCTGCTGTGTCTTCTTTTTCCTCTGTTGTCTTTCCTCTGCGGTGGGAGCCTTTGAAAGCCCTGCAAACATTTTAGGGAGAGCTGATTTGATTTCAGTTTTGTCCATTCATCTTTAGAAAAAATAAATAAATGATAAAGTCATGTGCCTGGTCTCAAACTGCCATGTCTCTTTGACATTTAGCACAGCTGTAGACATTGTGGGTTCAAACCCTTTCTATGTTGCACCTCTGATGTCCATGGACTCTTAGAGATTGAGTCTCTGACAGAGTGAATTACTAGTGGAGCTCAGGAATGACCTGTAATGAAATTGTCTTGTAGACCGTGTTCAAGTCTCTATGGAGGAAGACAGAAGATGCGTTTTCTGGGAAGACTTTTTGTTGATTTTCTTCTCATAATGGACGTGAGGATGCTTTGTGTGCGTCCACAGAAGTCCCCCAGTTTTCTGTTTTGGATCAAATTGTTTCCAACAGCTGCAAAATCCTCATCTTGGAGAGATGCCAGGTGGAAATGAAAAAAATCTGCAGATTATGAGCAGAGCAATTTAGGTCGAGTTTTTCCAGGGCTCTCTGTTTTAATTTGCACTCTCGGGGTTGTCACTGGCGTTAATTCATGGTTTCCTTTTCCCAAGGCGACACTGTGTAATTGCTATGGCAGAATTACACATACAATGAAAAAATAAAAATGACAGGAGGAAGATACTGATGAAGCATCATGGGTATCTGACAGCACTATTGTTGGGTTCAGCTGCAGCCGTCCCGTAGGAAAGAAACATCACAAATGAGATGCTTTATATTATCTCAGTTTTTCTCCTATAAATGATGTTAAATGGAGAATCTAATTAATGCTTGCATCTCATTAATCTCAGAGATTTCTCCTGAGTAAACAACCCCATTAATCACACATTACTGAGGACAGTGTCTTCTA
Organism: Carassius gibelio; assembly: GCF_023724105.1. NCBI lineage: Eukaryota > Metazoa > Chordata > Actinopteri > Cypriniformes > Cyprinidae > Carassius > Carassius gibelio. The sequence continues at coordinate 7,791,219 of NC_068373.1, read as the reverse complement.
GGGCTTCAGAAGAGATCCTGACAGTTTCTCATAGTGTGCAAATACTGGCCAGAGAATTATTAGAGAAAAATTAGGTTTATACTTACTGAAACTGCATCTCACATCTCCCAATGTGAAAAAGAAGTGTGCTTAATTGTGTTGAATGTGCACTTGTAGTGTACTTCAAATCTTAAAAGTATATTTTTATACTATAGATAATAATGAAATAAAAGGTCACATTAAGTGTACTTAAAGAGAGATTTTTTACGACTTTCTTAACACACTTAAAAATACTTGATTATAACTTAACTGTAGTGTTATTTGATATTGTATTTAAAGTTAATATTTTAATGTCACTTTATTTTAATAGAAGTGGTATTAAAAATGGTGTATTAAAATTTTCACATTTAGAAATTGCTAGTACATTTCACAATTAATTTCAAAGAAATACATTTTACAGCTTCAATTTCATATTTTAAGTCCTACTTAAGTGTCCCAAAAGAACTTTCAAATTTGTATATTTTAAGTGTGTGTGTGTGTGTTGGCATGTTTTTGTGACATATCAGGACACAACTCTGTATAATGAGATGGGTATGACACAGGTATTACAAGGAGAGGGTGACTTATGAAGACATAACCCATGTGCCCATTTTTCAAAACGCTTATAAATCATCCAGAATTAGTTTTTTTTTTTTAGAAAGTAAAAATGCACAAAGTTTCCTGTGAGGGTTAGGGTTAGGGGTAGGGTTGGTGAAGGGAGATAGAATATACAGTTTCTACAGTATGAAAACCATTACGCCTATGGGATGTCCCCACTTTTCACAAAAACAAACGTGTGTGTATGTGTGTGCAAAAGTATCGTTCTTTTTCACAAGGGTCTTTTAAATAAATACCATTGATCAATTTTATATCTGCTGTTATCTAAACCACACATTTGGTAATTGATCTGTTATTAAAATAATGCTAAATAAAATATGATACGCACTCTGCATTGGGCACATATGGTGAGGTTAAAGATATAAAACAACAGTCTTATTTCAAATTCTGTAAAACTCATGGCCACAGTTTTATTAATAGTTTCCCTTTATTATGTATTCTGTAAGTGGGACTTTACAGAACAGAGAAGGAGCATACGTTCTCGCTTTTGCCTAGAGGTTGTGTTGAAACTGAGAGCAGCCAAGTATGAACTAGTAATTAGCACACACAGTTTCTGTATCCATTAGGAAAAGGGCAAGTTTCACAGTTGTGGTGGCAAATTAAAATGCCACGGTTTGGGTTCTGCCCTCACACAAAGATCTGCGAGTGAAATCTGGCCAGCTAACATGTGTTTCTCTGTAATTACAGTCAGAGAGAATGTGGAGCAGGAGGATGACCTCTTCCAGCCGCACCAAGTCTCCGCTCAACAATCCTGCTCCATGTAAAACTACTCACAAAAGCCCTTTCAGCTCAAGAACTCTCATTAAATTATGAAACCTGAATGTCATATATCCCCCTTCTTCACAGCTCACGAAACGCTCTTGCTCATCCCTTCTCCAGTAACTAGCTTCTCCAAAAACGTAATCTCTGCTTTTTTTAACTTTTCTTCATTAAATAATGTATTTGGGAGTTTGTTGCTTACCCTAGGTGTTCTCTTTAAAAACAGCTTGTGTGGTTACTATTCTATTTCATGTTCAATTCGCCCCAGTTTAGATTGAGATTGGATATATAACAGCTCAGGTCTCACAAACACATGACAAGGTCAGCTTTAATGCTAGAATCAAGACCAATTAATGCAAATGGATATGGAAAATGGGGAAATGAAGCCTGTTTTAGGAACAGTAAAATGATTTGCATTATTTTCATACAAATCCTCCTAAATTCTCATTACTGTACTGCGCCCGTATGTTTTAATTCTATTTTATTGTATAATGTAATTGCAAGAGGTTATTATCAAGAAGATTCTCATTTTAAAACAATTCTAATAAATAAATAATTGAATAAATAAATACATCTCTCTCTCTCTCTCTCTCTCTCTCTCTCTTTCTCTATCATATTAAATCACATAATATATATATATATATATATATATATATATATATATATATATATATATATATATATGTGTGTGTGTGTGTGTGTGTGTGTGTGTGTGTGATTTTAGATTTATGTAGTTGAATTGCATGTATAAAAAATTTCATATAAAATCCCATTTTATTTGGATCACAAAGTTTAAATATCTATATATATATATTAGGGGTGTAACAATAAACTCATAATACATATTGTTGTTCATGAAATGGTAAAGGAACAGGTAAGATGCATCTATTTGCATCTATTTACTATTTGCATCTATTTGATTTTGTTTAAATACTCATATTTTCTAAATGCATTTATAGCCTAGAATAAACATATTTTATTTTTATTTGTTTTGTGAAAATAATGTAATCTGGTGAGAAGTATAAACATGGTAAAAATACGGCTGACGAACCAGCAATATTCAGTTATTTAAAAGCTATGAGACTGAAACGAATTGGATTAACTGATGATAAATGTAGAAACCTAGTTATTGTGTATTTAAATCACACTCATTTACTTTTACAGAAATCATACTTGTTTCATTTATATGACTGACAAATATGCATCACATTCAGTTTATTCATTTTGTTTATGCTAAACCTGAGTGTGAAATAACAATGTATGAATACATTTTTTTGAACATTTTAGTAATGAGAATGAGATTGCATAACTGAAGAAAAGCGTGTAATTGCCATTGAAATAAATGTAAAACAATGCAAAACATATTTTATTATTATTATATAAATAAAATAATCACCTGTAGATTAGGTGACAAAAAAAAAACAGCAGTTGTGTCATGCTGTACAGTCAGATGTCACAAGAGCTCATCTCCACAAATAGCACACAGCTAAAAGTATCATAGTCCATTCTGATATTCTGACTGACATTAATCCTGACGGTCGCTATGTGAGATCCCAGATGAGAACTAATCAGGAATGGTTGGGGACAGATGAGGACTTTACCTGGATTACGGATCCCTGTAAGGATTGAGGTTCTCATGATCAGATGAAGAGCTTCTGCATTTGACCTGTGCCCTCCATCTGTTTAAAGCCTCTCCGTCATGACATTTCACAAGACTCTCATTAAAGACACAAAGCCTGCAAAAGTGTTTGTTGTTAATGTCAACACTGTCAAAGCTGCTCAAACGAGTGTGATCTGCCCTAAAATGAGCTTGTCATTGTCACACTGCCAACAGTTACTGATTTGATGATAAAATAAATGGCACTATAATGTGGGAATTTTACTGTGCACCACCTAGAAACAGTATTCTATAGTGCTCTGAGTTGCAAACTTCACATTTTGTCCTCCAAATTTTCAGTGCATATAAAAATAGGCATACTGCACTTCATACTAAGCATGGTGAATTATTACATCATTCTGAAAGTAGCTGTCAAGAGTTCTCATCAAATGAAGGCTGCACGATGTGGCCTTGGTGACTGAAAGACATGTATTTCACAACTTCACTGAAAAAGCATCTTTATAAAGCCACTCCTTTCTGGCATAAGATCGATTAGAATTAGACTTCTATGTCTCTATTGATGAGAAAAATGAGAAGATGTACTCTAAAATGAACTATTAATGCTTATTGATTCCAACAAAGGCAAAATAAAAGCAATTCCTCATTATCAGTGCGTTCTGGCCTCAGGCTCAACCCGAAAACAAAGCTCTGGCTATGTGTCATGGCCAATGGGAGCTCAAATGAATTGAAATTGAGCTCAGACATTGTAAATATTTAACGCATTATGCTGTTGTTACTACAGTAACAAAGAAAAGCCTGCTGAAGGTGACTTTGTGTCTGTGTAGAGATGAATATCAATACCTACAGAGCCACACATCTTCCAAGTGCTTCCCAGAGGGTCATTCAGGTTTACTTTATGAATATCAACCTAACGTGAATGCTTTATACAGCATAAAGTTTTTGCTGTGATCATAATGCAACAGCTCTTTCAGAACATACAGTAGATGGGCTAAACTACTCAACACTGGCCGTTGTTTGATGCCTCTGTTCCTCCAGCTGCAGGTCACCATGTCATATACTGTTTATGATCAAAAGCCAGGCCTCTCAAAAGACTGGACACAAGCCAGTTCCAACCAGCAGCCTTGGGCATTATGTTTGACACCCCTGATCTAATGCATCATTATTCCAACTAAAATTTAACTTTTAATTTGACGCAATGTTCACTTTTTAAAAGAGTACTTAAGTTTAAGAAAAATAGTCATGAAAGTATTTCTGTTTAAGTTCACTAAAGTGTCATTTTATCTCATTAATATATTTTCTGCAAGTAATTTACATATATATATATATATATATATATATATATATATATATATATATATATATATATATATATATATATATATATATTCGTATAAAAGTTCATACGAGTGCACTTCTCTTCAGGGGTTCTAGGCATGAACATACACACAGGGTGTGCTCAAAATATTAAAATATTGTTTATTTTTCTAGATTTCCATTTTACAGTGTGGACTCAGATTTCAGAGTTCACTGTATATATTAATATATTGCAGCTCTTTTGTCAGTTGCACTATGAATGAGGCTTTCTTGGCTTCTTAAGCTGAGTCTCTGATCAAAACCAAAGCCATTTCAGTAGCTAAGTGAATGTATTTGTCCATACAGTCCTCTATAGAAGCAACAGTCAGCCAGTATGTTCCAGTTAGACAGCTCCAGGTCAGCAGGATTGATGGTGCTATGTGTTCTTCATACGAGGGCTCAGGGGGGAGTCAGTGACAGGTGCTGTTGTCTTCTGACACTCAATGATCTATCCCACTTGATCAGTGTGTCAGAAACCCAAGATAACATTAAGTTTCAAGGTCACCTTGGGAAAAAGGTGTTTCTCAACTTTGCTTGTCTATAATCCATTGAGAGACTCCACTGATGCTGTTGTTGTGAACATGAACCATGGTCTCAACAAATTCCCATGTCAAAAAAAAATCCTCAAGAAATACTGAGGAAATGCTGATCAGATTTTTGGAAGGGCTTAAATGAGAAAAGAGCATCACTTGAATTTATTTCTGACAAAAACCTGCATACACTAAAAAAATATGTTTTGTAAAATAATATACGATAACTATATAGTTTATAAATTGTATAAATTGTATAACTGGATATGGAAGCTTATTTCCTCCACAGAATACAAATATAAAAAAGTCAAAATGTGCAAATGTCCAACTTCCTAGACAAAGGCGAGAATAAAGACAATTTATTCTTAATTAATTAACATAAACATTGCAATTAATTTGCAAAAATAATGCAATTAATCTTCAACAAATAATTTTTTTCTTTAATTTATTAATTTATTTATTCATATATTTTTTTGTATTTTCCATGTTAAACTGGTTTGTTGCTTAATAAAAATGGCATCCAATTGCATTAAATGAAACAAAACATAATGAATTTTTAAAAATCATTTTTCTGTGTGTATGTGTGTGTGTGTGTGTGTGTGCGTGCGTGCGTGTGTGTGTGCGTGTGTGGTTATCCATCCATGTGTATTTGATTCAAAGGAGGATTCTTGTTAAATCCTGTAATGACAGGTTCCAATTTATGGGAGAAATCTTAATAGTTTTTTGTTATTGTTGTGACAAGAACATCATTCATTGAGGTTTGTTAGTCTAGAGTTCAAGGCAGTAATTGCCAGTCAATGCTTGTTAAGTGCAAATCTGACCTCACAAGCCCATGGTGTATCCTGTTAGCCTGGCTCACGAATCAATCAACTGGCACCGGGAAAGAAGATCAGTTAGTCTGAGATGCAAAGCCCTTCAGTTCTGGAAAATATATTTATAAACAGAACTTTTCAGCACAGGTGAAGTTATTCCTCCAGCTACATGCTTCTGTAGCCCTGTGACTATATATCCAGACATGAAACATCAATCCAAATCCTTTGCCTTCCTCACTTTGGCATTCTGTTGTACCCCTCTGCTCTCCCCTGTGGCGGCGTGTTTGTAGATTGAGAATCAGGCAAGAACTGGCTTTGCAACCGGCCGTTGTCTCGGTAGCCAATCTGCACGCAGACCAATGATCTCATTTTGTCTTGTATTTCTGCTCTAGTTGCAGCATTTCCTCCAGAGAATCCCGGGAAACACACTCAAATACAATTCACATACACACGCACAGACACACACACACACATGGATGTGGACAGAGAAATCAAAAGGGAAAAAGTGAACGGGTATGGTGTGAGGCTGCGCATGCAAAAGCAGTCTATGGGTTAATTTAGTCAAACTGTGATTTGAGTTTATGGATGAGGTTTGCAAGCAGAAACACCTGCAGTTTCATCCGCTCCCTTCTGCTCGGCACACCTGCACTTCAGTCATTTCACCTCAGACTGAATGACATCTTCTGTGCTACAAGGAGAATATTTCATAACACATCAAAATCAAACATTAAAGGCAAGAATTATTTTACAATTCTGACATTCTCACATCACTTTTATAACAAAGCCATGTGTATTTCATCTCGATGTCTTTTAGAAGCACAAAAAAAATAATTTGGGGATGATAAATATGGGTAGTTAAAGCACTAATTTTTTCTAGCTATATTACAAATACAGTTTACCCACAAATTTATATTCAGTCATCATTCCAGGTGTGCAGAGAGTACCTGAAAATCATACCTGAGAAGCTTAAATGTACACTGTGAAAATTACTCCAGGTTACAAGTCACCAGTTCCAACACAATTTGAGTAAATCCAAATCCGAATTCCTTAGCATACCCAAAACCTCAGAACAACTTGATGATGTAACAAAAACTATGGACTCTCTCTTTTCTAGCATTTTAAATACAGTTGCTCCTTTACACTTAAGGAAGGTTAAGGAAAACAGTCTGACACCATGATATAATGAGCACACTCGCACACTAAAGAGAGCAGCACAGAAAATGGAGCGTAGCTGGAGGAAAACAAAACTAGAGGTATTTCATGTTGCTTGGCAGGAAAGTAACCTATCCTAAAGAAAAGCATTAAAAACTGCTAGATCTGATTACTTATCTGCTCTTTACGAAGAAAACAAACATAACCCCAGGTATTTATTCAAAATGCAAAATTGTAACCATTCAGCCGTCAGCTACAATATCACATCAAACAGTGCACTATAGATCCCCTGAGGAACATTTCCACTCGTTCTCTACTATAGGAGTTGAAGAAATGTATAAACTTGTTAAAACATTTTAACCAACAACATATTCCATCTAAGCTCCTAAAAGAGGTGCTTCCAGAAGTCATATATCCTCTTCTGACTATTATTAATTCCTCATTGTCATTAGGATATGTCCCCAAAATCTTCAAACTGGCTGTTATTAAGCCTCTCATAAAAAACACAACTTAACTCCAAAGAACTAGTTAATTATAGACCGATCTCGAATCTCCCTTTTCTTTCCAAGATACTAGAAAAGGTGGTATCTCACAATTATATTCCTTCTTAGAGAAAAATTGTATATGTGAGGATTTCCAGTCAGGCTTTAGACCGTATCATAGTACTGAGACTGCTCTCCTTAGAGTTACAAATGATCTGCTCTTATCATCTGATCATGGGTGTATCTCTCTATTAGTGCTATTGGATCTTAGTGCTGCGTTCGACACTATTGACCACATATTCTTTTGCATAGACTAGAAAACTTTGTTGGCATTAATGGAAGTGCATTAGCATGGTTTAAATACTTACTTATATGACCGCCTTCAATTCGTAGCAGTGAATGAAGAGGTATCATCGATCACAAGTGCAGTATGGAGTACCTCAAGGCTTGGTACTTTGGCCGCTACTCTTCACCCTTAACATGTTACCCTTGGGAGATATCATCAGGAAACATGGTGTTAGCTTTCACTGTTATGCTGATGTTTCTCAGCTCTATATTTCTTTGCGGCCCGGTGAAAAACACCAATTTGAAAAACTAAAGGAATGCATAGTCAATATAAAAAACTGGATGACGAGTAATTTCTTGCTGCTAAATTCTGAAAAAACAGAGGTGTAAATTATAGGACCTATAGGACTCTGCATGTAATAACCTAGAACACTGTCTAAGACTTGATGGCTGCACTGTCAATTATTCGTCATCAGTTAGGAACCTAGGTGTGCTTTTTGATCACAATCATTCCTTAGAAAGCCACATTTCTAGCATTTGTAAAACTGCATTTTCCCTCTCAAAAATATATCTAAATTACGGCCTATGCTCTCAATGGCAAACCGGGAACACTTCCCATAACTGGAATTGAACTACTGGTTTCGTCTGGTCGGAGGAGAACTGCCCCCCCCCCCCCTCCCCCCAACTCAGCCTGGTTTCTCCCAAAGTTTTTTTTCTCCATTCTGTCACCGATGGAGTTTTGGTTCCTTGCCTCTGTCGCCTCTGGCTTGCTTAGTTGGGGTCACTTTCATTTACAGTGATATCGTTGACTTGATTGCAAATGATTGCACAGACACTATTTAAACTGAACTGAGATGACATCACTGAATTCAAAGATGAACTTCCTTTAACTGTCATTTTGCATTATTGACACACTGTTTTCCTAATGAATGTTGTTCAATTGTTTTGATGCAATGTGTTTTGTTTAAAGCGCTATATAAATAAAGGTTACTTGACTTGACTAAATGTCTTGATTGTACAGTATCTGCATATTTTTACATTACTTGTTACATTTAATTATCCCTTAGCAGATTGACACATACTGTATATGAAACACCTTTGATTCACAACCACCTGCTAATGCACTCACATTCGGATGAAGTACTTGTGTCCATAAGTTTGGGTGAGTAAGGGTTAAGGCTTGAAGGCTGTGACTACTGGGCATGTGAACATCAATATCATTTTTGTCATGTGGAACAACAATAGCTACTTTATTTGCAATATTGTAATGGTTGGTTTAGGGTTTGGGTAGGTGTAGACCTTAATAAAACACTATCTAATAGGTACAAAATGTATTTTTTATTTACTTCTGTAGCTCCACAATTGTAAGGGCAAAATGCACCAACACATATAGCAGTACATTCAGTGCCCTGTAGATGCCGATATCCCTTATTTTGTAGCAGAAATAAATTGCTGCAGAACAAGCTAATGACATCAGTGATCATTGTACAATTGCTGCAGTTAGAAATGCCAAAATTCCAAAAATCCAGGCCTCAATGCATTAAAAAACGTGGTATGAAACATTTTTCCTTACAAGGTTTTCGCATGATTTATTTTATTTGAACTGGGAGAGCATTAGGCTTATTGATGATGTTGAAATAGCTTGGAAATACTTTCATGATGGATATTTGCAACTTATTAACAAACATGCTCCTCTACGTAAGTTCAGAGTCAAGGGATGAGATAGCAGTTTAGCAACCTTCTTCATGAGAGGGATGTGGCTTGGGCAAAGGCTAGGAAATCAGAAGTGGAAGCCGATATGATTCATTCGAAAGGAACACAGTACCATCTCTGCCTCATTGAAGTTTGTGAATGACATTATTGAGGCATTGGACAGCAAAAAGCAGCTCTTTTCATTGATCTCTCCGAAGTTTTTGATACGGTGAACCATTGTATTTTAAAACAGAGACTGCTCAATATTGGTCTTTCTGAGAAGGCAGCTGGTTGGTTTGAAAATTATCTCTCAGATAGGACTCAGTGTGTCACCTTTGATGGAATCTTTTCAGGTTTCTTAGAAGTTGTATCAGGGGTCCCACAGGGATCGATGCTGGGCCCACTTTTATTTACAATTTATGTAAATGACCTTGGTTCAAATGTCCACAATGCTTTGTTTCATTTATATGCTGATGACACAATTATTTACACCTGTGGTGAAACCCTTCACCAGACTTTTCAGTTTCTGCAGGATGCCTTTGACACTGTACAATCTTGGCTGTCCGACTTGAAGTTTGTGTTGAATGCAAGTAAAACCAAGACGGTACTGTTCTCAAATATTAGGAACTCTACAACTATCCTTCCAAACATAATTACTCTGCGGGGAAATATAATAGAGCGTGTGGCTGAGTACAAGTACTTAGGGCTTTTACTTGACGACCATTTGACTTTTAAAGCTCATATCCAAAATTTAGCCCGGAAACTTAGGTTAAAACTAGGGTTCCATTTTAGGAATAGGGCCTGTTCTTCTTTTGCAACAATTAAGAAATTGTTCTAGACTACTTTCCTGCCTCTTTTTGGACTATGGTGATTTTTTATATATGCACGCCCCTAATAAATATTTGCACCAGTTGGATTCAGCTTATCGTGGTGCATTGAGATTTATTACAGGGTGCAAGCTTTTCACACATAGTTGCACTCTGTATAATCTAGTCCAGTGGCCCAACCCTTGCTCACCGCAGGCTAATCCGGTGGCGATTGTTTATATATAAATCCATCATTGGGACATTGCCCCCTTATTTATGTAGGCTTATGTCCTTCAAAGTCAGCACTCACTCTCTGCAGTCTAATGATAATTTTAACCTGGTTGTGCCTAGGGCTCGCACAGAATTGGGGAAGCAAGCATTTAGAATTTCTGCCCCATCAGCATGGAACCTGTTACAAAATTATTTAAAACTTGATAATTTGTTCTCTTTTGGTCAATTTAAGAAGCTATTAAAGCATCGGGAAGCAGGCACAATGGGCACCTGTCCCTGCCTCCCACATTAGGTTGAGTCTATGTTGAAAATGGGGGATGTCATGAATTCCTCATTGGTAGATTCATGTGCTCGTAAAAGAGACTTGTTCTCAAAGGATTTCCCTGGTTAAATAAAGGATAAATAAATTAAATAAAAGTTAGCTGCCATGCAAAACGAAAAGAGTAATTGCATGGAAGGTGGCCAAGATTGTGCTGTGAATGGATGGAACATTCAAGCATCAAACTCAGTTAATCAGTTAGTCTTCTAAAAGATCTTTCACATTGAGCAAAACTGTACAGTATTTTGGCATATCTTTTTTTTTTTTTTTTTTTTTACATCATTACATTAAAGCAAAATGACATCTGCACAAAAATGACCAAGAGCAGGGTGATTATGATTATGAAGATGGGATGATTCATGATCTGGAAAACGAAGAAAAATATTCCCCACTTCCCTTAATACCCAGTTGGCCTCCGATCACCAGGAAGACTATGTTTCCCAGTTTAGTGCAGACAAATTAAAGTCTGATGAGATTGTTGCTAAATTGGCACATTTCATCAATATAAGAAGTGATGCACTAGAAGAGATGGTAAAAGTTACACCAAGAGGACTTAAAGGAAAAGTTGGGCTCCATTGAAAGACATGTAGAGATAAGTGAACAATCTACTCTGTCCTGCATGAATCGTTCACTTCACTGTGAGGAGATACAGGGAAGCAGTGTGGAAAGCTGCAAAAATCAGGAAATTTCTTCGAGATCATGGCTTGTGTTTGACCACCGATTTAACGACCAAGATTTTAGGCAGAAATTATGGCCTTTGATTAAAAGGCACGAGAGGGTGAATCAGCATGCTTTGTTTAAGGCTGTAAAACAACTGTAAAAGAAACATAAGCATGTTGTGGTCCACTTGAAAATTTAGGTATTTCATTTCATTTTACTAGATAACGTGGCCAACAGAAACTGCACTCTTGCTGCTAATTTGCTTTCAAGGGGAAAACTGCCAATAGAAAGGTTACTGATAAGTTATCCTTGTTAATATTTTTTAAAGGTGCTGATCTCGGCTCAATCTGAGTTTTAGTTTCTTATATTTTCTTATACATTAAACAGTATTTATTTAATTTTTTTCCAATTTGTTCTGTTTAATCTGTTAAATGTATCTATTTCCTCTTTTAACGCTTAGGGGCTGCGTAATAATATTAAAAAAAAAACATTGTTTTTATTTGCTACACAATACAGGGCTGCGTTACCCAAAAGCTTCGTAAGCCTAAGAAGTTCTTAAAAACGATTGTACGACTGATCTTAATATTACGGTCTGTTTCCCAAAAGCAGCGTAACTGAAGTAGCACTTGAAAATCATCGTAGATCCGTGAATGTAATGGAGTAACCTTAAAGCCCTAAGTGCATCGTAAGAAGACAGATTTATGCGTTCACATGCAGGACAATCAGCAGATTACACCTTTAACTTGATTCTAGTGCAATGTGATTATAATATAGTCTAAGGATTTATTGTACTTTATTGTAAACTTTATAACTCATTTTTCTTTTATTAATTTATAAAGGAAATAATTTAAAAAGGCAAAAAAAAGAAATACACATCTAAATTAAATGACTGAACAAAAGTTATGTAGGAAATATTCTTCAAAGACTGGGGAAAAATCTTCAATGACTTTCTGACGTGCACTGTATACATACATATGTGTGTGTGTGTGTGTGTGTGCGGGCATGTTTTTGTGACATATCAGGACACAACTCTGTATAATGACATGGGTATGACACAGGTATTACAAGGAGATGGTGACTTATGAGGACATAACCCATGTCCCCATTTTTCAAAACGCTTATAAATCATACAGAATGAGTTTTTTTGAAAAGTAATGCACAAAGTTTCCTGTGAGGGTAAGGGTTAGGCCATAGAATATACAGTTTGTACAGTATAAAAACCATTACGCCTATGGGATGAACCCACTTATATATTGTGTATATATTAGAGTGTAAAGTAGGCTATAATATAATACACTGTAATGTAATATAATATAATATCCGAGTTGTCTGGAACAAAGCATTAGGTTACCATTTCAATAAACGAGCGTCTACTAATTACGAGCCATTCTAGCGCTTGACAAATGGATAGCGACTTCTAAAGTAGCACTTAAATCACAGCTACGTGCGATTGCTTTAAGTGCATTTTGGGAAACGCATGTGAAACAATAACGCTATTATTATAAATAAATGCTATTAAGTACTAAAATCAATCGTTATCGGGGAAATCTGGCCCAGATCTGATTTCTGATGTATACAAGAAGCTCATTCGGTTAATGATGATCGCAAATTTTGGAGTGCTCAGTGGGGTGATTCACTATGGTTTTCCCATGGTTCTGAACATTCAGCTGGGGTAATAACACTTAAGAATAGATTTAATGGTGAAGTCGTGCAGTCTGTAAGTCATCCTGATGGTAGTAATAATAATTTTATTATTACAGCTAATGTTTATGTGTACAAAAGGAACCAAGTGAATGACAGTCTTTTGGGGGCTGTAGGAAACACCTTTAAAGGTTGGTTCGACAAATATCCAACCTTACACAATAATGGGAGGGGGTTTTAACATTATTTGGGAGTATGCTACAGACAAATAACCACAAGGTCGATCAAATTCAATAAATATTAATTCCAAAAAAATGTATCTCAAAATGTAATCTAAAATATATCTGGAGAGTTAAACACCCTAATGGCATAGCCTTCACGTGGAGTAACAAGTCAGGCTCTAATCTATCCAGAATTGCCTAGTTTTGGGAAATATATAGGGTAGAAGCAGATATTTTACCTACTACTTTAACAGATCATAAAGCCATCTGTATAAATATGAACCTGCACTCCAAAAACCATAATGCAAATATTTCATATTGGAAACTTAATAATTCCCTCTTGCTGCATAATGAGGTCCAAAAGAATATTTGATTTGTAGGTTTTGGTTTAAAGCTAAACTGGAAAATGCCTTTGAGAAAAATTGTGAACTTCTAAAGTTTTAAATTGGAAAATATATGATAAAGTATGGTTCCTTTAAGAATTACCAAAAGTAAATTAACTGAAGAAATTAGAATAATAACAAGAATAACAAATTTGTCTCAGAGACATCCAGACTCTCATTTAGAGGATGAATAAATGGCTGAGATATGAAGTAAACTAGATGATTTGTATAAGAAAAAAAGGTGAAGGCACCTTTATTCATTTCAGAAAAAAAGTGCTTGAGGCAGGGGAACAAATTTTCTAAATATTGATTTAATTTAGAAAAGCAGAATTTTGTTTCATAAAACCATTACTAAATTAAATAGTATTAAAAATATATATTTTTTACATGCAAAATTTGATATTGACAAATGTAAGTTCTAATGCATTTTTAGGAAATGGAGCATTATATTGATAGTATATGATTTTCTATGGAAAAGAAATCTATTAAAATGGTGAAAGTTTGTAAATGCTTTAATATTTTTATATAAATTTGTATGTGTTTACAGCCCCTCTAGTGTGAAGTAGTTTATTTCATGTATAATGTTTGTTTATATCATGTATAGTGTTTGTCCTATACGTACATGTAATTTGATCTTGTTAATAAAAAAGGAGTAATTCCATTAGTCATCACAAATGTATTGAAATAAAGAGTACTAATTAAAAAAATGTAGTCAAGAATAGAGTAAAAGTTGCTAATATCTTTAAAACTCTGTAAAACAAAGTAGCCAAAATGATATTTACTGTAAATACAGTAACTAGTTACATTTACTCAAATACTTTGCATCATTTACTCATTCTCATGTCATTCCAAACCTGTATGAGGTTCTTCTGCAAAACACAGAACCCCACTGACTTTACTGAATGTAAAAACATAAAAATAAAAAATAAATCACTAAAAATAAAAGAATAAACTCATAGAAAATATAGCCCACATATTGCTTTTATGTGTTTTAGGGTTGAAAGAAAGATCCATAAAATTAAAAATTAAATTTACTTGTAACTTTCTGCGAAGATATTATCTATTTTTCTATTGATTTTCTTTTTTTTTTTCTGAACTTTTCCAGAGCATAACACTGTTGTTCTTCCCAAAGTGCATCCTGCTACCATCTCTCCTCCAGGCAAACAAAGCACATGTACCGGCCTCCACCAGTCAAAAAGAAGTCCAGGTGACCTTCTTCCATCGCTTCATGGTCCAGTTCATCATGTGTTCCACAGATAAGGGTCATCAAGTGCACTCAGCAAACTGTGATACACTGTGTTTTCTGTCATCTTTTTATCATGGCAAGAATTTAGTAGCTCTTCTCTGTGACCGAGCTAGATAGTGTACCTTAGATAGTCTAGGTGATGCCTGATTGCTCTTCCTTGCACCACTTTTGGTAACTAACCACTGTATATTAGGACACCTCTCAAGACTTGGTGTTTTGGAGATGTTCTTACCCAGTCGTATTCAGTGAAGTTTTAACTATGTCAGATTTACCATTACTCACATGGCCGCTGCATTTGAAACAACAGCATTAACTTTCATTTTGTTAAGCAAGTGTACTATAATACAAAGTATAGTGTTATAAATGTGCATATTTGAAGAAAAGAAAATGAAAATCGAAAAAAATTATGATGCGGAAGACAATTGAAATGCATCATCACAGTCTGTGAAAATGGTGAATTGTGTTTAAATGACTATATTCAGACTACAGAATGCTTTGTGACTCGTCTTATAATATATTAGTAATTATAAACTATATACTAACCTTAGCATAAGAAGTTATTTTGAGTATCATGTTATTACTGTACAAAAATGTCCACATATATGTTACCAATGTTGCATGTTATAAAGAAAATAATCTATCCTGTGGCTCAGCTGAACATGTTTAGTTTAGTTGTGGACATTTCCTGAAGACTAACTGCTCAATTTGATATTCAATAGATTGTATTATAAGTAGTTTTCAGCTATTATTTAATGCTGCACTCCTATGTTATTATTCCTATTGACTGCAGAGGTCTGCCTGCGGCATCTCTATGGATTATTTGTCACATTCAGTGAATTCATGGTTTGTGATTGGACCCCAGACCTACGAATGGCATTATGTAATTATGAAACTTTAGGAGCAATTATTAAGAATAATAGTTGTAGCTAGGTTTGACATTCTTGCATTTTTCTTCTTTCTCTCTTCTCTCCAACTTCTTTTTGTCCTTTACCTTTTAAACATCTCTATGTTCCATAGTCACCATCAGTCAGTCTCCACATCTCACATTTGTGCTCTTATGCTAAATGCTAATCAGATTGTTGCCGCACATGATTTTAGATGAAGCAGTGATTTGATAGCAGTGATTTGTTTTTGAAGATAATCATTTTTGCTGATTATTCTTCCATTCAAATTCATTAACTGGAAGACAAAGTCAGTAAAATAATTTTTTGAGGTGGTAAGTGCATAGACAGGTTAGTTGTGATG
This sequence comes from Carassius gibelio, assembly GCF_023724105.1. Taxonomy (NCBI): domain Eukaryota; kingdom Metazoa; phylum Chordata; class Actinopteri; order Cypriniformes; family Cyprinidae; genus Carassius; species Carassius gibelio. Next base: position 7,775,148 of record NC_068373.1, on the reverse strand, counting down.
TCATTACCAGCCAAAGGCTTGGGTAATAATAATGAATATTAATTAGGTCATTCTGATGTTGCTAGGCAACCTCTTGGTCCATCTGGTCACATAACCCTATTAAAACTGATTCAATTTCACCAAATCATTTGGGTGCACGTCACTATCTAATTCATAATTATAAACTGCGCCTTTACCTTAGGGTAAGATTTATATGAATATGTATGATGATGCTGTTCATGTCAGACTAACTTCATGATCGCAGTACATGAATATACGAACAGTAAATTTTATTTTTTATTTATTTAGGATAAATAAATTGTCTTTTTTTTAAATGCATATTTATACGTATATGTATATAAGTATATACAATGTTTTGTTCTCAACTCAGTATAGCTCAAGTGTACATTTAATATATTTTATTTCTAATCATAAAGCTTTTTAGATCATCAGACTGAAATTTAAGAGAAGGTTAGGTATACTGGGTTGTTCATGGGGAAAAAACAACAAAATTA